>NC_067493.1:24995188-25595188 GCF_947179515.1 Apodemus sylvaticus | reverse complement strand
GCACCACAGAGTGTGTCCCATGGACATCACAGCATGAGCAATGGGGCTATGGGAAGGCAGAGACCACGACAGATGTTTATGTAGAGCTGGGGATAGAATTTCATGTCAGGTAAGCACTCCTAACAGAGCCACATCTCCAGACATCTGGACATTACTCTTGATGGGTGAGGAGTGAGGAGAGAAAGGAACGACTCCTTTTACACAGCAGATGCTGCGTAAAGACCCCTCTCGATGGTACTCTTGCTTTAGATACCCACATACTTATATGGCATTATGGTGGTTTGAATAGGAATGACCCCTACAGACTCATGTGTTTGAATGAAGATGACCCCCATAGGCCCATAGGGAATGGTACTATTAAGAGCTGTGGCCTTGTTGGAGTAGGTGTGGCCTTGTTGGAGTAGGTGTGGCCTTGTTGGAGTAGGTGTGGCCTTGTTGGAGTAGGTGTGGCCTTGTTAGAAAAAATGTGGGGGCAGGCTTTAAGGTCTCACACGCTCATGCTGGGCATAGTGTGGCAGCCTTCTGCTGCCTGCAGATCAAGATGTAGAACTCTCAGCTCCTTCCACAGCACCATGTCTGCCTGCATGCCGCCATGCTTCCTGCTACGATGATAATGGACTAAATCTCCTGTAAGCCAACCCCGATTAAATGTTTGGCTTTATGAGCATTGCCATGGTCATGACGTCTTTTTGCAGCAATAAAACCCTTACTAAGACTGGAGGGAAGCAAATTTGAGCATTTGGAAGTCTTCTTGGTTGGCTGCTACCTGAGACCTGTAAAGGCCAAGGACTGTGTGTGCTGTCAGGATTGCATGGAGAAGATCATGGCCAACGTTTTAGTCGAAGGTCCCCACTTCCCACACTGCTGTTCTGATCCACACCATTCCAAGACAGGGCATTTCTGTTCATAGGGACATCTGCCTGAAGGCACAAGAGAAACACCTCTTCTCTCTATCTCCCCTGACTGGTTGCTAGGATGCAGCTGAGAAAATGATAGCCAATGTTTAGGAAATAAATTATGTACACGTTCAAGTCAGTCCCACAAACATTTGAGGGTCTGCTGCAGGAGCAAGGAGCTCCGACCCTGGAATATGAAAGGCGCGTTACAGAGTCCCCGTCTCCACGGTCCACACGCATTTTCAGAGTTCTTGCTGTGAGAGGCTTCCTTGCCAAATACCCATTTGCTCTCTGGCTCGGTTATTCAAGTATTTATTGAGCACCAGCTGGTTTCCAGCCACCGAGATGAGCTTTGGAACTAGAGTGTGCTGCCAAATCAGAGGGAAGATGGGTGGCTTACTCAAGGGGAGGAACAGATGTGAAGTCTAAATCTTCTAGAATGTTTTTGCATTTCTGTTTGTTTGGGTCTGGGGATTGGGATTTTTGGATTTGTTTTAAGACAATCTTACTGTTGTGTAGACCACAGCAACCTTAGGCTCACGATCCTCTTCTTTCTACCTCCTAGGCACTGGGGTTGTAGGCTTCTAGAAGGTTTTCTTACAAACCAAATAGAGTCTGGGAAGATGGCTATGTGGGGAAAGCATTTACCACATAAACACATGGCCCTGAGTTTGGGCCCTTAGAACCTACTTAGAGCTAGGCATGCTAATCTTTGTCTGTGGTTCCAGCATTCCTTTGATGAGATGGAAAGTGGACGAGAGAACTCTGGAAACTCTCAGGTTAAGTAACCTGGCACAAAGCACAGCAGATCACAAGAGGCTCTGTTCTGATCATGGTAGAACGAAAAAACAATAGCTGATGCTGTCCTCTGACATCCAATGTGAATCAATTCTCTCTCTTTCTCCATTACTCCACCCCCCCAACACACACACAGAGATAAATTTTTAAAAGAACCAAGTAGTAACTATTTTAATAACCACATGGCTCTATCATTGCACCATAAAGACAATCTGTACTAGTCACTTTTTAAACATCATTTCTGCAACTTAAAGGAGCAGGGGTTTATCTCAGCTTTGCTCTTAGGGGAATTCAGTAATCAGGGTGAGAAGACTCTGTGCATGAGTGTAACACACCGTGCCTAATCACACTGCATGGTGTGGAAGCCGACAAGGACTGGTGGCCATCCAGCCCAGGGCTACACAGTAAACTCTGTGTCAACAAACAAACAAACAAAAACAAAGCAAATGAAACAGGCAAACAGACAGACAAACAACAGCACCACCAAAATAAACAAAGCAGAAGAAAGAAAATGAACAAACAAAAAAGTAAATTTGGGGCAGTGGTGGGTGATACACGTCTTTAATCCCAGCACTTGGGAGGCAGAGGCAGAGGAATCTCTAAGTTTGGGGCCAGCCTGGTCTACAGAATGAATTCTAGGACCCCCCAGGGCTATACAGAATGAGTTCTAGGACCCCCCCCCAGGGCTACACAGAGAAATCTTGCCTTAAAAAGCAAAACAAATAAACAAACAAAAAGGCACATTTGATGTTGGCACAATGAAGAACATATCAGGGCTGGAAGGATGCCTATGAGTTAAGAGTACACGCTGCTCTTGTAGAGGACCTGAGCAGGGCCCAACACCCAGCTCACAACTGCTTAGTCCAGTTTAAAGGGAACCATAATAGTAAAGAATTGAAATAAAGTGAAATTAAAGAAACAAACTGAATCTCCATGTTTTTGTTTTATGAAGATCAGTTGAGTTGATAAATATCTATCAAAGAGTTATTCTGGTAAAAATCATAAAGCAGAGGGGGTTTAGGTTAGTAATGTCAGGATTGAAAGAGGACATGACACTTTGGACCCAGAGACATCAAAAGATTAATAAGAGAATATGATGAGGTGGGTGTTCATCTGCAATTGTAGACTGAGGCAGGAGGATCACAGTCTGAGACAGCCTGAGCTATATAGCAAGTACCCTGTCTCAACAAACCAAGAACCCCCAGCAGCTTGGACAACAGAGTGAGACCTTGTCTCAAAAACAAAACAAATGATCAACTTAAAAAAAATAAAACAAAAAACAAAAAACCAACCATCAACAGTGAAAACAAAAACTGACGTATATGTATGTGTGTGTTTATGTTTATGTGCATATATGTGTATGTATGTGTGTGTAAGTGTATGAGTGTGTATGTGTGGATATATGTGTATGTGTGTGTAGGGATATGCATATGCATAGGAATATGGCTTATGTGTATGTGTTTGAGTATACATATGTGTATGTATATATGTGTATTCAAAAGTTTTTGTGTAGAGGACCAATTATAAAATACAAATGAAAAACTTCACAAAACACCAAAGCTCACACGAGATAAAAGGGTAGCGTGAATAGTTCTACATCAAGGGGAAAAAAAGAAAGAAAGAAAGCTCCCGGTGCAGACAGTTCGCTGATGACTTCTGCCATTTATTTAAAGAATAAATAACAGCAATTCTAAGCAGTCTCTTTTAGGCTACAGAAGTGGAAGGAACATTTGCCGAATCATCTTATGAGCCTGTCATTATACTGATAACAAAACCAGAAAAGACAACATCAGAAAAGAAATGCCCTAAACAGCACAGGTACAGAAATCTTCAGCAAAACACTAACAAATTGACTCTAGCAATATGCAAATACAGCAGCAAGAGAAATTGTGGCTCATTCCAGGAATGCAAGGCTGAGCCAGGTAGATATTGGGATATTTGAAAATCAATGGAGCCAATCACACCACCTCCTTGTTTTTAGAGGCAGGTGATTTCTCTGAGAGTTCAAGGCCAACCTGGTCTACATAGTTCAAGGCCAACCAGGTGAGATCTTGTCTCCAAACTAAGCCAAACAAACCAAAGCAGAACAAAAACCCTTCCTTATTTTAAATGCAATGTCATTTGACTTATTTTTTTATTTATCTAAAATAACGTGTGTTGTTTGTTAGTATGAGACAGGGTGTTACTGTGTAGCCTCGGGTGGCCTAGAACATACATAGGATCCTCTGTATGTTGATTAAGACAAATCAGTAGAGAAAGGCTACTGAGTGCACGGAGTAAAAGCGAGAACATACGACTTTCCACACCGTGGAAATTGAATGAACATCTCCAACCATTCCCTAAGGTGAGCGTTGGGATTTAAAAACTAATTACAAGAAGGGAAAATTTAAAACATATTGATGTTTAATCTTCATTGCCAACCTGGCTGGGTTTAGACTGATC
The DNA here is from genome assembly GCF_947179515.1 of Apodemus sylvaticus. Classification (NCBI taxonomy): domain Eukaryota; kingdom Metazoa; phylum Chordata; class Mammalia; order Rodentia; family Muridae; genus Apodemus; species Apodemus sylvaticus. The sequence continues at coordinate 25,591,052 of NC_067493.1, read as the reverse complement.
GTGGAAGCACCATCTGGGCAAAGCTTTGAGAGTGTTCCCAGAGACGTTTAATTAACTGAGTCAGAAAAACCACCTTCAGTGTGGATTTCCCCCATCCCATCAGCTGGACTCCTAGATTGAATACAAAGGAGAAAGTAAGCCCAGCCCCAGAATTCATCTCTCTGATTCCTGACTACGGATGCAATGTGACCAGCCACCTCGTGCTCCTGATACGACCTTTCCTTAGTTGCTTTGGTCAGACTTTTTTTTTTTCTACAGTGAGAAAAGTCATGAAAATTGAAAATATAGAATAACATGTAGGAGATATTTTTGTTATCCAATTGGTAGGAAAGGATTTCTGGGCACCAGACAAACAAATCGCATAACAGAATTTTGAATGTGACCGTCCTTTTTGGTGCAGTTATGTCCAGGTGGTTCTGGTTTAGAAGGCATGAAGGCATCATACAACACAGCTAAAGCTTGACACCGTGAAGGGAGTATATGAGAGGAAAGCAGCGAATCCTAGTTGCAGCAGAAGAACCCAGCATCTTGGAGATGTCAGTACCATGGGACAAGCAGCAAGAACAGCAGCAGCAGTCAAGTGGGGTTGACCAGACCCTAGAGTGCTACCGAGGGAAGAGCTGGAATAGTGATACAATCTCTTTTGAGGAGCATAGATGATCATGTCTGGATCCCGGACATTGAAAGAAGAAACTGCGTTATTGAAGTTACCTTGGAGACCACCAGATTTTGAGATGCTAGAGCTGTCAGTAACCTGCACCGGAAAACTGATTTCAGGGAATCAAAGCAGTCAAAGAGGAAGAATTGTGCTGCAGTGAACAACGCAGAAAGGAGTTGGGTATCTGAAGAACGTTTTGACATCAGACACAGAGATGCGGACTTTGGAGACTGCCCAGCTGGCTTTTGGTCTTGTTTAGGTTCAATATTTCCTCACAGTGAAATATAGGAATGGTGATATATCCTATGAGTTTAGAGGTATGTGATGTGCATTTTGTATTTGAAAATATAGGCAATTACAGTTACATGATTGGATTAATCTCAGAAGAGACTTTGAACTTTGGACTTTCATTTTTGAGACTGCTACAGATGATGGAGCCCTTTGAAGTTGTACCTCATGTATTTTGCATTATGCTATATTTAAGTATGGTCTCTATACACTCATGTGATTGAAGCATATGGAGGCCAGTGAATGGGATGTGGTAGTTTGAATGTGCTTGGCTCAGGGAATGGCACTATTAGCAGGTGTAGCCTTGTTGGAGGAAGTGCATCACTGTGGAGGTGGGCACCCAACGCTGAAGAGAATCCAATTAGCTCCCTAGAAGACAGTCTCTTCTGGCTGCCTTTGGCTCAAGAAACAGGACTGTTATCTTCTTCTCCAGCATTATGTTTGCCTGCACGCCCGCCATGTTTCCTGCTATGATGAAAATGGACTAAACCTCTGAATCTGTAAGCCAGCCCCAATTAAATGTTTGCTTGTATAAAAAAAAAAATGTGACCTTCCTAGGCTATAGGAGTAAGATCAAATAGGGCAAGGACTGGGTGAAGGTCTTTAAAATACACACCACATCAAAAGTCAGTCTGAGAGAGATCCTTGTATATGCTATACAAAGACCTGGCACCCTGAGCATGTAAAGATATACTGGAAGCAAATAGAAAAATGACAAATAAATAACCCAATAAAAAAGCGAATAAGGAATCCAACATAGGAAAATGAATTATCAGCTAATACTTGGAAGGAATGATTGACTGCAGTAGTAATCTGGATAATAAAAATTATAACAGGATTAAATATTTTTCACCAATGGGGTTAATAAAACAACCATGTAAAACTATGAACAGTATCTGTCTGGGAAGGTGTAGAGAAACCCCAAGGAGCTGTTGTCATACATTGCTGGAGGATTGCAAATTGGTGCATCTGCTTTGGAGAAAACATTAGCAGTATGCAATAAAATGGAAAATGAGAAGAGCAATTTCTTACCCAGGTATATATGCTCCAGAGAAACCCCAGTATCTGTGCAACAGGTAGCATAACAGTTTGCTTAAGGAGGATCTGAATGAAAGAGAAGTATTCAGGGCCAGACAAGATAAATGAGCTGTGGTGTCTACAGATGATGGGAAGTCAGCTTAGTTAGTCTGAGCTAGGTGCATGGTCCACTGCTATAATCTCAGCAGTCAGGAGGCAGAGACAGGGGAATCAGAAGTTCAGGCTAGCCTGAGCTATATAACAGGACCCCATTTCTCACATTTTAAATTTTTATTTTTAATCATATGCACATGTAGGTGTCTATGTGTAGGTATGTGCACATGAGTGCAGGTGCCCATGGAAGCCAGAAGAGGGCGTCAAATTTATTGAATCTGGAGTTACAAGCAATCGCGAACCCCTCAGTGTGGATGCTCGACCTGAACTCAGGTCCTCTGCACGAGCAGCAAGTGCTCCTAGCTGTTGGGCTGACTTTCTAGCTCTGATCCTGCTTTAAAAACAAAAGTATGCCCTTGTGTTGTCAGACTAAATCAATCTAACAAAACAAATGTCTTAGAAAATATGCTGCCATTTGCAATTTTTTTAAAAATTCACATAACAACACCATACATTATTTATGGTCATACATATATGTAGAAAAAATATAAAACCAAGAATCTAATGAATTATACCAAATTTATGATGGGATTTAGCTGCCTCCAGGGAAGGCTGAGGAATGAGGGAAGCAGAATTAGGCTTAAAGCTGACTTCATTTTCACTTCTGATGCTTCATTTCTTTGTAATTTTTTTTTTGAAGAAAAAAGAAAAAAATAAAGTTACAGTTCAGAGATGGGGGAGGAGGAATGGGATGAGGAACAGCCAAAGGGTGGACCAGGAGGAGGATAACAACTGGACTGAAACAAATTTAAAAAATAATAAAAGGACAAAAAACCCAATTAACTCAAAATAAATTAAATGTTTGTGACACGAGAAAAAAAAAGGAATGAACTATTGCTTCATTTCTGCCACAGTAAATGCACAGGAATCATCAACACATTTGATCAGACCCTCATGTATAGTTGATAAAAGTTGCTTCAAAGGTTTATTTTATTTTCAAGTGTGTGTGTGTGGGTGTGTGTGTGTGTACATGTATGTGTGCCTGTGCACACATGAAAGCAGGTGCCTTGGAAACCAGAAGATGGTATTGGATTCTCTGACATGGTTGTGAGTTGCCTGACATGTGGGCTGGGAAATGAATGTCAGTCCTCTGGAAGAACTGCAGTCCTTCTTAACCAAGAGCCACCTTTCCAGCACCAGTAACTGCTGAGCCTGCACAGCTTTTACGTGGGTTCTGAGCATCCAGACTTTGATCCTTACCATTGCATGGTAGGTATTGTATCCACCGAGGCATCTTCTACAGATTCTTTACCAGACCCTTCATCCAAGAGTGCAATCTGTTTCCTTTCCCTTGAATCCGGGGTAGCCTGATTCACTTTAGCAAATGACTTACGGAAAATGATATGCATAACCATTGGAAATGGCTCATGAGCACCGTCCCCAGACTTTTGAGCTACCACCATAATGGTCTGATGTCACGAGACCGCCATGCTTGACGGGCTGCATCCATATGTGCACACAATGGTGGAGGTGGTGTGGGTGCTCACAGTAGAAGTGGCAGGTGATGATGGATGGTGATGGTCCAGGTGGTAGTGATGGTGCTGGTGGTGGAGATGATGATCGGAGAGGCGATGGTAGAAAGGTCGGAGCAGGTAACAGTGATGATGGAGCCATAATGATGATGGTGGCTGCTGTGGAAGCGATGTGATGATGGAGGTGATGGTGACCGTGACATGATGGTGCTACCATGCTTGGTATCCCCCATTTCCCTTCATCACGATGAAGCTCCAACTACACGACAGAAGCCTTGATGGACCTTGCAGCACAGCTTGCCTGTGAGTCAAGCTGTATACTGCACATCAGCCAAAGCCACGTGGAGGCAGAAGAATTCAGCTGAGCCCAACCTAAAATGCAAGCCCACAACACCTTGAGACCTGACAGATGGCTGTCGCTGAAGGCTCCTGAGGGTGGGGTGGCTTGTTAGGTGGCAATTATTGGGACACCTGCTTTTCCAGATGTGGAAACAGAACTGGAGTAATGGCCCCTGTCTTCCCTCTGTGGCCTCCTCCTCACTCGCTTCCACTGTGCACATAAGCAAGGGTGAGAGCATTGGGATGCCAACAGAGCCAGCACCAGTGAGGGCTTGATGGATGAGACTTCTTTCTCTCAGCAACTTATCCCTGACCTCATGAGAGTCAGGAGCATCCCCATAATAGATGCTCCAAATGACAGTCTGGTCCCTGAGGGGTCCCATGATACATTGGGTAGTGACTGAGGGTATTCAAATGGTTCAGTCTGAACTGGTTTCCTCCTGGAAGAGATTGGATCCTGAATAACAGAAAGATGCATGAGAAGGAGAGACGAAAGTCTATCCACAGAACATACTCCTAGACTTCAGATCAGTGACTGTTTAGACTGGGAAAGCACATGCATCTTTAGAGGTGCAAGAAATGGGGGAACTAAGAGGCTAGAAAGATAGCTCAGTGGGAAGAACACCGGCTGCTCTTCCAGAGGACCAGCTTCTGCATGGCAGCTCACAATTATCTGTAACTCCAGTTTGAGGAGATCCAACACTCTCTTCGAGTCTGCAAAGGTACCAGGCTCACATATGTGCACAGACATAGATACACAGACAAAATACTCATACACCCAGAATAGTTTTTAATGGGGAAATTAAATTGACCTCTGTGTCTGCTGATTTTTTTAAAAAGTATTTGAACCAATCATGTCATTATTATTTTAGTTTTAAGATTTACTTATGTATATGTATGTGTGAATGTGTACATACATGTGTATAGGAGAGCACCCCATGCATGTGCACGGAGGCTCCAAAAGGGTGTCTGGTGTCTTGTGCTTTAGCATCCCCCAGGTCCTTTTGAGGCAGGATCTTCCTGAACCTGGGGCTTGTCTTTTTGGCTATGCCAGCAAGCCTCAGGGACTTTCCGTGTCTCCATCCTCCACTCTATAGAGCTGGGGTTATAAGAAGTGCCAAGGACAGGTACTTCAGATGGATGCTGGGATTCCGTCCTCGTAATTGTACATCAGGTTCTTTTTACCATTGATTCATCTCCACAGTCCTACTACATGTGTGTGTGTGTGTGTGTGCATGTGTGTATGTGTGTGTATGTGTATGTAAGTATGTGCGTGTGCGTGTATGTATGAGTATGTATGTGCGTGTGTGCATGCGCGTGCGCGTGCGCGTGTGCGTGTGCGTGTGAGTGTGTGTGTGTGTGAGTGTGTGTGTGTGTGTGTGTGTGTGTATGTTGACAGGATATCTCATTCCTAAGCCCAGGTTGGCTTGTAGGTGTTTTGTACCTCAGGCTAACCTCAAACTTTCGATACTTTTGCCTCAGTCTTCAAAGTGTTAGGATTATAGTTGTAAACCAGTTTTTCTTTCTTTCTTTCCTTCTTTCTTTCCTTCTTTCTTTCCTTCTTTCTTTCTTTCTTTCTTTCTTTCTTTCTTTCTTTCTTTCTTTCTTTCTTTCTTTCTTTCTTTCTTTCTTTCTTTCTTTCTTTCTTTCTTTCCTTCCTTCCTTCCTTCCTTCCTTTCCTTCCTTCCTTCTTTCCTTCCTTCCTTCCTTCCTTCCTTTCCTTCCTTCCTTTTTTCTTTCTTTCTTTCTTTCCTTCCTTCTTTCTCTCTCTCTCTTTCTCTCTCTCCCTCCTTCCCTCCCTCCCTCTCTTCCTCCCTCCCTCCCTCCTTTCTTTCTTTCTTTCTTTCTTTCTTTCTTTCTTTCTTTCTTTCTTTCTTTCTTTCTTTCTTTCTTTCTTTCTTTCTTTCTTTCTTTCTTTCTTTCTTTCCTTCCTTCCTTCCTTCCTTCCTTCCCTCCTTCCCTTCCTCCTTCCCTCCTTCCTTCCTTCCTCCCTCCCTCCCTTCCTCCTTCCTTCCTTCCTTCCTTCCTTCCTTCCTTCCTTCCTTCCTTCCTTTCTTTCTTCCTTCCTCCCTGTCTGCCTGCCTGTCTGTCTGACTGACTGTCAGGATCTTATTTTGTAGCTGAGGTTAGTTCTCAAATTCACTCTGTAGCCCCATCACTCTTCTTCACACTCTTTCTTCCTGACTCTGCCTCCTGAGCGCTGGGATTATAGATGTCTACCATTTCACTAGTCCACTGTAATTCTTGCTATTTTTTTAAATCATAAAATGTCACCTTTTCCTATATCAAAGGCTCATGAAATGATGCCCTTCTTGAAATGTATGTGCAAACTTTGCACTGTTTCCATTCTGTGTCTGATTCGTCTTACATATATCAAAGTAAGAGTTTATCTAGCATGTATGAGGCCCTAAGTTTGACCCTAGAACTGTGTTTACCAGGCATAGTGTGGATATCCCTAACTCTAGTACTCAAGATGTTGGGGCAGGAGCATTGCACATATGAGGCTAGCCTGGGCTACTAATTGAGATTCTTTGAAATAGTTGAAGGTAGTCCACCATCAGGGGTATGAAACTAGTGTGTTTGAAGAGATGAGAAATCATCAGATAGGGCTAAGAGAGTTGGTATGGCATGGTGTTGCTTCCCAGTCATATAACTGCTAAGCCATCTCTCCAGACTCTCTGTAATATGTGTATGGGGGAGCACATGCCTTGTGTGTGCAGAGGCCCACGGAGGCTGGAAGGAGGTGCTGGAGCCTCTGGAACTGCAGTTACAGATTGCGAGTCACATGACACGGTGCTGGGAACAGAAATCCAGTTCTCTGCAAGAAGAGTAAGTCCTCTTACCTGTCAATCATTTAAAATAAGAAAGAAATAACAAATTGGGCTTTCAAGGGATAGGCTGCCTCATCTAGGGAAAGATAGGGTATAGTCTCCACTCAGAGTAAGTACCCCGCTCCCGTAGGTGAATGTTCGAAGCACCATTTATCTCTGGGTAGATGGAGAGAAAGCAATCATTTAGAGGATTCTGCAGCTGCTTGGGAAGGAGGCTCTGAGACAGTTTTGATCCATGGACGAGGGCTGCTTAATCTGCTCCCCGAGGTACAGTTTCCCTAAATCTATTAGACTTTTACAGTCTTCCAGGATCTGCAGCCTGGAGATGCTCCATCACCCTGTATTAACTTGACAACATAATGGACTGATATCTTTTATTTTCACAGGAAGCACTAGCTTTGACCTTGAAACTCTCAACCAGACTTTCTCATGCTAAGCCTGTCCCGTGACGAGGGGTTCCCCTTAAGAAAGATGCTTCAGCCGGATTTAAGACTGTAAAAGCTTGGGGTTCAACTGCATTAGAAGAGATTGGGAGACGGAGGTTCTAGGCACCTTTGTCTAGAACTACCCATGTGCCCCTAAGGGCCAAGGAGGTTGAGGGATGAGTTATATTAGAAACATGGCTTGTAAAGTTCTTTACAATTTTAAATTACACTTATTTATTTATTCTAGGGCATGTTTGTGTATGTACATGTGTGCATGTATATGTGCATGTGTGGATGTGTGTGTGTGTGTGTGTGTGTGGGTGGGTGTGTGTGGGTGCCATGTTGCACATGTGATGAGCAGAAGACAGCTTGGGGGAGTTGGTCCATTGCTTCTATTCCACCATGGGGAACTCAGGCCATCAGCCTTGGAGGCATGATGCCTTTACCCACTGAACCATCTCTCCAGTTCCAGAGTTCTTATACTATGGATGGGCCTTGTGCATTGCACAGATTGCTATGTTTATTCCCCATGGGGTAGAGGATGTTATTATGTCATAGATGATGAAGTTGACATTCAGAGAATATAAACAACGCACCCAAGCTCACTTAGCAAGTATATGGCACAAATTGGGCTTAGCATCTGAGTCTCACTCGTGTCTATATGTCTATCTCTCTACATGTGCATATCCATGTGTATGCACAATATACAAATATGTGTGGATGAAGGTCAGAGGTCAACTTTAGTATCTTCCTCAGACACTACCCATCTTGCTTTTGAAGACACGGTCTTCACTTTTACTTAGATCTTACATACTTGACTAGACTGGCTGGCCAGTAACCCTTAGGGATTCATTGTTTCAGCACTGTGGTTATAGGTGAGTACTGCCACACTCAGCCTTTATGTAGGTTCTAGGGATTTGAACTCAGGTCCTCATGTTTGGGTGGCAAGTGCTTTACCCATCGAGCCAACCCTTCTGGCTCCACATACACCCCTTCCTAACTGCCCTTGCTTTGTAGGTGATAAGCCCAAAGTTTAGAGAGTTAGATAACTTAGTTTAGGTCACTCAATAAGTTTTTTGCAAAGCCTGGGCTCAGAGTCAGCCTTTAACCATGCTTCATTGGCTTTCTTCAGATATGCTCAACATACAATATACACTAGTAAGAAATATATAATAAACTAAAAAGCACAATAAGTTTAAATGCTGCTCCTGAGAAGAGGAAGTCAGTCCAGTTATACTCGTCTTGTCTGCCATCCTCTCTGTGAACCTGCACGTCTCCTCTTCACTTGTAAGAGCCATTGGCTGAGTGCTTTCTTCCCTGGGACATTCCTAGAACACTGGATCCTTTCCTGGGGGTGGGGCAAGGGCAACGTGGCAGGCTTTCTTTCCTCCCCAGGCTACATCGTGGGTCTCTAGAAAATAAAAATTAAAAGATACTGAAATGCACCCTCCAGACAAGCTGGAAGTCGTAGAAGGTGGTCCTTCAAGCAGAACAGCTGCTGTCTTCATCAGAGTCAGTGCGCTGACCTGAGGGCCCCTGCTGTTGAGCTTGCTATTGATACCTCCACAGAGAGAAGGATGTGGGACCTCACCTGAGATTCCAACTGCTCCTCGAAGCCATTTGTACACCATTCTCTCCTGATCAAACGTGGTTTTGTGGCCTTGGAAGGTACTAGAACAGAGACACTGGGAGGTTAACTGCAGGGGTTGGGGTGGGGTTGTACATCCATGTGGCCATGGGAAGCCTTCATCCTTGCTCAGTGGGAATCTTCTAGTGTGGGTACTTTAAGGTCACTCGAATTCCTGCCTGGATCCCCTCTGTAAATAAGTCCAATAAACTTATTGGTCCCCAAGGGGAACTTCGATGGCATTGTTCTTTGGTTAGCCGTTGGAACTTATAAAAAGAGTATAGAAATCGCAGGGTAGGGATTCTTAGAGTAATGCTTTAAGTAGCTGTTTCCATTTAGGAGCCAGCCTTGAATGTCTCTAGTCTGTTTGGTCTGTTTCCTAGGAAACATCTGGAGGGGCACCTTGGCCAGGTTGAACTGGTAGCCCCAGACCGAAAACCAAGGTGAAAAGTCACTGAAGCCAGCCCGAGGCAGACTCAGACTGAATGAGACGAGATGGAGGAGCCGGTAGTGGGCTCTCCGGCTTCGCCTCCTCCACAAGCCATAAAGACTTTTAATTATTGAAGAATGATTCTCGCATCTGGCCAATGTATCAGCCTCTGGCAAGAATAAAGAGTCCACCGGCCATGAATCCTGCCTGATTACTAATAAGAGTGACATTAGGTGACACCATTGCTGAGCAATGCCCTCAGCTGGGTTCCAGCCAAAGCAGACCTTCACAGGGCATGCCACGTTCTAGCAGCCCATGCTTTCAAGGTGGCTCTCAGTGGAGGCGTGTGCTGTCTAAGGACAGATGCTCAGGGTTGTAGCAGGTTGACATAGAATAAGGATAGCATCTAGAATGTTCCCAAGTATCCTGACTGTCTCAGTTAGGGTTTCATGGCTGTGAAGAGACACCATGACCACAGCAACACTTACAATTTCAGAGGTTCAGGTCATTATCTTCATGACGGGAAGCATGGCAGCATGCAGCAGGCATGGTGCTAGAAGACATGAGAGTTCTACATCTTGATCTGAAGGCAGCCGGGAGGAGACTCTCTTCTGCAGGCATCAAGGAGGACACACTGGGTGGAGCTTGAGCACGAGGAGCCCTCAAGGCCCCGCCTATACAATGACACACTTCCTCTAACAAGGCCATACCTATACAGTGACACACTTCCTCTAACAAGGCCACACCTATTCTAACAGGGCCACACCTCTTAATAGTGCCACTTCCTATGGGCCAAGCACATTCAAACCACCACACTGACCTTCCAGGGGAATTCTCACTCCTTCCATTCCACCTCTGGCTCCTTGCCAGCTATCTGTTGACCCTGGTATCCAACATTGGTGACTCCAAGCTAGGATGTCTGAGTTCAGATCCCAACAGAATGGCCTGCCAGCATATGATCTATCCATATAATCAAACACTTTTCATGTAGAAGATGAAATGGGATTCCCTGGGTGCTACAACATGATGGAACCCCAACAATGTGTCAGAGAGAAAGCCAGACACAAAGCCACAGACCGTGTGACTGATGGGATGGTTGTCGACTTAACAGGATTGAGAATCACCAAGAAGGCACACTTCTGAGCATTATGTGAAGAGATTATCTAGACATGGTTAATTGTAGTTGGAAAGCCCACCGTAGCTGTGAGTAGCACTATGCTTTGGGCTGTGGTCCTGAACTGGGTACAAGGAAGAAAGTGAGCTGGGCATGGCATTCATCTCCCTCTGCTCCCTGACAATGGACACAGAATGAGAGCTGCCCCGTGCTCTGGCTGCTGCACCTCCAGTGCAGTGGACTGTATCTCCTTCAACTATAAGATGAGGTCAACCCTTTCTCTTTCATTTGCTTCTTTTAAAAATCATCTTTGTTTAATGTATATGTTCCTGTGTACCACATGCTCACAAGTGCCTTTGGAAGCCGGAAGAGAGCACAGGATCCCCTGAAGTTGGAGTTACAGGTTGTTCTGGGACACTGTGTGACTGCTGGGAATTGAATCTGGGTCCTCTGCAGAAGTAGTGAGCTCTCTCCATTGAGCGTCTCTCCAGCCCTGTAACTTTCTTCTTGTCAGGCGTTTTGGCCTCAGCAACAAGGAAAGTAACGGAGAGAAATCCTTTTATATGCAATGTCTAGAATCTGAAAATTAATAGAGAAATGGGAAGCAGATAGGTTGTAGATTGTGGAGAGTGATTGCTTAGCATGCACAAAGTTGTGGGTTTGGAACACAGTACTGCAAATAGGTTTTTTAAAGGTAAGATGGGTGCTCGGCAGGGTCAGTGAAGAGAGCTGTGCAGGGAGGATCCCTTTAGGGGAGGTAGCTAGAGGTAAAGGTGATGCCTGTGTGATACTGTGAATGGGCTGAATGCCATTGAATTGTCTACTTCAAAATGGTGACTTAGGGGCTACTGAGATGGCTCAGCAGGTCAAGGCATATGTCCCTGTGCCTAATAACCTAAGTTAGATCTGTGGGACCCACATAAAAGAAAGCCCAACTCCTTCAAGTAGTTCTCTGATTTCTACCCATACACCAGGGCATAGGTGTGTCTAACCACATGGATATGTACTTATAGGAAGAGTGAATATATAAATGTATTTTAAAATAAAATAATAATTTAGAGGAAGTCTAGAAAAATAGTTCAGAGGACCTGAGTTCATTCCCCAGAACTTATTAAAAAAAAAAAAGCATGGTGTTATACTTGTAGTCCAAGAACTGTGAGGTGGAGATAAGAACATCTCTGGGACTCCCTAACCAGCCAGCCTAGCCTAGTTGGTGAGTTCCAGGCAAATGATAGGCCTTGTCTCAAGTGTAAAATGAATAGCATTCCTAAGGAAAAATATTCATGCTTAGCCCCTAGTTTCTACATGCATGTGAGCATACCTGTAAAGGAAGCTACCACATGTTCAGGAAGCCACCACCAGTGCAGGAAGCCATCACCAGTACAGGAAGCCATATCACCAGTACAGGAAGCCATCAGCAGTGCAGGAAGCCATCAGCAGTGCAGGAAGCCATCAGCAGTGCAGGAAGCCATCACCAGTGCAGGAAGTCATCAACAGTACAGGAAGCCATCACCGGTGCAGGAAGCCATCACCAGTGCAGGAAGTCATCACTAGTGCAGGAAGCCATCACCAGTACAGGAAGCCATCACCAGTACAGGAAGCCATATCACCAGTACAGGAAGCCATCAGCAGTGTAGGAAGCCATCAGCAGTGAAGTCATCAGCAGTGCAGGAAGCCATCAGCAGTGCAGGAAGCCATCAGCAGTGCAGGAAGCCATCACCAGTGCAGGAAGCCATCACCAGTGCAGGAAGCCATCACCAGTGCAGGAAGCCATCACCAGTGCAGGAAGTCATCACCAGTGCAGGAAGCCATCACCAGTGCAGGAAGCCATCACCAGTGCAGGAAGCCATATCACCAGTACAGGAAGCCATCAGCAGTGTAGGAAGCCATCAGCAGTGCAGGAAGCCATCAACAGTGCAGGAAGCCATCAGCAGTGCAGGAAGCCATCACCAGTGCAGGAAGTCATCACCAGTGCAGGAAGCCATCACCAGTGCAGGAAGCCATCACCAGTACAGGAAGCCATATCATCAGTACAGGAAGCCATCAGCAGTGTAGGAAGCCATCAGCAGTGCAAGAAGCCATCAACAGTGCAGGAAGTCATCAGCAGTGCAGGAAGCCATCAGCAGTGCAGGAAGCCATCACCAGTGCAGGAAGCCATCACCAGTGCAGGAAGCCATCACCAGTGCAGGAAGCCATCACCAATACAGGAAGTCATCAACAGTACAGGAATTCACCAGTGCAGGAAGTCATCACCACTGCAGGAAGCCATCACCAGTGCAGGAAGCCATCAGCAGTGCAGGAAGTCATCACCAATACAGGAAGTCATCACCACTGCAGGAAACCAGCAACAGTGCAGGAAGCCATCATCTCTGCAGCTACCTCCATCTGTATAGAAGCCTCGTGAGCTTTCATGGAACCCTGTTAACTCTGCAGGATTCCCAATTCCTCCACAGAAAGCCTCTCACCAATGCACGACTATCTAGGCTGTGCATGAACACATTACCTCTGCAGGAAACTGCTTTTCTCTATAGAGACCTTCATCACTACTTCATATTTTCTTTTCTTTTTTCATAAAAGCATGTGCTTATTTGACACACATTCATCTTCACTCTTTTTCTTGGCCACAGTATGCCTATGATTTTCTGCTTTGAGCCTTCAGCTGATCTCATCATTCAAACTCACTCCCATAATTCCAAGACCCCTTGTTTATTTAGACTGTGGACTATATTTTACTTCCTCCTACCTTTGCTTCAAACATTCCCCACATATTGCTGTTACAGTTTTCTTTAACCTTTCTTTTTTTTTATTCGATATATTCTTTATTTACATTTCAAGTGATTTTCCCTTTCCTGGATCTCCCTCCCTGAAAGTCCCACAAGCCCTCTTCCCTCCCCCAGTCCCCCAATCCACCCCTTCCCACTTCCCTGTCCTGGTATTCCCCTATACTGCTGCACTGATCCTTTCCTGGACCAGGGGCAATCCCTTCCTTCTTCTTGGGCATCATTTGATATGTGAATTGTGTCTTGGGTATTCCAAGATTCTAGGCTAATATCTGCGTATCAGTGAGTGCATACCATGAGTGTTCTTTTGAGACTGGGTTAACTCATTTAGGATGATATTCTCCAGTTCCACCCATTTGTCTAAGAATTTCATGAATTCATTGTTTTTAATGGCTGAATAGTACTCCATTGTGTATATATACCACATTTTCTGTATCCATTCCTCCGTTGAGGGATATCTGGGCTCTTTCCAGCTTCTGGATATTATAAATAGGGCTGCTATGAACATAGTGGAGCCATGTATCCTTATTACATGCTGGAGAATCCTCTGGGTATATGCCCAGGAGTGGTATAGTGAGGTCCTCCAGAAGTATCGTTCCCAGTTTTCTAAGGAACCACCAGACTGATATCCAGAGTGATTGTACCAGTCTGCAACCCCACCAGCAGTGGAGGAGTGTTCCTTTTTCTCCACATCCTAGCCAGTACCTGTTTTCTCCTGAGTTTTTGATTTCTCCTGAGTTTTAGCCATTCTGATTGGTGTGAGGTGAAATCTCAGGGTCGTTTTGATTTCCATTTCCCTGATGACCAAGGATGTTGAACATTTCTTTAGGTTCTCAGCCATTCGATATTCCTCAGGTGAAAATTCTCTGTTTAGCTATGTGCCCCATTTTTTAATGGGGTTACTTGGCTCCCTGAAGTCTACCTTCTTGAGTTCTTTGTATATCTTGCATATAAGCCCTCTGTCGGATGTAATGTTGGTAAAGATCTTTTCCCAATTTGTTGGTTGCTGTTTTGTCCTTTTGATAATTTTTTGGATCTCCTCAGTTTCTGTTGTTATATCACCCTTTTCATTTCTGATTTTGTTAATTTGGGTACTGTCTCTGTGTCCTCTGGTTAGTCTGGCTAAAGGTTTATCTATCTTGTTGATTTTCTCAAAGAACCAGCTCCTACTTTTGTTGATTCTTTGTATAGTTCTTTTTGTTTCAACTTAGTTGATTTCAGCCTTGAGTTTGATGATTTCCTGCCTTCTTATCTTGGGTGTATTAGCTTCTTTTTGTTCTATAGCTTCCAGGTGTGCTGTTAAGCTGCTAGTGTATGCTTTCTCCAGCTTCTTTTTTGGAGGCACTCAGAGCTATGAGTTTTCCTCTTAGCACTGCTTTCATTGTGTCCCATAAATTTGGGTATGTTGTGCCTTCATTTTCATTAAATTTGAAAAAGGTTTTGAATTCTTTCCTTATTTTTCCCTTGACCAAGGTATCATTGAGTAGAGTATTGTTCAGCTTCCATGTGTAAGTGGGCTTTCTGTTGTTTTTGTTGCTATTGAAGACCATCCTTACTCCATAGTGATCTGATAGGAGGTATGGAGTTAATTTGATCTTCTTATATCTGTTGAGGTCTGTTTTGTGACCAATTATATGGTCAATTTTGGAGAAGGTACCATGAGGTGCTGAGAAGAAGGTATATTCTTTTGATTTAGAATGAAATGTTCTATAGATATCTATTAAATCCATTTGGTCCAAAACTTCTGTTAGTTTTACTGTGTCTCTGTTTAGTTTGTGTTTCCCTGATCTATCCATTGAAGAGTGTGGGGTGTTTACATCACCCAGAATTATTGAGTGGGGTGTGATGTGTGCTTTAAGCTTTAGTAAGGTTTCCTTTACAAATTTGGGTGTCCGTGTATTTGGGTTGTTCAAAATGAACAACCCAAATGTTCAAAATTGAGAGTTCTTCCTAGTAGATTTTTCCTTTGATGAGTATAAAGTGTCCTTCTGTGTCTTTTTTGATGACTTTTGGTTGAAAGTCATTTTTATCTGATATTAGAATTGCTACTCCAGCTTGTTTCCTGGGACCATTTGCTTGGAAAACTGTTTTCCAGCTTTTTACTCTGAGGTAGTGTTTGTCTTTGTCACTGAGATGCGTTTCCTGTATGCAGCAAAATGTTGGGTCTTGTTTAAGAATCCAGTCTGTTAGTCTCTGTCTTTTTATTGGAGAATTGAGTCCATTGATGTTAAGAGATATTAAGGAATAGTGATTGTTGCTTCCTGCTATTTTTGATGTAATTTTTGTGTTTGTGTGGTTATCTTCTTTTGGGTTTGTTGAAAGATTACTTTCTTGCTTTTTCTTCTGTGTAGTTTCCCTCCATTTGTTGGTGTTTTCCATTCATTATCCTTTGAAGGACTGGATTTGTGGAAAGATAATGTGTAAATTTGTTTTTGTCATGAAATACCTTAGTTTCTCCATCTATGGTAATTGAGAGATTTGCTGGATATAGCAGTCTGGGTTGGCATTTGTGTTCCCTTAGGGTCATTATGACATCTGCCCAGGCTCTTCTGGCTTTCATAGTCTCTGGTGAGAAGTCTGGTGTAATTCTGATAAGTCTACCTTTATATGTTACTTGAGCTTTTACCCTTACTGCTTTTAATATTCTTGTTTTGTTTAGTATATTTGGTGTTTTAATTATTATGTGACGGGAGGAATTTCTTTTCTGAATTTATTTGGAGTTCTGTAGGCTTCTTGTATGTTCACCGGCATCTCTTTCTTTAGGTTAGGGAAGCTTTCTACTATAATTTTGTTGAAGACATTTACTGGCCCTTTAAGTTGGAAATCTTCACTCTCTTTTATATCTATAATCCTTAGGTTTGGTCTTCTCATTTTGTCCTGGATTTCCTGGATGTTTTGGGTCAGGAGCTTTTTGCATTTTTTATTTTCTTTGACTGTTGTATCAATGCTTTCTATGGTATCTTCTGCATCTGAGATTCTCTCTTCTATCTCTTGTATTCTGTTGTTGATGCTTGGATCCATGACTCCTGACTTCTTTCCTAGGTTTTCTATGTCTTGAGTTGTTTCCCTTTGTGATGTGATTATTGTTTCTAACTCCTTCTTTAGATGCTGGATGGCTTTGTTTAATTCCTTCACCTGTTTTGTTGTGTTTTCCCTTAGTTCTTCAAGGGCTTCTCCCTGTTTACTTGTGTTCTCCTGCATTTCTTTAAGGGAGTTATTTATGTCCTTCTTGAAGCCCTCCATGAAACCCTCCATCAGCATCATGACTTGTGATTTTAAATTCAAATCTTGCTTTCCTGGTGTGTTGGGAATTGCTGTTGTGGGAGAATTGGGTTTGGATGGTGCCATATTGCCTTTATTTCGGTTAGCAACGTTCCTATGTTTGCCTTTTGCCATCTGGTTATCTCTTGCTGTCACTGGCTGGTGATCGCCCCTCCTGTCTGCCTGCAGGCCTATTTCAGCAATCCTGGGTGACCTGGATTACCCTGGCACAAATTGCTGTAGTGCTGCTGAGTTCCTGGGTGCAGGTGGAGTCCTGGTGGGGTGTGTCCCAAGTGGTCCTCTACTCTGGTAGAGGATCTCTGCCTACCAATCTTTTACATAGTCACAGGAGCAAAGATGGTGGCCAAGACCCACTCTGTTGTAGTTGTATTTGGGTATGTAGCTCTGTGGCCCTGATCAGCTCTGGATGCAGGCTGTGCTGGCTGTCTCCTCCACGCAGCTTCCTGAGCCACTTGGAGATGGCACACTGTGGCCGGGGTGTTCCCGATCTGGAGGCAGAAACCAGACGTCTCTTGCCAGAGGCCTCCGGACAGGATCCTCTGATCTGCAGGTCCAGTTTCAGTTGTGCAGGCTGCCTCCTCCAGGCTGGCTGCTGGGTGGATATCTGTCTTCCTGTGTCACTTGGCACGCTGTGGCTCGGAATGTCCCTGATCTGGAGGCGGAAACAGGAAGTTTTCATTTTTTTTTCTATTATGAAATATACAATATACAAGGTGTTGACACTGTTGGTACACTTGTGTCTATGTTCATGAGTGTTCATGTTCAGGTTCATGATCATGTGTGTGGAGGTTAAAGGTCAACCTTGGATGTCTTTCTCAGTCATTATTTGCCTGAGTCTGGGTCACACAATGAACTTTGAACTTCACAGTTCTTCTAGACTCTGTCCAGAAGCCTCATGGTTCCTCCTGTCTCCACTTGTCCAACGCTGTGCCTGCAAGTGTACCCCCATAGCATCTGGCTTTTCATGTGGATTCTGGTAAACAAACTCAGGATCTCATGCTTGAGTGGCAAGCACCTTCTCAACTGAGTCATTCTGATATTGACTGTTGTTGTTGTTGTTGTTGCTGTAGTTGTTGTTATTGTAGTTGATGCTTCAAGAAAAGTTCTTTCTGAATAGCCATAGACTGGCTTTGAAATCAGAGAGATCTGCCTGCCTCTGCCTCCTGAATGCTGGGACTAAAGGCGTGTGCCACCAGTGCCTGGCTGATATTGGCAATTTTTAGCCTCTGTATTTGCACTCTTTTGACAAACCTCCCAGATATGCTTCAGCTTAGCAATGTCCTGTCCTATGTATTGAGAAATAAGGACAGGAGCCAGAACCCGCTAGAGTCTCTATTTGAGACAAAGAGCAGAATCAGGAGTGATATTTAAGAATTAGTGGTGGGGAGCAGAAAGTGAGATGAGTATCCCCCATAAGGAGCTGGGCTTTGAGGAGAGATATGAACAGTGGGTTCACAGGGCAGCCCTCTGTGTGAGGAGGCCTTTTCCAAGAAATAGTAAAGTTTCTCCTTACAGTTCAGTGTTTGGGACATGGGTTTTCCATGTCTACAATTTTGCATGTTGGAGGCTGAGTGTCTCTCTTAAAATTGGCCAGGATGTAGTTCAGTTAACAGGGTGCTTGCTTAGTGTGCACCAACCCCTGGGTTCAATCCTTAGTACCACGTGAACTAGATAAGGTAGCCTACAGATGTAATCCCAGCACAGGAGAGGTAGAGTCAGGAGGATCAGGAATTCAAGGTCATCCTTGGCTACATATAGATATGTAGGATATCCTGGGATACATATCTGAAGAAGAAGGAGGAGGAGGAGGAGGAGGATATTTGCTGTCTGCAGGGACACAGAGGGATCACCAGGAAACACACCTCAATGTCAAAGACAAAAACTACCTTAGAGTAAAAGGCTGGAAGACAATTCTACAAGCAAATGGTCCCAGGAAACAAGCCGGAGTTGCCATTCTAATTTCAGATAAAA
The DNA here is from genome assembly GCF_947179515.1 of Apodemus sylvaticus. NCBI lineage: Eukaryota > Metazoa > Chordata > Mammalia > Rodentia > Muridae > Apodemus > Apodemus sylvaticus. The sequence continues at coordinate 25,572,644 of NC_067493.1, read as the reverse complement.
TTGACTTTCAACCTAAAGTCATCAAAAGAGACATGGAAGGTCACTACTTGCTGGTCAAAGGAAAAATCCAACAAGAAGAACTCTCAATCCTGAACATCTATACCCCAAATACAAGGGCGCCCTCATTCATAAAAGAAACTTTACTAAAGCTCAAAGTACACATTGCACCTAACACAATAATTGTGGGTGACTTCAACACTCCACTTTCACCAATGGACCGATCAGGAAAACAGAAACTAAACAGAGAGACAATGAAACTAATCGAAGCTTTGAACCAATTGGAGTTAACAGATATATATAGAACTTTTTATCCCAAAGCAAAAGAATATACCTTTTTCTCAGCACCTCATGGTACCTTCTCCAAAATAGAACATATAGTTGGTCACAAGACAGACCTCAACAAATATAAGAAGATTGAAATAATCCCATGCCTCCTATCAGATCACTATGGAGTAAAAGTGGTCTTTAGTAACAGTATAAACAACAGAAAGCCCACATACACATGGAAACTGAATAATACTCTACTCAATGATACCTTGGTCAAGGAAGAAATAAAGAAAGAAATCAAAGATTTCTTAGAATTTAATGAAAATGAAGGCACAACATACACAAATCTATGGGACACATTGAAAGCAGTGCTAAGAGGAAAACTCATAGCTCTGAGTGCCTTCAAAAAGAAATTCAAGAGAGCTTACACTAGAAGATTAAAGGAACAACTGAAAACCCTGGAACAAGAAGAAGCTAATTCACCCAGGAGGAGGAGAAGACAGGAAATCATCAAACTCAGGGCTGAAATCAATCAAGTAGAAACCAAAAGAACCATACAAAGAATCAACAAGACCAAAAGCTGGTTCTTTGAAAAAATCAACAAGATAGATAAACCCTTAGCCAGACTAACCAAAGGGCACAGAGAAAGTATCCAAATTAACAAAATTAGGAATGGAAACAGAGATATCACAACAGAAACCGAGGAAATTCAAAAAATCATCAGATCCTACTACAAAAACCTGTACTCAACACAACTGGAGAATCTGGAGGAAATGGACATTTTCTTAGACAGATACCAATTACCAAAATTAAACCAGGATCAAATAGACCATCTAAACAGACCCATAGCCCCTAAAGAAATAGAAGGGGTCATAGATAGGCTTCCAACCAAAAAAAGCACAGGACCAGATGGTTTCAGTGCATAATTCTATCAGACCTTCAAAGAAGACTTACCACCAATACTCTTCAAACTCTTCCACCAAACAGAAACAGAAGGAACACTACCCAACTCCTTCTTCGAAGCCACTATTACGCTGATACCAAAACCACACAAAGACCCAACTAAGAAAGAGAATTTCAGGCCAATTTCCCTTATGAATATCGATGCAAAAATACTAAATAAAATTCTTGCCCACCGAATCCAAGAACACATCAAAATGATCATCCACCATGATCAAGTAGGCTTCATTCCAGGGATGCAGGGATGGTTCAATATACGGAAATCCATAAATGCTATCCACTACATAAACAAACTCAAAGAAAAAAACCACATGATCATTTCATTAGATGCTGAGAAAGCATTTGACAAAATTCAGCATCCTTTCATGCTAAAAGTCTTGGAAAGGACAGGAATTCAAGGCCCATATCTAAACATAGTAAAAGCAATATACAGCAAACCGGTAGCCAACATCAAACTAAATGGAGAGAAACTTGAAGCAATCCCACTAAAATCAGGGACTAGACAAGGCGCCCCCTCTCTCCATATCTTTTCAATATAGTTCTTGAAGTCCTAGCTAGAGCAATTAGACAACATAAGGAGGTCAAAGGGATACAAATTGGAAAGGAAGAAGTCAAATTATCACTATTTGCAGATGATATGATCGTATACTTAAGTGACCCTAAAAACTCTACTAGAGAACTCTTACAGCTGCTAAACAACTTCAGCAAAGTGGCTGGCTACAAAATTAACACAAGCAAATCAGTAGCCTTTATATATTCAAAGGATAAGCAGACTGAGAAAGAAATTAGGGAAATGACCCCCTTCACAATAGCTACAAACAACATAAAGTATCTTGGGGTGACTCTAACCAAACAAGTGAAAGACCTATATGACAAGAACTTCAGATCTCTGAAGAAGGAAATCGAAGAAGATCTCAGGAAATGGAAAAAACCTTCCATGCTTGTGGATTGGCAGGATTAATATAGTTAAAATGGCCATCTTGCCAAAGGCAATCTACAGATTCAATGCTATTCCCATAAAAATCCCAACCCAGTTCTTCATAGAGCTAGAAAGAGCAATTCTCAAATTCATCTGGAATAACAAAAAACCCAGGATAGCTAAAACTATTCTCAACAGTAAAAGAACTTCAGGGGGATTCAATATCCCAGACTTTAAACTCTACTACAGAGCAATAGTGATAAAAACTGTATGGTATTGGTACAATATCAGGCAAGCAGATCAATGGAATAGGATTGAAGACCCAGAAATGAACCAACACACCTATGGTCACTTGGTCTTCGACAAAGGGGCTGAAAGCATCCAGTGGAAAAAAGATAGTTTTTTCAACAAATGATGCTGGTTCAATTGGAGGTCAGCATGCAGAATAATGCGCATCGATCCATTCTTATCTCCTTGTACCAAGCTTAACTCCAAATGGATCAAGGACCTCCACATAAAGCCTGACACACTGAAACTAATTGAAAAAAAACTGGGGAAGACCCTGGAGAACATGGGCACAGGGGAAAAGTTCCTGAATAGAACACCAATAGCTTATGCTCTAAGATCAAGAATTGACAAATGGGACCTCATAAAACTACAAAGTTTCTGTAAGGCAAAGGACACCGTCAAAAGGACAAAACGTCAACCAACAGACTGGGAAAGAATCTTCTCCAACCCTAAATCCGACAGAGGGCTAATATCTAATATATACAAAGAACTCAAGAAAGTAGAACCCAGAGATCCAAATAACCCCATTAAAAATGGGGTACGGAGCTAAACAAAGAATTTTCACATGAAGAGCTGAGAAACACCTTAAGAAATGTTCAACATCATTAATTATTAGGGAAATGCAAATCAAAACAACCCTGAGATTTCACCTCACACCAGTCAGAATGGCTAAGGTCAAAAATTCAGGAGACAGCAGGTGTTGGCGAGGATGTGGAGAAAGAGGAACACTCCTCCACTGCTGGTGAGATTGCAAGATGGTGCAACCACTTTGGAAATCAGTCTGGCGGTTCCTCAGAAAACTGGGCATGTCACTTCCTGAGGACCCTGTTATACCACTACTGGGCATATATCCAGAGGATTCTTCAGCATGCAATAAGGACACATGCTCCACTATGTTCATAGCAGCCCTATTTGTAATAGCCAGAAGCTGGAAAGAACCTAGATGTCCTTCAATGGAGGAATGGATACAAAAATGTGGTATATTTATACAATGGAGTACTATTCAGCCATTAGAAACAATGAATTCATGAAATTCTTAGACAAATGGATGGAGCTGGAGAACATCATACTAAGTGAGGTAACCCAGTCTCAAAAGATCAATCATGGTATGCACTCACTGATAAGTGGATATTAGCCTAGAAACTTTGAATACCCAGTACATAATCCACAAATTAAATGATGTCCAAAAAGAATGGAGGAGTGGGCCCTGGTTCTGGAAAGACTCAGTGCAAGAGTATAGGGGAATTCCAGAACAGGGAAGTGGGAAGGGGTAGATGGAAGAATAGGGGGACGGAAGAGGGTTTATGGGACTTGCGAGGAGTGGGGACCCAGAAAAGGGGAAATCATTTGCAATGTAAATAAAAATAAATAAATAAATAAAAAAAAGAAGAAGGAGGAGGAGGAGAAGGAGAAGGAGAAGAAGAAGAAGAAGAAGAAGAAGAAGAAGAAGAAGAAGAAGAAGGAGAAGGAGAAGGAGAAGGAGAAGGAGAAGGAGAAGGAGAAGGAGAAGGAGAAGGAGAAGGAGAAGGAGAAGGAGAAGGAGAAGGAGAAGGAGAAGGAGAAGGAGAAGGAGAAGGAGAAGGAGAAGGAGAAGGAGAGGAGAAGGAGAAGGAGAAGAAGAGGAGGAGGAGGAAGAGGAGGAGGAGGAGGAGGAAGAGATCAAGAACAATAACAAAAAGAACAAGAACAAGAAGAGAAAGAAAGATATATAGATAGACAGATAGATAAAAGGAAATTAGAAGGAGGTAAAAAAAAAAAGGGAGAGAAGACAGGTTTCTTTGTGTTGCTACAAGGTCTAAGGCAGGGGAAAGAAGAAATGAGACAGATGGGACATGTGGGGATCACATCAGAAAATCTCAGGGCCAGAAAGACAGCAAGACAGCTCAGAAGTTAAGATCACTCTCATGCAGAGGACCTGAGTTTGCTTATCAGCATTCACAGTGGGTAGTACACACACACACACACACACACACACACACACACACACACACACACAAATCAAATAAATATTTAAAAAAAGAAAGAAAAGAAAGTTTGGACTTTTATCATGGACAAAGTCAGTGTACCAGCATAGAGTTGTTTTTTTCTATGTAACTGAACACCTAGCCATGCTGGCCTATGCATGTATGTATGCATTTGGAAAGACCTAAGAGACTTCTCGATACTACGGAAGCCTTATTGATCTGGGCACACACTCTTCCCCATGTGCTTCAGACTGTGTCCCTCTAATGCAGCCTTTCTCCTTCTATCCATCCTATTTGCAGCCCACAGCACATGAATGTGTAACAGAAAGTCTTGGTCTATCAAACTATTTCTTCATCCATGGAAGGGGCAAGGTGATCATTTAGGTGGACAGGAGACAAACAGCCGCTGTGCTCCTTGGACTCATTCTCTATGTTGGTCAAGTCCAGAGGCTTAAAATCAGAAACAAAATGCCAAGGGATAAAGAAATAAAAGAATAAGGAATGCACGCTATAAATGTGCTCTCTGTTCCTTTATCTTTACAATAACCACAACATAGACATCTCTTTTTATTCCCCCACCCCATTTTAAAAACTGATATGGAAACAGCTTAGAGGGGAGAATGATTTGTTCCTAGTCAGAGAGTTGGGAAGCAGCAGCTCTAAAGCTTGAGTACAGACTCTCAAACAGCTAGGAAGGCTCCTTGCCAATCTTGGTGAAGAAACATACATGAAACACTGTCATGAACTTATCTTGGAGCCAGGCGTATGGCCCGGTTGGTAGAGTGCTTGCCTGAGGTGCGTGAAGTCCTGGGTTTGGTCCCTGGCACTGCATAAAGCTGAGTTTAACAGTCACCAGTGTCCCTGACACTTAGTAGAGAGAGAGACAGAAAAGCATTTAAATACATTTAAAGTCATCCTTGGCTACTTAGGGAAGGTACAGGAAGCTTGAGCCACATGGGGCACTGCCTCAAAAGAATTTCTAAATAATCATTTTTTTTTTAAATGTGAAGTTGGAGCAAGTGAGATTTAGGTCAGTAGGTTAAGGTGCTTGCTGCCAATCCTGAGGACCTGAGTTCAATCCAAGGAACCCAAATGGTGGAAGATGAAAACCAACTTTTAGAAGTTGTTCCTGACTTTAACACACACACACACACACACACACACACACACACACACACACACAGTAAATAAATATAAACAATAAAAAGGATTTTTTAAGATAAGGTAAGACTAGAATCCCACCACTTTTGAGGTAGAGGCAGGAAGATTAGGAGTTCAAGGCTAGTCTTGGCTACATAATGACTATGAGGATAATCTGGGTTATCTTGTCTCCAAAACCAAAAAAGAAACAAACAAGAGAAAACCTACAGTGAAGGCCCAGATGGTTGTCTTAGTTGGGGTTTCTATCATTGTGATAAAGCAACAGGACCAAAAATTAAGTTAGAGAGGAAAGGGTTTATTTTGCTTACACTTCCATATTGTAGTTCATCATCGAAGGAAGGCAGGACAAAAACTCAGGGCAAGTCCTCAGAGCAGAAGCCATGGAGAACTGCTGATTACTGACTTGTTCAGTCTGCTTTTTATACCATCCAGGACCACAGGCCCAGAGGTGACACCATCCTCAGTGGGCTGGGCCCTCACACATCAATCATTAATCAAGAAAATGCCCTCAGAGGTTTGTTCGAGGCTAATCTATGGGGGGGGGGGTATTAATCAACTGAGGGTCTCTCTTCTCACATGACTCTAACTTGTGTCAAGTTGACAAGACTAAGCAGAACAATTGGGCTATACAGATAACACACCTCTCAGCAGAGAGGCACGTGTGTGCCCACCCTCAACCTTATAGCCCAGTCGACTTACTCAAGTAAGTAAACAACTGTCAACCCTGTAGAAAGGCAAAGAACCACACTGAATCAGATGGCATGCTCTCAGGATTGTCCCTGGAGTGGCTTCCAGTGTCCAGATGACATCCAGTGTGACCATCTCAAAGTATAAACAGGATTACAGGGGAAACATCTGTGCTCCGCAAAGCTGCTCTAATTCAGCACAAACAAGCCGCGCACACGCCCAAATGCTTAGTGACTTTTGCAAAGAAAATGTCTGGTGACCATCTGGGCTGGACATTGATTACGAGACGCCTAGACGTGCCTGAGACTGAGTCCTCTGGGCGACAGGAAGACATATGCACGATCTTATAATGTCAGTGTGACTCGGCGATCATCCTGAGTTTGTTCTTTCTCTCTTTCTTTCTTCCTTTCTTTCCTTCTAACATTAGTGAATTGGTTGTCATGACGCCTGCCTCCTGGGAGGATGTCTCAGGCTGTAGATCAACTCCAAATACACACCTCTGTTTTATTCAAAGGCCTTGGAACCCATACAGGGCTCTGAACTTCAAAGTTGGCCAGGATTTGATCCTCATAGGAGAAGAGGCTGTCCCATCAAGATGTGCGCAGGCCTAACCATTTGGTTTTTCACATTTTTATTTTTATTTATTTATTTATTTATTTATTTATTATTTTTGTAATCCAGAAAAACAAGTTTCACTGGGGGAGCTTAATTAGCAGCATATGAAAGAAGTCTCAGAACATATGGCTTTGAAGTTTGGCTAAGACTGAAGGCTGACTTGCTATCTTATTGTTACTCTATATTTGAAAGCCATAGAAAGCCCCTTGGTGGGTCCCTTTCTTGAGGACACCAAAGCTGTGGCGTGTTTGGAAAGCAAAACCTAACAGTGGATTTCTCCTGATCAGAGGCACCACACAAGCTACACAGCTGCACAAACATTTCAGCCATATATTGGCATTAAAGGATGACTACAGTGGACTCCATAATGGCTTTTTTTTCTTCTTCTCATTCTTCATATTTACATCTCTGCAAAGATACAGCACTCATCTTTGTTTGGGAAACAGACTTTGATGCTTAGAGAGCAATTCGCTCCTCTCACTCCGCGTTCGTTCTTGTTCTTCGGCAACTGTGTCCTGCCTGCGACTGAACCAATATTTGAAAGCAATGCTTGCCCGTGTTTACGCTTCCATGACTCAGAGTGGATTCAGAGCGCTCAGGCAGATGCAGTTTGCAAGAAGACCTGTTCTCTGAAAGCCAATGAAAACATGTTTTTAAATCCTTGCTGACATTGGCTTTGAATCTTGTGTATTGTGTGTGTGTATGTGTGTGTGTGGGAAGAATGCATGGGCACACATGTACAAATGCGCATGGAGGACAGAGGACAATCTTGCTTGTCATCGTCACGTGCCATTCACCTTGTCTTTTGAGACAGAGGTCTCTCTCTTACTGGCTGGGAACTTACTGTATTAGTCTAGGCTATCTGGCTAGTAAACCCCAGAGATTAGTGTCTCCCCACTGCTGGGATTACAAGGATGCACTTGCACTACCCCGCCTAGATCTTCTCCAGTGCACTGTGTAGCTCCAGCTCAGGTCACTATGCTTGTAAGGCAAGCACTTCACAAACAGATGCCCAGCCTGGTCTACAGAGTGAGTTCCAGGATAGCCAGGGCTACACAGAGAAACCCTGCCTTGAAACAAAACAAAACAAACAAACAAAACAAAACAAAAAACAAAAGACAAAAAAACAAAAAACAAAACAAAAAAATCCCAAACAAACTGATGCATCTTCCCAGCCTTTGTACTGCCTCTTCATCACCTCTTTTTCTTCCTGACATTGTGGTTTGCTCCTCCATAATAGCGCTGCTGGGAACTTGTAGGGTCTTGCAGGTAACCCAAGGTTGAGGCGAGCCTGGCAACCAGCCAACCAATTGGTAAACAGCAAGAGCTGCTACAATATATCTAGAATTATTCAATCTTGAAGGAGCTTTCTGAGCTGGACAGAATACTGCACACCTCTAAAACACTGGCCATGTCTGTTTTCTCAGCTAACCAGGAGACTGAGGCAGTAGAATTAAAAGTTCAACTTCTACTTGGGCAACAGAGTAAGTTTAAGGCTACTCTGCAATTTAGTGATACTATTTCTCAAAATCAATAGTAAAAACAAGACTGGGGGTGTAGTTCAGTGTTGAGCCCCTGCCTAGAATCCCTCAGGGAGGGGTTGGGGCGTGGCTCAGTGGTAGAGTCCCTGCCTAGAATCCCCCAGGGAGGGGCTGGGGGCGTGGCTCAGTGGTAGAGCCCTTGCCTAGAATCCCCCAGGGAGGGGCTGGGGTGTGGCTCAGTGGTAGAGCACCTGCCTAGAATCCCCCAGGGAGGGGCTGGGGCGTGGCTTAATACATGAGTCCCTGGATTTCATCCTTAGAACCCATAAAATTGGGTTAGTAGAGACACACAAGCCTTAATCCCAGCCACATCAAAAAGGGAAGCAGAAGCATCAAGACTCATCAAGCTCATCCCGGGCCTCAGTCAGGTCTCACCTGGGCTACACTAGACCATGTCTCAAAAATCAAAACCAACCCCCCAAAAAACCTCCAATGACAACAACAACAACAACAACAACAACAATAACAGCAACAGAAAAGTTATACCTTTTTCTTTAAGGGTTCCTGGGGATGGCTCAATGGGTAAAAGTGGTTGCTATCAAGCATGACATTGGGAATTAAATTCCCAGGACTCTCAGGTAGAACAAAAGACCGGATTCCTCCAAGTTGTTCTCTGATCGTCACACAGGAGCTGGGGCACATGTGTACCCACCCTTCCTCATCACACATATACACACAATGAATATGTGGAAATATATGGAATTTCTAAACTTTAAAAAAATAAAAAGAACACACACACACACACACACATACAACCCCCTGAAACTGCCCAAGAGGGGATATGGATAGCGTCTAACATCAGAGCAAACCTAGAGTGGATACTGTAATATTCGATCCAGTGGAAAAACACAGCATCTGCAATAAATGACGGCTTGGGTTGGGGGGCTTTATGGATGGACTTTTTATGTTGTTGACATTCAAGCGTCTGCCATATCCATCAAATGGTTTAGACCAGGTATCTTTTCTAAGCCCTCATAGTTTCTTCTACTCTATAAATGATCAATAAGAAGCATGTCTGAGCTCTCAGGGGCTAACCCTTTCAATGCCTCCTGAATGCTGGGTTCCAGAGGCTTCTGCCTTCTTTGTAGATGAGCCGTCTCTCAAAACACTAAAGCTTTTCTTCCTGCCGAGCTTCAGCCTGCTCCGCTGTTCAGTGCCAGGTTGTGACAGGGCAGTCTTCGAGACCACACCAGCTGCTGCTGCATATCTTATGTATATTTTATCCTGAGCTATGCCTCTCCACACAGCCTACATCTGGAGTTCATCTCTCCTGTTGTGATACCCTGCTTCCTTAAAGGAGCCACCAATAATGAAGCCACATGGTCCATTTAGAATTGGAGACTCGGGGAGCAACATCACTGTCAGAATTCCATCACCAGGACCCATCAAAAGGGAGTAGTTCCTGTCATTCCAGGGCCGGGAAGCAGAGCCAGGAGGATCCCTGGAACTTTGTAGCCAGTTCGTCTAGCAGAATCAAGGAGCTCTGGCTTCAGTGAGACACTGTGTCTCAAAAATAAGGAGGACAGCATTTGAGGTAGACAGCTGGCACTGACCTCTGGTTTCCACAGGCACACACATGCACTGGCACCTACACACACATACACACACACACACACACACACACACACACACACACACACACACGAGGGAGAGAGAGAGAGAGAGGAAATATATACTTTTTCTGTAAACGAGACTGAATTACGGTGCACATGGGTGGCAATCTGACACCATTCTCAAGAGGGCTTTTCTCCCATGGAAGCACCCAGTCCCCTTGCATCCAACCCCAAGAGAAAAAGAAGAAGAAACGGTGAGCTGAGAGGATGACAGGATGACCTTTCCAAAAGCACTGGTTCTAAATCCAGCTGTGGTGACCACACATGTGACCCATCACTTAATGGGAAGCTGCCGGCAGGAAAACTGACTCAAATATAAGGCCAGCCCGGACTTCTCAGCAAAACCCCCGTGTGCGTGTGCATGCATGAGTGTACCTGCATGGGTGTGTGTGTGTGTGTGTGTGTGAGTGAGAGAGAGAGAGAGAGAGAGAGAGAGAGAGAGAGAGAGAGAGAGAGAGAAAGCATGTGCACGTGCTTAGGTAGAGGCCAGAGGTCAACTTTAGGTAGTATCTTAGCCAGGACTCTATAGCTGTGAAGAAACACCATGATCAAAGTAACTTTTATGGGAGAAAGCATTTATTTAGAGGCTGGCTTACAGGCTCAGAGGCTCACTTCATTGTTATCATGGCGGAGCATGGCGGCATGCAGACGGCCATGGTGCTGGAGAAGAGGTACAGGCAGAGCGAGAATGTGTGAGGCACGCTGAGCCTGGTGTGGGCCTTTGAACCCTCAAAGCCCTCCCTCAGTGATACACATCCTCTAACAAGGCCACACCTCCGAGTCCTTCAAATCTTCTTTCAACCAATGCCACTCTCTGATAGCTAAGCATCCAAATATGGGAGTCTATGGGGGGCTTATTCTTATCCAAACCACCACAGACAGGCTCTTCTCACGACTCCTTTATAGAAACAGGGTCTCCCAGTGAACCTGGAGCTCATTGTACCAGCTCGCCTGGCTACCCAGCAAGTCCCAGGGACCCATCCACGTCCATCTGCCTGACACTAAATAAGTACCACTATGCCCAGCTTTGTTCTGCATGTATATACTATATGCATACATGTATGTGAGCATGTGTGTATGCATATGCACACTAGTGTGTCTGTGTTTGTATGTCTATGAATCTTTATGTGTGTGTCTATGTCTATGTGTATGTGTGTCTGTGTATTTGTGTGTCTGTGTATATTTGTGTGTGTGTCTGTGTATTTGTGTGTGTGTCTGTGTGTCTATGTGTATATGTCTGTGTATTTGTGTGTGTGTGTCTGTGTGTCTATGTGTGTATGTCTGTGTATTTGTGTCTGTGTATATTTGTGTGTATGCCTGTGTATTTGAGTGTGTGTGTGCATGCACACACACATGTAGTGACCCAAAGCTGACTTCAGGGGCCTTTCACGGTCACTTTCCATGTTGTTAGCTGAGTCAGGATTCCTCACTGAATGCAGAGCTTAGGGAGTCCTGCTAACCCTGTGAGGCAGCTTGCTTCTAGCTTCCCTGGCTTCTGATGCGATTCCAGCTGACCATAACATCTGCCCAGTTTTTCTGTGGCGTCTTGGGATCCAAACTCTGGTCCTCATACTTGCAGAGCAAGCACTTGTGGGGATCCAATCCACTGAATCATTCTCTCTGCTTTCCCAAATCCAGCATTCTGGATTTTGCTTTTATAAACAGCAGGTTCTGTTTATAAAACTCCAGCCCTTGTCCCTGCATAGTGAGCCCTTCACTGATGGAGCCACAGCTTCAAACCACCCTCCCAGTTTTCAAAACTTGGATGAATGTATTTATTTCCACAAGAAGCCTTTGGTTTCTGCACTAAGCACAGGGCAAGGTGTTGTCCCACCAGGAAGGTGTTGCTTCCTCCAGTGAGGGATCCATGCATCCATTCACTTCACATCTATTCATTGAGTGCTCACCGCATTGTTTTAAGGAGGCAACACAGTGGGCAAATCACACAAAATTCATTCATCAATAGAAGCAAGCCCTTGCGAGCAACTGCACCATATCTCCAATTATGGAATATAAAAATGAGGCAAAATTCTTTAAAATGCCTTTCCTATTGCTATATCTCTGAAGTCTTAACCACTTGAGAGGTTGAGGCAGGAGAATCCCTTGAGTTCAGAAGTTTGGGTTCAACAGGACACACTGTCAGAGAGAGAGAGAGAGAGAGAGAGAGAGAGAGAGAGAGAGACAGAGAGAGAGACAGAGAGAGACAGAGACAGAGAGACAGAGAGACAGAGAGACAGACAGAGAGAGACAGAGAGACAGAGAGAGAGAGACAGAGAGAGAGACAGAGACAGAGACAGAAAGACAGAGAGAGACAGAGAGACAGAGATGGAGATAGGGAGAGGAGACTTATCTAGAATTATACATATATATGAGTTATCACCTCTCTAGCCCCAAGAAGGAAATGTTTTTCTTTTTCTCTTCTTAGATATTTTCTTTATTTGCATTTTAAATGTTCTCCCCTTTCCACGTTTCCCCCCATTCCATCCCCCCACCCCCTCACTAACCCACCCACTCCCACTTCCCTGTCTTGGCATTCCCCTACCCTGGGGCAATGCTTCACAGGTCCAAGGGCATCTCCTCTTATTGAGGTCCAACTAGGTCATCTTCTGCTACCCATGTGGTTGGAGCCATGGGTCCCTCCATGTGTACACTTTGGTTGGCAGTGAAGTCTCTGGGAGCTCTGGGAGTACTGGTTGGTTCATATTGTTGTTTCTCCTATGAACAAACACCTTCAGCTCCTTGGGTCCTTTCTCTAGCTCCTCCATTGGGGACACTGTGCTCAGTACATTGGTTAGCTGAGAACATCCCCCTCTGTATTTGTCAGGCACTGGCAGGTCCTCTCAGGTGACAGCTGTATCAGGCTCCTGTCAGCTAGCACTTGTGGGCATCGATAATAGTGTCTGGGTTTGGTAACTTGTACAGGGTGGATCCTCAGGTGGGCAGTCTCTGGATGCTCTTTCCCTCAGTCTCTGCTCAGTACTTTGTCTCTGTATTTCCTCCCATGGTAAAAGTAAAACCAAAGTGTGGATACTTTGTTCCTTCTTGGAAGGAATACAAGAAGGGATTTTTTTAAAAAAGTTTTTTGAGATAGGGTTTCTCTGTGTAGCCCTGGCTGTCCTGGAGCTCACTCTGTAGACCAGGCTGGCCTTGAACTCAGAAACCCACCTGCCTCTGCCTCCCAAGTGCTGGGATTAAAGGTGTGTACCACCACTGCCTGGCTAAGAAGCGATTTTTTTTTTAAAGCTGTCTATTTTACTCAAACAAATAAGCCTCTAGCAAGATTACCTTTCAACACGAAGGAAAGACAGAAAGGGAAGGGAGCAAATAAATGGAGATAAAAAGTGTTTCGGTTTCGTTTCTGTTGCTTTGATCAAATATCCTGGCAAAAACAACAGATCATCTTAGCTCACAATTTCAGGTTACAGCCCATCACAACAGGGAAATCAAGACAGGAGCTTGAAGTAGCCATCACAGCCACAGTCAAGAGGGAAGAGAAACTGAATGTGGGCTGCTTAGTCTTCAGCTATTCTAGAGTTGTCCAGGGAATGAACGTAGGGCATGGTGCCGCCACTTTCAGGCTGGGTCTTCTAATATCAATTAATGCATTTGAGACACCCCCTCCCCATATGCCCACCAGCCAACCTGATCTAGACAATCTCTCACTAGGACTGTTTTTCCAGGTGATTCTAGATTCTGTCAAGTTGACAGTTAAAATTGACATCACATAGGTCCATGTGGATAGTCATATGCATCCACCTTCTTAAACTATAGCTAACCGAATGTTTAGCAATGAAGCCAAAGTGTTTGGGCAGCATTCACCCAAGTCACACAGCGGGACATCACTTCAGCCTCATTTTGAGACACAGGTGCTGTGCACTGTGATGTTACCTGGCTCAGGACCAAGACTATTGCATGTTATAGGCTGCAGAGTTCCTATCTGAGCATACAAAACATTCTGCCTTTGTAGAATGTCATGGTTTTGTTTTAAAAAACAAAGAGGTATTTCCCAACCATTGTTCTACAGTGTCATTAGTATGTCTGGGGCTATGGGAATGGCTCCGTGGATACAGTGCTCACTACACAAGTGTGAGGAATGGATCAGGTCCCGGGATCCACGTAAAAGTGGGATGGGCATGCCAGTTCACATGAATCCCTTTTATTATTGCCAGTAAATGTTTGACTTGATTTGCATATTTATCTCATACAAATTTTATCTTATTTTTCTTTCCCATTGTTGTGATAAATCACTCCAACAAAAGCAACTTAAGGGGAAGGAGTTGATTCTTGTTCACTATTCAAGAGCACAATTCCTTGTGGTACAGAAGTCAGGATGGCAGGAGCTTGAAGCAGCCGCTCACATCCCAGCCACAATCAGGGAACAGAGAGCAATAAATGTTTGCTGCTGCTCAGCTCCCTTCCTCCACCTATACAGTCGGGACCCCAGCCAGGGAATGGCACCGCCCACGGTAGACAAGTCCTCCCGCCTGAACTAAAACAGTCAGGATAATCTCCCACCAGCATGCTCAGAGGCTCCTCCTGTCAAGTTGACACTTAATACTAACTACCTCGCCTATCTACATACAAGGGTTAAAAAAGCCTCAGGTGGCAAGGGATCTCAAGTGGACAGAATCTAAGAAGCACTGCTCCAAGCCAACACCGCATCCATCCATCCATCCAACAGAATTCCACACAGTGGAAGATGAATGAAACAGGGCTTCACAGGCCCATGTGGGAAACCCTCCAAAGGAAATCTCTCCCCCTGAAAAGCAACACTGATTCAAACCATAAGATACTTTTTATATACAGTTTAAAAGCCAACAAAGCATCACAGGTCACCTTTCTTGGCTACAGAAAGCACCTCTATAGGAAAGGTCTAAAAAGGGATGAGAAGAAAAGATGGTAAGCCTGGATGGTGCCCACCCCTGGAGAGGGAGCCAGGCAGTGAGGTCAAAAGCAGATCCCTTGAGGTTTCAGTTCTGCTGATGAGGATGAGTCTTGCTCTTTCTGCACTTCTGTAGGGTGGGCATTTCTGGGTTGGGGGAGATTGGGATCATATAAAATGCCCACTTGTGGGTCAAAGGACATAGAAACGTACCCAGTTTGCAAGCACGAAGATCTGAGTTCAGATTCCCTAGCACGCATGTTAAATAGCCAGGTGTAGTGACAACTGGGAGAGGGGGTACAAAGACTGGTTGGTACCAGAATTTGCTAGCCAGTCAGTCTAGCCAATCAGTGAGCTCTGGGTTCTGTTAAGAGGCCCTGCCTCAAAAAGCATGGTATTGGGTTCTGGAGAGATGGCTTTCTGTAGGTCAGGATGCTTGCTCTGCAGTCATAAGGACCTTGGTTCTAATTCTCAGTTGTGTGCAGTTGTATGAAGCTGGAAACCTCAGCGCTGAACAGGGCAGGGAGGAGTTGATTGCCAGGACTTGCTATCCACCAGACTCATGCCAGGTTGTGGGACAGAGCCTGTCTCAGACAACAATGCAGAGAGTGATAGAGCAGGTGCCTACCATTCGGATCTGGTCTCCAAATGCTCGTGCACATATGTGCTCACGCGCGCGTGCGCACACACACACATACACATTCAACATAAACACACATACATATGACAAAATAAATAGATAAATAGATAAGGTAGAAAGCAATTGACATTGACCTTTGGCTTTCACAGGCACGTGCATACCCATGTACACAAACCCACACATGTATGGCACACCTGTGAGTGGCAGTACACACCTGTAATCCTAGCATGGAGAAGGCCGATGCAGGAGCATCACAAGTTCTCAGACAGCCTCAGCTACCTAGAACCACTCTGACACATAAACAAGGTACAACCTATGTGTAGTAAATTTCCACATGGATGTTCTAACTTGATTTTTTTTTTAAGACAGGGTCTAATGTATTACAGGTTGTCCTCAAACTTTTGATGTAGTGGAACATGACCTTGAACTTTTGTTTTTTCTGCCTCTGCCTACATTACTGGGATTATAGGCTTCTGCCACCATATGTGATGTTATGTGGTACAGGTGACCCAACTCAGGGCTTCAAGCATGCTAGGTCAGCTGAGGTAAATGGTCCAGCCAAGTTGATGAATATTTACAAACCAAATGCATCCAGAATACAGTATAGAATCCAGAAGATTCTTCTTGATGATGCTCCAGCAAAGGAAACAAGTGTTGTGACAGCCACTATCCTTGACTGCATTCCGTGTGTGTGTGTGTGTGTGTGTGTGTGTGAGACACAGAATTCTGTTGTGTTTTCTTCATGGTGCCGGCCTTTGTTTCCTCAACACGATGTCTGGGAGAATCATCCAGAGAAAGATGATTTAGACAGCTCATTTATTAGAGACAAGGTCCCATTCTATAGGTCAGGCTGGTCTGGAGCTCAATACACGGCTCAGGCTGGGTTTGATCTTACTGCAAACCCCTTGCCTCAGCCCCCTGCTGAGTCACAGGTGTGAGCCACCACTCCTTCCAGAAAAGCAGTCTTCAGTGTTGATTCCAGGAGTGAAGCCTTTAGCAAAATTTCATTCCCTGTCCCCACCCCATGCAAAGAAGTCAGGTGGGAGACCCAAAGTTGGAGCCACTCTTTGTGACCACAACTGTTTAAGGAGCAGGTGTCCCACTGACAGCTGTAGGTGAATTGGATGACTTGGCCAAATTCCCTCCTGGTCCTGAGTTTCCCCAACACCTCCCCTCCCTCATGCTTGCTTTAAATAAAGTAACAAACCAAGTGTCAGGGGCTTCCGGGGAGGCTCAGAGGAAGATTCCCAACTCAGCTCGCAGACAGCTCACTGGAGGTGTTAAAATAATTAAAACAGAGGAGGGAGAGCAGGTGTTATTTTTAGAAACTTGTCCAAGGTTTGCCTCTTTCACAGTTTTTTGTCCGCATCCCTCATTTCATGGCAGAGTCTCACCACCACCCCCATTAAGCAGGCAAACAGCACTCCAGTGTTATGACAGTTATTTTATAATGCCCTTAGCTGACTCTGTTTTATAAAGAAGATGTAGAGCTGGACACAGTGATGAGTATCTGTAATTCAAGCACTGGGGGAAATAGAGGCAGGAGGTTCGCTGTGAGTTTGAGACCAGACTGAACTTCAGAATTAAGTTTCAAGCCAGGCTGGGCTATAAATTGAGACAGAGTCTCAAACACACAAAACAAAAACAAAAACACTGTGAGTGTGTGTGTGTGTGTGTGTAAAGAAATTTGTGCTGAGACATTTTTCAATAGATTTTTTTTTTTATCCAGGGTTTCATGTAGCTCAGGCTAGCCTCAAACTTACTATGTGGACAAGAATGACTTCAAAACTTCTACGCCCTCCTTTCGTGACCTTCCCAGCATTGCAGTTACAGATGTATGCCAACATGCCCAGTTTTATGCACTTCTGGGGTTCAAACCCAGGGCTGTGTGCATGATAGATAAGCACGCCACGGGTTGAGTGACGTTCCTAGTCACAAGAGTACTTTTTAAAGAGAAGTTTTAGGTTTACAGAAAAATTGAGCCAAGGACACAGAGAATTTGTATCCCGTTGTACAGCTTCACCATGTCAAGATTTCCCCACCAGTGACACATGTGTTTCAATTGCTAAGCCTGCATGCACACATCACTGCAAGACCGTCCTGCATGGCCCAGTGCACAGGCTAGGGCTCTCCCTCACTGTGTGTTCCGTTCTATGGTTTAGACAAGTGTGTTAACATGCAGGGTGGTCTCCATGACAGCATCATACAGAGTAGTTTCACTGCATTAAAAATCCTCTGTGCATGCTGGAGAGATGGCTTCGTGGTTAAGAGCTCATTTTGCTTCTGCAAAGGACTTGGGTTCAGTTCCCAGCACCCAGGTCAGGCAGCTCACGCAGCCTGCAATTCCAGCTCCAAGGAGATCCAAATGTTTTGGCCTCCAAAGACACCTCACTCATATCAGGCACTCTGACCCGTACACCAATGAACACACATATACATACTTTAATATACAATAAAATCTGCTGCAGGCCCAGCAGATAAAACACTTGCTGTGTATACATGAGGAACAGACTTCAGGTTCCCAGCACCCACAAAAGAGTCTCTGATGGTCTACCTGTAATCTCCTCACCCAGGAGGCAGAGATGGGATCCCTGGCTGGGGAGGCAAGCTGACAGGTGAGACCACCCAAATCTCAAGTTCCAGGGGCAAGTGACAATCCTGGCTTCCATATAAAGAGTGGAGAATGAACAAGGAACACAGTTAACATCAACCTCTGTCTTCCACACGTACCCCCACACGTGAGCATGTGCACTTGCATACATGTACACACATACACACACACATACACACACACTCTGTGTACCTCATTTGGTAACATCTAGTCACTTATGTCTTCTTTTCAAAAAAATGTAGATGCACAGAGAAACATGAAAAACAACAACAGCAACAACAACAATGGTCATTCAAGGACCAAGCAGAACGGCCACTGCAAGCTCCAGACCCGGCTTTAGAAGAAAGCAGACCTGCTGGCTCTTTAATCTTGGCTCCTCAGCCTTCTAAATGTGAGAAAAAAATCAATATCTGTTGTTTAAGCCCTCCCACTCCTCCAAAAGTTAAGCTACTGTTAGAGAGTCACAGTATTGGTGTTTGGAAGTATTTTCATGATTTGAGACAAGGTCTCATTATGTACCTGTCTTAGTCAGGGTTTCTATTCCTGCACAAACATCATGACCAAGAAGCAAGCTGGGGAGGAAAGGGTTTATTCAGCTTACACTTCTGCATTGCTGTTCATCACAAAAGAAAGTCAGGACTGGAACTTAAGCAGGGTTGGAAGCAGGAGCTGATGCAGAGGCCATGGAGGGATGTTTCTTACTGGCTTGCTTCCGCTGGCTTGCTCAGCTTGCTTTCTTACAGAACCCAAGATCACCAGCACAAAGGTGGTACCACCCACAATGGGCCCTCCCCACTTGATCACTAATTGAGAAAATGCCCCACAGCTGGATCTCATGGAGGCACTTCCCCAACTGAAGCTCCTTTCTCTGTGATAACTCCAGCCTGTGTCAAGTTGACACACAAAACTAGCCAGTACAGTAGCCTTGACTGGCCTTGAACTTGCTGTGTAGATCATGCTGGCTACAAATTCACAGAGATATGTCTAAGCCTCCCAAACGCTGGAATAAAGGCACGTGTGAGACCACCGCATTGGATGTTGGATGTCATGCTACCCCACTGGTCTACAGTGGTGCTGTTGGAGAGGTTGTCGAACCTTTAGAAGGCAGAGCTTCTCTCAAGGGAGTAGGTTGTTGTACAACATGACATGTTCCTGTTTCTCCTGCATATGAGGTGAGGGGTCCCAGCACTGTGCTCCTGCTGCCACCCGCCCACTCTCCCATGATGGACATCTGTCCCCTCAAACCATGAGTCCAAATAAACAAGTTCCTTTCTTAAGTTGCTCATGCCAGATATGTTGTCATAGTAACAAGAACAACTTATGGTTGTTGTTAAGTGACTCTTCCTGGAGAGACATAAAGAAATGTCAATTTACCTCGGCTAGAGAGGACAAGGCCAGACCAAACAAAGGATTCTATCCAAGCCCACTTTGGTGTACAAGAGAGTTAGTTCACTGGAGTTGCTTATGGGAGCATGGACCATTCACAGGCAACTACTCCACCAGGCAGTTCCCTGGGTAAGTTACTGCGGAAACACCAATCAAGAAGGCCCGTCTATAACCACTACTTTCCCCCTTAGATAGCAATGATTGGACTCCCAGGGAGGGGAGGGGCCGAGAGGAGTAGTATTGTGGCCCCCCCCCCTTTGCTCCCTCCCAGCTCCCTGGGGGAACATTATTAGCTCCAATCTGGACTATTGAAATGGATGCATCATTAAAAGAAAAAAAATCCGGATATGGTGCATTCACTAGTAATAGCAGTACTTGGAAGATGCAGACAGTAGGATCCCTGGGGTACCAACTTAGATGACTATGAACTCCAAAGGAAGAGAGAGGGTGGTAGGAAGGAGGGAGGGAGGTGGGGGCTGGGGATACGAGTACATGGTTCCATAAGTCAAGTGCCTACTGTATAGGGATGAGAAGCTGAGTTCAGATCTCCAGCACCCACAGAAAAATCAGATATCTGAAACCCCAGAGATGGAGAGACAGACATAGGCAGATCCTGGGGCTCTCTGGGTGAGCTCAAGTTTAGTGAGGGACCCGATCTCAAAAGAGTAAGTTAGGGCGCAGTGGAGGAAGACGCCTGATCTTGACTTTGACATTTGACTTCCAGGCACTTGTGCACAGGTGAGCACACACATGAATACACCAAACATGCACGCATGCATGCACGCACGTGCGCGCCCACACACACACACACACACACACACACACACGCATGCACACTGCCTTCCTCCAACAAGAGAAGAAAGAAAAGAAGTAAGGAATAGATGAAGGAAGAAGAAAAGGAAAGAAGAAAGTCCAAACAAACATCAGTAGTCTTGTGTGTGTCACTGAGGCTGTTCTGTTGCAAGGCGCCAGTGGTCCAGTCAATCCCCAAGGAAACAAAGCTGCTACAGTCACTAGAAGGATTTATGTCATAAGAGGTGGAGGCTGCAGACACGCTCTGATAGGGTCTCTCAGCTGGACCCGAAGGAAAGGTGTAGAATTCAGTTTCCTGCTGTGTGATGCTTCCTGTCCGTGTGTCCAGTGGCCACAGCTTATACTCCATCTGTCCCCACCTGTGCGGGAGCAGCAAGCCGGACCAAGGTCCCAACCCAGCCACACACATTCCTGCTGGCTGTTCACAATTCTCTTGAGTCTTGATGACATTAACAAACGGATTGCAGTCCGATCCCAGCTCGAAAGATAACAGTCTGGTGTGGAGCATCCTTGCATAAGCTACTCTGAAGCTCAGCAGAGTCCCATTTGAAATCCAGCACCAGTCGCTTCTGGATGTTCCTGCCATCTCCTATGCAGTGTCGTTGGAGCGTTCCCTGGTGCTGGGAGGTTAATCAGTTCTGCATATTCTCTGTGGTTTTCCTGGAAAAACAGATCATGAAAGATGACTGTCTGAACTTGACAGCCAGAAACATTTGTCCACGCTTTAGACGTCCCTGCCCTATTCTGCCAAGATGGTTTGGGTTTTTTTTTTTTCTTTTGCACAATAAAGGAAAAGGCACTAATTATCCAAGGAATACAGAAGCTAGAAAGATGCTTTAGGGGGAGAACACAATTAATAGTTCTATCTGTGTGTGCAGAACACAGATTTGCAGTACTGACCGCCAAGAAGCAGACGTGGTAGAGTTCATTCCCAATTCTGTTTGACCGGAACTGCTCTCAAGGGTAGCATTTAGTCATCCAGTGGCTCCCCTTTTGCTTTAGAAGGAAGGAAGAAACTAAGGAAGGGAGGGGGAGGGGTGGGGGGGAGGGGAAGCAGCAGGGTACTGGTGAGATGCTAGCTGAATTATGGAGTGTCCATCCAGGAAAGGGGGGGGGGGGCAGCTTGAGGGCTCAGCCAAGGAGAACACTAGAAAACAATAAATTATTTTGGCTGCTGAGAATAAGGGCTTGTTGGTTGGAAAGGCTCAGGATGGAGTGCCGGGGAAGGCAGGGAAGGAGTACAGTAGGGTTTTGATTTGAGGCCAGTCTTTTAAAGTTTTTAAAAGACAGCTGGCACTGTAGCTGCAGCTCCAGTCTTCTGCCTGCAGCTCCCCTGGGGCCCCACAATGCTGCCCCAGCTTACATCTTTGCCACCTGGAGTGTGGGGGGGGGGAGGGGAAGGGGCGCGGGCAGGGATTCGGGCGGGGGTGTTTCCTGTTCTAACTTGAGCCTTTTGTATATTTATTAAATCTCAGATCTGTGAATGTGTGCGGGCTCAAGGGATTAGCACACCTCCAAATTTCAAGAGCACAAGAGAGAAAATCCGGGCGCGCGCGCGTGTACACACACACACACACTCACGCACACGCACAGGCACACGCTCACACACACACACATACAAGCTCACGCACAGGCACGCCCAGGCACGCGCGCTTGCGCACACGCACGCACACACACACATATGCACAGGTACACGCTCACACACACACATGCACAGGTTCTCTCTCTCTCTCTCTCACATACACACACACACCAGTTCTCTCAACTCTCCCAATCATGCAGTCTTCTCTGTGGAGTTTTTGCTCAGCTGAAATCCTTGGACACCCAATCTTGTAGAAATCACTCCTAATTAATACCTTCCCGCTTCCCCACTGAAAGGGAAACAATTTACAATTAAGTCAAGCCGCCTCCGTGTAATCAATGTAACACCTTCTATGTGTGTTTTGAAACGTCCTCTCACATTTCATGATTCGTTTGTTTTACACGATGAGTAAACTGCAGACAATTATGGCGATAATACGGCTGAGGTGTTTGGTTTTTATCTCTTCGCAGTAAATTGTGGTTGTTCAAGCCTTCTCAGTAATGGTCTCCATCGCCTGCTCTCAATTTCTCCCCATCAACTGGCAATAAATACGATTTTCTTTTTGAAAAAAGAAAAGAATGTTAGCTTATAATAATTAGATCACCTATTCAACTGGCAATATAATTAAATAATTTCTTGGTAGGCATGACTCAATTAAATTAATTACACTAACACATATTCTATGGTACATGCTTCGAAAATGTAATATTAACCCAGTTTTCTGTCATTTTTTCCTCCGCATAGGCAAAGAGTGCTGTCTGGATAATTAAGCAGGCAATTTTGCTTTTGAAAGATGCTATTGAAGGATGCAAGGATTTGGGTCCAGAGTTTTTATTAGAAGAGAGTGCTGGGCTGATGGTATAACCCAGGTAATAGAGTGTGTCTTAGTCAGGGTTTCTATTCCTGCACAAACATCATGACCAAGAAGCAAGTTGGGGGGGAAAGGGTTTATTCAGCTTACACCTTCCACACTGCTGTTCATCACCAAAGGAAGTCAGGACTGGAACTCAAGCAGGTCAGGAAACAGGAGCTGATTCAGAGGCCATGGAGGGATGTTTCTTATTGACTTGCTTCCCCTGGCTTGCTCAGCCTGCTCTCTTATAGAACCCAAGACTACCAGCCCCAGAGATGGCACCACCCACAAGGGGCCCTCCCTGCTTGATCACTAATTGAGAAAATGCCCCACAGCTGGATCTCATGGAGGCACTTCCCCAACTGAAGCTCCTTTCTCTGTGATAACTCCAGCCTGGGTCAAGTTGACACACAAAACCAGCCAGTACAGAGTGCTTGCTAGCATCCACAAAGCCCTGGGATCCATTCCCCAGCAAGGCATAAACCAGAAATGATAGTGAATGCCTGTCATTACAGCACTCAAGAGATGAAGGCTGGAGGATCAGGAGTTCAAGGCCATCCTCTGTTCTTTCAGGAGTTTGACTCTGCCCTGGGCTACATAAGATCCTATCTCTAATGACAACAGCTTAAATCTCAGAAGGAGACAGGCTGGAGAGATGGCTTCATGATTAAGGGCATTGGCTGGTTTTCCAGAGGACTTGGACTTAATTCCCAACATCCACATAGTGGCTCACGAACCATCCATAACTCCAGTTCCAGGGTTTCTAATGCTCTCTTCTGAATTTGTTAGGATCCTTCCATTTGATGCACATATTTACACTCAGGTACACACACACACACACACACACACACACACTGTCCTGGCTAATTTTATGTCAACTTGATATAAGCTCAAGCAATCAGAGAGGAGGGAACCTCAATTGAGAAAATACCTCCACAAGATCAGGTTGTAGGTAAGCCTCTGGGGCATTTTCTTAAGTAGTGATTGATGTGGGAGGGCCTAGTCCATTGTGAGCTGGTGACCCTGGGTTCCTTAAGAAAGCGGACTGAACAAGCCTTGTGGAGCAAGCCAGTAAGCAGCATCCACAGGCTCTGCATCAGCTCCTGGCCCCAGGTTCCTGCCCTGCATGAGTTCCTGTCCTCGCTGTGTTTGATGATGAACTCTTATTTGGAACTGCAACTGAAATAAGCCCTCTCCTCCCCAAGTTGCTTTTGTCTGTGGTGTTTCATCACAGCAATGGAAACAGTAACTAAGACACATTCAGAGTAGATTCTGGAATTAGACAACTACAACGCAGCTGGGATGGTTGTCCACAAAGGACATGGTAGCATCCAGGATCTGTTCCCTTTAGTATTGGTTTCTTGGGAGATGTCCTCAGGTCACCTTGTGGGGAAGAACTCTTGAAAGGGAGACACCCCTTGTAGAGTGTTTGTGGAGGTCTAAAAAGATTAAGACTTAAAAGAGACATCTCTGTTGGGCTAATCCACCCACCCACCCACCTCTCTAAACCCTAAACAGTCTTCTAATTTCTACCTGCCAGTGCTTTCCTGGATATGGCTTTTAAAATGCTATCTATCTATCTATCTATCTATCTATCTATCATCTATGTATCTATTTATCTATTAATAGATATATACAAATATATTCATATGTATATATATATATATATATATATATATATATATATATATGTACATATAATACTAAAGAAACCCAGCAACTTATATTTATGTGGTATACACACACACACACCACATACACAATCAGTGATAAAGAACAAGAGACCATGGATTTGAGAGGGAGTGAATAGTGGTGCGCCTTCCTCCACAGCAACATGAATGGCTTCTCATTAATTAGGCTAGGAACATTTACAACTAAACTGTCATTTGGGGAAAGTAAAATAAAATGGGCTTTTAGATTTGTTTGTTGTTTGTTTGTTTTAACCCTATTGCTTTCTGAATTTTTAATTTCTTGAACCTAATTATGACAGAGCCATCCTTTTCTGACATGCACAAGTGCAGAATATGGGGCTTGCCTTTTTAAAAGACTGCATGTGTCTGTGTGTTTGTGTATGTAATATGTGTGTGTTTGCATACATATATGCATGTGTACATGTGTGTGCTATGTGTACATATTCACACATGTGTGTTATTCAGGTGTATTCATCTGTATATTCACATGGGGAAGGCAAAGACAAGTGCTGGGTGTCCATCTCTATGATTCTCCATCTCAGTAGTTTTAGACAAGGCCTCTCACTGAGCCTGCGCTTGGTTAAGTGGGCTGTCCCAGCAAACCTTGAAGATTCTCTTGTCTTTGCTTCTGTGTTACAGACCTGCCCCCAACAGTGATCAGTTTTGTTTGGTTTGTTTTAAAACTTGATTTCCAGGGGACTTAACTCCGGTCCTCATGATTGACCATTGAGTGCTTTTACATCCTGGGCTATCTCCCAGCCCTCCAGGTCTTGTCTTTTTCCTAAATCCATTCTTTCTTTCCAATGTAGTTTTGCAGACATTACCTCATTTGTTTGTGGGCCTAGCCTAGCCTTCTCAGTGAGTTCCAGGCCTTGGAGAGACCCTGTCCCAAAAAGCAGGTGGCAGGGGCCCAGAGATGACTCAATGGATAAAGTGTTTTGTGCAAACATGAGGACTAGATAGAGTTCAGGTCCCTAGCATTTACATAAAACCCAGGCAAGCATGATACCATCTGTAATCCCAGCATTTGGGATGTAGAGACTGGGGATCTCGGGTTAGCAGGCTACTTAGACTAGGCCAATTGATAAGCTCTTGGTGTAATTGAGAGTCCCTGCCTCAAAAAATAAAGTGGAGAGCTATTGATGTACACACACACAAACACTCACATGCTGACACACACACACCACACACACACACACACACACACACGCACACGCACACGTGTGCACACACACACACGCACACACACATGCATGTACCCATATAAAGATGCACACACGCACATACATGCACCAAGCATGTATACACACACATGAACACACACCATAGAAACATACAACAAAGGTAGATGATTGTCTAAGGAATGACTGCCACTGTTAGCCTTTGGCCTCTGCATGCACACCTGCACATATAGGTTCAGCTGTACATACATATGAACACACACAATCATAATAGGAATCCAGACAAAGGCAGATCTGGTCATGCAACTTTGTAGCATTCTCTCTGACCATCTTCCCCTCTGTCTCCATTAAGTAGAAAAATGTTCATTAAGTTCTGAGTTCTGTGGACACTGGCCAGATGACTTTAGATGCTATTCCTTTTGGTCAGTGTGCTTTCCGTAGTAGCTCAGAAAAACCAAATGAGACGCCAGAAGGTAACCACGGCCTGCTTTTGGTTCATGGCCCATTTTGAAATGTGATCTTGCCCCATTCTTCGATCCTTATTACTTATGCTTCAGAGCCAGCACAGATGTTCTGTGACTCACGGGAATATCATATTTAGCGTGTTTTCCCCAGTGAAATGCATTTATTTGGATGACACATACTGCTGTTTAAAAGCCAACTCTGCTTTGCTCTTAAAGTCAGCCTCACGGAAGAGAGCAGAAGAGAGGAAGAGGCAGAATGAGCTCATTTGAGAGAGCCAGCTGCTCGGAGAGGCCTTTTCAGAACATGCTCCCAGCGAGTTCTCAACGGAGATCAGAACAACAGGGAGACCATCCCAGGTGACCCAGGGTGGGCACAAGAACTTGGAAGCTGCCTAATGGAACCAGCCTGTCCCCAGCATCTGTGGTTCACAAATATTGCCACAGGGCATAAGGACCACTAAAGGAAGAGAAGCATTCAGCAGGGACAGTGCCATTATTGTCCACTCGAGTTGATATAGCATCTTGGGAGTTGAGAGTGGCATTGTGGCTTTTATCCTCTCTGTAGGTCGTCCTCCGGAAGGTCACAGGACCATCAGCCCTTGAACAAGCCAGATGGTCCCCTCAGATGATAGAAGCTTAACTCTCCACACTCCCTCTCCCAACTTATCTGTGCCCAGACGTGGCATATTACATGAGTCTCATGGAGCTAAGGCTCAGAATATTCCTTGAATATAGCAAATTGGAAGGAGGGAATTTATGATGGAAATAAATGTTTAAGAGATAAACATGTTTTAATTGTGTGTGTGTGTCTGTCTCTCTGTGTGTGCGTACACACACACATGCATGTGTGTAGGTCATGTGCAAATCTTTGGAGTCATTCCTCAGGTGCCATCTACCCTTTATTGAGACAAAATCCTTGAACTCACCAAGTAGACCTGCCTGTCTGGTGAGCCCCAGAGCCCCATCTTCTCTGCCTTCATCTCAATCTCACCCGAGTGTCGCCATACCCAGTTTTTTTTTTTTTTCTCACCTGGATTCTGAGGATGACCTCTCAGAATGAAGTCCTCAAGCTTGCAAGGCGAGTCCTTTACCAGCTCTGAGCCATCTCCCTAGCCTCGTGTGTTTTCCATTTTCTTCTCAGTTGTCTATGAACCTCGTGACTTTGCTGAGGCCATGAGCTTGGGGGCAGTCCCCACGGCCACTCACAATGCGCACCTCCTTGAGCCTGCTCACATTTTCTCTCACCTCCCTCCCTCCCTCCTGCTTGTGTGCACAGTCTGAGGTCTTCCTGTTTCTCAGGCAAGCTCCTGCACCCTGCCTTTTCATCTGTAAACTCAGAGCTTTCTCAGCTCCGCGCCATAGTAACAACCCTCAACCCCCAGCTCATGAACCTTACTTACTCCATTTTCCCTCCTATAGAAAAGGATCTGCACTGTGCTTTGTGCCTTTGCTACCTGCTTGCAAGGAGGGAGCTTGCACTGCAACCCTCTCTCAAGCTCCATCTAGACACCTAGAAGAACGATGTTACACTTTGAACATAAAGTATCTCCCACGAGCTAATCTGTTGGATGCTTGGCATCCAGATTGTGTTGTTCTGGGTAGTTCTGATAACACTGAGAGGAAGGAACTAGCTGGAAGAAATAGATCATTGTGAGTAAGTCCCTTGGCTGCTTCTTGTTTCCCACCATGCCAGCTACTCTGCTTCCTCATGGTCCACTCAAGACAAACTGAGCCCCCTGAAACCTGGAGCCTAAACCAATCCTTTCTTCTTTTACGTTCTGTCAGATATTTTGTTGAGGTGACATAAAAGTAACTGATAGGCAGGGCAGGCACTTGATCGATGGGCAGTGGGACATGAAGAGCCACAGGGAGGAAAGGGAAGAGAAATGGCAGCTGTCTCTGTAGAAATGGTCTCAGACAAGGGCGTAGGAAGTGCTTCCACACAGCACTCTTCAGTCTCTTTTCTGCCTATTCACAACCCAGGATCCTGGCGCCAGGTGCCCAGTTCCCTGTGCAAATCATGGGAATTTGCCTTTCTCATTCACGCATATTTAGTTTTGGTTTACTTTTCCCCTCCTACTTCACTCTTTTTTCACAGATCTCCAAGCCCCTCTCCCTACTACACTCTACCACCCCTGGTGTCCCCACTCTCATATCACAGGGGGATTCTATTGTCCCTCCCTTAAAGACTCCCCCACCCATCATAGACTTTGTTCTAGTTTCCTAACCTCTCCCCATACTTTCTACCACCTAAACACACACACAATTAACAATTAGAGGCTGGGATCTTCATAGGACAAAGCAGGGAAGTTTATGCTCATTGTTCTGCCCTGGGCGGTAAGTGAGATTGGTACAGTTTTCTGTAGGTACAGTGATGGTGATGGTGATGGTTATACAGTTGATGATAATGATGTTCATATGAAGAGGGTGATGGCAATATAGCAATGATGATGATGGTGGTGCTGGTATTGATGAAGAAGGTGGTGGTGATGGTGGTATTGATGAGGGTGGTAGTAATGATATTAATGGAGGTATTGATGATGATGGGAAGATGATGGTATTGATGATAGTGGTTGTGATGAAAACAATGGTAAGATGATGTTTATGATGGTGACACTGATAAAGATGATGGAGGTACTGATGGTGGTGGTGGTGATGATGGAGGTATTGATGGTGTTATTGATGATGGTTGTCATGACAACAATGGTTGTGATGATTATGATGGTGATATTGATGAAGATGATGGTGGTAGTGGTGTTGGTAATGGTAGTGGTGATAGAGATATTAATGGTGGTGATTGGTGGCTGATGGTATTGATGGTGGTATTGATGATGGTGGTGGTAGTGATGATGGAGGTATTGGTGGTGGCATTGATGATGGTTGTCATGACAACAATGGTAATGATGATTATGATGGTGATATTGATGAAGATGATGGTGGTAGTGGTGATGGAGGTGGTGGTGATAGAGATATTAATGTTGGTGTTGATGATGGTGATGATAGTGGTAGTGGTGATGAAGGTATTGATGGTGATTGGTGGATGATGATATTGATAGTGGTATTGTTGGTTGTGGTGGGGATGGAGGTATTGATGGTGTTATTAATGATGGTTGTCATGACAACAATGATGATGTTCATGATGGTGATATTGATGAACATGATGGTGGTAGCAGGAAGATAATGATATTGAATATGGTGATTAGATAATAGTAATGACAGTGATGGTGTTGAAGATGGAGGTGGTGGTAAAGATGAGGATAGTGGTATTGATAACAATGGCCAACATTGAAAGGCAACCTTCCTAACTCACTTAGTCTTCAGAATTTCCTTATGGAACAAATATGATTTTTAAATTATCAGGAAATCCTAGCAATGCTGAGATCCTGGAATGGGATCCCAGGGCCCTGTTAGACAAGAGTTCTGCTTCTGAACTACATCCCCAGTCCTCCATTCCCCTTTGTTTTTCCAGACAGGAACTTGCTATGTATCCAGGCTCAAGCTCACAATCCTTTGATTTCTGACTCCAAAGATGGATGGCAGGCATACACCTGTCATTCTTTGACATCACACCAGTGCCAAATGTTCTCATGACCCGTTTATCAGATGAAGAAATGAGGCACAGAAATTCTAGATAACTTGCCAAAGATAATTGCACACAGCTGGTAACAGCAGAACTAAGATTAGATCTGGACGCATTATCTCTGGAGCTACGGTGTTCAGTCAGAGCAGGAGCATAGCAGGAGCTTCAGAATCTTCATGGTAGGACCTAGAGACAAACCAACCTGTGGTAATAAGGACTAGCACCATTATGTTACATGACTCCTACCAGAAATGATGGTGGGCTGGACAGCAAGGGGAGAGACGCCCAGCAAGCCATATCTTTTCTAAAAAAAAAAAAAGAATCTTGCTCTGGTGAGAAGGTTAACTCCATGAGATCTTCCATGCAAGCGTAAAAGCTTGAATTCAGTCCCCAGGAACCACATGAAATACTGGACATAATGGCACAGCTTTGTGAGGCCAGTGCTAGTGAGTGGTTTTCTGGGGCTCATCAGCCAACAGACTTAGGCTTTCTGGTGGACTGAATGAGCCTGGCTCCCGTAAGCTCATAGTTTGAATGCTTGATCCCTAATTGACAGAACTGTTTGGGAAGGATTAGGAGGTGTGGCCTTGTTGGAGGAGGTGTGTTATATCTCTGGGAGTGGGCTTTGAGGTTTCAAAAGTCCATATTAGTTTCAGGTCTCTCCTTCCCTCTCCTCCTCCCTCTTTCCCCCTTCCCTCTGCTACATACTTGCAGATCAGGATGTAAACTCTCAGCTACCGCTTCAGTGCCATTCCTGCCCCTGCCTGCTGCCATTCTCACTACTGTGGTGGTCATAGACTGACTCTCTGAAGCTCTAAATCCCACCCCAATAAACTCTTTCTTTCATAAGTTGCCTTCATCACAGTGTCTTGTCATCACAACAATAGAAAAGTAATTAATGACAGGCTAAGTAGTAGAATAATTGGGATAGCCTCAGGTCCCAGTGATAGGAGCTATCTCAAAGCAATAATGTGGATGACACTTGAGTTATGACACTGAAGTTGACCTCTAGCCTCCACATGTACACACACACACACAGATATGCACACATATACATTATGTATACTTGTACATGTATATACACATACATGTATACATATACACATACATATGCACACATACATTATATGTATATACACACATATATACATATATATATATATATATACATACACACACAAACATATATGCACACACAATTTTAAAACATTATCTTACACTGCCAGGAGTAGTGGTGCAAGCCTTTAATCTCAGCCCTTCAGAGGCTGAGGCAGGTGGATTCCTATGAGTTTGAGGCAAACCTGGTGTACATAGCAAGTTTCAGGCCAAACCAAGATTAAATAGAGAGACCCTGTTTTTAAAAAGTCTTACAAAAAAAAGTGTTATTAGCATGACTATCTGACAATGCGGATGAGGTGCCTTAAGTCTTGTTTCTAATCACCTTCAAAACCCAGACAGTGTCTGCACAGGCTCTGGTCTCGGGAATTCTAAGGCTTCATAGGACTCTATTGTTAAACTCAGTGGTCCCAGTTTTACGTAGATAATACTGGCCACCACTTTTTCCCTGCCTGGGACTTTTCTTATCAGTTTTAATCCTCACAACTACCTTCCAGGGGAGGTGTGATTGCCTTCATTTTATAGTTGAGGAAATAGAGGCTCAGACAAGCTTTGCAGCCAGCCTAAGTTCACATCCTCTAAGCTGCTGGCAGAGCTGGGATTAGAGCCAGCACAGCGTGACTCAGAAAACCCACTCTGTCCCAGATCTATTGCCTGATCCGTGCTCATTGCCCCCGTGAAAGTGAGAGCCACCAGTTTGTCTTTGTTGGCAGCTCTGACTCATTCAACCTTTCAGACCCAGAGGGCTCCGGAGCAGCCATCAGGTGTCATCTCCTTGGGAAGCACCTGTGAGGTGGCTCTTGTCCCCACGCCCCATTCATTACCCTGCCCCTCAGGTTATGTTTTTAGTCTATCAAGCTTCTCCTCTTTATTTCAGCGGCTACCAGCTTGAACCAGATGGAAGTCTGGAGCTGACTCATCTGTACTGCATCTCCCCAGGTCCCACTGAGGCACTCTGACAGCCGGGGTCACAGCTGTAGAGCGGCAGCATCTCTAGCACAGTGGTCATTTGCATGGACAGGTCCCAAACTCCCGCCAACCAACCGTCCCCACATCATCTGCGAGGTCTCGCTGGCCTCTCAGGTATATGTCATCTGCTCCCAGTGATTTATCTGCATCCCCTTTCCTTCCCATCTGGCTTATAACATGCTGGGATGGACCATGGTTTGATCTAGTACCTGTCTACTATGGAAGCTATTCACTAGCTCTGGAGACTGAGGCTGAAGGTCTATTTTATCCATTAACCAATATCTTCTCATCCTTTTTTTCTACAGGAACATAGCATGTGAGTCATGCTATCCTTTCCATAGGTGGAATGGCCACCAGGCTGCTGGACTGTGCTTTCCTAGTGGGGTGAGTGCTTTGTGCTGTGATCAGAAGGTTTTGCTTTTGACTGAGAGGATCCTAATGAAGTTGTCCTGAGGCCCTGGGTCTACCACTTACTGCCCATGCTGCCTGTATTGCTCTTCCCATCAGCATGGAGCATTGGGAATCACCAACCAGATTCCACAGGGCTCAGAGAGTGGTCCAGGGTGATCCCAACAGCCCTCTCTTAGAGGTTTTCTATGTAATGCCTGTGGAGAAAGCCCTTGCTACTCCTAACAACAATGCCATTTTAAAAATGTCCCAAATTGTCCAATATAGAAATTGTGCTGGCTACTTTTATGTCAACTTGACACAAGTTAGAGGGGACCTCAATGGAGAGAACATCTCACAAAATTGGCCTGTAGGCAAGCCTGCATGTTCCTGATTGACAACTGATGTGGGAGGACCCCAGCTCACTGTGAGTGGTGCTACCCCTGTCCTGGGGGGGGGGGGGTGAGGTTCTGAAATGAGGCAGGCTAAACAAGCCAGGAAGAGCAAGCCTGTAAGTGGAACTCCTCCATGGCTTCTGCCACAGTTCCTGCTTCTGGGTTCCTGCCTTGCCATCCCTTGGGCAAAGGACCTAAAAGCAGCAAGATGAAATAAACTCTGTCCCCCCTAAGTTGCTTTTGGTCACCGTGTTTTATCACAGCAATAGAAACCCTAATGAAGAAAGAAGCTGTCTTTGAAGCAAGTAAAAAATATGGTAATGGCAAAAAAAAAAAAAAATCAGGAATTATAGCACATGCTTGTAATTCCACAGCTCCGGATAGGTGGATCCCAAGGCTCGCTGATCAGCTAGCGTCACTGTATTAGCAAATTCCAGGCCAATGAGATGCCCTGTCTCAGAAAAACAAGGTAAGTAGCACTCTGGAGGAATGCTACCTGGGGTTGACCTCTGTCTCTCTCACACACACACACACACACACACACACACACACACACACACATACTCACATGCTTATACAATGATGCTGTTTAAATTCAAACCTGATGGTACATCCTCCCTGTATTCGGGAGGCTGAGATGAGAGAATCTTCAATTCAAAGCCAGCATAGGCTATGGAGCAAGACATCATTTCAAACAAGGAAGGATGCTGATATGAATGCCAACACATGGGGAATGAAAACCAAAAGGCAGAGGTCTGGGGATGTATTTCAGCTGGAAGAGTACTTGCCTAGTATCCACAAAGTCCTAGATTCCATCCTTAGTATCACATTAGCCACGTGGGGGGCACATGTCTATCATCCTAACACTTGGGAAGTTGGGTTTCAAGGCTATCCTCAGCTACACAGTGGGTTTGAGGCCAGTATGAGATTCAGGAAATCTTATCTCAAAAATAAGGACATGTTAGGGCTGGAGAGATGGCTTAGTGGTCAGAGCACTGACTACTCTTGCAGAGGACCTGGGTTTAGTTCCCAGAACCCACATGGCAGCTCACAACTGTCTGTAGTTAGGGGGGAATTTGATGCCCTCTTGTGGCCTCTGTGGGTACTGCACACATGCAGAAGGTATACATACATGCAGGCAAACACTTTTACACATAAAATACAAATTTAAAAGTTTTTTTAAGACAAACATAGGACATAAAGAAAGAGAGGCACAGAGATTAAGTCAGACAGTGTCATCCCTCGATGGCACTTGCTCTACATTTTTGCCCTTCCAGTTCCATAAGCCAACAATCCTTTCTGTTTTGCCTCACTTATTGGAACTCAGGGTCCTGCTGATAGCCACCAAAGACTATGATCATTCTGCCCCTGGCCCCCATGGAGCTTCCTGGTATTGTTGACAGATCCTTTCTCACTGGTTAGAGAGTCTCTTGTAAGCTACACGATAAAACCTTGGCCGCCCAACTGTGTCTCACTGAGTTTCACAGGAGTGTCTCTATCTGTCCAAAGAACATGTTTTATTTGTTTTGTTTCCTTTCAGTGATCCAAACTCTAAACGTACCATCCTACTGTGTGCCTCCACAAGACAGCCGATAGCCACCTTTATGAAATGGAAATCTGTTGAGGCAATTGATAGTCCTACTGGGTGCCAACATTCAATATTGGCACTGGGAATATGCTGCAAATAAGGCAAGGCTCCCGGCTCCATTTTCATTTCCAGAAGGACACAGATGAATGAGCACGTGAATGAGTGCTCAGCAAAACTTCTGGCAGCAGTCAGTCTCAGGGAGCTCAACAGTAAATGGGAGACTGGGTGCCCCTGCAGACCAGGAGGGTAACCCTGTAGATAGACCAGGTGGGTCTCCCTGCAGACCAGGTGCCCCCCCTGCAGACCAGGTGGGTAATCCC
Organism: Apodemus sylvaticus; assembly: GCF_947179515.1. Taxonomy (NCBI): domain Eukaryota; kingdom Metazoa; phylum Chordata; class Mammalia; order Rodentia; family Muridae; genus Apodemus; species Apodemus sylvaticus. Next base: position 25,538,171 of record NC_067493.1, on the reverse strand, counting down.
TGCAGACCAGGTGGGACCCCTGAAGACCAGGGGGTACCCCTGCAGACAGACTAGGTGGGCAACCCTGCAGACCAGGTGGGTACTTATGCAGACCAGGTAAGTAACCCCTGCAGACCATGTAGGTGACCCCTGCAGACCAGGTGTGTATCTCTGCAGACCAGGTGGGTTCCCCTGCAGATCAGGTGGGTTCCCCTGCAGACCAGATGGGTATCCCTGCAGACCAGATGGGTATCCCTGCAGACCAGATGGGTATCCCTGCAGACCAGATGGGTAACAAATGCAGACCAGATAGGTACCCCTGTAGACCAGATGGGTAACCACTGCAGACCAGATAGGTACCCCTGCAGACCAGATGGCTACCCCTGTAGACCAGATGGGTATCCCTGTAGACCAGATGGGTATCCCTGCAGACCAGGTGGGTTCCCCTGCAGACCAGGTGGTCATAGCTGATCCTGGAAGCCTTTCTGTACAGGTGACCTTCTTCCGGTCTGCTCATTTTGCATGGCTTTCTCTTCTCAGCTGGAATGCTGCAAGCATATGTGTTTGTCACATGGTTGGAGGGGACGCTAAGCATATATGTGAGTGTGGAGACCAAGCATCAACTTCGAGGGCCATCACTTCAGATCTGTCCACTTCATCTCTGCAAGATTTATTTGTTTTTGTTTCTTTTAAGATTTATTTACTTTTATGTGTTTTGAGTGTTTGCTTGCCTGCATGTAAGTACAGCACATATATGCCTGGTTCCTGTGAAGATCAGAAGCCCTTGTCAAATCTCCTGGAGCTGGAGTTACAGGTGGTTGTGAGCCATCGTGGGGAATGCAAACCCAGGCCCTCTGCAATGTCAGTAGGCATTCTTAACTACTGAGCCATCTCTCTAGCACCTGTCCATCTTTAGGATACAGGCTCTCTTATTAACTCTGAAGCTCAGTGACTTGGTAGGACTGGCTGGCTAGTGAGCCCCAGACACCCACATACCCACACACACTGCAGCACTGGGGTTCAAGTGTGCTGCCATGCCCAACACTTCACGTGGGTACTGGGGACCTTTTAATGATCTATTTACTTTTATTATATGTATGTAGCTGTCTTCAGACACTCCAGAAGAGACCATCAGATCTCATTACAGATGGTTGTGAGACACCATGTGGTTGCTGGGATTTGAACTCAGGACCTTCAGAAGAGCAGTCAGTGCTCTTAACCTGCTGAGCCATCTCTCCAGCCCTGGGTGCTGGGGACCTGAACTCAAGCCCTCATGCTGGCACAATAGGCATTTTACCAAATGAGACTTCTCCTAGCCCTTGGTATTTGTCAAATTTTAGAAGCTTGTAATGGTCTCTCACTTTCTCTTCATTCTAAATAAATATCCACATTCATTTCTGACTTTGTTTTATCTTATTTACTTTAGAGAGAGGCTGACCTTGACCTTGTAATCTTCTTGCTTCAGACTTCTGAACATTGGGATGATAGCTGTGTGCTACCACCACACCTTGCTGATCTCTCTCTCTCTCTCTCTCTCTCTCTTTTCCTCTCCCCTCCCTCCGTCCAGGTGGGTACCCATGCAGGAGGGAGGTACTCCCTCCCCCTGTCTACCTTAAAGAGAGCACTCATGCTTTGTTTTGCCAAAACCTTATTCCATAAGAATAAAGTCTAGCCTCTGCACTAGTGCATCTTAGTCTATTCTAAAATTAGAAGACTAGCAGGGTGTGGTGATACATACTGGCCATTCCGGCACTTGGGAGGCAGAGGCAGTAGGACCAAGAGTTCAAGACCAACCCAAGCTATATGGCAAGTTAGAAGCCAGCTTGGGCTACATGAGACCCAATTTCAACAAGAAAACAAGCAAATAAGTAAAGGAACTCTTCTTCTTGTAGTCATCACGTCCCTTCAAGGCTGTTTTGCCTGAGTTACCCTTCTAAATGGGGCAGGTAACCAGGTAGTCTCAATCCCGAGTGTGATACTGAGCTTACCCCATAACTAGGATGAGGTCTGACCTGCTAATGATAGTGAGATTTAAAAGTCAAGTGGCTGGAGTGTGAAGACTAACTCTGCCACTAACGTGCTGTGTAAACCTGAACTAATCGCTGTGCACTCACCCCTCCCCCAGTCATCCCTCACCCTCACCCCCAGAGTCCTGTCAGTAAACCATGGTCAGTAATAGGTCGATCACATATCACACAGACCACAAACCTCACTCAAGTGAGCTTTCCCTTGTGAAATCAGTCATTTACAGTATCCATCCCAGCAGTAAGCACTCTGAAGCTATTTTCTTCATCACCTCTTTTTAACTTGGGCCAGGGTTCAAACTCTGTCGGCATTGTAGAATCCAGCTGCACCACCTATCCCACATAGAAATCTGGCCTTTATACTTTAACAACGCGGCCAAACTCAGCCCCATCAACAATGAGGTGACTGAACAGTATTCCCACAATCACCCCTGTGATGGACAGAGGCCACGCCCCCTGTGCCACGTCCTTGTCAGTGTTTAATCTGACTCTGAGTGCAATCAGCCAAGAAAAAGAGGTATTCATTGACAAATGTCTCTAGTCTCAGAAAAAAACAAAACAACAACAACAACAACAACAACAACAAAAAAAAAACCAGGGTATAGACATTCTATCTAAAGACAGTACAGCTAAGCACGAAGACAGGCGTGGACTGGACCCTAGTACATGTACCAAAAAATGCTCAGCAGACAAATGGGTGCTATATGGGTTTAGTGTTAATTTGTTTTTTAGTGATTCTGGGAATGAAACTCAGAGCCTTGCCTGTTCTCAGCAAGCAGTCTATTACTGAGCCACGCCCCAGCCCCTCCCTGGGGGATTCTAGGCAGGGGCTCTACCACTGAGCCACGCCCCCAGCCCCTCCCTGGGGGAGTCTAGGCAGGGGCTCTACCACTAAGCCATGCCCCCAGCACCTCACTGGGGGATTCTAGGCAGGGGCTCTACCACTGAGCCACGCCCCTAGGTCAATGTTAATTCTTGCAGGTATCACGGTAGTTCCATACCTACTATCAAGAAGACATGGATAGTAATACTTCTGTAAGAAACAGGGAAAGAAAGTGAAAAAAGAGGGAGGGACATGGGAAGAAGGAGGAGGAGAGACAGAGAGAGAAGGATGGAGAGAGAAAGAGAGCAGGAAAGGGGAAGAGGAGGGAGGAGCAAGCAGGGAGAGCCGTTAGCTCTGGTGCATTGGCACTAGGAAGAAGTATGTATATTCTACTCACACTTACCGGTCAACTTTCTAGAAATTTGAAAACATATTTCTTCAAAAAGCCATTAACTTTGAAAGCTACTTGGCTTTTACTTCATTTTCCTTCTTGCCTACCTATGTCCATGTGGCATTAGCAAATTATTTCCATTAGCACCATGATTCGTGTGTCCACTTTGATGATAGCAATTGTGATCATTAATATTAATTGTGAATTTGGCAGGATCTAGAATCACCTAGGAGACATGCCTCTGTGCACACGTGTGAGGGGGGTTCTAAGTTAGACTAATCTAAATGTAAGACATGCCCATGTCATGGTCTGAGATCTTGAACCACATAAAAGGAGGAAGAGACCTGAGCACCAGCATCCATCTCTCTCTCCTTCCTGACTATGGATACAATGTTGCCAGCCGGATACAATTTTGCCAGCAGGATACAATGTTGCCAGCCGCCTCATATATCATGCCTTCTCCATTATGATGGACTGTGTACCCTCTGACTGTGAGCCAAAAGAAACCCTTCCTCCCTTAAGTTACTTTTGTGGGTATTTGTGCCACACCAATGAGAAAATTAACTAGAACTCCAGCCAAAGCCATTTCAAGCTAGCATGGCATTTTAAGTAATGGACTGTAGCTAGCAGGGCATTTTTTATTGCATGAGGTGGAGCATCTGCTGCTGGGCTCCTAGTTCATGTTTTAAGAATATCCAGATGTCCAGTTGCTCTTGGCATCCTTTTTCTCCACCCAGGCTCCCTCTATCCATCTGCCTGTTTCTCTTCTCTTGTGCAATCTCTGGCTTAGGATTCTGTCTTCTCACCTGCCTCATCACCCAGTCTCCCAGGCTAGGATATATAATCTAGTTTATGCTGATTTGTCTACTCTCTGCTCAACAGATAGATGCCTCATTGGACAGTCAAGTTCTGTATATTCCAATCTCTTATTTACGTTTACAAGACTTTCCTTCTAGCTTCTTAGCAGGAGCTTCATTAATCTTAATTGCATACTTAACCCACACATACATGTAACCATCCTGGCAAGAGTGGAAGATGCTTTAGACCAGTGGATCTCAACCTTCCTAGTACTGTGAACCTTTAATTTAGTTTCTCATGTTGTGGTGATCCCCAAGCATAAAATTGTTTTAGTTGCTACTTTATAATTGTAATTTTGCTGCTGTTATGAATTTTAAAATAAATATCTGTGTTTTCTGATGATCTTAGGCAACCCTGTGAAAGGGTCATTGAACCCCAAAGGGATCATGACCTACAGATTGAGAGCCACTGCTCTAGATACCTGTGTCCCTCCTTCAGCTTCTAGACAATTGAAATGATGAATCCTTGGGAATCTCACGCTGGGAGAAGAAATAGGCTGAAACCTGGTACCAACCTAAGAAGGGGCTTGTGTCTCAGAAAGACACTTAACTACTCCTCCCATAACTTGTCTGATCACCTTGCCAGAAACTAGAAGCCAAGACAATGATGGGTCAGTGATGGGCAGGACTGGCCTTTGACCAGGACTGCTTAGCTGTGCATACTTCTTGCCCTTTATTTAAACCCAAGCCTTACATCAAGACCTCAGAGATGGACTTGTGAGTTTTGGATCATTTTATTTGTTCCTGTTCCCAATGTGGCCACATTAAATACATGTCTTTTCTCTGCTATACACTATCACATTTCTCCTTAATTGATCTATTTGAGTACAAGTGCAGGGCGCAGGTTGTTAGTGTTTCGAGGGCCCAGGCTTTGGTCCTAAAACTTTTGATAACATATTGGCTTTCTCTCATTTTTCTTTTAAATTTGGAAAATTGGTAATGAGTTCTGAGTGCCTTTGACCCCCTCTAATGGCAACACTAGATAAGCTGAAGCAAAAGGATAGCGGGGGCAGCCTGGGGTACATAGTAAGTTCTAGACTTTATCTCAAAAACAAACTTACTGTGGGTCTGGAGAGATGGCTCAGTGGTCAAGAACACCTGTTGTTCTCTCAGGAAGGACTTGGGTTGTCCAGGACCCACACAGTAGCTTACAATTATCACAATTCTAGTTCCAGGGGAAGCCAATACTTTCTTTTGTGCTCTGCAGGCACCAACCATGAATGTGGTAAACATACATACATGCGCAAAACACACTCATCCTGTAAGATAAATAAAGTAAAAAATCTTCTAATTAAAAAAAAATTCCTACATGCGATCATTTAACAACTGTGATAACTGGTTGATGTGTGTGTGTGTGTGTGTACATGTATGCTTATGTGTAGAGGTCAGAAGTCAAGTTCAGGTGTCATCTGGCACCATCTACTCTGTTTTGAGACAAGGAATCTTATAGCTTGGAGCTCACCAACCAGGCTAGGCTATCTGGTGAGAAAACCCCAGGGATTCTCCTGTCTCCATCTTCCTATTGTTGGGATTGTAAGTTTACAGTTCCATGTCTGACTCTTTTCTAAGGATTCCAAGGGTTGCATTCACGTCCTCATAATTGTAAGGCAAGCTCTTTATGGACTAAGCTAGCTCCCTAGCCCATACATGAAAGATCTTTTAAAACTCTTACATGTAAGCTTTATTGAGCTGAGACAGCAGACAAATGACTAGTGTTGGAATTCGTTCTTTCTAATGCGTGTGTTCCCTTAGGTTGTAAGTTCTCAGAGGACAGGGACTTATTCTTTTCTTTTTCTGTGACCCCTTAGCTGTATCTGATTCACTGCAGACAGGCAGTAAGTGCTCCCTGAATAAAAGAAACATAGCTGATGTTATAACCTCAGCCCCTTGTTAATTGGACCATCATTCAGAAGGAACAAGCCCATTTCCCAGGAGACATCAGATGGTTAACAATTCATAAAGACCTTCTTGGCCTCCTAAGCCCTCAATGTCATTGTTATGCAAGGAAGTGTCTGCAGGGGCCTGTCCTTGCTCAGAGCAGCGGAAGGAAGGGGGAGAATTCCATGGCACCTTCGCTCCTTGAGTTACCACTGGTTCAGCTCTTTTCCTTTCACTGATCAACTTTTGAGACAGAGTCTTACATAGTTCAGGCTAACTGTGAACCCCATCCCTGATCCCTGAGGCTGAGGATGACCTTGAACTCTTCATTTTGGTGCTTCTGCATCTAAGGAACTGAACTCTCACATCTTGGGTGAAGGATGGCCCACGTATAGTGACAATCCAATAAAGCAGAGAGGAAAAAAAAATAGTATAGCAAGAATAAAGGTAAAAACATGAACCAGGGGTCTGTAAATGAAATTATCCAGAAAGTTTTTGGGTTGAGAAATTTACAAGAACAGCAATATTTGTGAGACAGTCACAAAATGTTTTAGCCAAGACATGTATCCTCCAAACACACTCCATATTTATAGAGAGGGAAATCAAGGCTTACTTGAGGAGAGACACAGCTAGGTGATTGCTAAGTTGGGACTCTGTCTAGAGCTTCCCTGTGAGGTATCCTGACGGTCTTGAGGCAGAAGAAAAGAATACTATGGAGGAAGCTCTGCAGATTAATACATGATATGCCACAACAATAGAAAGACTGGAAACTGCTTAATCTACCTGAGCACGCCACAGGAGCATGCTCAGTCTAAAAACTTGTTATGGGTTCATAAAAAGACATTGCATCCCTCATTCCAATCCCCTTTGTGGCCAAGCCACAAAGGATGGGCATGGAACATTTTGGGCTCTGCTGTATGTCTTCTTAGCACACTACCTCATTCCCTGTAACCATCCAATTCATTGCAATGAAGATGGAACCCCAGTGTCTGCCTTCCAGACTCAGATGTGCACTAGTGACAGTTGGGAGAGTTGCTGGGAGATGCTCGTTCTCATGATGAATTGCCATTAGATTCTTTCTACCTCCAATTCTGCCTCAGTTGGCCAAGGGTAGCTCTTAAAGTTCCTGGAAGGATACCAACAATGATCACACTGTGATAATCATGTCTTCTTGTCTTTATTTCTCATGTTTTGACACCAGAATGTCCTGCTGGTTCTAGAGAGTCTGTACTCCCACACCTAAACTTATTGAACTACTAGTGATATGTTTTGTAGCTGTTGCCTTCAGACTGAAGCATTACCTTGGGTGTAGTGGGGAAGGGAATAAATGAGCCTTAGAGTCTCATGAAACTGACCACAGAGCCCTTCCCTGAGTTTATACAAGCAAATAAATGGCTGAGGCAGAGGAGACTTTCTAGTGGTATAGCTGCTTGAAAGTTGTCTGGAGAGCTTCAAAAATACAACTTTTCTTAGTTGTTACCCATGCTGGTTGGGCTTTTGTTGATGCAGCTGTCTAAGTCACTCCTCACTCTCCTATAAGGAACTCTTCACCTGTGCTTCTGGAGAGAATCCGTCACTCATGCTGCTGTGAGCAACCCTTCACCTATGTTCTTTCAAGTAACAAACCCCAGTGAACTCACTGCTTCAACATGGAAGACTTAAATGGAATCATTTCTTTGGTCTGATGTCAAATGCCCTTTCTGGGGGTGAGGTGGTGTTTGTTTATGTCTCCTCAGGAAAAGTCACTTGGTTCATCTGGGAGTATTCTTTATAAATACAAACCAACCTACCTAAGGCCCAGACTCCCAGAGGCCTCCTTTTAGATGATGTCCCTCTATCCCTGAGTGACAGGCCATTGACTGACAGGTCCTGTGCTACCCAGAATGTGAAGTGATTCTAGCCAATTTAAAGCTTGCCAAGCCTGCCCCATCTATTCCTTCTCATAGCAGCCACAACAAAGGTTCCTGTCCACATTTCCTTTCTCTTCTGTTGCCACTGGATGAGCTTAAATGTTTCCTTTCCCAGTCCTCATGGAATACAATACTCCCTCCCCTTGGGAACTGGGTACAAAACTCCTCAGAAGCAATTATCTGAGCTACTGGCTTTACCACAGCTACCTACAATAATGCCTTTAATAATGTGCTCATGAGAATGGACTTGGGGAACCAAAAACTGGGTTTGGGATAGAACCCATAAATTAGGTAGGGGGGGGGTTGGGATCATTCTATTGGCTGGATTCTTTTACCACTTCCTGTCAGAGTGGTTTCTGTGCCATCCCATATACACGGTGGGCTGCTTCTTAAACATTTATTTTTTTATTTGTAATTATGAATATTTGTGATATTTTGGCAAAGACTATGGTTGCTTTTTCCTCTTGTCTAAAGAATCTGCTTGAGACCAAATGGGAAAATTTTGGACTAATAGTGTTGGCAAGGGAGATTTCAAGACAATCTAATATTGACTTTATTGTGCGGTTATTAGTAATCACTCTTGTGCAGGTCTACAATTGAAAGAGATCAAGCAAGATGAAGAAAAGAACTACAAAATACAATTTGAGGAGTTAAAGAAAACAAGAAAATTTAATGTTGGAGGCAAGTCTTATGTTCAAACAAGTAAGTTTAAAGAAAGGTCTGTGAAGAAATGGAATACAGGGGTGGATGCCCTGGGGTGAGACCCCACCCAGTTAATCCCACAACTCCAGAAAAGAAAAGACCCAAGGAATCATCCATTCCTAAAGAGCAGCAACAAATCAAAGCTGATGCAAATGTAATTCAAAACTTGGGCCAGGTTCTATCTCAAGCAGGTAACAGGATGTGACAGTCTCAACCAGTTGGTTCTAGCTTTAGAGTCATAAAGAACAGAGAAGAAAAGGGTTTATGCTATCTTCCTCCACATGAAAGGAAAATGGATAAGACCAGACATGTGACAGGGGAATCCCTTCGAAGGCCTGTAGAAGCTATTGCATCAAGCTATGTAAGTGAATCCTGGATTGTGTTGGAGCCCCCTGGATGTTGGGAGATGCCAGGGCTGGGGGATACCTACCAAGGAGAGCTGCAGACAATGACTTGAACTAGCCCAAAAGAAAGAGGTGTGTTGCAGTCAGCAACACTGGGAGGGTGGAGCCATCAAAGCCCTTTGACATCCGGCAAGGAGCAAGAGGGTTCGAGTTTTCCCTGTTGTGTTTTGGTCTTGCTTTGGATCTGTATTTCCTTGCTGTGTCCATTTTCTTCCCTTTTTGGAAAGGTAGTGTATATTCTGTGCCATTCCATGTTGGAAATATATTATCTGATTTTTGATTTTGCAGAGGTCATAATTAAGAGATTGCCTTATGTCTCAAAAGAGACTTTGTATTTTTAAGTTTTGTTAAGACTCTGAAAGACTATGGGGACTTTTGAAGTTGGTCTGAATGCATTCTGCCTTATGGTATAGCTATGAGCCCATGGGGGCCAGGGAGTAGGTTGTGGAGGTTCGAATGAGAATGGCTGCCATATACTCATATGTCTGAACGTTTGGTCCCCAGTTGGTGGAACTGTTTGGGAAGGAGTAGGAGGTGTGGTCTTGTTAGAGGAGGTATGATACTAGGGTGGGGTTGAGGTTTTAAAAGCCCATGTCATTCTCAGTTCTCTCTCTCTCTCTCTCTCTCTCTCTCTCTCTCTCTCTCTCTCTCTCTCCCCTTCTCCCTCTCTCTTCCTCTGCTCCCTCTTTCCCTCTCTCCCTCTCCCTCTCTCTTCCTCTCCTCCTCTCTCTCCCTCTCCCTTCCTCCCTCTCCCTCTCTCTTCCTCTCCTCCTCTCTCTCCCTCTCCCTTCCTCCCTCTCCCTCTCTCTTCCTCTCCTCCTCTCTCTCCCTCTCCCTTCCTCCCTCTCCCTCTCTCTTCCTCTCCTCCTCTCTTTCCCTCTCCCTTCCTCCCTCTCCCTCTCTCTTCCTCCCTCTCCCTCTCTCTTCCTCTCCTCCTCTCTCTCCCTCTCCCTTCTTCCCTCTCCCTCTCTCTTCCTCTCCTCCTCTCTCTCCCTCTCTCTTCCCCCCTCTCCCTCTCTCTTCCTCCCCTCCTTTTTCTCCCTCTCCCTTCCTCCCTCCCCCCTCTCTCTCTGTGATCTGCTTGTGAATCAGATGTAAGTTCCTAAGAGCCAGGCTTGCCTGTCTGTTGCCATGATGATCACGAGTTCTAAACGTCTGGAGCTACAAGCCTCCAAATTAAATGCTTTCTTTTGTAAGTTGCCTTGGTCGTGGTATAATCATACAATAAAAATGTAACTAAGACAATACGTTTCGATAGAATATTGTATATGGTGCAAACGTTTTGGTAGAAGAGAATGTAAAAAGGAAAGTTTCCTTAGCCCTTTTTGGTCCTCTATATACACTGAAGACACAGTGTTCCTTTATAATAGCTCCTCTAAGAGCCAAAGACATTGGGGAAGATGAACCTACTGGGGACACTGTCCAGTCAGCAAGGACCCTGAGAACAGACAAGTAGATGTCACTTCTGTTTTAGAGAAGATGGTGACTCATGATAAATAGCATAATCATCCACCTCCAAAAGAAAGCGTCATTATTTGGGGACAGGAAAGCCAGGCCTAGTGAAAGCTCTTATAGGGAGTGAACCGGGTCCCTGGTGAGGAGCTCACACATGGAAATAATATGCGAGATACTCAAAGATCTGTGCTAAAGTCCACGTTTACACCTTTAGAGTAGCTGGAGGAGGGCAACGTGGGCTGATGAAATGTAAGTAAATGATCCCGAAAGGGTGGAAGAAGAGGCTGTTCTGGTTGGGGCTGAGCCAGCTGCAGGGAGCAGAGACAGCCACTGGAAATGGTTGCTACTGATGCTTTTGCAAGCACTCTGAAACGAAATGTGCCCAGTGAAGTCCATGGTGGATGGCGTGACCTTGGACCTTCCTGGGTGGTAGGAGGCCAGGCCAATGGAGACGGATGTCAGAGGTCTACGGGGCTGAGTGACTGGGCAAGAAACTGGAAAATGAGCTGCTTCAGGGCAAACCCTGACAATGCTTCCTGGGGGAAAATCATCTGTGAACCAAGGACAGACGGAAGAAAAACTGCATGCTACAGTTGGAACACGTCAGCCCAGAACAGCCATCAAATGACATAGCTCATTATCGCTCTGATTTCTGAGATGCCTTGCTTTCCACAGCCTTCTGGGTAACCTGTATATTCCCCGGGATTTTCCTGGCCCTCGTTTGTAACTTCGTTTGACTATTATCCTGCTCTCCGCTGTGATCACCACTGTCTCATGAATTGCTTGTGTTGTTTAACTCCCAATCCAAAGACCTCCTTCCTCAACCATGCCCCACCCGTGGCTGCTCAGGGCTAATCACGCCGGTTCTTTGCTCAGACCTCTGTGGAGAGCATGCCAACTTGATCCGTTTGATGCCTGCACTGTGCACTGTGGGATCCTTGAATGCAAGAGATGGTAGGGCTGGAGGCGGGTGGCTTAGTGGGTAAGAGAGCTTGTTGTAAAAACCTGAGGACTGGGGTTAGAATCTCCAACATCCACAAAGAAAAGCCTGGTGTGGTTACATTGCCTATGACCCCAGTGCTGTTGGAGATGGAGAAAGGACTCAGGGGAACTTGATGGCTGTCAGCCTAAACCTCCAGGTTCACTGAGAAACCCTATCTGGAGGAAACAAAGCAGAGAGTTACAGGGCAGTTACATAATGGCCTCTGCATGGGCACAGATGTGTACACCTGCACACATGTGCTTATCTACCTCACAAATAGCCAGGCTTTGAATGCATGGCTACAGTGGTAGACTGCTCCGGGGCTGGCCAACCATCTCTGTCCTATACAGCGTATTGTCCTAGCTTTAGCGGAGGACCACCACTGCGCACTCCTCTCGAGCACAGAGGCAGCAAGGCCATAGCCACGAGGCTTTCCTCGCATGCAATTCTATTAAACTCTGTCCCCCAGCATGGGCTTCATACTGGGGAATCACAGATTTATGGAAATGGTTCAGGCTTGGAAATACAAATAGTTTCAAAAATGACTCAGGCAACTTCATGGCTGAGAGACCCACAATGGCTTATTCTGGCAAACCGGAATGTTCTGTCGTTGTACATGTCTTGCTTTTCTGTCTGACATCAGGATAAATAACTGTTTTGGACTCGATGGTGTTTTCGACCCCTCCTGGCTTTCAATTGTGCTTCTCTGCATTCCAATCGACTGTTCTGTGGCACCACTGTCATTCTCAGAGTGAGACCACCCAGGCCAGAGGCAGTCTCAGCTGTGGTGTTCAATGAGAGGGTGGGGAGAGGGAGGGTGGGGTGGGTGGGAGGAAGGCTGGGGAGTGGCAACAGCGCTGGAAATGGCATTGCCAAGAGCTCAGCCTAATCTGGGGGAATCGGTGCCAGCCAGCATTGCCCCTACACTGAAGGAGAGCACTGCAGTGGGTTGGTTCTAATGCTTAATACTGGTTTCTCGAGATGTGGTTGCTCCCAGATAAGCAGAACCTCACGTACACAAAATGACGCCATGCGGACTGTCTCCCTAGTTCAACTGGTCAATAAAAAGCTAAGCCCATGATTGGGCAGTGGAGGGAGAAAGTGGGACTTGAGGTTCCAGTAAGGGGGCTACAGGTAGAGAGGAGGAGGGAGAAGATGGAGGTGGAGGAAGGTCGCCATGGACCAGGACTGTGTGGCCAGGATAAACAGCAAGTAACAAGGAACTTTATAGCTGGGGAATAAATTAGTATAGCTCTAAACCTGCCCAATCTAGGCTTATGGCTTGTAAATAAAAGACCTGGATTATGTGGCTTTTATGTGGGCTTGTTAGGATTCTAAAATCACTCCACACTGCACTGCATATGATTTACTGCTTATATATTATAGAGTGAAATGTTCTCCTTTTGAAATTCTTAGAAGCTAAGAAATTTTATTATTTCATATTTTTGCAAGAGGCTCTCACTATGCAGTCCATGTAGGGGCTTTGATCCTCCTGCCTCAGCCTTCTAGATGCTGGGATGGATTGGAGGTGTGTATCACCACATTTGGTATCAGAAGTTTTTAAAGAAAGAAAAGAATGCCTACAATCCTGTTCAAGAAGGACCACCACTAATATTTTGGTGCATGTTTAATTACCCATCCACATGGTGCACATGCATACATGCATCTATCCATCCATATTACCACTCCTTCATCCACCTTCCATCTGTTCTACTCATTATCCACCCTTCCATGCACCCATTTGTCTATCCATCCCCACACTTACTCATCTGTCCATCTGTCCATCCATCAATCCATCTGCCAGTCTGTCCAACCATTATATAGTCACACATCCTCCCATCTGCCCAAGTTCACATCCATTTACTCATCCACATAATTCATTCTACCTACCACCCATCCTTTTATCCATCCATTCACCTGTCCACTCATTCACCCATCCTTCTGTCCTTTGTTCTGTAAGTCTGTCCATTTATCTAACCATCCATCCACCATTCTGTCCATCGGTCTGTAAGTCCATCCACCCATCCATCCATCCATCCATCCATCCATCCATCTGTCTGTCATCCATCTGTCCATCTATCTACCCACCCATCCACCCATCCATTTGTCCATCTGTCCATCCATCTGTCCTTCTATCTATGCATCCATCCATTCATCCATCTACTCTCTCACCTGTCCATATGCATGTATTGCAAATATTATAAGCGAAAATGATATAATCAATGATATAATCCCATCTAACATTATTTTGATAATTTTCCCATATTATCAAATATTCTTTTGTATTAGCTTTATTATTTCATAACATATACTATTCTCATATTGGATAGTTTTATTGCCTCTTATTTATTTTTAAAGATTTACTAATTTTTTATTTATTTAATGTGCATTGGTGTTTTGCCTGCATGTATTTCTGTGTGAGGGTGTCAGATCTCCTGGAATTGGAGTTACAGACAGTTGTGAGTTGCAACATGGGTGCTGGGAATTGAACCTGGGTCCTCTGGAAGAGCAGTCAGTGTTCTTAACTGATGCGCCATCTCTTCAGCCCCAAATGCTTCTTATATTTTTCTCTTACCACAGCATAGAGATAGACACCTTTGTACCTATGAAGACTCCTGTTTTTAGATATTTTAACTATGAGTTTGTTGAGATATAATTTTGGGCTAAAGAGTATGAACTATTTTAAGGTTAACACACTCTCTCTCTGTCTCTCTCTCTCTTTCATACACACACATATATTCACACTCAGACTCATACTCACACACACTCACATGCATTCTCACACACTCTCACACACATACACTCATATATACACACACACTTATCTATACACTCTTACACACACATACTCATACTTACACTCACACACATGCTCACACACACACACACTCACAACACTCATACAGACTCACATACACTCATACACACTCACCTAACTACTCTCTCTGGTCCTTATGTGACCCTCCAGTCACATACCTCGTTCAGCTAGTGACTTTTCAGAGTGATGGAATAAATTAACTTCCTACATGTATATAACATGGAAGACTGAAAGGGGAGTGGGGAATCATGAATAGTTAAAAAGCATATTGCATGTAAAGTTGCCATAATTGTAAAATCCATATAAATGTCCCTACAGAAACTAAACACCCAGAACACAGGTATGAGAAGATGCTAAGACGGATGGATTGGTGGGATGATGGACTGGGGAAAAGGATATGTATTGGTATGTATTGATGAAAAAATGATGGATGGATGGATGGATGGATGGATGGATGGATGGATGGATTTATAGCACAGGTAGGGGAAGGAAGAATGGCAGGCTTATGCCATGATGCTATTAATGGCTAAAGGTACATAGTACCTCACTGTACCATGTTGCTAGGGGCACTCAAATGAAACACAGGTGGTGGTGGCTTAAACAACAAGCAGTGATTTTCTTACAGTCTCAGAGTGTGGAAGTCCACATTCAAGGTGTGGACAGGGCTGCCTTCCTCTGAGGCCTCTCTCCTTAGCCTGTCGAATGCCGCTTTTCTCCCCGTGACTTTGTAGGTTCCTTTTGCTTATCTCCGTCCTAATAGCTTCTTCATGTAAAGATACCAGTCAGAGGGGATTAGGATCCCTCCTAATGACTTTAACTAAATCACCTCTTAAAAGACCCTGTCTCCAAGCACAATCATAGCCTAAGTAGGTGAGGACTATGTTTAAACATATGCTATTAAGAGATCGTAATGAGTCCATCACCCTCACCTGGTGGAAGGACTTGCCTCCCGCATCAGCCTCCAATGCCGATCTTAAGACCTGGAGAAGTATCCTTCCAAGAACTTTTGAGATTTTTCAAGGAACGTCTATAGCAGATGATATTTCCAAAAGTTGGCTACTTCTTCGTCATTTATTCTGTAACATGGCCTTCTTCTTTTCCATAAGCAATGGCAGGATCTAAGTGTGGCAATGGTGGATCATGATTGTAATCCCAGCATCAGGAAGACTGAGGAAGGAGGCCAGCCTGGGCTACATATTCACTCCTGAGCCAACTTAGACCATAGAGTGAGTGTCTATCTCCAGAAGCCAGGATCTTGGGAGACAGCTCATTCGGTAAATTCATATCACGAGGACCTGGGTTTAATCTCCATGTTCCACTGGGAAAAGTCACATGTGGTGGTACACGCTTGCAGTTCCCCAGCATTGGGTGGATGGCAACTGATAAGTTATTCTCCACTGGCAAAATGAGGCAATCCAAGCCAGATTAAAATATATAAAGGTAGGTTTATTGGGAAGCAGCTCTTCGACAGATTCACTAGTTTCGAGGACTGAGGCCAGGGAAGTCACCGTGGGGAAGGAGACAAAGGAGAGGGGGGAAAAGAGAGAAAGAGAGAGAGAGAGGCAGAGAGAGGCAGAGACAGACAGAGACAGAGAGAGAGACAGACAGAGACAGAGACAGAGAGAGGCAGAGACAGAGAGAGAGAGACAGAGAGACAGAGACAGAGAGACAGAGACAAAGAGAGACAGAGACAGAGAGGGAGGGAGAGAGAGAGAGAGAGAGAGAGAGAGAGAGAGAGAGAGAGAAGGAGGTTGCACATGCAGGGAGAAAGAAAATGCAAAGAGGGGGAGAGAAGAGGAACAGGAGAGACCGAAATGCCTGGATTGTATAGGGAAGAGTCTCTGAGGGAAGGGAAGCCCAGCCCCTGGGCTGGAAAGATCAGGGTAGAGAGCAGGGAATGCCAGGTGGGGACTGAGGGGTGCTGGGCAGCATGGAAGCCAGGCCCACTTCGGTATGCTAGATGTTTGTCCCGGGTCTGAATCCCAACATCCCAGCCTTTTGTTCATAATAAATGAATCAGGGGTGACGTAATCATCTATGACTGCTTCCTGCTGGCATTGGGGGTACCAATATGGGGGGAGGGCAAAAAGCTAAAATGTTGCCCAAGTCTGAGAAGAGTAGGCTATTTTATTTGCTCTCCAGGTTATAGGACCATGGGGGGAGGGGTAGCAACCCAGTTGAAGCACCTGCGGGCAGCCACTTCAGAGCTGTCCTGGATGCAGGTTCTAGAAAGCACCTGGGCTTGGGCTTGGCAGGATGCTGGAACAATCACATATATATTAGGAGCAGAATGTGACCCTCCATGCCCCTGGGGATCATAGGCCAATATTGATCCACAAGGGCAAAGGGAGCAGACAACAGATGGAAGTGGGGGGGGGGTTCAGAAGCCCCGTGAGTATGTATGGTAATGTCCACACGGGGACCAGCTGCAGGGAGGAAATTACCTTTACTTAGGGGTGATTCAAGGCTTATATAATTTTGGGAACCAGGGTCAGAATATCCAGGATGGGCAAAGGTCATTGGTTGAAGGCTTACAGTATCAAAATGTCAATTTCGATATACAATATCAAAATGTTTCGTTATCAAGGAGAAGCCTTTCAGGAATCTCAGGTGCCAGCTGAACCGGTTCTTATCGGAAGAAAGGAAGTTGAAACTGTAATCTTAACCAAGTCCACATGACATTCTGCAAGTAGAGATGTGTGGGTTTTGCATTTAACTCTCCAGACAAGGTCAGAGAAGGAGAGGCCCTGCTAGTGAAGGGAGCCCTTCATCTCGTGCCAAGCCCAGAGAGCTACCCGGACAGTGGCAGGCTTTGACTTTAACCAGCACGACAACAGCAGAAGATGAAGTTAAGGAGTTTCGGGAGAAGAACCTTCTTGGGCGTACATTTGAAACTTTAGGTGATCTTGGCAGGTTGGGGTGGGGCAAGTCCCCAAACAGGAGACAGTGGGAGGGACAGGCAGGTAGGGAAGGAAACAGGCTGTCGACTGTCAGAGCTTATCTGGTGTCCATTTGACCTGGGACAGGTGGATCCAAGTGAATTCCCTGAAGCTTATAGGAATCTTTTAAGATTACAAAAAGAGATACATTTTAGACGTGTTGGTATTGCCGCGGCTTAGCGGACGCTCTGAGCTTTGAAGTCTTGATACAATAGTAGCACAGTGAGGGCAGAAATCTGAGGCAGTTTCCTTCCTCCCTTGACTCACGTCCTTTCTCCAGTCAAGTTTTTACGTCCTCCAACCTTCATAACCAACCAACCTCCAACCTTCATAACCAACCAGCCTCCAAGCACCTCACTAGACCCTCAAAGGCTTTCTTAGATCCTCAAACACTTCCTTAGAAGCTTTCGTATCCTCGGCCCTTACCTAAACTTTAAACCACGCTTTTTCCTATCCAATTACTCACCATGAGACAGAGGTGGTTGATCACTGGAAGCCTTAGCTGTAAAGTGAGTTCCTTTTTAGATAAAGAGACAATGAAGTGTGACTTCTTTCACTAGTCTAGTCTTCAAACCCCTCAGAGGCCAGAGAAAGATACATTTTACCTGAGTAAGCAGGAAGTCTAATCCAAATGGCCTAAGTATCAATTAAAATGACACACCTGCTCATTACCTAGAAGGACACCCTACTAGCTTCCTGAGCTGTCAATGACTTAGTTGGAAACACGGTGGTCCCGTGGCAGGATCAGTCTTTGGCTGCCAGGCCCAGCAAATCTGAGAGGCCTTCCTGTGGAAAATGAACTTGGGAGACTGACCTTGAGGTGTGTCTAGTGTCCTATTTGTCCACAGTTTGGACAGGGTACTGGCAGTGGGTGAGGCATTGGGGCAGTTGTGTCCAGTGGTTGGCATACAACAATCCAGGTGGTGTTCTTTGCCATTATGCTGATAGCTTCCTGGAGACCTTGGGGTGGGGTGGGTGTCACTGCTAGTATTTGGGCATCTCTGTCACGGTAAGTCTAAGGATCTTAAATGTCATGTCCCAACAGCAATAAGCAGTTCCCTGGGGGAATTACTGGCCAGTCAGCCTAGCCAAATGAGTGAACTCCAGGAGAACACGAGAGACACTGTCTCAAAGAACAAAGGGGGGAAATGGTAGCTGAGGTTGACCTCTGGCCACTGCATGCTTACATGTGTATATGCACACACCTGTATTAATATACACACAAAACCAACCAACCAAACAGAAAGGACTAATGCTCAGGCATCTCTTCTCTTGCAGGCAGGCTGGTTTTACTGTTACGAGAGCTTCCAGAGTGTGATGGAAAGCCAGAGAAGGTTATGCGGTTTCTGCATGCTCTAGTAACCCTATCAATGCATGCTTACTGCTCATGGTACCGCATACGATGTTTTAGGTACCAGGGGACCATGATACCACTTGGATGAAGTACCAGAGGACAGAATGAAGACCAAAGACTCAAAGCTGCAGGAAGGTTGGTTATAGGTCAGTGTGAACAAGACCTCTTTACCAACGTGCATGTTCCCCCAGTAGAATGACCTCGAGAGATGTCACAGAGGGGCTCACTGTCTGGGGTGCACGCTTAGACTTCATCAGTGTTGGGGTCAGTCACAGGTGTCATTTCCTGCCCTGGGAGCCCACCACTTCTGGGCCTTTTGTCAAAAAAGAATAAAAAGCGTTTCTTACTCGTTTAACTTAAGAATGTCCTCTGTTGAACAATGTGTTCCTGAAGTGCTCTTGACTCCGTTTCCATATGTATCTTTATTGTCTTCATACTCCCTCAAAATAGAAGATAATACTGGGTGAGGCAGGGTTAAATTTGTGCTCTAATCCTCTAGGGAGGGTGGACATAGGTAACTGATTTAGAACATAAAAAGGGCTGGGCTGTTGTTCAGCAGTAGAGCCCCTGCCTAGAATCCCCCAGTGAGGGGCTGGGGGTGTGGCTCAGTGGTACAGCCCCTGCCTAGAATCCCTAGTAAGGGCTAGGGGTGTGGCTCAGTGGTAGAGTCTCTGCCTAGAATCCCCCAGGGAGGTGCTGGGGATGTGACTCAATGGTAGAGCCCCTGCCTAGAATGCCCCAGGGAGGAGCTGGGGTGTGGCTCATTGGTAGAGGCCCTGCCTAGAATCCACCCCCATGAGGGGCTGGGGTGTGGCTCAGTGGTAGAATACTTGCTTAGCATGTGTGAAATCTCCAGGTTGATTCTCCCCTGTTACAGAAAAACAAAATGCTTAGTGTCCCAGGGTGATGCAAAACCATACTTTGTCTTATACATGGAATATAGGAGAATTAAATGGCTGAAATTCAGAAGAAGGATGTCTGTTGGATATGTTACAGAGATTTTTTTTCCTCTCTCCAAAGTAAATCTCTCAAAACTTCTATATTCTTTTCTGCCTTTCGGGCTGCCAAGTGTCTTCGCACATTCAGTGGTGTGGGTGACAGGGAGAAAAGAGGAAGGGAAGTAAAAGGAGAAGGAGAGAGGGGGGAGAGGGAGGGAGGGAGGAGCCTCTGATGCTTGTGTGTGTGTGTGTGTGTGTGTGTGTGTGTGTGTGGTTCGTGTCCATGTCTGTGAATTTGCATGCATGTTGCACATGTGTGTGGGCTCCAGGATCAAGATCAAGGTTAAGTGTATTTCCCTCATCACTTGACACCTTTATTGTTTGAGACAGAGTCTCTCCCTGAACCCAGAGCTCATTGGCTTCTAGACTGGCTGTGCACTGAGCTTCAAAGAGCTCTAAGACTGGGGCTAAAGAGATTATTTTTCATTTGCTTGGTTTTGGTTTTGCTTCCAGTGTGGGTACTTAGCATCTATCTGACCACAGCTCTTCATTGGTGGGCACTTTACTGACTGGGCCGTTTCCCCAGCCCTTCTCCTGAAAACTTGTGTAATGTAGCTGTGATCTTAGCACTGTTTCCCCCACCTAAGCAGAACTTTTACCTCACAGGACATGTGCAGATGCTCACGTTTGGAACCTGTCCCATCAGTGCCCCTTTCTGCAGGAAACTCTTTTAACAATCACGTTCCTTGTCTTCGCGTTATGCCTATTATTATGTCAGCCCTGCTCCCGATTATTTCTCTGTTCCCTGGGGTTGGTATAGTCTACTACCAATGTCGTTGATCCGGGTATCACAAGGACATCCGTGCAACTATATCCAGAGGCCACTTTCCAGCATTTAACTGTGCACACTGTTGCTTTGGCTTCGCTACACGCTGAACTTAGCTTCCTGTTTGCCTCTCAGATGCCACTCGCTCTACCGTCTACGTGTCTAGTGATCCCAACTGTGTGCAAAGCTTAACAGACTCGGGGCTGAGGGAATAGCTCTGCTGATAAAGTGCTTGCCACACAAACATGAGCATGTGAGTTAGGTCTTCAGCTCCCACATAAAACTCTGGGTGCGTTGGCTCATGTCCGAAGAAATAGAGACGGGAGGCTCCCTGGGGCTCACTGGTTGGCCAGCTCAGTCTAGCTGAGCTCCATGTTCAGTGAGAGATTTTGTTTCAAAAAATTAAGAAGGAACATGATTAAGGAAGACACCTGATGTCATCTTTGGATCTCTGAGTATACACATGTATATATGTGTGCACATACATCTCACACACATGCACACACCCTGAGTACACACATGTATGCAGACACCTGTATGTGCACTTACATCACACACACACACACACACACACACACACACAGAAAGTAATTTCAAAAGCTCAACAGATTGAAAAATAGCATTGTGTACTGTCTTCTAAATGACCATCCCTTCTTATCCGCCCTTTCCTTTCTTAAGGATAATAGCCAGATTCTAGCTGAGAAGACAGGATGCTTTGAAGGCAAGAGTCAGCCATTACCCTGGCCCATGCCTTCCCTGAGCTGCGGATGCTATTTCCTCAACAGCTCCTGAGGATGCTCCATTTCTGCTGCTCGTGTTCCCTTCCTAATTAACAGTGACAATGGCCTCCTAGAAGTTCTCCTGGCTTCTAATCTGGCCCAACCCCAAGCCAGTCCATGGCCTGAATGATTTTTCTAAAAATAATTCTGATCATGTTATTTAAAGTCCTTGGGAGTGGAGGCCTATGTAGGTTAAAATGCTTGCCTGACGGTCTTGAGGCCCTGGGTTCCATCTTTAGTTCAACCCAAGGATCACTCTTTCTGGCTCTTCAGTTTCCTCACTGAAAAATGCAAATGTTGGGCTTCTGCACGTAATGTTTCTCCCACTGTGGTCCCCTTTTATTCTCTTTTGTTGGCCTTAATTATTCTTCTCATGGTTGTTGTGGTTTTAAATTTGTTTGCATGTGTGTTTGTATTTTGATTAGGCACACTATTGCTATGATGAAACACCATAACTGAAGGCAAGATGAGGAAGAAAAGGGTTTTTGTCTTACACTTCTACCTCACGGTCTATCATTGAAAGAAGTCAGGACAGGAAGTCACACAAGGCAGGAACCTGGAGGCAGGAGCTGATGCAGAGGCCATGGAGGGGTGCTGCTTACTGACTTGCTCATCCTTGTTTTTTTATAGAACCAGTACCACCAGCCCAGAGACAGCAGCCCCCACAATGGCCTGGGTCTCCTTACATCAAACACTAGCAAAGAAAATGCCCTCTAGGCTTGCGCACAGCTGGGCCTGGTGGAGGCATTTTCTCAATTGAGGGTTCCTCTTTTCCAGTTGACTCCAGCTTGTGTCAAGTCGAGATAAAAATCACTCAGCACAAGTGACCCCTTGTCAGTTTGATACAAACACATCACTGTTAACAACCTTTCCTTTCTTTTCCACCCTTTACCCCAAATCACACATTAATATCCATGTTACATTACAAACATTCTGAAGTCTTTAAACATTTAAATCGCTTAAAGAATTCAGGCTTTCTTAAAATATCCATTCTCTTTTAAAATTCAAAGTCTTTTAAAATCCAATGTCTCTCAACTGTGGGCTCCCATAAAATCAAAAATAAATGAAGTAGTTTCTTACTTCAAGAGAGAAGAGCCAGTCCAAAGTCACAATCAGATCCAAGCAGATTCCAGTAATGTAGATAGCTCAATATCTGGATCCACTCAGGATCTCCTGGGCAATTCCAAAGTGCCTTGTCACTTCTTCGGCTCTGCCCTCTGCAGCGTACACAACTTGTCTTCTAGGCTTCCGTTGGTTCCACTCTACCACCACTGTTCTTCTTGGTGGTCATTCTGTGGTACTGGCATCTGCTGGAGTCCCTTGTTATAACTGCGCTGCACTGTCACCAGTAGCCTTTCATAGGTTCCTTTCATGGTTCCAAGCCTCAACTTCTCTGCACGATCCTTTCAGTTCTGAGCCTTCAACTGCTGCATATTCACCGCTAGCCTCTCTTGGCCTCTCCTAGTCCCAAGTCTCAGCTGTGCCTCATGACCTTTTCACGCCTTCAAAACCAGTACCACCTGGGGGACTCTCGCACTCCTGAAATTAGTGGCCAGCGCCAGATATAACTCTGGCTGCCTTCGGAACACAGTTTCTGTGTGCTGACTGTGAGGAAGCAGCTCCCAGAAGATGTCACCTCAATGATGCTGGTCTCTTCTTAATCACTGTTAATTTCTTAGCTTCAGCTGACCAGCATCAATCGTCCCAATAAAGCAAAGGTTTCACTTCAGTGGTTCTGGATAATTGTGGCTGATTCTTTAGTTCCAGTGGGCCAGAACTGCAGATTCTTAATTCAAAATGGCAAATATGCAATGGCCCCATAGTCTTTAAGTAACCCTCAAACTTCCCTCTGTAACTTCACAAGCCAGACCTTCTTCATCTGCATTTTTCTCAATATGCTTTTCTTCCAAGCTCCCGCAGAACCACCCACAAAGCTTTGAACACTCAATGACTTTTCTTGCCCAAAGTTCTAAGTCCTTCTACAACCTCCCCCAAAACAACACAGTCAGGTCTTGCAACAATATCCCACTATCCTGGGGCCAACTTCTGTCTTAGTTAGAGTATCCAATCCTTCAGTGAAACACCATATCCAAAGGCTAGTTGGGGAGAAAAGGGCTTATTTGGTTTAAACTTCCACATTGTATCAGTGAAGGAAGTCAGGACAGGAACTCAAGCAGGATAGGAACCTAGAGGCAGGAGCTGATACAGAGGCTATGGAGTGATGTTCCTTACTGGCTTGCTCCCCATGGCTCCTTCAGCCTGCTGTCCTATAGAACCCAGGGCCTAGGGATAGCACCACCCACAATGGCTGTTCCTCCCCTCTTTAATCACTAATTAAGAAAGGTGCCTGTCTTCAGCAGGATGTTCCGGAGGCATCTTCTCAATTGAGGTTCCCTCCTCTCCAATGACTCTTAAACTTGACTTGTGCCAAGCTCACGCCAAACTAGCCAGCACATGTGTGCATACATGTTCTTCTGTGTGCAGTGTCTGTATATATGTTTGCTGGGGCATGTGCATGTGTGGTGATCAGAGGTTAAACTCAGATCTTTGATTTCCTTTTTTGGTCTTTTAACCCCAGTGTCTCTTCATTACCTGGAGCTCACTGGTTAAATTAGACTGACCAACCAGCAAGCACCAAAGATTTGCCCAGTTGCCATCTCTTCAGTGCCAGCCTTACAGATGTATGCTACCATTCACCAATTTTATGTGTCCCCATGTTGGCAAGGCAAGCCCTTATAGGTACCAGCTATACTATCAAAGCAGGTTTTCTTTTGGATCTTTGAGAAAATGGTCTCACTTTGTAGCCTAGGCTAACATGAAATTTGCTACCTAGGTCAGGCTGCCAATTGGAGGCCATCCTTCTTCACGCTCCCAAGTGCTAGGATTACAAGGCATGAGCCACCATACCTGGCCAGTTCAGTTTTACTAACCCTGACATTTTCAGAGTAGATTACTATTTCCCTGGGAACACTTGTCTGGATTTCTCAAGGCAGTAGCCTGATTCTTAGCCGGTTCTGCGTGCTTTCATTTATTAAGTAATTACATCCATTGTCTCTTGTGAGAACTGGGGCTTGTGCCCATCAGATGAGGCCAGCCTGGTCTACAGAGTCAGTTCCAGACTGGCCAGAGCTACATGATGAGACACTGTCTCAAATCAATCAATCAATCAATCAATCAATCAATCAATCAATCAATTCACTTTCTGAGAGTGACAATTGAGGGTTAACTTTCCACCCACAGCGATCAAACTTAAGTGTGTAGTGGGATTGCCTGGAGGGTTTGTCAAAGAACAGGCTGTGTTCTCGAGATCCTAGTTCATGGTGTAGTAGTTTGGAGCTGATAAGACTGAGGAGGGGAGCTGTCCCGTAAGGAACTATGCTTCTGAGTCAAGGCATGGTGGCACAAACCTATAATCCCAGCACTTGTGAGGTGAAGGCAGAAGGATCA
The DNA here is from genome assembly GCF_947179515.1 of Apodemus sylvaticus. Classification (NCBI taxonomy): domain Eukaryota; kingdom Metazoa; phylum Chordata; class Mammalia; order Rodentia; family Muridae; genus Apodemus; species Apodemus sylvaticus. The sequence continues at coordinate 25,513,665 of NC_067493.1, read as the reverse complement.
AAGACAGCTTCAGCAATATAGGAATTTAAAGACCTGGGTTTCAGGAAACCCCGGCTCAAAAACAAATGAATAAGATCTGCTCCGTCCTATGTAAGGATGCCTTGGAGTTGAGGAATCCCTTTAAAGGAATCTGGTAGACATTTGGGGGGTTCGTGCATTTCTAGTCTCTCTCCCTTCCATGGCCTCACTCATAGGAAACTTTCATGCGGTTTTAGCTTTTGAAAATGTTCGAAGCAAGCTGGGTGGGCTCTAAGGGAACCCGAGCACACATCCCATTGGGACTCAAAGGCAGCACCTGGAGCTGCTCCTTGCTCATTAATAGGTTGCCAGGCAACCGAACAAAGGTGAGGCTGAGCTGGGATTAGCAATTGGCAGGCATCTGAGAGAGAGCCACAGAGGGAAGCCTGCTCATCAAGAGAGGACCACAGGGGCTGGGTGGGAGGAACCCTCAGGATGTGACTGGGGCTTTGGTTTGCACATGCAAGAGGCACAATGTGGAGGTGAAAGCACATTCGGGTCATAACATGCCTTCTAATAGGATTGGGGATTATTTTTCTCAGAAGAACCACTGAGAACCCATTAGGGATATTTCTTAATATAGGTAAGAAATGACTGATTGGGTTCCTCATCATCATGTGCCTCTTACAAACAGGCTTTATCAATTCATCCTGAAGAAGTGTATTTACATTTGAAAAACATTAAAAGTATAGAAAAACATAATTTCCTCATGTGTCCTGGAGGAAACCTATTGTGAGTTGGCATTCTTTCAGAAAAAAAAAATAACACGGGATTATTCTACATTTATTTGTTCTAGATTTTTTTTATTTGTTTTTTAAACCAAACACTATTCAGAGTAGATGTTTCTTCATTGGCACTCCTAACTCTACTTTTAAATTTTTTTTTAAAAAATTGTTCTCAACTGTTATTGCTTTACTTTTTTATTGTTTGAACATTTAGTTCACACGCGCATGTAACAAAATTCTGGCCATTTTCACTCACCTCCTCCCCAGCTTCTCCCTGCACAGGAAACCTCCTCGACCATTTCCCCTCCTACTTTCATGACTTGTTTTTATGTGTACCTCACTGAATTTATTAGCTTTACTTGCTCCAATGTGGCTAAGAAGTTATTCAGCAGAGCATGGACAACTTATCAGTGGCCACACTACTGATGGGTGTGAGACTCCTCCCACAAGAGTTAATGGCCAAAAGTCCTTCCGGGAGGGGCGGGGCCTCATGGGCTCCTCCCCGATTCTTGATGAACTGTTGATGGGCCCGATCTTGTGGTTTTGCAGATAACCACGGCTACAGTGAGTTCCTGAGTGGAACGGCTATGTCATGGGTAGAGCACATCTTTTTGTTGGTCATCTTCTCCATCATTTGTCTTTCTTCATCATGTATGCTCTCTGCCCCTTCTTCCAGAATGTTCTCTGAACCCTGTGGGGAGGGGGTGTTATAGTTGTTCCAATTGGGGCCATAGATTCTGTTCTTTAGCACTTTAAACTATTCCTTAACAGTCATTGAAATTTATTGTGTGAGTGTACCATATTGCACGTCTGGGGGCTGTTATTAGCAATGTCGAAAAGCCTTATGAGTAGGTGAGGTGTAATGACGGGGCATTTTGTATTTAAAACTTAGCTGGGAGTGTGTGGGCGTGGGGATGGGGGTGGAGACATGACCAGCAGGGTAAGACTGGAGCTCAGATCCCATTGGAACAGTGGCCTGCCTGTAATTTCAATGCTCACCAGCGGAGACAGAAACTCCTGGATCAAGCTGCCCAGTTAGTTTAGCCAAACTGGCTAGCTCTACAGCAATGTACAATGTGGAGAGCTATTGAGAAAGACACCAGATATCAACCTCTGCCCTCCACATGTATGGGGACACGTGTGTGCGCGCGCGCACACACACACACGTTTAGCTATAGATAGACCTACAGGAGCATGTTTGGAGGTGGGGAGTGGAGGGGGATCAACAAAGACAAAGTCTGTATGAAAACAGACATAAAATCATTTAATATATGATCTATATGCTAATATATATGCTAATTTAAGAAACAGCCATGAGGATAAAAGTCTAGGTTTCTTTCTAGAATAGCTCTTATATTTACCCATTCCAAAGTCTTGGAAATTTGTTTTGTTTTGCTTTTGAGACAAGGTTTCTCTGTATAGCTCTGGCTACCCTGGAATTCTGTAGACCAGGCTGGCCTCAAACTCAGAGAGATCTGCCTGCCTTTGCCTCCCAAGCGCTGGGCTCAAAGTCATGTGCCACCACTGCCCGGCTGTCTTGGAACATTATTATACATTATACAGCTTTGAGCTTTCATGTTTTGGATCCATATTTTGTGTGTTTCTTGAATTGCAATCTTCTCTTGTATTTCCTTTTATTAACAATGATTTTCATTTTCATTTTAAGTGTATGCATATGTGTGCGTTCGTACATGTGAGTGCAGTGCCCGTAGAGAGCTGAGGGGGTTGGCTCCCTGCTGCTGGAGTTACAGGCAATTGTGAGCAGCCTCAGCCCAGGGTTTCAGCGAGGTCCGTGCTCTCAAACCACTGAGCCATCTCTCCAGCCCCTGAGCATCCTGTAGTGTCTGCACCCTTATTTTTATTATTAGGGTAAGCCTATTTACATAGATATTAATCCTTCATCCAGCCCCATCCAGTACCGCCATGATGATGCTTTAGGTTTTCAATTCATATACATCTGCATCTATTAATGTTTTAGGAAATGGCATATTTTCTTTTAAAAAAAAAACCCTAGCACTATTATTTATTAAAAAAATAAAACTCTGTTCCTGCCATGCCCTATAAGAAGATGGATCAATAGAAGACTAGAGGAAGAGAGCAAGAGGCAGCCCTGTTGATCATCATATTTAATTTTCAAAGTTTGCTGTGTGTGTGGCTCAGTGGTAGAATGACTCCCTAATATGCACAGGGTCCTGAGTTCATCCTCAGGACCATTAAAAAAAATAACAAAACCCATACCTCCCTGGGAGACACAAAGATGTGATTAGTGACCCACAAAAGAAACAGAAGTCATTTGGAAGTCTTGTTGAAGTTCATCTTCTAACCCAGCAGTCTAAGGGCAGGGGTGATGAGGGGTTTGCATCGGGCCCCAGGTAAGGTTGATGCTCCATGGGCTTTACCCACAATAGCCACTCTTCACATTGTAACAAGACTTAGCCAAGTGCAGCAGCAAGCTAAGATAGGAGATACATTTTGAGTTCTGCGTTTTTGGCGGGAGTCAGCCTGCCCTACAAAATGACACCTTATCTGAACAAACAAACAAACAAACCCAACAAGGGAAGATGTTGAGAATCTTCATGACCATTCTAACTTTTGGGTGTGTGTGTGTTCTTTCCTATGTAATTAATCAGGGGGAAACTCTTTGTTAGAAAGTAGAGCTAGTCATAGCATTTTTTTTTCTTTCTTCCAGTGCTAGTGTTTGAACAGAGGACCTGATGCATGCTTGACACATTTTACTTTGTATTTTGAGACAGGGTCATTAAACTCCAAGTCTAGCCTTGAATATGGCGCCATCTTGCCTGAGCCTCTGTAGTAGCTCCGATGACCAACTTGCATCACCAGGTCTGGTTTACAGTTCATTGCTGAAGAGGAAAATGAATTATGGTTATCAGTGTTATGGACTATGTAGCTAAATGGTTTTAAAGGAGAACCTACACAAAGAAAAAAATGTTCTTGTCTTGAGGGCTTGTTGAGTGCGATAAAGTTAAGGTGAAAGGTTAATTCCTGTTGCAGGGGCACTAGGAGCAGGTCCTTTTTTATTATTTTAATTTTTACAGAAAAGATCTGATTTTATTTTATTGCGTGAATCTGTGTGTGGTCTGGATGAGCCTTGGAAGCAGGCACCAGCCATCCCTGTGTCTAGTCTCCACAACACTGAGGTTAGAGGTGTTTATGGTCACATCTGGCTTTTAACATTGGTGTTGGGGGATTCAAACACGCAGGTCCCCATGATTATATCGCATGCTCTCTTCCCCACTGAGACACCTCCCTAGCGTCTTGTGATCTTCTTGCGCAATCTCCCAAGTGTTGGGATTATAGGCTTGTGCCACATGCCTGGATCTCTCCATACTGTTATTATTGGGGCAGGGTGGGAGGAAGAGCTGCTATCCTCCAAGCACACTTCCAGATAGTGACTAATGGGTCCTGTAAACGGCAGATAGCCTGGCAGGGAAAAGACTTAGAGCAGGGCTCTGGAGAGCCAGCTTCTTGCTCTGACTTGAGCACAGCGGGTTTGCATGTATTAAACCCTCCCGGCTTCATTTCTTCCACTATAGGATGGAGACTGTAATAGAACCTTACTTTCCCAGGGTGATGCTGGGATAAAACATTTCCCCAAGGGGTCCCCAGACCTCTGTAGCAGCAATGTCTTCTATCTTGATCTCTTATAAACCGACCATACCTTGACTTTGTTTTCTCATTTGCAAGCAAGTTTTGCATGAAGCTTTCTGCTAACTGCAAGCTAAATCACGGGGGTGGGGGTGGGGGGGGGAGGCTGTGGACATTTCTGGAGCATGCAAAAGTCAAGAAGCTGCTTAAGTCCCACTGGTGCCTACGTTACGAGAGTATAAAGATATATATTTTGGGTAATAGGGAAAGCTGAGCTACAGGGAAAACTTGGAACTGGTGGAGCAGGGGACAGGGAAAGGGAGAAGGCCAGGGAAAGCAATGAGCTCTTACTGCGTGTGGATTAGGTCATTTTTCTTGCAACAGACTTGTTGAGATGGGAATTAGTCCTAACTTTTTTCCAGAAACGTAATCAGCGGTTTGCCCAAATTTCACAACTTGGAAGAGCAGCGCTAACCCACTAGGTTAGATAAATCTGCTTCACTGGTTCACACTCAGCCCCACCCCGCCCCCACCCCGCTCTACCCTCCATCTCTGGGCAAAGCTGGGGCTCTTAAAGGTGGAGAGGGGCAGGACGTGCACCCTTGAACCCCGGAGTCCGGGGTTCCCGCGTCGTGCCCCACCCCCCAGCACAGCAGACTGCTCATTTATCCGTTCCCCTGGCATTTACATAAGCCTGTAAGCTTGTAGGAATCCACACAGTTGGCGACAGAAATTACAAATACCACCTTCCTCCACTCCTGTCAGAATCCACACGTTCCCAGGGTGCCACAGCTGAGGGGACTCTTTTCTCCCCTAGCAACCAATGCCCATTTAGAAGCCCTGGCCCCCACTGAACAGTGCACGTTTTGGATGCGTTTTTATTCTTTTGCTTTTTCGTAGCATGTGTATGAAAGGGCCAAAGGCAAAGACTGGGTCCCCAGAGAGAATTCTTAAAGCGTCAATTCCATCTGTCCCTATCTCTGGGCCTCAGTTTCCCCACCTTTCTCTAACTGTTAACAAACTCAGATGTGTCAAGAGGCAGCTCAGCGCAGGGACTCTGCAAACAGGACTTGGCTCTAACTCACACGTCTCAGCCCCTTGCCTTGGACTTTTTTGTTGGCAGGGACAATCATCAATCACAACAGTACTTGTAAGTTGACACAACACAGTTCCTAGGGAGCCAGCCCTGGCAGGACACACTCCCTGTCTCTTTGGCCTTCTAGTCATAAATGACCTCACTCAAACTCCATCTCAAGCTCTCCGACAACTCCTAAAAACTCAGGACCGGACTGTTACCCGCCCCCGTGCCTCCCTCCAGTTCCCCTCCCACAAAAATCCCAGCCTCTAGGCTCCTGCGTGCTGAGTTCACCCCTATAAACTCAGCTAATGGTTACCACATGCTGCTGAGGGTCCGCGCCCATCCCGACCTCTCCACCCCTGCAGGCTCCCCAGACCCTGGGATGTCCGATCCTTGCGGCTGCAGGCCCTGCCTTCAAATTCGCCCACGCACAGCAGAAAGGACCCTGTGTTGTGGTCCTGCTGGCCACGCATGACCTTGGACGCCTCTTCCGAAGCCATGTCCACTCCTCAGAATAGGTTGCATGTTTGCGCCCCACGGTGCCTCCGGTTGCTGGGAATTGGAAACTCGATCGCGCGCCTTCCTCCTTTGCAATGACAGCAACTTGGCTCGGAACCACCCCAGCATCAGAGTCCCTAGCTGGAAGCGGGGAGGCTCCCGGGACGCATGGAGGGACGTGCCCACCGGCTCTCTGCTCCCGAGTCCCTCAGGCTCAGCTGGGGCTGCGGTGCCAGGGGTCCGCCACACCTGGTGTCGTCCCACCCGCGGGGCGCGTTGCTCAGCCCCGGGGGGCTCCCGGCACCGGAGCAGGCACCGCCCCGCCTGAGCACGCCCTGCAGACAAGCCCGCCGGGGAAGCGCGTGCCGAGACGGCGCGCGGGCTGCAATCCCCGCTGCGGGTCCCTAGGGGGCGCAGCGGGCGCGGGAAGTCGCTCTGGGTCCCGGCACGAAATTGCAAGCGGGCGGGCGCGGCGAGTTTGAAAACAAGCGAGCGCCGTGGGGGCGGGTCCCAGGCGCGAGAGCCTCCGGGCTCAGCCAATCAGAGGCGGGCGGCGGGCGCGGGCGGCGCGTGCGGCCGGGCTGTGAATGGGGCGCGGCGGTCGCGGCGGCCGAGGCGAGAGCCGGCGCGCGGGCGGGCGCACTTTCTCCTCAGCGCCGGGCGGGGGCGGCGGCGGCAGAGGCGGCGGCAGAGGCGTTCTGCTCAGCTCCCCTCAGAGAGCGCTGCGGGGCCAGCGCCGCGCGGCTGCGAGGAGCGGGGGCGACGTGCCGGGCATTTCCTCGCTCGCTGACAACTTCTCCTCGGCCCGGCTCGCTGTCCATCGGAGCCCGGACGCCGCCCCTCGGCGCTCGCCGCTGCCTCGGCGGGTCTGCGCGCTCCCGCCCGCCCTGCCCGTCCCGCGGCGCCCGGGGGTGGCGGCTCCGCGGCATGGCCCGCGCCCGGCCCTCGGTGGCGGGCGGCGGAGGCGCGGCGTCCCCTGAGCGCGCGGGGCCCGGGCGGCCGCGCCGGAGCCGGACCGCTCACCACTGCGACCCCGAGCGCCCCGGGCTGCGCGCAGCGCCCAGGACCCCCGGGCCCGGCGCGGGCCGGCGGGCGGCAAAGTTGAGGCCGGGCCGCGGGTGGTGGGCGCTGCTGTTGCTCCAGCTGCACTTGCTGCGGGCGCTGGCGCAAGGTAGGTGCGGGCCTGACCTCCGTGACACCCCCGAGGTGGACTTTGTGGGTGCCTCCCAGGGTGGGCTTTAGGGGTGCGCAATCCCGAGGTGGACTCCCGAAGCGCGCGCCGCCAGAGGTGACACCCCGGGGGTGGACTTCGTGGGCTCCACCTGGTCTATATTATGAATGGACATCTCTGAGGTGACTTTGCAAGTGGACACCTATGGGCTGGGCTTCAGGGGTGCACAATCTTGAGGTGACAACCCGCAATGTACTTTGTGGGTGCTACCTGGGATAGGCTGTGTCGTGAGTGGGGCACCTCTGGGCTGAGTTTCAGGGCTGTGTAGTCTTAAGTGGAAATCTCTGAGGTGACTTTGCAAGTGGTAGACCTCTGGGCTGAGGTTTAGGGGTACACAGTCTTGGGTGACACCTTTGGGTGGATTTTGTGGGTGCCACTTGGTCTGCATTATGAATGGACATCTCTGAGGTGACTTTGCAAGTGGACCCCTTTGGGCTGGGCTTGAGGGGTGCACATTCTTGGGGTAACACCCTGTGGTATACTTTGTGGGCACCATCTGGGATGGGCTATGTTATAAGTGGATACCTTTGGACTGAGTTTCAGGGCTGCACAGTCTTGGGGTGACACCTTTGGGGGTGAACTATATTATGGGTGGACATCACTGAGGTGACTTTGCAGGTAGATACCACAGGGCTGAGCTATAGAGTTGCACAGTCTTGGGGTGACACCTCTGGTGTGAACTATGGATGCACACCCCTAGGCTGGGCTGTGGGGGTGCACACTGGAGTCTTGGAGTAGGCATCGCCTGGTATAGACTGTATTAGGACACATCCCTGGGGTGGACTTTAGAGATGGACACATCTGGTCTAGGCCTTGGGAGCGTGAAATTCTAAAGTACACACCCCTGGGATGGAGTGTTTGAGTGACCATCTCCTAGATTATACGAGTACACATCCCCGGTGGATTTTAGGGGTTGACACTCCTGGGGTGGATCCTGTGGGGTATGTTCAATTTGGAGTGTGCTAGGAATAGATATCTTTGGCCGCGGACTCCAGGGTGCTCACACTTGGGATGGATTCTATAGATGAGTGCTGTATTGAGTGAACAGCTTTGGGGTGGACTCTTGGGATGCGCGCCACCTGGGGTGGATCCCCTAAGGTAGACTCTGTGGTTGAGGTGTGGAGTCACCTCGGGGTTGTGGGTGCTTCCTGACGCAGTGCTTGGAACTTGGCGAGCATTTAGGGTTCCCTACTCTCTGAATCGCCCGGTCAGGACTGCGGGTCGCTAGGGCTGGAGGCAGTGAAGGGGTTAATGCGGTGTGTCTCTAATCCGCGCTGCAATCTGAGCGCGCAGACACCGAGTGGCTGAGAAGCTGGAGAATGCGTCTTGTGTGTTGTGTGTTGCATTTCTTTCTTTCTTTTTTCTTTCTTTCTTTTTCTTTTTAAAATTTTATCGGGGCATTGGAAGAACCTTTAAAGTTGAGCCCCTAAGCCATTGTGGCTTCAAAGAACGCCCAGCGCGTCCTATTGCACTGATTAAACATGAGCTGATTCGTATCTGAGTCTGCACCGCAGAGTCTTGTTAAGGATGAGTGACATCCGCGGCGGACTTCAAATATCAAATGCCAGTCACCACCAGCCGCCCTTTCCCTCCCTCTCCCCAGGGCTGCCCCCTACCCCCAGTACTGATGCTTTACCCCAAGTGGGTGCCTTGTACTCTGTGGAGCAAAACTTTGGGAGCCCACAGCTTTGCCTCCGGGCTTTGCTTTTCTCCCTCCTTTCGCTTCTGTTTGGAACACCGAGGTGTTCTCTAAAAGAAGGAAAGAGGATCTGCTGATGCTGGGTGACCTTTTGCAAATGGAGATGGAATCTCTCTCCGAAAGAGCTTTCCCTCCTAAATCTGGATTTCCCCCTGCTTAAACCCGAAGCATGCATGTGCTAGTCAGCTTCCATTTGCCCAGGGAGGCTACAAAACAAAACAAAACAAAAAAACTAGGCATAATCCTGTTAACATGAATTTTGATGAAGTCTTTAAAACAGATTAGTGAACCTGGTTGGCACTTGGTAGTTTAGAAAAATTAGCTTCCGAGTTCGTTGCTTGTATCCTAGAATCTTACCAGAGCAAGGCACTGAGTATTTGGAGATTGCAGGAAACAGGAATATTACGCTTAAAATTATGAATAGTTGTGTTCTGTGTTGTATGTGCTGATGATTTATGTGTAGTTAAAAAAAAAACCCCAGTGATTTAAACATAGTACTTAAAAGTCTGACTTCAAAATTGCAATGAGATAGTTTAACAAGTGCCTCATAACTTAATATTCTTATTCAAGCTTATCTAATGTTATCTGAGTGGCAGCCCTTTTCCCAGTAGGTTTTGATAAATGCCCTCTTTCATGTTCGCTATATGGAAACAAATCACTGTTTCTGGTTACTTTAATCCCTCCACACCTAATATATTCATTTCACTTTTGGGGTGTGTGTGTGCCGCTTTTTACCTAAGGATGTTATCCGGGAGAAAAAGCGTTTACTCATTGTGTAAAATGGAATCTGTAGGTTGTCAGAGAAGCCAGGTTCAAGTGAAGAAATCATTTAGGATGACCTTCAGAGATGGAGTTCAGTTTCTCTTCCTTAAAATAAAAGTGGCATTGACTTGACAATCACCTATACATGTGAAGATTGGCGAACCACTTTGAGCTGTGGGAAAGATCACTTAAAGCCCTTGTTTCAAAGTATATCAGAGTTTACCAGCTGCACCTTACAGGCTGTTGAAAGCATTGTCCTTTTGCAGTTACAATGGTAGTGGGAATTAATTTTTATACATACATGTACAACAGCCTTACTTTTCAAGGGGAGGAAATCTTTTATTTCTTTTTGCTAGTAAAAACACAGGTACCCATTTTACATTTATATGATGCAAGAAAGTGTGCAAGATCTTTTAGTGTAAAATTTCAAATAGGTTGTCACAAATTTTAAATTCATTGACAGGTTTCTGTTCTTTGTGCAATGTGAAATGTGTAATATATCCATCATCTTTTATATCGTATTGAAAATTCATATTATAGAGGAGATGTCACCATTTGACAAAACCTCATGTATCTTGAAAATGAAAATTCCGGTGCTGCTGTCGAGGTTTCTGATGGGATGATGAGTTGGTCATATGCACAGGAATGCATTCTCTAGAATCTTATCAAATAAAATGTAACATTTTGCATGGAACAGTTACCACTAAGTTGGAACTGTCATAATGCCATATTGATACTGTACATCTATCTGAGGCTGTTCCTAAATCCCCTGTAGGCTTTTCCTCTTTGGATACTTCCTATGAGTTAGCTTGGTCATGATTTCTAACAGACAATGGGGGCAACGTAATTACTAAAAGTTATATATGTGTGGCTAAAGTTACAATCAGGAAATATATTTCTGCCCATAATGTGAAGCACCAGGTTTGGATCTTGCAAGTGCAACTTCAGTATATACTGCAGTTTCTTCCCTGTGCATGGAAATGGAATTTCCCATTATATACTCAGCTTATTGGTGTGTGTTTAATTGTTTAGGACTTGTCTGGATTTCTAAAGAGCCAAGTTGTTACTTCTGGAAGACAGGTGGCAATGCATGCTTTCTTTATGCTGTGCACCACATATGAATGGTTCAGAAAGGGGTCTTCTGAGGCAAGGGATATATCTTAGGAACAAGGGTGTCCTGGACTAGCATTGTAGGAGGGGTAGGACAGAAGCAGGCAGATCCCCTGAAGAGGCTTGGCCAATCACGTTAACAGAATTTCTAAGCTCTGGTCTCTGTGAGAGACCCCATCTCAAAATCAAATGTTCCTTTCAGTCTCTTGGATCTGCTCTTCTCAAACACTGGTACGCATTAGCATCAGGTGGGGGCATTTGAGAGAATGAAGGACCAGCTCATTTCCTGTGAGCCACAAAGTGCTTTTCAGGTGACTCTCATGTCCACTGTCATTTCAAAGTCCCTGGCTACACTGCTTTGTTGTCTCACTCCAGTTATCAGATGACTTTCTGGAAACTTCCCAAACCCAGTGTTTCACAAACTTGACTGCACACTAGATAGATTCTCTGGGAGTTTTGAGGCAGGATTGTACAACTGGGTTTGACTTGAAGTTTGGCCTAAGCAGTAGAATTTTGAGACTTCCCAGTTGATTCTGATGATCAGTCGGGTTTGGGAACTACTGTTCTGCATGACTCCATTCTTCCTTTAGTCTTGTCCCCCAGCCTTGAGATCTAGTGGCTTCTATGGAGCTGGAACCTGCCTTTGCTCACAGGTCCTGAGCTCATTTTCTAATCAGTCCATTTAGTTTGTATTATGTTCCTTGATAATTATGAAACTGTTCAGCTCCTCACTTGAGCTACTTCTAGGATTGTATTAGAATCATCAGTGACATTTGTTTATGTGACAGGATTTCCTGTGACCTAGGATTCCCAAATAAACTCACCGTGTAGCTAAGGATGACGTTGACCTTTTGATCCTCTGGCTTCTGTACCTTAGTTCTGGGATTCCGCAATACCTGTGACACCATACCCAGTTTATCACTAGCGAAATTAAAGAATACAGTTGTGTAGGCTTTACCTCAGACCTGTCAGGTCTTAGAATACATTTCAAAAGGTTTCATGTGGTGCTGGAGACATGGCTCAGTGGTTAAGAGCGCACACATGGCAGTTCACAACCATCTTTAACTCCAGTTCCAGGAGATCTGATGCCCTCTTCAGGTCTCAGAGGGCACTGCACACATGTGGTGCACTACTATACATTCAGGAAAAACACCCATGCATATATTTTTTAAAAAGGGTTCTGCATGTGAAATCCCCATATTCTATTTTTTCTATCCTTGTGTTGCTAATCCCATAATCTTACTGAATTCGCTGGCACTATTGCCCTGTTTTTCTATGATCTGAGCTACTACTTTCCCGTGCCATTTCCCAGCTGTGGGTAAGGTCTGCTAATTATCCTTTCTGGCACTTGTTAGATGGAGAAATAACAAAACAGTGTTAATTGAGGTCACTGCAAGTCTCGCCTCCCTTTGAGCTCCTATTGTTTTCCATTAGTCCAGATGTGCTTTGTGTTTCCCTCCTCTTCTTACCCTCTGACCTGGTCCCTCAATTCTGTAGTTTGAATTTGAACTGCAACTCGGTTCCGGACCACCTTGCTTCACCAGAAGCTTTTACTTAATCAGTGCTCAGACACTTCCTAGACCACTTGCACATTTAACAGAGGGCCACTAGTTACTCGATCAGGTAAATCCCCATCTGTGCAGTCTGCATGTAGTCATCTGTAGCTCTCCTTTAATATTTGCTTATGAACCAAGCACCAAGGACGTTTATGCTACATACAACCCCCTTAAACATTTGTGTGTGAGTGTGTTTGTCCATGTACTATACAGCACTAATATGGATGTCAGAGGACAACTTGTGAAGATTGGGTCTCTCCTTTCACCATGGGGGTCCCAGGTATTATCCTCAGGTCTCTGGGTTTGTGGCAAGCACCCTTGCCCACTGAGCGATCTCACAGGTCCCAGCAACTCTTGAGAGAAGGTAGGACTTTAGTTTTTTGTTTTGTTTTTTTTAACTGATTTGCTCAAGGCTCCGGAATGAGTACTGGTCCCGTATCTGTGAACATAGCTTGGGTCTCCCTGTAGCCTGTGCTGTTGGAAGGAGAAAAGAAAGCAGGAGGCGGTCTGATCCATAGTGCAGAAAGATGGTGAGTGAACCTCTAAATATTGTGTGGACAGACCTGTCTGTGACTTTCAGTCTTACATCACATACATGATCATGAGCCAATAAAAGTCACTTTAGAGAATTTGGAGGATGGAGAAAAGAAATGTGCGTACCATCTTCTGTGTACCCGAACCCTGTCCTCTAATAAAATAGGTGTTGTCACTTGGTATTCCCTCACCCCATCCATTTTTCTTTTTACATTATAACTTGAAGTCCAGTTGAGTGGGCAGTGTGCTGCCACCCCAAGGTGGACCGTCAGGAGTAAAAAAGCCATTTCTTGGAGGACATTTGAAAAAATTCTTTTTTTCTACTTTAAAGTACATCAAATTTAAAGATATAGAGAATGTACAACATAGATCTTTGGTTAGTGCTTTGCTGTAGCATGTGTGTTCTCTAACAACAGACAGTTAAGTTTAGCCCCCTGCAGGGACTGTATCCAGCTGGGAAGTCCTGTATCCTAAACAGTGGCTTCAGACAAAGTGGAGGCTGTGAATGAGGCTGGTGTCTAAGTGATACAAGCTTTGCAGTTAATTACATTTGATGTTTCCATTCTAAGAGCCCCTGTGTCTTTGTTGTCACATGGGATTGGGGGTTTAGGTTGTATGGTGCCTTTCTGCCTCTTTCTGATCTTGTTTTGGGCCCTCATAGGTTAGTGATATCCACTCATTAAAATTAGACTGTGGGATGGTCACAGGGTAAGGAGGAGCACCGAGATTTGTGTAGGTTCTGATTTAGGATTTTCTAAGAACAAAGCAGCATTGAGAGAGAGGACCCCATGAATCCCATGCTTGGTAGTTGAGTGAAGCTAAGGATGGTTACGAAAACAGTTCGAAAGGTGTGTACTATAGATCGGCAAGGGATTGTTTAAAATAAATTTAATATACATGTTATTACTTGGTTAAATACTCCTAGTAAGCAGCAACACATATGGGCATTCTAAGTTCATATAGTTTCCTTTAATGTAATTAATTTGATTTCTACAAGACATTAGGAATTAACCCCAAGTTTTGCATCTCATTTAATAAGAGTGTGTAAATATGTGTAGTCTTAATACTGGGGTGAGAATATATTTTCTCAGATAGAGGTGTTTTGTCACCTCTGCCAACCATAGTAGCACATATAAATCAATGGTGATAAGGTTTTCAGTGGATTCCTTTCATAGACACCTTCCTGCTGCTTATAGGTGCCACACCTGAGATCTTCTGGAGAAATGATTAGTTTTACAGCATCATCATTAACACCATTTTCTCTTCCCACTATCTAGAAACAAACAGCAGCAGTAGCAACAACCAAACAACTCAAGGAACCATTGCTGTGCGTTTCTTTGTTATTCTAGTAGGTGCAAGGTTTGGCCCCCTGACAAACAGTTCTAAAGCCAGAGACTATGGCATCAGCTTGGCTCCATCTCCTGTGAGCATTCTGGGAATGAGAATAATTTCTCTAAAGCATTCCTAGAAACGTGGCTGAGGCAGGTGGAAAAAGTGTTGGGTTAAGTGTCTGGAGCCCTGGCTTTTATCTCACTCTGAAGCCGTCTTGCAGCGGGAGCAAGATCAAGTCTGTTAGCCTCTCCTGAGTCTATTTTCTCACCTGTAAAAGGTAGTGGTGGTGGAACTTAGACCAGTGAGTGAGTAGATGTTTGGAATTGTTTTGCTGATTCTTTTCTCTTCTGTGTTGATATCCTTTTACTCTGTCTCCAGAGTCTCTGAGTGTGCCTGCTGTCTGGGGTTCTGTAACTCCATATGTCTTAGCTTGTGGGAACTGTTCCCTTTCATTTTACTATTGTCAGGGTGTGTGTGTGTGTGTATATATATATATATATATATAGTTGAAGACAACTGGTGCAATGTAATATTTCTCCTTAGGTGCTACTGTCTAACATGTGATGGATTTACTACAGCTTGAAAATGGTTCATGCTCAAAATTTTAGGTTCTGTAAAACAAATTAGTGCTGTAATTTATCAGTGTAAGCCTGAAGTTTGGAGAAATAAATATTCCTAAAATAGGAGACATTTATTTATCTAAATGGCTGGAAGAAGAAAGAGCATGACTAATCTAAATCTGGTGGCGATTAATGCAGTGAGGAATTTAAACAGAGATGGAATAACGATGCCATGAGGATGTTTAGATTTACTGGACAGTGACCATCAGTAATTTAAAAATTACTTAAAATTAGCTCTAGAATAATTTTTCACTTTTAACATGATTAGCTGCCACTCTATTGAGATACAGTGTCTAGAGAAATTAATAGCTATCAATTAAATAATTCAAGTTTTTGACAACTGACTTGTCAGTCAAGTAAATTCATTAATTGGCTGATCTGTAGAAATTAGCTTGTTGAACATTTGTTAAGACTATGGTTTCTGCAGTGCTTTAAAAAGTAGTATTGTATCTATATGTATATGTATATGATGTATATGTATATATATGAATGACATGTGTGTTTATATGCCCCTTGAGGACAGAAGAGGGCATTGCATTCCTTGAAGGATGAAGTACAGGTGGCTGTGATCCTCCTGACATGGGTGTTAGGAACTGAACCCCGCTCTTCTGGAAGAGCAGCAAGTGCCCTTAACCTTTGAACCATCTCTCCAGCCCTTTCTGCAATGTATTTTATTTTACAGTTTTTTATTTATTTTAATTATTATTATGTGTATGTGCATGCATATATATGCATGCATGTCTATATGTGCACATACCTGTAAGCACCTGTGGCAGCATGTTCATGCCCAGACTGCCTGTGGAGTAAGGCCAGAAAACAACTCTCAGGAAAGGCTTCCAGGGACCAGTCTTAGGTTGTCAGTCTTGTACAGTACATATTTTTACCTGCTGAGCCATCTCACCAGCCAGATTTTGCTGCATTTAAAAAAATATTATTTTCAAATGGATAAGGCTGCTTTTGGAGGATGTGTGCTTTTTTAGATGATGGGCTACAGCAAACTCTAGAAGTAATTATTATGGGCAAAATTGACCTCAGGCACGATGTATATTGTTGCCTTTTCTTTCTTTCAGAACTTCTGTATACTCTATACCTGATTCTTTACCATGAGATGTTTAGAAGCTTAATTTTAGAAAGATGAATGGCCTTTATAAAATAAAAATGAAAGTAATAGTAGTAACCAGAGAATGAATGAGTTCTGGGTAGTTACCTCTGATAATAATTGGTAGTAGTATTTAGTTACTGAACTTAGAAATACTTGTCAGGTTTGGGGCAGGAAGGGACTTTATATATATATAAAACAAATCATTCTAAGCTGAGAATGACATTCTCATGAGCTATTTTGTGTGTATTCACGGTTTTCTTGTGAGATAGAGCCAGCTTTCAAAGTGAAGCACAGTTGTAGCTTGACTCTCCAGGTGGTAAGTGTGATGCAGGAGAGACTGACATTCTCCCTGACTAAGCTCTTCTGTAAAGTGCCTGGTGGTATTGAATTTATACATGAACCACCAGATGGCAACAGAAAAGGTGTTTATATAGGATGCAGTTGTTGCCATAGCTTTAATTTTTAATTCTTTGGCACACCATCTCTCAGTATACTTATATTTACATTTTTGGACTAAAAACATCATGAATTGGTAATGCCTAGCAATGTAAGATCACAACCAGGAAGCTGAATAGTGGTACCCTGCCACTAGAAAGAGATTTTATTTATTTTACATGAGCACATGTATTAACCATTCCCAAAGTCTGTGAGCTTCCAGGGATGTAACTTGATAGTTCGCTATATCATTGTGTAGTCCATGCTTCTGCTCTGTATTTTATCCAGCTTTTCGATAGCTCTCAGTGTAAGCAGCAATAATTTGCAGAACATTAAACAGCTAAACAAACATGGCTCTTACCCTAAAGCATTTTCTCTAACACCTTTGAAAGGAGGTCATGAGATTATAAACATTGAGCATATTTATGTATTTGCTGGATGGCAGTACTTTTGCTTTAAGTACACTATATTTTGTTTTTGCCTCAGAGGCTTATCCCCCTTCCCCTCCATTTAACTGTTATCTTGGCTCTTTTGGAGTCTTTTTCTTAGGCAAGTCTCCTGTGTGCAAACTAGAAACTCAGCCTGAATTTCTTCAGGAAAAAAAAAAAATTATTGGAAGAATCCAAAGGAGTCACAATGTACCTAGCAGGATGCCACCCAGGCACTTGGCTATATCCAGGGCTTATCTTTGCTTCAGGAGTGAGATCTCAGGAATAATGCTGGAATGTATAGGCCCTGGATTTGAGTCATAACAATACACAGATATACCGGCACCATCAAATACCCTCTGTTTTCTCTCTTTCTCATGTGTGTGTGTGTGTGTGTGTGTGTGTGTGTGTGTGAGAGAGAGAGAGAGAGAGAGAGAGTCACTTTTGTTATGTAGCCTAGGCTTGCCTATGACTTGATGATCATCGGCTTCAACTTTCTCAGTTGGCGTTACCCACAAGCCTTCTTTTGCCAGGGTAAGATTTGTATTTTGGATTATTATCTCAAGAGAGAAGCATTTCAATTTATTGCAAACCTAAGGCTAGATGGAAGAAACTAGACTGATGTCTATAGAAGACTGAGAAGTAGGGGCAGTAGAGATGGAAGGAAGTAGCCTAGAGTATTGGAGATACGAGAATAGTTTAGGATTTAGGGGCACAAAGAGCTGGGTAGTATATTGGAGTATGGATGAGGAAGTGTCAACGGGCCACATCAGGCCTCTTTCTAAGAAGATTAGTTTGTGAGCATGGTTTTCCCTGAGCTTGGACCCTTATTTGGGTAGTGTGGTCATGATCCAAGTTTTGATCACATTAATGTGAGGCTTCCTGAAGCTTCTAGACAGCTGTTCAGAAACTAAACTCTGACTCAGAGGAGGGTCTAAGCTTTGGGTATAGCTATTTGTGGAGGATGGCCTTGGCAGAAACAAAACTCACTCAACTACTTGGTAGCTGTGCTTCCTTGGGTGGGCTGTTAATCTCTCTCTCTCTCTCTCTCTCTCTCTCTCTCTCTCTCTCTCTCTCTCTCTCTCTGTGTGTATGTGTGTGTGTGTGTATGTTGGGATTTCTATTGCTGTGACAAAACACCAGGACCTAAGGCACCCTCCCACAACAATCACTGATTAAGAAAATGCCCACAAGCATTCTACAGTCAAGTGGACATAAAACTAGCCAGCACAGTGTGTTTACTTGTATGCATGTTCCTCTCTGTGTGTGCATGTGGAAACCAGAGGTCAATATTGAGTATTTTCTTCAAAAACTTTTCATTTTAATTTTCTTTTTTTGAAATGGTCATTCACTGAACCAATTGGAGCTTACCAAGTCAACTAGACTGATTGACCACTGGATCCACTTCCCCTGAACAAGGATTATAGGTGCATGCCACCATGCTTGGCTTTTTAAATGGGTTCTGGGTACAAACTCAGCCCTTCACATTTGTACAGGAAACACTTTGACCACTGAACCATCTCCAAGTTCTTAATCATCTTTAAATCTTGTTTTGTTGCCTTGAAGAATTGTTTATTAATTTTGCCTATTTCATACAGATGTTGTGAGGATCAGTTGATTAGGCATAAGGTGTTAAGCTCTTACCTAGGACTTAACATTCAGCCAGTAAGTGTTAGGCATTGTTATTGCTATTTACACTTCAGTAGACAGGAATCACACTTTATTCACTCCCTGCCCCCATAGTATTGAGGATTAATGAGTCACTGTAGTACAAAATGGCAGTGTGAACAATTGAAATGACTAAAGAGCCATTATACTAATAGTAGCCTTGCTGTGGCTTACCGGATGAATTGCAAGGGGAAAGAGTGTGGTGATAGGAACTGATGAGAAAATGTGAGATAATATAGAAATTACAAACAGTTGACAGGGTAGTGTGGTACTGGCATAGAACATTTGGAATATTTTTACTGTAGAGATGTGATTGATAAAAAGGGAAAAAAAAGGCTCCTGGCTTTGTTGATTTGATGGGAAATGGTGATTTTTTTTTCAAGGACAGTATTGCTGGATTTTAATAGTATACATCAGATTTTAGAATGAAAGTGCTGGGAGTAGAGTTGGGTATGCTTTCTTACTGTGGACAATCTCCAGGAAAAACTGCTAGGTATTTGGAATGCATGGCAATGAGATGATCTTACAATGCCTTTTTCTAAGTTTCAAATCTTAAGGACTGGAAGGAAATATGGGTTGTTGTCATTTGGTTAAATGAGAAGTATTATTACAATTCTCAAATATTACTCCAGTTTATATTTCGTGACTACAAGAAATATATATTTACAATACAATTAACTCTTACCTGAAGAAATGAGCACAAAATATGGTTTAGAACTATGGAAAACAATCAGAGTCCACCAAAGTGAGAAACAGACTTGAATGAATGAAAATCCATGACTCTTGCAAAGGAAGCTCATGATACAGGTTAACTTGTGACAGGTATGTCCCAGCCACACAAGGATAAGAAGGAGAGCTGGCAGATGTTGCAAATAACATACTGCATTTCAAGAGGTAGGAAGAGTAGGGGGTCATGAAAGATATGATTTTATTTGAAGTTATTAGAGATAAAAACAGACCATGATGAAAGAACAGATTAGAAAGTGATCATATGGATTTGGGAAAGAACCAAGTAAGATTTCTATAAATGAAAATTATGGTCATTAAATTTTAAAAAGTAACCTCAATGGATGGGTTATACAGCCAAGTAGACATAATTGAAGAGAAAACTATTGATTTTTAAAGGAGATTTGAGGAAATTGGTTGGATGGAATACAGTACTGAGGGATAGAGAGACAGAAAATGAGTGGTAAAGATTCATGAACTTGAGAATGAGAAAGTTCAATATCATCTTCCATGAACTTCCAGAAAGAGAAAATAGAGAGGAGATACTATTTGAAGATATAATGGCCAGGATTTTAAAAGTTATTACTATTACTAGTTATTTTTGCTGTTGTATATGATGTTTGTGGATGGTGGTGTACATACTATGGCAATTGTATGTACACTTTGAGACAACTTTGCTCTCCTTCCATCATTATGTGGGTTCTGGAATTGAACCCAGGTCATCAGACTTGCATAGCAAGTGCCTTTACTTGCTGAGTTGTCCTGTCAGACCCTGGAAAATTTTCATGAATTCTTAGATTTCAGAGGCACAGTGGACCCCAAGAAAGATAAAAGCAATTTTTTACCTAGGCATACTGTAGCTGAAACAGTAGAGAAGAGGACAAAACTAATCTAAGGTAAATAGATGCTGGAAATGGCAGGTATTTGTCAGAGAAGATGATGGAATATTTTCAATGTGTTGAGGGAGAAAAATAATCGATCTAGAAATTTGTATTCATATAAGCAACATTCAAGTGTAAGAGGGAAATAAAGACAAAATAGATCATTCATAGAGTTGTGCTAGAAGAATTACTAAAAGATGGATTTCACGAAGAAAGAATTTGAAACCAGGAGAGTGAGATCTAAGTAGCTAAATGATAGGAAATAATGTATCTCTACCAACCTTAAATTTCCAGTCATCTTGTGGTTTACAAGAGTGAGTACTGTTGGCTGCCAGTGTTAAGGGCCTTCACATCCATGGACTTTACCAACCACAACCACAGATGGAAAGTTGCATATTCACCCGATATTCACACATACTTTCCCCTCTTATTTCTAAGCAATATAATCTTAAGACTGTTATGTCATATTTATTCTGTATTAGGTCTCATAAGTAATGTGATTATTTAAGTCCTTTAGAAAAAAATGTATGTAGTATATTATAATCTTTAAGGGCCTGGAGTATTTGTAGATTCAGGTATCTGGTGGTGAGTGAAGGTAATCTAGCACTGATTGATCTCCTACTCCTAAAGTACAAATGGTTGAGTGTGAGGGGTAGTGGAGTTGGAAGGGCAGGTGGAACCAAAGAGGTGTTGGTTAAAGGATACATAGTTTCAGCTGGAAGGAGTAATATATTAAAGAGCTATTCTGCAACAAAGTGACCATAGCTAGCAACAGTGTTGCAATGTAGTGATTATAGTAGCAACAATGTATTTTACCTATTTACATTGGATAACATTGTATTTTTACCAGGAACAAGTATGAAAAAAGTAGGTGATAATTAGTTCAATATTGTTCATTCTATACTGTATTATTCATTATATACAGGAAATGATACCATTGACCCTTAAACAATGTTTTAAGCAGATGCTTATGTTTGAGCTCATTATAGTATAAATAGAAGTGCCACAGTTCACCTTATTTATTTATTTTTTTATTAACACTATATCCCCAGGCCTTTCCTGTCCTTTTGTCTTTTAGACAGGGTCTCATCAAGTTACCCAGATTGGCATTAACTTGCTCTGTAGCTCAGGCAGGTGTCAAGACTTGAGGTTCTTTTGCCTCAGTCTACAGTGGCTGGTATAACAGGTGTGTGCCACCAGAGATGGCAACTATACATAATTTGCTTCAACTAAAATGTAGTTTAATAATTGTGAGTAGCAGTTAATTCATATATTCATTGCACTGTGAGAAAGGCAATATGATGAAGGTATGATGGTAAGTTGAGTTTTGTTTTTGTTTTTTGGGTTTGTTTTTTGTTTTTTGTTTTTGTTTTTTGTTTTGTTTTTCTGCATGGAACTGGTGGTGGTTTTTTTTGTTTTTTTTGTTTTTTTTGTTTTTTTTTTTTTGGCACATATGTAGTTGACTGGAAGGCCTGTATGGTACATGGATTCATGGAGGTCAAGACTTTCACCTTAGGATTCAGAGTATCACTTTGAAGTTGAAATGTGATGAACTAGGTAGAAAGTTAGTGTTGGCCTTTGCAGTGTTCCCCTACTGATTTTTCACTAATTCCTGATGGAGTTTTGCTGAAATCTAGTATGATATGTTGGAATGCCACAGATGGTCTGCATTTCTGACTCTCCTGTTCTTTGAAGAATTGAGCAACAGTGCATAGATACTTTATAGTCAATTCTAAATATTTTTTTTGAGATAGGATATTATTATTAATTGAAGTTGGCCTTGAGCTCTAGAGACTCTTCTTCCATGTGTTGGGATTTTAGGCTTGTACAACTATGCCTAAATAGAAAATTTAAGGTTCTAATTTAACTTCAAAGCTTGAGTTTATATTTCTTTTCAATGTTTGCCTGCATGTATATGTGTGCACATGCATATGTATGCTTGCTCATATGTGTATGTATATCTGGGGACCGAAGCTTGATGCTGAGGGTCTTTCTTGGTTGCTATCCCCATTGCTTACCATACAGGGTTTCCTGCTGAACCTAGTGCTAGTACAGCAGCCAATTTATGCCCAGGATCTGCCTCTGTGCCTGAGTGCTGGGATTACAGGTGGGCTGCCAGGCCACTGGCTTTTATATTGGTGCTGGGGATCTGAATTCCAGTCTTCGAACTCACACTAGGTACTTTATTTGTTGAGCCATCTCATCTCTTTAGTCTCTTGAATTTATGTTTTTTTTTTAAAGCTATAATTGCTTTGTGTGTTGCTGTTTCTTGGATTTTCAGCTGAATTACATCATAGATACTACTGGCACCCCACCCCTATCCTAGCCCCCAGCAAAATTTCACATGACTTCTAGATTATGTCCTGGATTGCCATAAGACCAGTTAGAGAGGACATATGGAGAGTGCTAGAGTGACTTCTTTCTCTCATGGTGGGAAAGAAACTGGTTTGGCTGGAATCCTCTGTGGATTAGTCCACAGCAGGTCACCCTGACCAGGACACTGAGGTTTTACATATTTCTAGCTTCTTTCACAGTTGCTATTGCATCATATAAGAAGGCTACAATCCTATGTTGATATTAAAAAAGGCACGACACATAAACATGGCTCTAATTTATGAGAAGACAGTCCAAAACATTAGCTGAGAAGTGAGATTATAGAATGGTATATAATATAATATAATATAATATAATATAATATAATATAACATAATATAATTAATATATAATATGCTTTTACTGAGTATTCTTAATGCATTGGGCATTATCCCTTTTTCCATATATGTCTTTGTGTGTCTATGAATATATGTGTGTATGCATATGCATGCAACACCTGTGTATGCATACTTGTGCAAAGATGTCTGCCTGTGGAGGAGGCCAGAGACAAACCATGAGTGTTC
The DNA here is from genome assembly GCF_947179515.1 of Apodemus sylvaticus. NCBI lineage: Eukaryota > Metazoa > Chordata > Mammalia > Rodentia > Muridae > Apodemus > Apodemus sylvaticus. The sequence goes on along the minus strand of NC_067493.1, from coordinate 25,490,759 downwards.
TTCAGGCTCTGTGAATTCCTTTTTTTGATACAGGATCTTCCACTGGTGTGGAACTTACCAAGTAGTCTAGGCTTCCTGTCTATCAAGACACAGGGATGGTATGGAGGTCAGAGGGCAATCCAGTGTTCGTTCTTCCCTTCTACCCTGTTTGAGACAGGCTTTTTTATGTTCATCACTGTGTATGCCAAGATGATATCTGATGGAGAGTTGGCTGTCACCAGACCCCTTGCTCTAAGTTCTGTGCTGCACTGACTAATCCCTAGGAGTGACCTGAGCCTCCTCTGAATTCAGATTTCTCCTTTTTATCTGTTGGAAAAGTATTGGTCTGTGTTTTCTGATTTTCTATAATAAGCTTTGATCACCTTTAAAATAAGAACATTGCATCTAGGAGAAAAGCATAAAGGTTAGAAAAGTAATGTGAATGTAATATTAGTGGAAAGTGGCTGAGAAGTTACTAGTTTGTAAAATGATGGGCTGTGATTAAGGAATGGGCCAGCCTGCTTATGGTATATTTGTCTCTTCATTCCTAATATTTTATGCTTTTAAACAGAATCATTTAAAACTTTTAAATGGCAAAAGCAATTAGAATTATCTACCATAATATCAAATCTGTGGGTTTGGGGAAGAATGTGATTCACTCACAGAATGGATGACTGGGAAGCTGGGATTTTGGTATTTTAAAAAGAATCCCTCTGTTTGAGAGAACTTATGTTTTTGGCCTTATTTTGTTCATCTACTTAAAAAGCTCACACTATCTTTATAGGCTCTTTGTAAGAACAAAAATCTCCTTTGAAAGATGGATTGATAAACACATTTGTACCATTGATTTCTGGTTAGGCCTATGTAATCTTTTTGATTCTAGTGTCAAATTCTCCCAATAACAATACTGATATTGAACCTATTTAGTACATTCAAAGTTTTGCAGGAGTTGCACAAAAAATTGAATCATCATTGTGCATTGTTCACTCAAAAGGAATGAACTTAAATTTGAATATGTATACATATAGTTAAGAAATGGGCATATACCCAGAGGATTCTCCAGCATTTACTAAGGATACATGCTCCACTATGTTCATAGTAGCCCTACTTATAATAGCCACAAGCTGGAAAGAACCCAAATGTCCCTCAATGGAGGAATGGATAAAAAAAAATGTGGTATATATACACAATGGAGTACTATTCATCCATTAGAAACAATGAATTCATGAAATTCTTAGACAAATGGATGGAGCTGGAGAACATCATACTAAGTGAGGTAACCCAGTTTCAAAAGATCAGTCATGGTATGCACTCACTGATAAGTTGATATTAGCCTAGAAACTTGGATTACCCAAGTCATAATCCACATATCAAATGATGTCCAAGAAGAATGGAGGAGTGGCCACTGGTTTTGGAAAGGCTCAGTGCAGCAGTATAGGGCAATACCAGAACAGGGGAGTGGGAAGGGGTGGATGGGGGAACAGGGGGAAGGAAGAGGGCTTATGGGACTTTTGGGGAGTGGGGGGTCAGAAAAAGGGAAATCATTTGAGATGTAAATAAAAAATATATCGAATAAAAAAAAGAAATACAATGTAAATTAGAGCATCAGGTGTGAATGCTGTCCTAGTTGACAATTTGATGGCCTTGGGTTCATAAAAATGTAGTTTTTTGATGCTATTTTGTTTTTGATAACTGTGCTGGTAAGAGTGGAGTTACCCCAGCCATTTCTTTGACCTGGCATTTCTTTCTTTCTTTCTTTTTTTTTATTACTTTTTATTGAATATCGTCTTCATTTACATTGCCAATGGTAAAACCTTTTCGGACATTCCCCCTCCCCTAAAACCCCCAACCCCTCCCCTTCCTCCTTCCCCCTGCCTCCATGTATATGCCTCTCTACCCAACACCTACTTGCCCCCCTGCCTGGTTTTCCTTTGTTTGGGCCTCTGTTGAGTCTTCACCTGACCAAGGACCATTCCTCCCACTGATGCCCAACAAGGCCTTCCTCTGCCACATTTTTGGCTGGAACCATGTGTGCCCCTTGGTTGATGGTTCAGTCCCTGGGAGTCTTGGGGTGTCTGGGTGGCCGAAATCATTGTTCTTCCCGTGGGACTGTAAACCCCTTCAGCTCCTCTGGACCATCCTCCACCCTGCAGCTCTCTGCAGCCTGGCGCTGCTCCCCTTGGACCCTTCCCCTCCCCCTCGCATATTTGGTTTTTAGTGTTTCCCTTCTTAAATGTTTTAGATTCTCTCCTTTTTTTTGAGCAAATGATTTTCAAACCATTTGAAGAGGGAGATCCTTCCTGAGTATGGCAGAATCTTTGAATAATAATCTAAATGTGCAATTGTAATAAAGCTTTTCAGGTAAAAGAAGGACCACACGTACATATGTTTTACACTTATTTATATGTTTTATGTGTGTGTAGGAGGTGTCATGGTGCACTTGGGAAGTCAGAGGATGGATGACCTGTGGGAGTCAGTTCTCTCTTTTTACCCTGTGGATTCTAGGGGATTGAACTCAGTTGGTAGGCCTGCTGTGCCTGTGCTTGCCCTGCTGTATCTTGCTGGCCCCGGTGGTTTTCTTCATCTAATTCTTGCAAGTGAAATTATTCATCACGTGTTTTGAGTTTTGCTGTTGTTTTTTCTAACTAGGACCAGGAATAATCCATTTTCTTTTCTCCCCCTTGGTCCCTTTCTTCCTCCACTTCCCTTTCTCTCTCTTTTTCCTCATAAAGTAACACTGTGTGCATATATATGTGTGGTGTATGTGTGTGTGACTATATGTATGTGTGGGGGAATGCAGAGAAGGACATTGATATTCTACTCTACATTCAAACTTTTATTTTCTGAAACCATGAGTCTAAATAGCCCTCTTGCTTTATAAGTTGGTTATCTTAGTACATGCTATACTGATGGGAAGTTAACTTTGTGATTTATTTTCCCACCTCCAGCAAATTTTCTCAGTTTCTCCTTGTTCACGGGAACTGTTTTTTTTCCTTCCCATATATAGCAACACATTTATTTCATGTTCAGCATATGAGGAGTGTTAATAGGCACCTTTACAGGTGAAACAGCTGAGAAGGTTGCTTGATTAAGATAGGCATGCTCTGTGGCTGGAGAGATGGCTCAGTAGTTAATGCTTGTGGATCTTTCAGATGACCAGAGGCCTCCCTGTTCCTGGTACCCACCCACACTAGGTGACTCACAGTTGGCAGTAACTACAACTCTAGGCAATCTGACCTCTTCTTCTGACTCCCACAGGCATTGCATACATGTGCGCATACACATGTACACAAGTATATAAATAATGAATATTTTAAAACATATAATTCCTTGTTTCTTTTTTCCCCTTTCTTCAGTACTAGAGATTGAACCTAGGGACTCACACATGTGCGAGCATCTATAAGTGCTCTTCTACCAAGCTACATCCTCCCTTCACCTTCCACCTTGGCTATTCTTAAGTCTTACTTATTTTGGGAAATAAGGATATGGAATTATCTTTTCATTCTAGAACTTGAAATTTAAAAAAACTATTTTATGTGTGTGAGTGGTTGTGCACATGGCACAGTGCTTGTGTAGAGGTCAGAGGACAACTTTATGGAATTAGTCCTCTTCTTCCATCTTTGGGTTCTGGGAATTGAACTCACATAGGCTGGTATGTTTTGAGCCATGTTACTGGCATAAAACTTTGTTTTTTGTACTAATATTGTTTTTGTTATGTAATAGTAGTTATAAAAAATAACAATGAGGTTGGCCTATTTTTGCTATATAAGTGTGTGGCCAACAAAAGCAAGAAACTCTGCTTTTTTCCTCCTTAGTTTCATGGTTCCCTCAGCTTCATGCGATCATGGTTCTTAGCTTCATGAATTTTTGCTCAGTGATGTTCTATGGACCCGTCACCTCCCCAGCCTTAGAGGAATTGCAGCATACTGTTACTTTAGAGGTTGACCCCAGCACACTTGCCTGTTTTTCACTTACTGTGTCTGAGAGATCATTTCACAGAGGATTTATGAATGTATCTTGTGAAAACCTATACATATAGAAAATAGATTTTGGGTTCTGGAAAGTGTTTACTGTGCAAATGACCTGAGTCCAAGGCTTAGACACCATGTTTTATTTATTTTTCTTAGAGCTAAGCATGATGGTACAAGCTTGTCATACCAGTGCTTGTTGGGAGGCAGAGACAGGTAGGTCCTGGGTTTTGCTGGCTAGCAAGCCTAGCTGAATTGTTGAGTTTGAGGTCAGTGAAGAGAGCCTGACTCCCCAAACAAACAAACAAACAAACAACAAAAGAGACTTGAGGAATAACCCTTAGGTTGACCTCTGGTCTGCACATGCACCCTTAAACATGCACATGCACTCGTACAAATGCTTTTAAGCCATCTGATGAAGGGTGTTGGCACTGTAACCTATCCTTGGCCCTGACATTTATGAGCTGTGTAACCTTGGGTAAGTACTGTAACTTGTTTGGTTTTAGGAGGTCATTTATAAAATGAAGTTAATCTCTCTTGAGGTTTTTGTAAGGATTAGAAGAGATAATGCATGTAAAGTACTTAGTGTGGTGTCCTGCTTAATAAATCACAGTGATTATTGTGCTCATTCATTTATCAGATCAAATGAGTCCCTAATGTGTTTCTCCTTCCTCACCTAAAATTAAGTGCACAACAGGCGTGTTAGTTGTCGTCACTTGTTTTGTCACCCTCTCACATACCTTGCCTATTTCATTGTTCGTGTTAATATTTTCCCTCTTTCCCAACACACATTACATATTTTCCTTTCTTGTTGTTGGTCTCACTGACCTATCATATCTCCCTTGTTATCTTATTAATCAAGGTACTGTTTGTGGCTGAGTATGGAAACTCACCAGATCAGGACTGTTTATGTTGCTGGTCCTCCAGAGTCAGTTAAAATTGCAGCCACATTTACTTCAAGTTGCCAGACAGCATGATCCTTCTTGTGATTGGGATTTCAGAGGGGATAGAACTGAAGTTGGGATGTAGACATCTGCCAGAGAGTGATGACTGTGGGCTGAGGTGTCACAGAAGTTGCTTACCTTTGTGGGCCTGTCCAAGGCTGGAGAAGTCCATATCCTGGGTGACAGTCACGAGGGGAAGGCTGTGTGGATGGGGATAGGGAACACAGCAACCCCATAGTTAAGTTACCATAAGGATGGTGACTCTGGCAGTGGTGTTCAGGGTGTGGCTAAATGCTTAGTAGGGCGTCAGTGTGACCCATCCATACCCTCTGTTGCTGTGTGTAGCTGGTTTTGCTACGTTGTGGACTCTTTTTTTCCTACCCTTTATCCCTCCAGTTTCACCCCCATCACTAGATAGGTGTGGAAGGAGGCTAGAAGGGAGTGAGGGGAGAGAGGGGCGGTTGGATCTATTTTTTTCCTTTTGTCTATTCTTTGAGCACAACCACTAACGAACTGCAACCCCTACCTGGCCAAACGACAAACAACCACCAAGCCTGCCTATTGGGGCTCTAGCACTTATATGCCGTCTGAAAAGTTCCCATAATTCCAAATGTCATACAATCACAGAAACTGTCTACAGCTGACAAAACCATGCCTCTGCTAGAGCACGAGGCAAATCTTAGTGAAGTGCTGCAGACAGTCCAAAGGAGCCCCATATCCCCATGCCTAGGATTAAAACAAAATCACATCCTTATAATTTTTCTGTGTTTTTAAAAGCAAGCAAAATTCCCAAATTGTCACTACAACTGTGTCCTGGGCAGACTGATGTACGAAGATCAGCAGTGCTTCTGGTAAGTAATACTAGGCTCTCTGGCTTCTTGATCTGATGGGCTCACATTTTGTCGGATACATGCACATACAGTCTGATGGCCTGTTTTCTGTTTGCTTGTTGTTGTATGCTGCACAATGGTCCATCAGCCTTTCCCAGGTTATCTAGCAGTGGCCTGCCTCCATGTTCCTGCTCTGCAGATTGCCAACTCAAACTCCCTTTCTGAAGCTGCAGTCAATGAAGGAAGTAGAATATAATGTTTGGAACATTTCTGGAATATTCTGTTCTAGGATTTTACTGCTGTTGTAACTTTCTTCTTTTATATTAAGAATTTGCTTTGCTTTGCTCCTCCATTGGCCTAATAGAAATCATCTTTTTTTTTGTCTTTGTTTTTCTGAAAATTTGAGTATTTAAAACGACAGCTAGACTATATTCTAGGTCTTTTTGAGAGGAGATGGGTTTACCTGCCTAATAGGATCACCTAGAAGTGGTGGTGATGGTGTGGTATGGCAGTCAGTCTTCAGCCCTTTTGAGAGTCTATCCTGGTTAGGTTCCCCCTCATTTCTGTTTGGATGAGTGGGTTTGAACAGCTCAGGGGACTGCTTTATGCATGTCACTGTTCTTCCTCATACTTGGGTGCACGTCTCAGCAGTCTGGAGATCTGATTCCAGTCTTCAGATCTCTTCTCTGTAGCTACAGTTCCCTTTAATTCTTACCTATACTCGTGTGTGTGTGTGTGTGTGTGTGTGTGTGTGTGTCTAGTGTGTGTTGAGACAGGGTCTTACAATGTAGCTGTGGCTGGCCTGGCACTTGCTATTTAGACCAGGCAGGCCTGCCTTTGCCTCTCAGTGCTGGGATAATAGGTGTGTGCCACCATCTTTTGACTTCACCTGTCTCTTCTTGTTTTGTACATACCATGAACTCTGGAGAGCGCTCCTACAAGCAGATTGGAAGTGTGGTTTTATATCATACAGAATAAGAGGTCATGTTACTGTAAATTACTGTTTAGTATTCCAGTTTGTGCATTTCTAAGTCAAAGTTCATTCTTTCAAAAACTACCTTATTAAATATTGATTTTCCCCTGGTTCATCCACAAAACCCCTAAAGATAGAGGAGGCATTTTGACTAGCCTTTGTTCTTCACAAATAAGTCATTGGAAGTCAATTCAAATCCAACTGTGATGTGAATTCATGGTCTTTTTAGATTAGAGTCAGAACTCTTATATATTTTAAGCATCTGCTCTGTTTAAGTATTAATTGTGGCTATCCTAGACTGCGTCCTGTTTGAAGTATGGAATTTGTTCACTACTCATCTTGTTAAAAGAAAATGAATAAGACTTGTCATGTAGTTTTTGCTACTTATATAATGAGAGAAAATTTAAGTACAGAATTAAACTTGCCTACACTTTTTTAAGTAGTGACTTTGGTTCTTAGGAATTAAAGGAATTAGTACATTGTGGCTTTCACAGGAGTCAGCTAAGAGCAAGCAGTCTTAACTGAAACCTTGCGAAACTTGAATGTTGCCTGTAGACTCTGACAGACACAATTAATGGAACCCTTGAAGCATCTGTGTGTTTCATCTGACATCGACTTTTGTGCTACTATGGGGATATGTTGACGTCCTCAAATTTTAAGTCAGTTTCAGAGCTTATCAACTAAGGGCTCTTGGCATGAAAATTAAATATTAACTATGTGACAAAGAAAAAAATTGAAACTACAAATCTTAAAAACAAAACAAAACCAAAAAATGCCCTTCCAAATTCCTGACATAGATGATAGATACTGTGGTATTTTCTGAATGTGTAGAAGCCTCAAAATCAAAGTGAAAATGATTTACAATGTCCTCTTTGATTTTCTGGGTCACTTAATCTGAGTTGATTTCTTCAGAATGTACCAGATTTCTTAGAGCAGAACACTGATGACACACCCTGGGTGGCTTCCCAGGGTGGAGCTGTGCCTCAGGGCTCTGGAGGCTGAACCCAAGGCCTGGTATTCAGAACTGCGTGGCTGATATTAGGTCAGTATAATGATTTATATGAAGCTGCCTTCCCTTCCCCCAGATAGTTCACACTACATCTTAAAGTACTTGAAGTTGCTTTCCAAGGAAACATTCTTCATGTTGTGACAAGAGAAAACAAACAAACAAAGAACAACTTAAATCTGAGATTCAGGGTATGAGGGATGGCTCAGTTAATAATGCTACATAAACATAGCAATCCTAGTTCCCTGGTAGTCACATAAAATCTGGGCAAGGCAGCATATGACTATAACCCCAGTGCTGGAGAAGCAGGTGGATCTCTAGGGCTTGCTGGCGGTCTAGTCCAGCCAAAAAGGTTCAGAGATCCTGTCTCAAAAATTTAAAAGCACACTCAATGTGGTCCTCTGGTCTTCACATGCTCATGCATCTGCATGCATGCACACACATACACACACACACACACACACACACACACACACACACTGAGGTATGACTCACATAGTGTAAAGTTAACCATTTTGAAATGAAGAGTTTGTTAGCATCAGACACACTCGGATTATTATGCAGTAACTGCTCCTCTCTACCTCCTAAATCCTCAAGCCCATTATCCAGTCCTTTTTTTTTCCACTTCTTCCTCCAGTTCTTGGCAACCACTAACTGGCATCGTTTGTATGGATTTACCTATTCTTAATAGTTCATGTAAATGAAGAGATGTAAGGCTTTTTCTGTTGGCACCTGTCAGTGGGCATCATGTTTTGGAGGTTTCTTGATATTGTGCACGACAATCCTTCATTTCTGTTTATGGCTCAGTATTCCATTGTGTAGATGTACTACAACCTGTTTATTGATCTGTTGATGGACTTTGGCATTGTTTCTACCCTTTGGTCATTATCAATAACACTAACATGCATGTTGATGTATTTGTTGGAATATTTGTTTCTTTTTCTGATGTATTCCTGGCATTTAAATTTCTGCATCATAATTCCATTTTTGGGCTAAAGTATTTTCTAGTTGCTTTTGAGATGGCTCAGCAGTTATGAGGATTTGTTGTTCTTTCAGAGGACCTGGGTTCAGTACCCACCATCCACATGGTAGTTACCAACCATCCTAAACTCCAGCTCCAGGGATGCCCTCTTCAGGCTAATGAGGGCAGTGGTGGCATGCAGTGCACATACATACAAGCAAGAAAAATACCCATACATAGAAAATAAAAATAAACACTTAAAACCCCTCCCAATTTTCTTCTGATATATGCACTTGTGTTTGTATGTTCATTTTATATGTGCGAGTACATTCATCCTTGCCAAAGTATGTATATGGAACTCAGAGGACAACTGTAGGTACCAGTTCTTGCCTTCTACCCTGTTTGAGACAATCTGTTGTTTGCGGCTGCAGAAGTCAGATTAGGTTGTGTGTGAGCTTCAAGGGTGTTTTTTTTTTTTTATTTATTTTTTTTGTCCTTGCCTCCCATCTTGCTGTAGGATGTTACTGCTTTCAGCATCCCGTGAGTTCTTGAGATACGAACTCATGTCCTCACTCTTGCAGAATAAGTACTCTATTCTGCCATCTTTCCAGCCCTGTAACTCTTTTAGTAGTTGCCAAACTGTTTTCCAGGGTGGCTAGGATAATCTTATATTCTTACCAGCAATGGACAAGAATTCTAGTTTCTCCATAGCCTTGACTAAATGTGTTTCCCTTTTTACATTATTCATCCTAGAGGATATGAAGTGGCATCTTACTGTGATTTTGATGTATTCCCACAATGATTAATGATGGGAAGCATTTTTATATGATTGTTGGCCATTTAGAAAAATGTCTATTCAAGTTATTTGCCTATTTTAAAATTATGTTGTTATTGATGAGTCACAGGAGTCCTTTACATACTGTGAGTACTATTTTCTCCTATTCTGTTACCAGTCTCTTGCTTATTCTTTCTGTATTTGTTTGCAAAAATGGGTGCTTTATTTCTTCTAGACTTACACAGAAGGTAGCATTTTATTTTACATGCAGTGTTTTTGTGATTTTTCTCCCCAAAGTAACAATGCAATATGGAAATTTCATATTAGCACATGGAGATTCATATTCTCACCTTTCCCTGCCACAGTGTCTTTCTCTTTGCCTATATAGTGTGTCAATGTGTAGATATCCTTGCATGTGCTGTCTCTAGTCTCCTCATGCTGTTGAAAGCACTAAGCTGTATCACATATAGGTTGTTTAATGCTTGTACCTATACTGCTCTGGGATAGGTTTGTGGAAGTGCTACTGTTTTAATCAAAGGCCTGGAGTCTTTTAAACATTATGTTCTCAAAAGAAACTCTGCTAGTTTCTCCTTTACCACTCTCACTACATTACATCATTTCCTTATTCTTGCAAAGACTGGTCATGCAGAGCATGGTTTGCCTCTGATCATGGCACTTACGTTTTTAAAAACTCCATAGTTGAATTTGGCATTGAATGTGCCAAATGTAAGAGGTAGCTGCTTCTTTGAACAGGTTTATCTCCAAGATATTGTACTATCTGTAGTTAAGAAAGAAAAGAAAAGAAAAACACTTAAGCATTGAGATAGACTACCACTGTGGGTTTAGTTTCTTGCTTGTAGAGCTTTTAGAAGGCTCTTCAGCACACTAGGGAATGGTGGCCCTCTCCTGTCACAGCCTTCTGTGACCTGCAGTTAGCACTTTCTCACAGCTCATTTGTCTATAGCAGCAGTAGTTACAGAGAGTGGCTTAGATAATGTGAACTTCTCTGGCTGTCCCTCCCCTTTATTGTGTCTCCTCTTGCTTTTGCTTGCATAGTTCCTCTGTTGAAGTAGCAGTATAGGTATCGTCTCATTCACAGGTCCCTGATCTTCTGGGTACCGTGTTTACTGTGTCACAGTGTTTCCTGAAACTGTATGCTAGTACTCAGAAGCCTCTCTCTTGTGTTGTGAAAATTTACAAACCTACCTGTTCTGCCGTCTGCTCCTTGAGGCCAAAGGTCGTCTTTCTTAGAACCTGTTCTTTACTGGAAGCTCAGTCATTAAAGGCTGAGTTCGAGTGAGTTCATATGTTTTGTTTTACACCTATTTCTCCTCTTTCCTTTAAAGCCTTACATTTAAGTATTTCCCAGATTTCATCTTTAGCCCCCGCCCCCATCTCATGTCATCTTATCTCTGTCAGCTATATCCTTGTTCCTGGTTTGAATCTAATATTGCACTGTACCTCAGACCCAGCACCTCCTTACCATCAGCCTGATGGCTCTTACTGCAGCACTCCAGGAGCTTCATAGGTTGAGCTGTGTTTCCTGCTCTGTTGTGGTCTCTCCGGGATACACTTGGTGCTTCCAGAATGCTGGCTTCCTGGCAGTTCACTCCTTTCTCCTCACTGTGTTATGTTGGCTTTAACATTTTTGAAGGTTCGTTTATCTCCAAGTGCTGCTGCTTCATCTTCCTCTCTCCTTACCTCCAGCTAAGGCAAATTCTACCTGACCAGCTTAGTTACGGTTCAGACACCTTGGCCAGGAGGCAGCCTTTCTTAGTTTCTATGTCCTCCACGCCAAAAGTTGCCTGGCCCCTGGAGTGCTCAGCTTTTCCCTGTTTTTGTACCTTCCTCAATGTAGGCTGTGAACATCAGGAGACCGGATCACGGTGGTTCATTGTCATGTCACTGCATCTGGCACAGTCCCTGTGAATGTTCATTAGAAGGATACACACGTACACTGTATAGTTTTCTTTCTTTTATCACTGTTTCTACTGGTGCTTCTTAAATTTCTATAATTTGATGTAAAAGATGGAAAGAAGCTAGGTGGCAACACTGGCCAGTGTTGAGGTAGATTGTAAGACTTGCAGTTTTAGGGTGAAACCCATTTCCATGCCCAGTCCTGTTATTGGTTATGTTCCATTCTTTGTGGTTGTAAGACTGAGGTTCCCATTTCCTTTCTGCCCTTAACAGTGATCACTCTGTTGTCCAGAGACCACATGTATTCTCTTTCATGTGGCTCCTTCATCTTCACCCTAGCAATGCAGGGTCAGGTCCTTCTTATACTCGGTAGTTCTGACTTTTGTATTAGGATGGGGAAACTCTTTTCCTAAAAGGTCCAAAAGCAGACCCAACAGGATACCTTCTCTATATATTGTCAGCCTGTTTCATCATAGTACACAGGGATAAGATCAGATCATAGTCACAGGTTCTAGTTTGAAATAGGGAAGTTCTGAATCTGCCTATCACAGCCCCTGGAGTTTAGTGGTATGTCATAGCAGTAGAAGGTTATGCTTTAACCAATTAACCATCTCCTTCCTTGGCAGGTATATTATTTTTCTCTTTGCTGGAACAGATACCCAACAAAAGTAATTCGAGGCAAGGAGGCTTTATTTTGGCCTATGGTTTAAGAGGGGAGGCAGTCCATCATGGTGAGTAGGCAGTGGCTGGAGCATAAAGCAGCTGCACCACACGTTCCACTGGCAGTCAGGAAGGAGAAAGGTGGGAGATAGTACTGCCTTCTCCTTTTCCCTTTTTCATTTAATCTGGAAACCCAGCCAGGGATGGTAGTCTGCTGTCAGGGTCAGCCTTTCTCCCTACTTAGTCTCTCTGCACACACCCTCACACATGTCTCAAAAGTATTAGGAGAATCTTAATCCAAGTAGAGAATGAAGATTAACCATTACATGGGGTCTCTTTGGGATTAATCAACTTTCCTTTCTGGTATCATAGACTCTACTGTATATGACAAGAAACATGTTACACGATATATCTTATATGATACTGCATGAGGCAAGAGGATGTACCATGTACCATGGACTCATCACAAAGTCTAGAGAGCATGATTCCAGGCTCATGGCTCCTGCTTCTCTTCTCTCTCACATTTCGGTGTGAGGTTATTTATTTATTTATTTTTTGGCCCCCTGTCTTGTCCTCTTTTAGACTTGAAGTCATTGAGTAAATTGTTTGAGTTGTAATAGAATCTAAAAGATGTAAACTTTTTATTAAAATGTGGAAAAAGAACATAAATAGTATCATTTGGTAAATTTTGCAAAAATAGATGCATAGTTCATAGCCAAAGAAAAACTTTAGACCATGCACCAGTGCCTTAGAAGTCTGCCTACAAGATGACTCTGAGAAAGCAGTATTTTACCCACCTTTTAATTTAAAATTTCAGCCTATTTAATCCTCTTTTCACTACTTTTAAAATCTTTTATTTGAGAAGTATATCCAAAAAGCTAATCCTTAGGCTGTTTTGGAGCAAGGGATCAGAGTAGATAGGAGCTACCTCAGAAGCGTGTATACTGCTGAGAAGGGGCCTCTTATCAAAGCTGGAGGTGCTGGATGCCTTCTCAGTAATCTGAAATAAACTCCCCCTGGATGATTGTAACTTTTAGTTATAAAACAGAGATTGTACTGAAAGCAGTAATAGACTCTTACCTTTACTGTTAAAATAGAAACTGAAAAGCACTTTTAGAAAAGTCATCCTAATGAGGTCTATTTGAGGTGGCTGCTGGCTTTTATATTTTATTTTTATGATCAGCATTTCTAGTTTTTCTTCAATAACTTTATTAAACCTGTACCTAGGAATAAAAGAACTTAAACAGCCCCTTTCTCAGGCTTAGTCTTCTGCTTTCATGGAGGGTAACAATGTCCTATTTGAACTTCTGTTTTTCACCAGACAGCAAGCTTTAGGAAACTGCATTCAGTACTGGAACCCTGGGTATTCACATGCCTCTATCATCATAATTGTCAAAGGCTTTGCGTAAGGACAACCACTAATGTTCTCTGCCCTATCACTTGCTCACCAGACACATTCTACTGGGGAGAAGCAGGGTTTTATAACCTTGGTCTGTATCTTACATGTTAGGCACACCAAGACTTGTGTCTGAGCAGTAGTTTCTAATTGCATGAATCATACCACTCCTATGCTTTTACCTGTACTATCCCAAACTGTACATGTAGCATGTGTACACATATGTGTGCATACATGTATGTATGTGTATGCTTGTGAATGCAGTGTCCACAGAGTCTAGAGATGCCATACCTCCTGAAGGTAGAGTTATAGGTGGTTATGAGCTGCCCAGTGTGGGTGTTGGGTATCAAAAATATCCTCTGCAAGAGCAATATAAGCTCTTATGGGACTAAGCAATCACTCCAGTCCCATATGTAGCTTCTTAACACATTTTTCCATATGCCTTTAAACCTCAAGGATTGTTTATATTTTTAATTGACACAAAAATTTTTCCTTAGTGTTTTCAATATATTCAAATAATACCTGCCTAAGAAGAAAAATATATGTAATTTTGAAAAGTTAAGGCATTCTACTTAAAATTCTTTTTTCTTATAAGCTTTTGAAGAAATTCTTATGCAATAGCACTTTCCAGAGAACAAAATGATGATTTTAATTATAGACAATACAATATTAAAATCATTTCCATTATAGAGCTGTCTAAAAGATTAAAAGAGTATATCAACAAAACAAACCATCTCCTTGTATAAAATTATTGATATTGCCAAATATGATACCTATATACAGCTGTCTGAAATGTAGGATATGAGTTGCTGAATAATGCCATGAATTTGTTAAAAAATATATAAATGGTCTTTAGACCTTTGGATTTCTGGCATTTTACTCAAATAATCTTTTTCTTGAGCAGGAAAATGTTCTAGGTTATTGTTACAATAAAAGTCATAGGGCTTTAGAAAACATGAGTAGACTGTGTGAATCCAGTGTGCTTCATGAGAGCCCAGGGCAGTCCAGTGTGCTTGTTTGTACCCAGGATGCATTAAATTGTTTTTGGTGGTGGGAAAATAATAAGAAAAAGAGCAGAATTATATGCAAATATATGAAGATAGTAAACTGGAACAGATCATAAGTATTTGTTCTTCAGTGATTTAAGTTTTATGATTTTTTTTCTAAAGAAAGAAAAATAAAGCATTTGACTTGACAACAGCCATTGGTATATTTTGGTAAATATGTCTAGGGATCTTTCTGTGTCTTTGTACACACACGTTTGCGCACATACACATAGGGTTGGGAAGATAACTCATTTAGAAAAGTACTAGCTGTTCAAGAACAAGGACCTGAGTTTGGATCCCTAGTGCCCAGAGTGGAAGATCCTGAGGCTAGCAGGACAGGCAGCTCATCTGCAAGTTCTGTGAGAGACCCTGCCTCAAAATTATAAGGTGGAGAGTGATTGCGGAAGATGCCCAGTGCTCTGGTCTCTAAATGCTCATGCACACATGTGACCACATAGATAACACACACACAAACGACACCACACATGAGTTGCTAATGAGTTGAATGACACTGCATGTTGTTTGTAATTACTCATTCAACAATATCAGATTTCAATTCTGGAGATAGGCATCATTTTTTTTTAAAGATTTATTTATTTATTATATGTGAGTATGTTGTAGCTGTCTTCAGACACAACAGAAGAGGATGTCAGATCTTGTTGTGAGATGGTTGTGAGCCACCATGTGGTTGCTGGGATTTGAACTCAGGACCTTCAGAAGAGCAGTCAGTGCTCTTAACCACTGAGCCATTTCTCCAGCCCTGATAGGCATCATTTTTAATGTGTTTTGAATACTCCTGCACTGTGAGTTTTGTTTACTTTGATGTTAATAGTCTCTGAAGTTGCTGTAGTTCTGTTATAATCATGATTGATGAATATGATTAAATGAACCATCATCTTCTGTTTGACTGATATTCAGTTACATTGAATACCTTGCAGTAGGATTGCTTGATTATAGAGAGTGTTCATGTTGCTCTGTATCACTCCAGAAAACAAAGGGTTAACCTATATTTACATTAAGTCCCCTGTGGATCTGAGGAAGTCATGAGTGAATAAGTATTATTGCTATGTCAAGGACCCAATGACTCAGACCTGTGGGAATGGCAAAGCCTTCCTTGTCCTGGTCAGGTTCAGAAGTGGCAAAGCCTTCCTTGTCCTGGTCAGGCTCAGAAGTGGCAAAGCCTTCCTCTGTTCCAAGTTGGCAGTTGGCAGTACAACAACTACAGCTTTCTCCTCTGGGAAGTTTATGGCCTGAGACTACTCTTCTATAGAGACCTTCTACCAGAAACTATCTAAT
This sequence comes from Apodemus sylvaticus, assembly GCF_947179515.1. Classification (NCBI taxonomy): domain Eukaryota; kingdom Metazoa; phylum Chordata; class Mammalia; order Rodentia; family Muridae; genus Apodemus; species Apodemus sylvaticus. The sequence goes on along the minus strand of NC_067493.1, from coordinate 25,475,008 downwards.
GCCTCCTCTCATACTACACATGAACACACAGCACAGAGCTTCCAGCTTGCTGCATAGTAGGTGTGCTTATCAGAGTGAGTACACCCTACCTGATTCTCTGTCCCCCCTCCCTGTTTTTTCTTCCTTAATTTCCTTGTCATTCCAGTCAGGTCAATACCTCAACCCCTTAAGTTGTGGTGGTCCTTTTTTCTGCATTTTCTTGCCAAGGCTGCTTTGATTGATTTTTTTTAAAAGTATGTCATAAACTACAAAAGAGTGGGGCTATCCCCTAGTCTTTTATCCATTTTTATATCTTCCACTTTTTAATCACAGAAATGTAAATATAAATATCATAATTTCATTTCTGTTCTTATAAAATCTTGACATAAAACAACTTAAGGCTATGGGACTTTTGGGGAGTGGGGGTCTAGAAAAGGGGAAATCATTTGAAATGTAAATAAAAAATATATCGAATAAAAAAAAAACAACTTAGGGAGAAAGAAGTTTCTTTCAGTTTACAGTTTTAGGTTCTAGTCCACCATTGTGAGGAACTCAAGGCAGAAACCTCAAGTCAAGAACAGTGAGAAATGAGTGTCTATTTGCTAGTTTGTGCTCAGTTCTTTCTCTCCTACAGTTTAAGAACCCCTACCTAGAGAATGGTGTCACCCACAGTGGCCTTGCTGTTCCCACATCAGCTAACTTACTGAGAATCCCCCATAGACATCTAAGATCAACCCAATGCTAGTCTGTCTAGTCTGTCATTGTGACATTTTCCCCAGGTGACTCTAGGTTGTATCAAGTTGACAGTTAAAGCTTACCTTACAACAAGCAATGGTAATGCGTGTATTCTTCACCCAGCTTCAGTAATTTTGGAGTCATAGCTGAACTTTTCTTTCTTCCTTCCCTCCTCTTCCCTGCCCTCCCCTCCCCTCGCCACTCCTCCCCTCCTTTCCCCTCCCCTCCCCTCCTTTCCATTTCCTTCCCTTCCCCTCCCCTCTCCTCTCTCCTTGCCATTTCTCCCCCTTTCCCCCTTTCCCGTCTGCCCTGTCTGTCTGTCTGTCTTTTGTCCCACCCGATTCCCTTTCTCCCATGTTGTGAACCAAGTTTTAGAGATACTATCATTTAATCCATGATATCCTGTTCTTATTTTCACCCACTTGTTTATTGCTGGAAGTGGGTAGCTTTTAATGTACGATTAGGCACAAAATGGTTATATATTTTAATTTAATAGTGAGCTAATTGATTTTCTTTCTCTGGGCTTATAGCCAGGTGGCTTCAGAGAGAGCCAGGAAGATGCTGCCAGTTAAGTAGTGTTACCTCTGATCTCTGGGTCGAAGCCTGTCCTTGGTGTTCACCAGTGGAGTTGGTGTTCACCAGTGGAGTTTGCATATGGCTGAAGGAAGCAAGGGATTAGTTTCTGATGGAAGTGGTGCTTTTTGTTTCCAGGAAACCTGTGTCAGGCTTAGTAGATTTTGCCTCCATACCCATTTTGCCAAAGAAAGTTTTAACTTTAGAAAAATGGATTTTTTTTCCTACTCAAAAAATGTTTTTCTGCACTGAAAAATAATTTCACTTGAGGGATAACCTCTATAGACCCAGAATCCAGTGTCTGTAGTTTTAAACTAATAGTAATTGGAGAAGGTTCTGATAGCAAGGTTTATCTCTTTGGAGGCAGAACCTGACCTGAGTAATAGACCTTTATTTATCCCACTTGTTGTTAATATTCATACATTTCTTTGTAGAAATAGTAATGTGTTTGATTTGGGCGTGCTGTCCATGTCCAAGAGGGTATTATGTAATGCTGTAATTACTCCTCTAAAACTCAGAGTCCTGAGTTCCGAACACTCCTCCTGGCCTGAAGGGTGTTTGTACCTATAGCTTTTGCTTTCTCATGCAGAGTGGTACACAGTGTATTTTGATGCCTGATCACTATGCACATGTAAAATGAGGATGATAATACTCTTGCTGTCCCCTTAGAGGCTGTGAAAATGAGATTATTATGTAAAGCATATGCAGAATAGGGTTGCCTAAAAATAACACGTTACTTGCATTGGTCTTCTTATTCTGTACATGTTAAAGTTTCTTTCTAAGAGTCATTGTAAGTATCTGGGTGTGGTGGTTTATACCTGTAACTCCAGCATGTGGTAAGATGGGCTGTGAGTACTGTTGTAAGTTCAAGGCCAGCCTGTGCTCCAGAGAGAGATTTTTGTCTTAAAAGTAATAATTGGGAATAAATATGTTGAAATGTTTGCTTTAACTATTATAACTTGAACAAAGATACATCTTCCAGAAGCAAAATTACAAATGATATTTCAAAAATATTTTTATTTTATCCAATCTGATCTGTGCATTTTAGTGTGATTTTGAGTAATTTGGAATGAAGTAATGCATCATAAAATAGTATTAGGCCTATTTTAGGGTCTACATTTATGAGCTCTTAGCATATGCTTTTTAGCCATATATTTAAGTTGCTTGTAAATGATGATGGTGATTTCATTTTAGATCATGTTAATAGTGTGTTGAAAGGGGTCTAGATTGTTTTTGTTTGTAGAGTAAGATCCAGACTTCATAAAGAGGAAGCTAACATGGTTTTAAAAAATACATAGCAACAGAAACTTACTAGATTAAAAGCTCAACAGCAGAATGTCTTATGTAAAAGTATTCTTCAATCTTTTAACCAAAGAAAACTAAGGTTAATGTTTGTGTCTCAGAAACTTTTATATGCCAGTATGTTTTCTGAAGAGCAGGCAGATGGTTCATATGCTGTTTTGTCCATGGATCTTTTTACTTATGCATCTTGGAGGTCTTTGGCTTGCACATGCAAATCATCTCTTTTAAATGACTTTGTAGCATTTCATGTGTATTATAACTTTGTACCCTATTCTTCAACTGATGGAACTTCAGGTTGTTTGCTTTTAACTACTAGAAACAATTATTTATGTGGGTGAATTTTTTTTGTAAGAAAATTCAAAATGTAGATTTATAGCATAAAAACAATGTATATGTTTCTATGAGTACTGGGCTAGTCTAATGATGGATCTCATTGGTGGATATTTTTACTGTGTTCATGAATACCAAATGCTCTTTCTGACAGGCATTATCTAAGTAGTATAATTTTTAATAAATTAGTATTACTTACTTCATTTAAATGAATTCATATTTTGTCAATAACAATAATTTTAAATCTGAAATGATAATCCTGTGTGTTATCCTGTAGAGGCTGACTGAGGCTCTACAACTCCTGGATCCCTCCACAAGACAGTGTACTGACTTTGTGGGGGAACAGATTATTTTCTTGCTATGCATTATTATTTTCTTCATGTTTCTCCCTTCATTCTTCTCTACTCCACACAATGCCCCCCCAAGGGGTGTGTGTGTGTTTACATACCAGAGATCATGAGTGAATATCAGAAGACAACCTGTATGATTCTTTTCTTTCCTTCTACAGTATGTGGCCTGGGGATTGTCAACAAGTACTTTTACTTCCTAAGTTATCATGCCAGTTCCCTTCTTCTGACCACTGTGGGAAAGAACAGTTCGTTATTTATAGATTTTTTTCTTTTTTAAAAATAACTTTTCAAAATGCTATTCACATACCATAAAACTCACCGGTTCACTAGTTTTTAGTGTGTCTGAAAGTGTATAGCCATAACTAGACCTAAAACATTTTCAGCTCCTGTCAAAGGAACTTTGCAGAGCCGACTTGTTGTTACCTCACGTCCTCCCACCCAGCCCAGGGAGTTGCTAGTCTGCTTTTTGTTTCTGTAGATGTGTCAGTTGTGAATGTCTCACAAATGAATCATACAGCGTGTCCTTCCAGGCTTGCTTCTTTCGCTTAGCTGGTTTTCAGAGCCCTCTGTGCTGTCGCCTGTGTCAGCACTCCATTTCTCACTACTTTGTAGTAGACCACTGTGTGGATAGCATCACATCTTGCTTATTTATTAACACTTGACAAACATGGGAATTATTTTCGTTTCTTTTTTAAGACGTGTCTGAAGATGTATATTTATATGTATCCATGTGAATGTACAGGTAGGTGCACATGTGATTGCGTGGAGGCCAGAGGGCAGTTGCAGGTGCTTTTCAGGAACACTGCATACCCCCTTTAGTATAAAGCGTTTCATTGCCCTGGAACTCAATACTTAGGCCAGGGCTGATTGGCTAGTGAGCCCAGGAATCCTCTATATCTGCCTCCCCTATCTAGGGGATTATAGCATGCATTATCACGCATGGCTTTTTATGTGGACTCTGGAGACGTAACTCAGGCCCTTGTTTTACGAGGCAAGTACTTTCCTGAGTAAGCCATCTCTCTGGACTTGTTTTTCACTCCTCAATGGATGGAAGAAATGCTGCCATGGAGAAATTTTTGGTTTTTACTTTTCTTGGGTCCATACTTATGAGTAGATTTCTAGATTATGAGATGGTGTTTGTGTTCCAGCACTTAAAGAGCAACCAGACTCTGACTGCCTACATCATTCTAGATTCCCATTGCAGTGCGAGAGGCTTTCAGAGTCTATATCCTTGTAAACACTTTTTATTTTCCTTTACATTTTTTTATAGTCACCATCTTTTGGTTTTGACTTGCATTTCCTCAGTGGCCAATGTTATCGACTCTTTTTAAAATACTTATTGGCCTGGTATATAATTCCTTTGGAGAGCTATGTGTTTGGATCCTTTGCTCAGTCTTTCTATTACTGATTTATAATAGTTCTTTGTGCATTTTTGATGTGCCTTATATTTATAATTTTCAGATTTTTTTTGCATTCTCTAAGTTGATGTTATTGTGCATATTTGTGTGTGTGTGTGTGTGTGTGTGTAGACTAGAGGGTAATGTCAGATATTTTCCTTAATTGTTCTACCTTACGTTATAAAGACAGGTCTCTGAGTGAATTGGAGCTCACTGATTCAGTTAGGCTGGCTCACTTATCAGCACAGTCCCAGAGACCCATGGACCGTGTGCCGAGCACCAGGATTACAGGTGTGTGGTCATACTGAGCCCTTTAACTTGGGCTCTGGGGATTGAATTCAGGTTCTTATAATTTGTGTGGCTAGTGCTTTGCCACCTGTGCCACTCACCCATCCTACAATGGATTGTCTTATGGTGCAGTTAGGATCATCAGGGTTTTACATTTTGACAGTGTTTCTTTAGTTTTGTGCTTCTGGATCATATCTAAGCATACATTCAGAAGGCATTTTGCTTACTGAAACCTAGTCTCTGTGATTGGTGAGGAGAATAGGCTTTGTCTATCCTCCAGTTCCTTCAGAATGATCTCTGGAGTGGCTTGTTAACTCAGTGCTGATTAGTTGCCTTGTAGGTCTTTTTCTGTGAAGTACTTTTAAAAGGTATTTTGATATAAAAATGTAGCTTTTTGAAAGCAAAGTGTTACCTTATAAAGTGGATTTCCATATTTATGGTAAGGCATTTATTTTTGCTTATTTTATAGACACTAAAAATCAGTTTATCTACCATTGGAACTTTTGAATATAGCTTTTTTACGCTGTCTTGATTATCCTTAAAGTTCTTTCTGCTAAGAAGGTAATGATAAATTTGTTGTAGCTTGAAAAATACTTTATCAAAACTATTACGGTCTTACAACTTAATGTTTATAATTTAAAAAAGTGTGTGTGTGTGTGTGTGTGTGTGTGTGTATGTATGTGTACTTGCAGATGTACTTGCATGCACATGTGCCTGTGTAGACAGGAGGAGGCAATCTGAGGGCCAGTCTTTCATACATTTTTGCCTTATTCTCTTAAGCTGGGCTCCTTCTAACTGAACCTGAAGACACTCATTTTTGATAAGGCTAGTTGGGCAGTGAGCTCCTGAGATCCACCTGGTTAATCCCTCTTGCTGGGGTTACAGATACCTGTGACCATGCTGACTTTTTCAGGAATGCTGGGAATTTGGACTGAGGACATCATGATTTCAGAGCTAGGGTTTTTACTGGGCCATCTCATCAGCCTCAAGGTCTGTGGTTTGTGAATGACACTAACTGATAAGATTTTTGGACTTGTCTGATTTATTTTTGATCACTCACAGAAAACTTAAATTTTTTCTTTATAATTCTGTAGAATTATAGTTTGAAGGTCCCCCCCCCCCCCCCCGCCCCCATCACTTCTGGATAGTTAATGTCCAGGCCATGGTTCACTGACAGGTGTGACTAAAGCTGTACAAACTGTTCTCAGTGGGGTCCCATCCTTTAATGTCAGGGCTGCAAATTGTTATCACATTATCTCTGCTATTCCAGTAGTATAGCTTGTGTGGGTAGTTTTTTGTTTTTGTTTTGTTTTTTTTTAAATAGGTGAAACCGATATGGTTCAATAGAATTCAAGAGCTTCAAAATTGCTCCCCAACTAATTTCTAATGAAGTAAACTCAGAGTAATTATAAAGAAATAATAATGAAATCTGTTATCTGCTTGGGAAGCACATTTTTATTCCCATTTGTAGTGAATGTAAATTGGCCATCTTTTCTTATAAAATTATTATATTTCCAAACCCTAGAAAGACTTTAAATTTCATAATTCAATTAAAATTGGTAGAAGCTAGAACAGTTTCTAGGAATGTCATAATGTGCTGTAGGGGACAGTGATGCTTTTAAAGGTTCTGACATTCAGCCAGGAAGGTGCTGCTATTTCCCAGTAACTTTTCCTCCCCGCAGGAATAGATACACCAAGTATTTCTGGTAAATCTGTCAAGCTTTTAATGTGATTCGCATTACATTATTGAAGGTGCCTAAATAATATTAACACATTAAGTTGAACAGTTATTCAGCTTGCTGTGCTGACATTGTCACTGATTGGAGCTGATGGTGCAGCCTGGGGAATGGGCTTCACTATCCAAAAAAGGGCTCTTGCCTTTTGCTGACAGCAGAACCTAACCTTTTTGTAAGGGTTATGCTGAGAAGGGAAGAGCTTGAGACTCCAGGCAGTGTATTTAACTTTGGCATTCTCACAGGTATGCTGTCAGTGAATGAATTCATATCTCTTGCCTGAGAAATTGGGAGCCAGGTTGCTTCCTGTGGTTTCGTTGCCTTGAGGACCTGAGTTCTAATGAAGGTCAGCCACACTGCATAGAGCTGACATAGCAGGTTCTTAACAAAAATACTGTGATGCTCTCAGACTTGTGCATATCTCTAGTGGTTCACATATTCCAGGAAGTCCACTGGCATCTGGAACACACATAGCAGTGATATGTGCAGCAGACATCCTGTTTGCTGGAAAGGTGTTCTCTTTTCCTAACTGTAGGCTACTGTTTAATGAAGGAAGGCAAGAGAGTTGTGGTCCTGAAGTTGGCAAATGCTTTCTCTCCTTGCCTTCCCTTTCTTTAGATAGTTTCATCCATGTTGAGTCTTTCATTATCTCTGGCTTGTTGTTTCTTGGCAGTGTTTTCTTTCCTTTTTATACTAGGCCTGGACTTCAGGGTCATCTGGAAGCTGCACTGTGTTGACTCTTGAGTTTTGAACAATTGTGTCATGCATACTTCAGGCCCAATGTGAACTCCTTACCTTCTCTGCTTTTGATAAATTTTTGTGGTCTCTTGAAAACATCTCTAGAAGTACCCATGGAAGTGAGCTGCTGGCTAGTTAGTGTTTATCCCAGTCAGGAAGCTGACTGCTTCTAAAACTGCTTCTGTTGCTGTTGGTACCTGATCCCAGAAACACACTACCTTATCTCCTGTGCCCCAGAGCAAGGTAGGTATGTTGCACATCACCCCTCTTCCCACTTAGTTCAGGTCTATTCTTTGCTAGGATAAATTGATTTACATCTTATACAGTTTGTATTTATAATGTCATAGAACATTCCGGAACTTAAATACGAGATAGTGTTTGGCTGCTGACACCCTCAGTTCACTAAGACAAGGCTAGTGTAGAAGATGTAAGCCTGTTCTTAGCTATCTCATCTATTAGTCTCCAGCCATAGCTGATTTTTCAGACATATTCTACAGCCCTTTTGCTTGTCCTTAGTGATGGACTTTTAACTTTAACATGGCAATTCCCACTAACTGATCCCTTTGCTCTTAGCAGTTGACTGGCACCTAAGAGAAAAAGAAACTGTTGTGTGTGTCAGTTATTTATTATTTCACCATTCCTCTGTTCTTTTCCAACACCATACATTGCAGTAACACCCATATATGGAGTGAAGGAGAGCTATGAGAGTCAGCAAATTCCCCAGAGAGACTGATACTCTCCAGAGACTGCATCCAGTATATAAGATAGACCGGTGTGAGGAGGAATTTAAAAAATCTAGAGACTTGAAAAATGACCTTCCTGAACATGTGACACCATCCAACTATCTTTCCTTCTTGGAAATGCTTCTTTACTTACTGCCTGAGACTCTTCCCTTTCCCACCTTGCTGTCTGAAGCCCAATCAGTTTCCTTTGTTGAATCTCATCCTAGTCTCTTCCTTAATGGTATGCCAACTTGGCTCTTAACTTCCATATTTAACAATCAGACTGATGTGCATTTGGTTACACTTGTCCACTGCTCACTTGGGAGGCAAATTCTATTGTGCTTGGAAAATAATTTGGAATTCTTTTTGTTTTTGTTTTTTTTGAGACAGGGTTTCTCTGTGTAGCCCTGGCTGTCTGGAACTCACTCTGTAGACCAGGCTGGCCTCAAACTCAGAAATCCCCCTGTCTCTGCCTCCCAAGTGCTAGGATTAAAGGCATGTGCCACCACTGCCCAGCATAATTTGAAATTCTTAAACTGAACTACAGGGTTCTGTGTATGCTCCTGGATGTCTCCTTCTGTGGCTGCCCCTCAGGCCTACCATACTTCTGCACTGATTCCCTTTCTTCCCATATAGCATTAGGGATTGGCAAAAACCAGTGTGTGTATTTTCTCCCATTCCCTACACAATATTTCTCTGCTTCCTGGGGGAAGAAAATTCATTTTGTGCCTGTCTTACTCTGTCTTTGCTTGGTAGATTATTAGGTACTCAATTATTTGCATGAAAAGTGATGATCAGAGTTTTTCTGAAAGTTTTGTCTGATTGGAAGACTGAAATGTCCTTGTGGAAGAAGTTTGAAATGATGGTAAAATATGTGATGATGACTGCTGTGGAGAAAGGTAACATAAGTATTAAGGAGAGAGGTCACTATACTGATTGGTTACTCCCACAAGCTTTGCACCACCATTGTTCTAACATATCTTGCAGGCATGATACCATTGTTGATCAAAGGGTTTGTGGCTTGATTTAGTGTTTTTGTTTTTCTTTGGATAGCATGCATAACACTTTCCTGTACCAAAGACAATAGCATGTAGGGGTGAAGTCTCTATGTAGACACCTGCTCTACTTCTATGTGTTCAAAGAGTTGTCTTAAGCAGTGGGGCTTTGGTGTTAGTTTGTGCCAATGCATTCAAGGCTATCACCCCCTTTCTCTTCTATCAGGTACAGTGTGTCTGGTTTTATGTTGAGAGTTGGAGTTGATTTTTGTGCAGGGTGATAAGTATGGATCTATTTAAATTATTCTACATTGAGCAGTCCTTTATTTCTTAATTTCTATCTTGACCTATTTTTTTCCTTCAGTAGAGAATTGTTCAGTTTTCATGAGTTTGTAAGCTTTCTGTTGTTTCTGTTGTTGATATCCAGCTTTAATCTGTAGTGGTTATGCAAGGTTTTCTTTCAGTTTTCTTTTATCTCTTGACACTTGCCTTGTGTCTGAGTATGTGGTCTATTTTGTACAAACTTCCATGAGGTTCTGAGAAGAAAGGTGTATTCTTTTGTATTTGGATGAAATGTTTTATAAATATGTTAGGTCCACTTGTTTTATAAAGTCAGTTAGCATTTCTCTCTTTAGTTTTTGTTTAGTTGACCTCTCTGTTGGCAAGAGTAGGTATTAAAGTCTCCCACTATCAGTATGAGAGTGACAATATGTGTTTTAATCTGCGGTAGAGTTTCTTTTATGAACTTGGGTACCTCTGTATATAGAGCATAGATGTTAGGAATTGCAGTCTCCTCTTAGCGGACTTTTCCTTTGAGTATGTAGTGTCCCTTCCAATCTATTCTAGTTAAAGTTTTAGTTAGAAGTCTGTTTTGATAGATATTAAAATGGCTACACCATCCCATTTCTTATGTCCATTTGCTTGGAATATCTGTTTAAATTCTTTTACCCCAAGGTGATATCTGCCCTTGATGTTGAGGTATGCTTCTTGGATGCAACAGAAGGATGGATTGTGCTTTCACATTCATTCTGTTAGTTTATATATTTTTATTGGGGGAATTGAGCCCATTGATGTTGAGAGATACCAATGAGTAAGCAATATTTGTTGATTCCTCTTATTTTGGTGTGTGTGTGTGTGTGTGTTGCCCTCTTTTTGGATATGCTGGTATGGGATATATATTTATTGTGGTTTTTTTTGGATGTGGTTAGCCTCTTTTGTTTGGAGTTTTCCTTTTAGTGTCTTCTAAATAGATGTTACTTAAATTTTGTTTTATTATGGAATGTCTTATTTTTCCATCTATTGTGATTGAAATTTTCATGAGGTATAGTAATTTGGGCTGGCATCTGTGGTCACTTAGGGTGTATAGAACATGTCCAGGCCCTTCTCTCTTTTAAATTCTCCATTGAGAAGTTAGACGTTATTTTAGTAGGTCTGCCTTTATATATTACTTGGTCTTTTTCCTTGTAGCTTTTAATATTCTTATTTTGTTCTGTATGTTTATTTTGTTATTATGTGCTAAGGTGAATTTCTTTTCTGGTCCAATCTATTTGGTGTTCTGTATGCTTCTTGTACCTTTGATAGGCATCTTCTTCTTTAGGTTAGGGATGTTTTCTTCTATGATGTTGTTGAAAATATTTTCTGTACATTTGATCTGGATTTCTTCTCCTTCCTATTTCTCTATTATTTTTAGATTTGGGTTTTTTTTTTTTTTTTTTTTTTTTTTTAGGTTTAACATTTTCTTTGACCACTGTATCTATTTCTCCTATTGTGTCTTCTATGCCTGAGATTCTTTTTTCCATCTCTTGTATTCTATTGCTAGATCTTCTCTCTGAGGTTCCTGTCTAAGTTCCCAAACTTTTTATTTCAAGACTTCCTTTAGTTTGCGTTTTCTCCCTTGATTTTATTTCCACTTTCAGGCCTTTTTTAAAAAAATTCTTTTAAATGTACTTTACATTCAGATTATAGCCCCTCCCTCCTCTCTTCCCAGTCCCTCCATCCATTGCCCCTCCCCTTCTTGTCAGAGGGGATACCACCCCACCCTGGGGCATTTATTCCTCTTCCACTGAGGCCCATTCAGGTCAAAGTATGGGGGAACAGGATCCAATGGCAGGGAACAGAGGTTGAGACAGCCCATGTTCTACTTGTTAGGGAAACCACATGAACACCAAATTGCACATTTGCTAAGATGTGTAGGGGATCTAGGTCCAGCTCCTGTATGCTCTCTGGTTGGAGGCCCCACAGTCCCAGGTTAGTAGAGTCTATGTTTTTTTGTGGTGTTCTTCAACCTGCTAACTTCTATCCCTTACTCTTCCATGAGATTCTCCAGACTCTGCCTGAGGTTTGGCTGTGAGTCTCTGCATATACCTCTATCCACTGTTGGATGAAGCCTCTCAGGAGACAGTTATGCTAGATTCCTGTCTGCAAGCATAGCAGAGTATGATTAATAGTGTCAGGGTTGGCTCTTTTACACCGGATGAGTTTCAAGTTGGGACTGTTTTCGTAGTTTCTGTTCCATCTTTATCTGTTTTATTTATTTCCTTCCACTGTTTGTGCTCTCATAGATTTCTTTAAGGAATTTATTCATTTCCTACCTAAGGACTTCTATCATATTCCTAAAAACTATATGAAGGTCTTTTTCTTGTGCTTCAGCTATCATGCAATATTCAGGGCCTGATTGTGGTAATGTTGCTTGACTCTAGTGTAGATATATTGTTCCTGCTGTTATGATTATATTTTTACACTGGCATTTAGGCATCTGGGATTGGAAAGATTGTAATTCTAGGTGCTGATATCTGGTCTTGTCTTTGTTGAGTGGGCGTTTTGTTCCTTGGTTTCTGTTATTCTCTCTGGTTCTTTTATTTGTTTTGTTTTGTTTTCTTTGTTTGCTTGCTTTTCAAGACAGGATTTCTCTGTGTGGCTCTGGCTGTCCTGGAGCTCATCATAATGATTCCCCCTGCCTCTGCCTCCTGAGAGCTGGCATTAAAATCAAGTGCCACCACTGCTCAGCTAGAGATTAAATTCTTTGGAACTCACTATATAGACCAGGTGGGCATCCAACTCACAGAGATCTACCTGCCTCTGCCTCTGGAATGCTGAGGTTAAAGACATGTGCCACCTCGTCCCACCTGCTTTCTTCTTTCTGTTTCTTAGGAGAGTATGATGGTTCTGTGTTGCCTGGTGGAAAATTCTTCTGGTATCGGTTTGGCTACTGGGGGGTTTCCATGTAAAATATGTTTCTAGGTATTGGGAGCTGACCCTTACGAATGGGGATGGGCAAGGAGTGGGGTTTTTACAGGGTCCACAGGAGGGTGAAAAGCAGTGTGTTCCATCAGGACTGCTTAGTCCCCTGGGAATGGGGCCAAAGGGTAAGGAAAGGCCACAGCTACAGACCTGGGGTTAAGGCATGGGAGAATTAGTCTGGAGGAGTGGAAGGAGAAGTGAGGATCTGCAGTCAGCATACTTTACTCCCTAGCTGGAGTGGCCTGTGGGTTCTCAGGGAATGCCTGTTGAAGTTGGGGGCTGGAGTAAAGTAAAGGGTTGGGTAGGAAGTTTGGAGGGAAAGATCTGCAGTTAGCCTACCTGCTTCCCTGGCTGGAATGCTCATTCAGTTATTTTCAACCCAGATGCTACAGACTTGATCCCTAGAGCAGGGAGCTGCTATCCTGAGGAATTGAGAAGTGACAAGCTAGTGAGTTCTATAAGTTCCTTTATTGTCAACCACATGTAAAGTATAGGATATTGAAGTTCTCTTCAGTTCCCTCGGCTACTAACAGACACAGACAAAAACTTCCACCAGACTATTTTCTCGATGCCCAAAGCAGGGACAGGTGATCTAACAAAAGAAAATGTTTTGTGAGTACTTGCCCTACTGCAGCCAAACACCAAGGTATTTGCCTTTCCTACCCTCCCAGGCATTGAAAAACAGGCAGCATGTTTTAGTCCTGCTACACAGAGATTGGAAGCATGCAATAAACATTCTCTGCCTTCTTTTTCAATAGGTCCCATTTCCCCTACTACATCATGCTAACAAGGCTTGGTGGAGAACTGACTTTATACCTGGCAAAAGCAAGCAGTGTTCCAACTGTTCTGCCAGGGCAGTGTTGGCCATATCCATTTTGGAGCCAAATTTCTAATGCCCAGTAGCTACCGGTAGTTGGTGTAGATAGGGACTAAATATTGACCTCTGTTGCCTCCTAGTCCTGCCCTCATCTTCCACACCTATGGACTCCAAAAATAAATTAAGGTATGTGGCTAATTGACACTCCTTCCTCCCTCCCATTCCCTGACATAAACAAGGCCCATTGTTTGCTTAGTATTTCAGTGCCCCCATCCCTAATGGTAGCTTGAACCAGGAGGGGAAGCTTGTCAGGAGGGAACAGAAGTGTGAATTGGAATCCTACTTTAACTGGGAAGGCATCAGTGAGCTGAATGACCCTAGCTGTCTGTGGAACTCTAGTGTGAGTCATTGCTTCACTGTAATGGCAGAGAAGGAGGCCATAGCAGTTATCAGAACATGCATCCTACCAGTCCCTGGTATTATATATTTTAATGGGAAAACTGCCTTCCAGCTGAAGTAAAGCAGGATCTAGTATCTTACTACCAGACACACAGGATGAAATTAGAAAATTACTTGTCCAAGAACTAGAAATTTAACTCCAGTGGGAAAGTTTAGTCAACAGGAACCAACACTTGAGATTCATTGAAGCCTCACTTAAGAAATAGAATTATTTGTATTAAAAAAAAACCAAAAGAAAATATAGAACCAAAAATAATTATACCTTATGGGGCACAGTAGCAGAGTTGGGCAAAGTCTACAGAAACAACGAACTTAAGGAACACCAAAGCAAATATATTGCAAGAATTTTACTGTCCCCTAGCATCTAGGTTCCGGGAGGAAAGGATAACAAGAATAAAACAAAAAACAATCTGAAATAGTATGAAAACATGAATTTGGGGAAAGACATCTATCCAGCAATATAAACCCAATTAATTCCATGCCAGGATTTATCATAAATGTGATGCCTTAATAAGAATGTCCCCCATATGGTCATGTATTTGAACAGTTGGTTCTTAGTTGGTTGCATGTTTGGGGAGATGAAGATTAAGGAGGAAGTACATCACTTGGAACAAGCCTTGAGTGTTTACAGACTCTCCCCTTATCCAGTTCACTTCCTTTGCTTCACGCTTATGGTTGAGGTTGTGAGCTCTCAGTTTCATGTGGTCCATGCCTGCCGCTTGCTGTATGCCTCCCCACTATGATAGTTCCTTTGGAATGAATGCAAAAACAGATTCATTTTTCCATAAATCTCTTTTGGTCATGATGTTTTATCACAGCAACAGAAAAGTAACTGATACAACCGTTGAACATATACAAGTCAAAGATGGAGAATATCTGAGCAAGAGGAGCCTTTTTGTCTGTAGCACTGGGGCCAGAAAGAAGTGACACAGAGCTTTCCAAGTGCTAAAAGAAAAGCTATTAATCACAGATTCTATATGCAACCAAAGTATCCTCTAGGACTGAAGTGGAAAATGAAACCTTGGGTGGAAGAAACCTGAGAATTTATTGCTGACAAACACACTATTAAAGGTTAAGTAAAGGAAGCTGCCCAAAGCATGGGAGATAGCGGGGGCTTTGACATTCAGCGACACTGAAAAGTTAAAAATAGGCACAGAGGTTGAGACTGCTCAAGATCTTAAATCTTGGTTCATGGTTGAAGCTAAAATTAAAATCCAGTATGATGTGCTATGTGCAGGAGAAATAGTTAATTATAACTAAAAATGGACTGTGTTTCTTTCTGTGCTTCATTTGTAGTGATAAAATGATATGTAGCATATGATAAAATAACATGTAAAATAATCAATACCACTGCACAAATTATGATGGAATTATAAAAGGCTTTCATAACTCACATAAATAAAGGCGAGGAGAAACATAATTAAGTGGAAAGCTTCTGGCCACCGTATAACATTCTTTATTCCAGACTGGATGATTCAATTTAGGACTTTTTCACTTTTTTTGAAAATGTGATAGTATTCTTATATAACCATCCTGTTTTCCATTTTAGTACAGTATTTGGTAAGTTATATTATTTACCACTTGCCTGAAAAATAGGCTTTGTGTTGAATCTGTCTAACTTTAAGCTAATCTAAGTGTCCTGAGAATGTTTATACTGAGTTGTATGTATTCATCGCATTTTTAACCTACAGTATTTTCAACTTATGAGGGAAGTTGGGTTGTAATCATCACAAATTAGTATGCACCTGGAATTGCTGGTTACATGTAGGTAATCTGGATACAGCAATTGGTGAATTGAATAAAAATGTCTCAAAACCAAAGTGTTAATAAGAAACTCACTTTAACACAATGACATAGGTTGAAAACAAAGGCTGAAAAGAGGTATATTGTATGAGCAGTAATGAAGCAGGAACATCTGTAGTAAGGTCAGAAGAGGTGAATATCAGAATAGGGCACTAGAAACAGAGATATTGCATAAAAATAAAAGGATCCATCTATTAAGAAGACACTACAATCCTCTATGTGTACATTCCAAAGAGCCTCCTATGACATGAGAAAAACAGATCCGAAAAGAGAAATAGGTAAGTTGAATTTAAGAAATTAAAGAGTTGCAGATGATAGGTCTCTTCAGTAAATCAGGTAAAATCTTGAGTCTTCACTCCATTTTTAGCAAAAGAAGTCTATTAGAAAGGAAATCAGCAAGAGTAAACCTAATATTTAGACACTTAGAAATGCTTCCATAAATAACAAACTACTATTTTTTTATTTACTCATGGAGCACTAATCAATACAGTTATGATCTTAGGCTATTGAATCTAATATAATTTTAAAAGATTGAAATTTTGTGAAGTATATTCTATGAATAATGGAATCAAACTAAAAATATGTCACAGAAAGATCTTCAAACACTTGAAAATTATACAATTTGCTTTTAAATCCATAATTCTAAGTCTATGAAATTAAGTTTTAAAGACTTAAAATTGAAAATATAATATATCAAATACACA
The DNA here is from genome assembly GCF_947179515.1 of Apodemus sylvaticus. NCBI lineage: Eukaryota > Metazoa > Chordata > Mammalia > Rodentia > Muridae > Apodemus > Apodemus sylvaticus. The sequence goes on along the minus strand of NC_067493.1, from coordinate 25,458,843 downwards.
GGATGTAGCTTGAAGCAGTACTAAGAAGGACACGTTTACCACTACGTGATTACGCTTAGAAAGGGGAATGGTCAGACCAACTCAAGTTGCAACTTTATGCAGTAAGAAAAAGATCAAGAGAAGCCCAGAGCAAACAGAAGGATGCAGAGAATAGATGTCAGAGACATTGAAAAGACAAAAATTGTAAGAGGTACTCAGGAAAGATCAATAATTGATGTAATAATAGAATGACAAAGGGACAAGGACATTTCACAGTGATAAAGAAGAGATCATCACTACAGATTATACAGTTAAAACAATAGAATGGATTATTGCTGGGAAAAAACCTTTGTACTTGTAATTCTACAACTTAACAGAAATGCCTAGTTTAGTGGTTTAAGATTTTCTAAAATCAAAATCTAAGACCTACCAGTCTCAACCAAGATGAAGCAAACAAGTTGAGGCTACTTATCTAAGTGCAGAAACATTAAAGAAAATGAAATCTTAGCTGGAAAACTTCTGACAAAAATCTCTGGACTCAGATTTTTTATTGGGCACCAACCAACACTCAAAGAAAAATTAACACTAATTTTATCCAGCCTTTCTCCAAAGGAGAGCTCAATATTTATTTTATGAGTTTTCTTTTACCCTGAGATAAATCAAACACATCAACAAAACTTTATAACCATATTTCTCATGAACTTAGAGACTATTATCTTCAAAAATTACTAGTGATAATCAAAGAAGTTTATTTCAGGCACTCAAAGTTCGATTGAACATTTGTAAGTCACTTAAATCTGTCATATGATCTGCCAGTTGATTTCCCCAAAGGCACTTACTAAACCCAACATCATTAATGATTAAATGTTAGAAAATCAGAAATAAAGTAGATTTTCCCCCCTCAGCTACATAAAGAGTATTTCTCCAAAACTGCCTCTGGCTAAGAGCAAATTTTTTATTGAAAAATGGGTTGTTCCTTCTCAGATTGGAAACAAAGCCAGGATGAGTACAGTTGTTTTGTCTTGAAGTGATAATGGAAGTTCCAGCTTATGTACCAAAACAAGAAAAAAGAACAGAAAGGCAAGCAGATGAAAAGGAAAGGCAAAACTATCTTTTATTTTTATTGTTTACTTTTTACAGGTTGAATCACTGCATAGAAAATCCCAAGGAATATAGTACAAAATAACAACACGATTTTAAAAATTATTTTATTTTGTTGTTGTTGTTGTTGTGGGGTTTTGTTTTTTTGTTTTTTGTTTGTTTGTTTGTTTTTTGTTTTTGTTTTTGTTTTTTTTTAATTTGGTTTTTCGAGACAGGGTTTCTCTGTATAACCCTGGCTGTACTGGAACTCACTCTGTAGACCAGGCTGGCCTTGAACTCAGAAATCCTCCTGTCTCTGCCTCCCAAGTGCTGGGATTAAAGGCGTGCGCCACCACTGCCCAGAAATTATTTTAAGTGAAGAGTGTTTTGCCTGCATGTGTATTTGTGAACTATGTGTATACCAGGTGTTCAAGGAAGCCAGAGGAGGGCATTAGATCTCCTAGGTGGTGTTACACATATAGGTGAATCAAACCCACGTCCTCTCGAATAATAGCCAGTGCTCTTAATCCCAGAACCTCTTTAGTAAATAAATGGTATAATCACTACAAATAAACTCCAAAGTCACATTTCTACATCCTGACAAGAAATAGGAGGCAACTGAAATTAACATACTGTCATTTATAGTTGCTCCAAAGGATACAAAACACATGAGTATAAACTTCAACATGTATAGGATTTTTGTATTGAAAACTTGCAAATGGTGATTAAAGAAATCAGACTATTTAAATATTGACATATTATTTATGTGTACTACAAGGTTCATAATAGTAAATGTGTTAATTCTCAAATTATGCAACTTATTTTTACAATATTTTATTTTGTGGTATGTGTATGTGTGTGCATGTGTGAATGCATACATGTGTGCCACATGTATAAAGTTGTCTGTAGAAGCCTGAGGGCATTGGGTCTCTTGGAGCTTGAGTTGCAGATAGTTGTGAGCCTTCTGCCATGGATTCTAGGAACTGAACTTAGGTCCTCTGGAAGAGCCAGGTCTCTTAGCTGCTGAATCATGTACCAGCTTCAAATTTATGCATTTCTACAAAATCTTAGGCTGAGATACTAATTCTTCCCCCTGTTCCTCCTTTCCTCCTTCCCTCCCTCCTGGTACAAAGAGGCATAAGCTTCAGAAAAAGTAAAGCAGTAAGCTTTCCTATAGTCCCAATAATTATGGTAATGTGATATTGACGAGAATAATCTTTTAGGTCAAAACAATAGAATAAGCAAGAAATATACTAGTATTGGACTCAGATGACTCACTGAGTGAGGGTGCTTGCTCCCAACTCCTGTCAGTTGTCCTCTGAGACACACACACACACAGACACACAGACACAGACACACACACACACACACACACACACACAGAGTATATTTAAAAAAATGGTGCTAGAACAGATATCCATAAACAAAATGATGAACTTTAAATTCTAAACCTAAAGTAAGTGAACTCAGATTATGGATTTAAATATGAAAAATATGAAAGCTCTAGGAAAAAATAGGAGCAAGTCTTCAAGATCATAGACTAGACAATGAATTCTCAATATCACATTAAAATTATAATCCATTGTAAAATTATATTCTATTAAAAATAAGTATCCCTTAAGTTGATGAGCTTTTAGTTCATGAAAAATGACATAAATAGAAAAGTCAAGGTAGAGTGGTGGAAAATGTTTGCAGTAGATATGTCTGTATACTATCCAAAAGGGCAGAATCTAAAATGTATAAAGAACTTACAAAGTGTGATGGTACGAATTAGTTCAGTTAGAAAATGAGCAAAATCCATTTACAGACACAAATGCTAAAGAGAACATATATAAGATAGTAAATAAATCCAGAAAAAAAAAAACCATATGCAGCATCATTAGCCAATAGGGAACCGAGAAAACCATATGGAGAAACTACTGTTAAATGGTCAAGATAAAAGCCACTGAAAGCAATGAATGCCTGCGAGGATTGAGAGAGAGAGCATGAGAGCATCACTAACACATGGCTGTGGGATGGAAGTGGTACAGCCGCTCTATGGAACGGACAGCCTAGCAGATGCAGACCTACATGTTTATTGCAGAGAAATGAAAACAGTTGTGTAAGAGCCTGGACACAAATGTTCCCAGAAGCAATTTTTTTCTCTACCCTGGAACCAACCCAGCAATCCTGAGTGGCTAAATGATTACCCAAACAGAAGTACATCTTTATCATGACTATTTCACACAATATAAAGGAACAAAAGGTGCAGCTCTACAGAGTGAGAAAATCTGTCTCTAAAAGATGACACGTAACATGATGTGATCTATATAATTGTAAATGACAGTATATTGGGAACAGAAACCGGATGTGTGGTTCCTAGTAGTTCAGCAGCAGATGAAAGTCAGAAGAACATGAATGGCTAATGAGTCCACCATGTTCATCTGTGTGGTGATGAACATGTTCTACCACATCTTGGCTATGTCATTGTCAATAGGTTGGTGTGGTGTTTCATTATAGATACTGATGGTGATATGTTGTGACAAATGATAAAAGGTTAGTGGAATCACAAGCATTTTGTTCAACTATATGTGAATTTAGAATTACCTTGTAACAAAATAGTAGTTGGAAAAATGTGGATAGGGATATGGCTGAAGCTCAGCTTGAAGAGGTTCTGCCTAGCATGTACAAACCCTGGGTTCCATTCCAGCACTGCTTAAACTGGATGTGATAATGTACACATATTAATCCCAACACTTGGGTCATAGAAGCTGGAAGATCAGAAGTTCAAGGTCATCCTCAGTTACATAGTGAGTTGGAATCCAGCCTGAACTACATGAAATAGTCATAAATAAATAGAAATTTTATTGAGAGACAAGATTCGAGACTGCTTTTTAAAAATACAGCTGAGAACAAGTCATAATCCAGTTATTAAAGCTGAAAGTAGAGAGATAGGTAAAAGATAGCATCTGAATACAAAAAGGAAGCAGGATTGGTTAACATATCAGAGCACTTGAACACTATAGTTTATAGCCCTAAACATTATTACAAGGAAACATTATTAGTAAAAAGCAACATTTATCATGGCAATATAGCAGTGAAGATATGTAGATGTCAGATCACTTGGTTTTTAAAACACACACACAAAATCCTAAAACCTGAAAATGTAGATAAATTTTAATTAAAAGTTTAGTTAGATTAAGCAAAGCAATAAAAGGAATGTTTCCTTCCGAAGTTTATAGAGCACAATGAAAAGCACATGCAGGGAAAATCTATAGAATTAAATGGCTTTCTTATTAACAAAGGAAAAAAGAAACCAAATCCCCTTCATAACCAATTTTTAAAAATGTTCTGAAAATTGTAATATATACCTAACACTGTAATTTATGTCTTAACTGTTCTGAAGTGTACAGTTATGTAGTGTTAAGTGCATTCACATTACTATGCTAATAATCTCTTGAACTACTTTTATTCCTGAAAAATGAAGGCTTTGTCCAAAGCTCAGGATCCAATTGTTTCCACATTTTAGTTGTATGATAGCTGAGAGAACTCTGATTTAAGTAGTGGCAGTTACTAGCTTTAAAATAGTTTTTTTTCCTTGCAATTGCAAGATGGGCTTTAGTCAGCCCTGATACAGGAGCTTAAAAGAGAATTGTGGAAAGTTTTTATTTCCATGCTGAATAAAAATGTGACAGCTGCTCTTGTTATTATCATAAATAGAAAAGAAAGATCGACAAATTTGCAACAAACATTAAAACTACATTATGGCCTCAGAATAGATGGATGTTGTGTCCTCATTTGCTGTTGCTGGACATAATGGCATTCTAGAAGCACGTTGCAGTCAGATGGGCCTGTTCCTGCCTGGGGTATAATTTTATCTGGCACATGCGTGTTGCAGAAGTGTGCTTGGTAATATAGTTCAGTGAGAGAGAACATAAATTCTCAGCCATCCCAGATATGGAGACTGATGAGTGCTGAGCCTTTGTGTCTACTGACATGATAACCACGAGCCATTCCCTTGTATGGTAATGTCAGATTTGCTTTATTGCAGGGCCTGCACATGCACAGATGAACCTTACTACATAAGGTGGTGCTCTGGGGGACTTCTCCATGGAAAAGTTTGAAGTTGTACTTCTTTCACAGTGACTCTTGTGCCTTATTACAGAGTTAAAAATAAACCTGTTTTTAAAAGTCAGAAGTCTTCAGGTGTTGCTGCAGAAGCCGGGGGCTCTTTGGAATGTGCTTTGATCACTACCACACTGTAGTGCATGGAAAGAATGCCATTAGGAGCTGGGTTTGATTTTTTTTTTTTGAGTTGAAGGATTTTATTTTCAGATGATTTATTGGTTGTACAGTATGGATGCTTTTGCAGATATAATGGTCTGTGTTCTGTAAGATCTGACTTGTTTCATAGTAGCTATTCAGTGCTTAAATATGTTAACATGAAAAGAACATATTGCAAAAAGGTACTGGAACATAACATTTGTTAAATGAGATTACAAAGAGATGGAGCTAACCTCCTAATTTAATATAAACATACCATGTAAATAGCTTGAAGTAGCTGCAACTTTTGAAGAAATCATGCTATTCTGAGAAATAGTTACATAAAATCCTGACTCGTTGTGAAATACTTTAAGATATTATACTCACATATATGTACCATGTGACTTTTTGAAACAACAAAATAAAGTAACCATTATTCAATAATGTGTGTTTTCATGATTTCGGAAAGTTGCTTTTGGAAATAGGGGTTTGGTAAATTCTCTCACTAATGCCTGTGACATGCTCATAGAAGCCCAGATTCTAGACCTGAGCTATGGCCATCCTCAAGAAAATCCTTTTGTGGTGTGTGCACCTGTGGCCATGCCTTCCCTGTGTCAGTGTTTCCCAGTTGTGTTTCCTTGTCACTGTAAGAGTCTCAGACCACAGAATTGGAGAGTTTTCTCATGCTGCTTACTGCTGCTGTTGATCCGGGCTCGGCTGGCATGAGATTGACTGTTTGGATTCATACATCTTGGGCTCCTGTGATAGCAGTGACTTCTTACTCTGTTAAAAATGCCACTATCATACACTGTTGTTTCTAAACTATTTTCTCTTAGCCTCTCAAACTGTAAGAATCAAAACACTTCTTTTAGTTCAGTCCCATTGATAGATGGCTTTGGTGTGTCTATGTCCAAACAATTTTGTGGTCTGCTTTTTAAGATTTAGAGTTACATGCTTTCTAAATAGCAACATCAAGTAATTTGTTACCCTTCTGTCTAAAATCTTTTAAGGAGACCCTGTTGTTTCTAGAAGCAAGATCAGACTCTTGAGCATGCTGGATATGTTGAGGGTACCAGTAAGATAAGGTTAGAGGGAGGTGGAGTGTAAGGGTGAGGTCATCGTTTTATTTCAGACATGATGCTCACTGAGAACACACATGAACATGAGATACCACTCATTTCACTGAACACAAATAAAGCACATGGGTAGATGGAGCAGATTTAATTAATTATATAAATTTAAGATAGAGTCTCATATTGCTCAGACCAACCTTGCACTTGCTATGTGGCTGAGAGTAACTTTCAATAAGATTGTCATATTCTTGGCTTCTTGTTTCCAACTCCCAAATGCTTGTATGATAGAGGTGCACTGCCACACCGGGTTCATGCCTGGTTAGGTTTTCTTTTAAGGATACTATTAAGGATAAAACCAGTAGATTCTGAGTTTATAGAGTGGAGTTGGACAGTGTCGCCTTTTGAAGACAAATACTGCTTTTTCCTTTTCTTTTTCTGTTTCTTTGTCTTCCTTTTCTTCTCTGCTGAGGATTAACTCAGAATACCAGGACACTATTCAGAAAAGAATCTCTTAACTTACTAAAATGGTACCCAGGAGGTACAGAAGTGCACATCCTTTCTTTGTGTGATGATATTCACCTTAAACCTAAGATCTCCTACATGTGAAGCTAACATTCATCCACTGATCCTCAGTCCTGAGAACATCACTGAGGTAGGTTTTTGGATTGTGTAAAAGTATGGCTAACACGTACTCCTGATTGTTTCGCTAGACTTTGGCATAAACAAAACTATTGGTTGTCTTCATACTCCATTGGGATGAGTTACACTTCTAGACTGTTCAGTTAAAATAAAGGTCAAGAGACTCTGATTTGGGAGGTGACAGAGGTGTGGATTTCCGGTAGATAAGCCTTAAGGGTGTAGTGAAAGACTAGACCTCATAAGTGTGGTGAAATGTGGGGTCTGAGCAGTTGAGTGTTTTTCCTTAGACCAAGTAACAACAATGAAGCTACAGCCAGGGTGGTTGGTTCCATCCTTACTAGAAGTGATGGTGGCAAAATACCAAAGTAGGAAAGTGACAGTAAACACAGAATTGGAAGAGGAAAATTAATAAGGCCACACTAAATGAAAGCTAGCAGTGCAGGAAGACTATTTCTCCCTCCATTTTAACTAAAGCAGGAATTCTCTACTTTCCAAATGCTGTGACACTTTAATATAGCCCCTTATGCTGCAGTGATCCCCAACCATAAAATTGTTTCAGATGCTACTTCATAACTATAATTTTGCTACTGTTATGAATTGTAAATGTCTGTGTTTTCTGATGGTCCAAGGTGACCCCTGTGAAATCATCCATTGGACTCCCCTGTTCCCCACCCCCAGGGTTGTGACCCACAGGTTGAGAAACACTTAACAGAATAAATCTAGAGGACTAGGAATGTGGCTTACACTAGTGGTATACTTGCCAAGGGGGGTCTCCTCCCAGACTCTGCTTAGTGCCACTTTCTCCAGGAATTCCTCTCCAGTGGCATAAACTAGAAATTATTATTTTCAAGTTCTTAAAGCAATAGTATGCTACTGACAATTCTTGACATAAATTTCCTGGTATTGTAAAGCGCACTGGTTTTCAGGTTAAAGAATAAAATTGACTTTGTGTTAGTAGTGTTTCTATCATCTTGAGTGTCTAAGATAGGCAATGTGATTTCCAATGCTGGAGACCTGTGCATGCTAATGTGCTTCCACTGAGATGAAGGTGGGAAGTACTGTAGGACAGCCCTGTGGGAAGTCAGAACTACCATGTGATGAGGTTGTCAAAGAGCCCATGATCTCAATACTTGTTGGAGGCGTGGGAATGTCTTCCAGGGCCCTCTCAGTTTACCTGGGAAAGCAGGAGCAAACCAGTTCTCCTTTTTTTTTTCTTCATCCTCTCGGTGCTGGGATGAGGTTTGGCCCTAACCATGGGCTCCATGTTCTGTCCCAGGTGGCTTTCTAACACAAAAGCCTAAGTATCTCCAACCCTGCTTTAGTTGCAGCTCTTCCCCAGCTTCTGAGGCAAATCCATTGGAAGAGTATTTCCCTGTTGCTTGACTTTTAGTTTATATTTCTAAATGCTTTCACTAGTTGTTTTCTTTTCCTTATTTTTTTTCTGTGCCCTCAGAGAAATTATGTACTTCTGAGCCTCTTGGGTGCCATTTTAGTAAATTAAGAATTTAGTTCATGAATAGTACCCTAGTGATCTGAAAGAGTTAATACAAATTTCTTAAGTACTTTATTAATTCCTAGGGAATAATTTATGCTGTAGAGTATAGCCTGTTACAAATACCTTAGGGTATTTTTTTTTTCTTTTATGGTCTCTTTTGGAAAGGAGGCCCTGGAAACAAGTGTTTGTGGGCATAAATGTAAGAATCCTCCTTTATAAATATTTAAATGTATAATATGTATATGAATATTATCATTATTATAGTAGAGATTAGGTGTAGATTTCAGAGCATCTCTGCATCCCATGATCTTGGTAGGTAAGCCTCAGTGCTTCCCTCACCTCTAACATTGTCATGACACTTACATCAGAGAGCAAACTAATTACACTCTCAGGTATTCTGTCTGTCTGCTGCGTGTATGCATGTGTGGGTATGCGTGTGTGTGTGTGTGTGTGTGTGTGTGTGTGTGTGTGTGAGAGAGAGAGAGAGAGAGAGAGAGAGAGAGAGAGAGAGAGAGGTGGGGGGGGAGGGAGAGAACGCATGTATGAAGACCAGGGACCAACCTTTGTGTTGTGCCTTGTGATCCATCTACTTTGTGTGGAGACAGTATCTCTCATTGACTTGTAGCTCTCTGGTCAGCCTGGATGGCCAAGAATATACCTATCTTTGCCTTCTCAGAACTTGACATAGTGCTTGTCCCCACCCTAGCTTTTTCTCTCTCTTTTTCTTTTGTAGATGTGGATTGGGAGGATTGAATTCATGTTCTCTTCCTTACAAAGCAAGCACTGTCTCACTGAATCATCTCCCAGTCCATTCTGTTTTAATGCAGCACCCAGGTGCACTGCCTGGGTTCACTTCTTGGTCTTGAATTTAGATTGCTATATGATCCTAGGCAATTTAATTAACTTCTCTGATCCAGCTTTCTTTACTTATAGACTAGAATGATACTGACGTGTCATTCAAAAATTGTTATAAAGTTAAGTGCTCCATAAAGGTGAGCTATTATCTTTTATTGTTTATTGTTAGGACCTTTTAGATAGATCAGATGAAATCAATGATTGAAAGTACCAAGGAAGAGAGTCTGGAACATGAGAGCAGGCATTAAGTAGGAGAGCATTTGCTAATGTTGTTAATTGCACGAGGCACCTCTGAGTTGATGTGAAAAGTGTTCTGAATCTCTGTGCCTCCCGAGTGGGCTCTGGCCTACCTGTGCAGTGCATGCCCAGCTTTTGTACGTGCCACATAGAGTAATGGCTGGCCTGCTCTTTCTCCTCTTTGCCCCTAGGCAGTAGTTTCTCAAAGTGAACTTTAGCTTTGTCATTTTCCTCGTGTCCCTCTGCATCTCAGCCTCTCTTACAGCTTTGATACTTCCTTCTGCAGTCCTCCATTGTCCTCCACTGCCCTGCAGTTACAATTAAAAAAATCCTGTATATGGTGCATAACTTTGACTTTATGAGGTCTGTGGTGTGGTGATAAGAGCAGGATCTTGCCCTCATTAGATTGCAGCTTATTATCACCTACAGAGAAGGCTGTCATTGGACTCGCTATCTGAAGAGGAGGCTGGTTCCTCAGGCTGGAGAGTGGAACAGGCTGGGAGAGGCTGATGGGAAGAACTCTGTTTACCATAGGATGACATTCAGCTTAGCTCTTAGGCCTGAGCATGACTGAGTGTGAAAAGATGATGTGCCAGCGAAGTGTTGTCTTGGCACATGGGCAAGACTTGCTTTGTGAAAGCAGGAGAACAAGAAGGGAATGGTATAGGCAAGGAGCCCATGAGGTTATTTTTGCCACAGTTATGTATGTCTTGAGACAGCATCCTGGACTGGATTATTCAGGACACACTCTTTGAGGCTATCTGGCCAAAAAGAAAGTTTGGAAATTTCATATTTCTCATTTAGGCTAGTTCTTCAATGTAGCATAGTTATAGACCTACATGCTGTTAACAGTGAGGTACTCAAAGCTACCTTGAATCCATCAGTATATAAGAGGCCAAAATGAAGATACTCACTGAAGTCTAGCAAAACAGGATGCACATACCATGAATGAAATAGGTTGTCATTTAACAATGAGCTTGGAAGAAATAATCACACAGTTTGTCAGTGCCTCTGCAGTCATTAACTTCTGGGAGAGCATGCTCTAGCAGGCATGTACTTACAGCAGACATGTACACAGTATGCTGTGAACTTCTAAAACCAGGAATCCCACTCTCTGCTGCCATTCCAAATTGATGGAGTGTTTGCCTGATTATTGCTTTGTTTTCAGTGTAGTTTGTCTAGTGGGACAGATACATTGACCAGCAGAGTTCTGTATTCAGTCTTCTTGGCAGTTATTTCTTTTCTTGTAAATTGCTAATCATTCTGATAATGTCATTTTGCTTTATATAATTGATTGCCTTAAACTTTCTTGTGCCTGAGTCATTTTTCTAGACTCTAATCGACTGTAGCGCTGTGAGGAGGTCTTTGGGTCACAAGGCAGAATCTTACCCAGTCTTACCTTATCTAGCTTGTAAGGCTATTGGTAACCTTTTGCTGGGGATGCCTCAGCTTTGACTCTTACATACATAGAACAGGTCATACTAACCCCACTGGTTTATAATGCTAAGCCAAGCATGTTCATTCATTTTTGAATATGTTATTGGCTTTGCAAAAAATTAAAAAAATATAATTATTAGATTCTTCAACACTAAAGATGAAATAAAGAATCTGACTTTAGCTGTTTCTTTTAATTATTAAAATTTACTTTTATTTTATGTGTATGGGTGTTTTGCCTGCATGTATGCCTCCTGCACCATTTATTTACCTGGTGCCTGTGGATTCTTGAAGAGGTTGTTAGATCCCCTGGAACTAGAATTACAGATGTTTGTGAGCCACCATTATGCATGCTAGGAATTAAATGTGAGTCATTTGCAAGAGCAGTCAGTGCTCTTAACCACTGAGTCATCTCTCTACCCTACCCCTTCATTGGTTTATATTTGGAGCTAAATGTTAAAGGAAACATCTGTTAGTTAATCTTCTAGTTCCTTTGACCAAATCCCCAGCATGAAACAACGTGAGGGCTCATTTTGGCTCATAGGTTGAAGATACAGTCCATGCTGGCCAGACGGCACGGCAGCAGGAGCCTGGAGCAGCTGGTTACTTTGCATGTGTGTTCAGAAAACGAAGAGATGAATGAGTGCTCAGCTTCACTTCCCCTTTTATTCCATCTGGAAACTCAGCCTGTGGATGATGATACTACATTCAAGTTGGGTTTCTCTACCCAGTTCATTCTTTCAGGGAAGTCCTTTATGAATATAAAGAACTGGTTTGTTTCTGTTGTGATTCTATTGCCAACTCAAGTTGACTGTCAAGATTAACCATTACAGGAAGTGTAACAGAATAAATTCTGTTAGTGATACCTTATTGCTGTGTGATCAGTGGACTAACAAGTATTATTATAAAAAGTAAAGCTCTAAGAATTGTAACAGATTTGAAAATATGGTTTCTGCTTGAATAGCTATTGTCCTGAGAGTCTGTTGCCCTTATTTCTTAGTGCATAGCTTTGTGCTTCTGTGATTGGTTATCCTTAAAGACTTGATGACATTTTATTGAAATTTCATGAAGATTTTATGCCTTCTTTCAGCCAAAAGTAGGAGAGTTTATTAACTAGGAAAGTTATATTTGTTCATGTAAAAATTAATAAAAATTGATAAGTCATTTTGTTTCCCTAATAATTTATTTTCATTACTGAAAATGAACATGAAGGGGAAGAAAAAAATGACTTAACACCACTGCCTACTTGGAAGAGCAGAGATACAGAAGAGGCAGGAATAATAGACAACAGGGTAGTTACAAATTGGCATGCTAGTAATTACAATAAATGTAAATAGATTAGATCATTCACTTAATAGACAAATGTGGTCAGATTGGATAAAATCAACAAAAACCCAAGCTGCTTGCTTTATAAGAAACATATGCCAAACAGAAGGTTACAGGAAGCAGTGGACTGGAAAATTGTATTTCAGACTCATGCTAATCAAAAGGAAGTTGGTGTAGCTGTATTGAGATCAGATAAAATAGACATCAAAGCAGAAACCATTGGAGATGAAGATCACTGCACACTGTTAAAGTCTTAGTTCAGTAGATACAAGGCTTTGGCATCCAAGAGCTCAGGAAAAAAAGTACAGAAAGCAAAAAAAAAATATATGCAGAAATAGAAGGGAAATGACTAAAGCTACAAGCTTACTGGAACATTTGCACAGGTTTTTGAATAGCTAATGAATTGTCAGGTGGAAACTCAGAAGCACAGAGATTATTGACGAGCATGATTGACAGGCTTGACCTCATAGACATAGATCATTAGTTTCTATGTACTTGACTCTGCTCATGCATACACAGGTTCACCATTGATTATGTACAGCCTGTAAAGCAAGTCCCAGTACATTTTAAGTAATGGATACAGCGTGATTCCCCTAACCAGCAAGGAATTGTGCCAGAAATAGGAGGTGATGGGATATCTCAGTTTAGAAATGGAGGAGTATATTTATGGGTGATTACATCTTTGCAAGTCTTATTGAAAACTTTTATATAAAGGGAGATAAACTCATTTAAAAATGAAATACTATGTGTTGCTGAACTTCATAATTGTACAAATTGACATAGTTTAGAGTTTTTACATTTGAATATTTGATGCTTCTACATTCTATTGATTTTCTGAGAACTCTCCTTCCAAATGCTTGAGACTGTGTGCTGAAAGGTGGAAGGAGGGCTTGCCAGCACTAGGTTCCTGTTCACTGACAACATGAGATGCACTTCCAGACTTGCTGCCTGAGCTGAGCCTAGGTTTGGAGTCCTCGGCTTCCCATTTATGGGAAGTTGAGGCTCAGACGAGTCAAGGAATGTTTTTTCCTGATCCATATTTTTTTGTGTTTTTTTTGTTTTTTTTAAATTTATTGATATATTTATTTACATTTCAAGTGATTTCCCCTTTTCTGAACCCCCACTCCCCGAAAGTCCTATCAGTCCCCTTCCCTCCCCTGTTTTCCCACCCAACCCTTCCCACTTCCCTATTCTGATTTTGTTCTATACTGCTTCACTGAGTCTTTTCAGAACAAGGGGCCACTCCTCCGTTCTTTTTGTACCTCATTTGATGTGTGGATTATGTTTTGGATATTCCAGTTTTCTAGGTTAATATCCACTTATTAGTGAGTGCATACCATGATTCACCTTTTGATTCTGGGTAACCTCACTTAGTATGATGTTCTCTAGCTCCATCCATTTGCCTAAGAATTTCATGAATTCATTGTTTCTAATGGCTGAATAGTACTCCATTGTGTATATATACCACATTTTTTGCATCCACTCTTCTGTTGAGGGATACCTGGGTTCTTTCCAGCATCTGGCAATTATAAATAGGGCTGCTATGAACATAGTAGAACATGTATCCTTATTACATGGTGGGGAATCCTCTGGGTATATGCCCAGGAGTAGTATAGCAGGATCTTCTGGCAGTGAGGTGCCCAGTTTTCGGAGGAACCACCAGACTGATTTCCAGAGTGGTTGTACCAATTTGCAACCCCACCAGCAGTGGAGGAGTGTTCCTCTTTCTCCACATCCTCGCCAACACCTGCTGTCTCCTGAATTTTTAATCTTAGCCATTCTGACTGGTGTAAGGTGAAATCTCAGGGTTGTTTTGATTTGCATTTCCCTAATGACTAATGAAGTTGATCATTTTTTAAGATGTTTCTCTGCCATCCAAAGTTCTTCAGGTGAGAAGTCTTTGTTTAACTCTGTATCCCATTTTTTAATAGGGTTGTTTGGTTTTCTGGAGTCTAACTTCTTGAGTTCTTTATATATATTGGATATTAGCCCTCTATCTGATGTAGGATTGGTGAAGATCTTTTCCCAATTTGTAGGTTGCCGATTTGTCCTTTTGATGGTGTCCTTTGCCGTATAGAAACTTTGTAATTTTATGAGGTCCCATTTGTCAATTCTTGATCTTAGAGCATATGCTATTGGTGTTCTGTTCAGAAACTTTCTCCCTGTACCGATGTCCTCAAGGGTCTTCCCCAGTTTCTTTTCTATTAGCTTCAGAGTGTCTGGCTTTATGTGGAGGTCCTTGATCCATTTGGATTTGAGCTTAGTACAAGGAGACAAGGATGGATCAATTTGCATTCTTCTGCATGCTGACCTCCAGTTGAACCAGCACCATTTGTTGAAAAGGCTATCTTTTTTCCATTGGATGTTTTCAGCCCCTTTGTCGAGGATCAAGTGGCCATAGGTGTGTGGGTTCATTTAGAAAGAAAACTTCAGACCAATCTCCCTTATGAACATCGATGCAAAAATACTCAATAAAATTCTTGCCAACCGAATCCAAGAACACATCAAAACGATCATCCACCATGATCAAGTAGGCTTTATCCCAGGGATGCAGGGTTGGTTCAATATACGGAAATCCATCAATGCAATCCACTACATAAACAAACTCAAAGAAAAAAACCACATGGTCATTTCATTGGATGCTGAAAAAGCATTTGACAAAATTCAGCATCCTTTCATGCTTAAAGTCTTGGAAATAACAGGAATTCAAGGCCCATACCTAAACATCGTTAAAGCAATATACAGCAAACCGGTAGCCAGCATCAAACTAAATGGAGAGAAACTTGAAGCAATCCCATTAAAATCAGGGACTAGACAGGGCTGCCCCCTTTTTCCTTATCTTTTCAATATTGTACTTGAGGTACTAGCTCGGGCAATTTGACAACATAAGGAGGTCAAAGGGATACAAATTGGAAAGGAAGAAGTCAAACTATCATTATTTGCAGATGACATGATAGTCTACCTAAATGACCCAAAAAACTCCACTAGAGAACTCCTACAGCTGATAAACAACTTCAGCAAATTAGCAGGTTATAAAATCAACTCAAGCAAATCAGTGGCCTTCCTATACTCAAAGGATAAGCAAGCTGAGAAAGAAATTAGGGAAATGACCCCCTTCACAATAGCCACAAACAGTATAAAATACCTTGGGGTGACTCTTACCAAACATGTGAAAGATCTGTATGACAAGAACTTCAAGACTCTGAAGAAGGAAATGGAAGAAGACCTCAAAAAATGGGAAAACCTCCCATGATCATGGATCGGCAGGATCAATATAGTTAAAATGGCCATTTTGCCAAAAGCAATATACAGATTCAATGCAATACCCATCAAAATCCCAACTCAATTCTTCAGAGTTAGAAAGAGCAATTCTCAAATTCATCTGGAGAAACAAAAAACCCAGGATAGCTAAAACTATTCTCAGCCACAAAAGAAATTCTGGGGGAATCAGTATCCCTGACCTCAAGCAATACTACAGAGCAATAGTGTTAAAAACTGCATGGTATTGGTACAGTGACCGGCAGTCCTGATCCATATTTAAACAGAGGAATCTCTAGTTGCTCTCACAGATACATTGTATTGTTCTTTTACTACTCTTTTCCATTTTTGTTTTGGAGGAAAAATATATATAGATACATACATCTATATGTAAGTGTATATATTTCCCATTCATTATGATTATTGTTTTTACAGATTATTATTATTATTATTATTGTTCATTTTGCCACATTACTTTTTAAAGTGTCAAACAAATAGCATGCATGCATTCCTGGTTGCTTATAATGCACTGAGTGCTGACTGCATTTTGAAGGAGTGGGAATAAAAATCAGAATGGGCTCTGGTTTGAAGAAGTAACCCAACATGGCTGTAGGGATGGACTGTGCACATGGTTGAGTGCAGGGGGTCTATTGTGAGGGCACATAGAAATTATATGAATGTTAGCGGCGCCTGTGATCATATCCTATCGTCTCATTACTTCTTTCTCTTTTTAAGTTTTCACTTTACCCACTTCAGTCTCTTTTCCTAAGGCAGTTCTCTGTGCTTTGTTTTCCATTCTGCCTGTAATCTTTTTTGAGTAGAGGCTGATATAAGTAATGGCATGGAAAAATGCAAGAACCATTAAGCCCATTATATCCTTCTCAGCTGTCCTTTCCGTAGAGTGCTTGACTTTGTTCTGGTTAGTTCTTGCACACTTGCATGCGTTATGTTTCATCTTGGGGTTATTTTGAAAATTGATGCATTTAGAATAAAAGTAGGTGTAACCTCCTTTCACGTTTGTATTTATAACATGCACTGAATGTAGAGCTCGCACGTCTTCTGATTTTTTAAGTATCCATAATTTCTGAAAAGTCTAAGGCACAAATGAATTGCTAAATCTATGTTCCTGTTTGAATTAGTAACACACTTGCTCCCTTTCTACTCCTTATAAAGTTGAGGAAGTAACCATACAGCTCTCTTCTTGAGTGAGGAGTGCTAAGATGGAATCCAGGGTCTTGTGCATGCTGGGCATCACTGAGACATAGCCTCAGCCGCCTGCAGTCCTTGTTAGCAGTGCCCTCAGTGGAGTTTCTGAACTGGCTGGAGTTGGTTTTCAAATTCTTCATGCAACACTTGGACCTTCCATAAGCAATGATGCTTCCTCTCTGTTGTGACCAGAAACTACAAGTAACTGGACTATGAATCAAAGACAGTGTATTTCATAAAGGGCTCATGCTGGTCACTGCTGAATGAAGGACTGTTCACCCAGAATTCTATATGTAGAGATCAGTAAGAGACAAGGACTCACCTGTTTGAGAAAGACCTGCCTCGGCCTCCACATTGGTGTTCCTCCATGCTCTCAATGGCACCCTTTCAGATTATGCAACTTGCCCCGGTAACAGCCAATCTGGTAGCAATGGAATGACTCCAAATCATGTTTTACACCACTATCTAGTGAGTAAAGATGTAGGGCTGTAGGCCAATCAGAAGACAATATGACTTCCTTTTATGCCTCTCATTTGTGTCTGGAAAGCTGTAACAAGTTGGTACCTGTGATTATTCCAGAAAATACTTTTCTGGGTAAAATATTGATATGGGGAACATAATCAAAGTTGTATTTTACTGTCTTAACCTTTTTAGTTAGATAATCTATTTGTGCTAGTTTTTAAACAGCTTCTGAAAATAAGTCAATCACTGCTACATAATTTTTCATGTATATCATAGCCATATTCACCTACAATTGAGTGTATTCCATTGAAAATTCATATTGATTTCCTAGTAGACTGTTTAAATAGCTCTGCTAAGTAAGGCATTAACCTTTGACCTTATTAAAAAATATGTCCCAAAGGATTAGAGCAAAATATTATTGACTAGACCAGGCTTAAATATTCCAACGGAGAAGTAGCCTGAAACAAAAATAAAGAAAGTACTAGAGGTAAACTCAGCTGATCATGTTAAAGAGGCTTTTCTGCTGTGTGACAGAGATGCTTAAAATAATTCCCCAGACAAACTTAATGCCCGTGAATGTAGCTTACATCCTCCAATATGTTGGGAAAATCTAATTATATGATTAGAGCTAAACTGAGGTTTATTTCTGTTTTATTTCATTAAATTAGGTGGGACATATGTGGCCATATTGAATCATTTTTCAGTTATTTGGTAATTCAATTGATGTATTTTATTAAAACTTGCAAGAAGGCTTTTTAAAAATAAAGTAACTGAAAATTTTTTATATGTAAAGACTTTGAAGTTTTTTATGTAAAGATTTAAATATTTCCTGAAACCAGAGCCAATGTTCTTCATTAAAATATATTCATTAAATAGGTAACAGTTACTATATGTACATATGTATGTCTATATATCTCTTTATGTACACATCTATATACATATGTGTATGTCATGTGTTTGTGTGTGTGTGTGTGTGAATCTTGTGTATTGGTACATACTTAGCCCATGTTCTACCACTGAGCTCCATTCCACAATGGAGTTACTTTTAAAGGGTATCTGTCCATTGCCATTTGAAAACTTAAGTCTGAATATGTCCATTATATCTCTAGTCATGTTACATATCTGTTCTTTGCATCAGATCTAAATATCTTCTTTACTCTCCTGTTTTCTTCTTCATGGATGTCTTTCACTGGAGAAATAAGTAGCCATCAGGTGCATGCACCTTCTGCTTCCTGCCAAGCAGCCCACAGATTCTTCTTTGTAGTTCCCTATCATACCTTTTATACTCTAACAGATGTTTCTGATCCTGTTTCAGAAAACAACCACCCAACCTATCTTTAATTCTAAAATTAATTATTAGTGAACCATGTTGTGCTATCTTCTGTTTCCTCAGTCATGTGTAGGAAGGGTGACATCCACTCTGTTGAGTTGATCTTGCCCTTACCTCCTTTTCTGTTCTCAGAGGTAAGACCACACACAGCTGCTGGGGTGTGCTGCCCCTCCGCTTCGTTCTTACTTCCCCCCCTCACCACGAGCAGTGTGGTATGATGATGGCACCCCATTGCTCTAGTTTTTGACAACAGTGTGCACCAAGGTCTTACAGGAACTTCTATGGCATAGCTTTTCAGAATCTTGGTGGGGGTTCTTACTAAATGTAAATGGTGCTTAGAGTTTTTGAAAATTGAGATAATGTTTGTCCCTCTTCGGGTTTGCTGTACCTTTAAAATTTGTCAGCCTTTTCACTTTTTGGTGAAATGTAACAAAGTGCATAAAGCAGATGTACAGTTCAGCCAACTGTAAAATAAACACCTGAGCAATCACCACCCAGACATGAAGCAGGACATTGCCAGCTCCCAGCAGCCGGTGAGTTTATCACCTCTTTAAAGATTAAGGCTGGTGTTCCATGAGC
The DNA here is from genome assembly GCF_947179515.1 of Apodemus sylvaticus. NCBI lineage: Eukaryota > Metazoa > Chordata > Mammalia > Rodentia > Muridae > Apodemus > Apodemus sylvaticus. The sequence continues at coordinate 25,439,648 of NC_067493.1, read as the reverse complement.
TTATCCACCAGCTCCTGTGGTGCAATTTGCATAGTAAGCTCTGGCTTTGTGGAGCAGCTATGATTCCCTCCTTTAATATCTTCATTATCTCTACATTTTAGTTTTCCCATTCTAGTATTTAGTTTTTGTGTACATTCTAAATGTGACTTCTTCCAAACAGGCTAGTAGCCAGGTATTCAATCTGTGATTATTTGCTACAATGTAATGTAACTAAATAGAATTTCTGAATTTTTTTCAAAACTCTTACTAGTTTGCTTCCTGGCAGCTAATTTCAGAGAGTCCCTCTCTCTTCTATACACATGATATATCTTTCAGTGTTTTAAATATTTCATTTGAAAATCTGATCTCATAAGGAGGATAGGTAACTGACCACATCAACCTATTGAAGCATCTCCTCCACTTCTTGTGGGAGTCCATGTGTTTCTATCATCAGGCACTTAAACTCTTAGAGGTTCTGGGTTCATCCCCTTCCCTGAAACAAACAAACAAGCAAACAAACAAACACAAACAAACAAGCCAGTCATAAACAGTCCCAAACAAGAAGAAGAAGAAGAAGAAGAAGAAGAAGAAGAAGAAGAAGAAGAAGAAGAAGAAGAAGAAGAAGAAGAAGAAGAAGAAGAAGAAGAAGAAGAAGAAGCAACAACAGAAACAATAACTAGTTTGTGAATTAACAATAGAGACCCTGGGTTATCTCACTTAGTCTGTGATGCTAAAGATGAGGCTCTCCAACTTTGGATGAGCAAAGTTTTAGGGTTTAAGAGTTCATGATACCTTGTACTCATTGCATCTCTAGTGACAGCCTCTTCACAGTGAGAAGCTACCCAGTGAATCTAGTGCTAGGTTTACTATCTGTGATTCTCCATTGTGTTTACCTCTTTCTTGTGTATTTATTTTTGCACAGCAGATGTATTCCTTAATTATGTTTGCTTTTTAGAATCTGTGTTTAGCAATGCGGAGATTCTGGAATAATACAGTGAAACATTCCTGAACTGATACAGAGGCTGTTCTTCAGTTCTTGTACTGGCATGGTGATCTTTGACAGTTTGTTTCAGTAGTAACTTATTTTAATGAGAGGGAAATATTTGGAATGATTAGCTAATCCAATCATTAAATGTTCTTTTAAGCTTGCAGCATAAGTTAAGGTATGACTCATAAAAACGTTTTTCTATAAAAGCAATGTCAGAATTAAGTGCTCACTGCAATAGCTATGCAGTTAAGATTTTCTGTGGATTGAGGGTGGAGGGAGCTCTAAGCATTACTATTGATTTTGAAAATTAATGCAGTTGGCAGCCATACTTTAGAAGACTTGATTTTTAAACCCTTTGTATGTACTTGCACTACCATAAATAAGAATGCATTCTGTATGGTGCCAGGATGTTGGCTTTAAGATTTACTAAGAGCAGTAAACATCTCAACTACTAATTTTTCTCCTTTTGGCAAATATGTGTTAAAAATGGTATGCCACTCTAGGTTGTAGTTTAGAGCATTAAATGCAGCACGTTTTTTGGTTTGCTTTTTTGTTTTTGTTTTTTGTTGTTTGTTTCTAGAAGATCTAAATTGGAGACTTTGGTTTACAGACTTTTTTTCAGAACTGTATGGGCATCCTCCTACCCATTTCTACTGGCCACAGAGACCCAGAGCCATCCCTTGGAGCTGCATTGTTAGTAAGGGCAAGGCTTGTGACTGGTTAGAGTGTCAAGGAATGGCTGCCTTTTCTTGTTGGATTACTGATTGTGTGTGGGCTGCCATTTGGCAGCTATCCTGGTTCTGCAGAGTGTAACACATTGAAGATCAGAGCCAGGGGACTCCAGGCATCTACTCTCCAGGGATCTAGGCTCCCAAATTAAAATACTCCACTCCAGGTGACACACCTGTAGGAAGAGTATGCTCCTGTCTAAGCTTCTGTTCCACAGATTTGAGAAGTCCAACCAGTGCCTCAGGTGAGCTGGCAGTTGGGGAGTGACACTGCCAGGCCACTGCCATAAGAACCACAGAAGCTACGTTTGTAGCTTTTAAATTATTTACTTTTGCTTGTGATGAGAGATTTGACCCTTGACTAGCAATATACTCAAAGAAAACATTTTGGATACCTTCTCTAAAGTGTCTCTTCTTATAACAGGTTGCTGCAGTGATCCTATAGTGTTGATGTCCTGTCAGGACACTGGGGCTCCTGTTTGGAGTACAATGAGATGCTGAAGCAGCAATTCCAGGATGGCTTCTCTAGTAAGAGTCTCACTTTGACAAATCTAGCAAATTCAAACTGGTTCTCCAGGTTTCCTGGGATTCCTTGGGGTATGCTGCTCTCCACTGCATCCTGGAACTACTGCAGAAAGGAGTGATGTCTTCTGGGAGGGAGTCTGTCACAGCTACAGCCCTTGGGGGTTGGAAGGCTCTGGCAGAATGTCCCAAGGCATATCCGTCACTCTGGAATCACTGTCCTCATTTCTAGTAACAGGAACTTCCACAGAGAAACTGTGCAAGCAAAATGGGACAGTAATTTTGTGTGTGCTTGTGACATTCTATTTTATAAGCCACATAGCATCAGGGACAGACAGAGGGATTTTCATTTTCGCCATCCTTAGCTCAGAAAACCCTTTCGTATGCCCCCCCCCCAAACTCTCACTATCAGTTTGCTTATTTAGGGTTAGAATGTGAACTTCAAGAGGTCAGAGGTCAAATTAGCTTTGTTCTCTGTTAATAGTTTTGACTAGCCACAATCTGTTGAATTAGTGAGTGAACCTCTCCAGTTACCTACATCTCTGTTGCTGGTGGGTTGAGGCTCACTAGACAGATGTAGAAAACAGTAGGCATCCTGAAGTAGGTTGATTTAAGTAGTGGGGAGCTCTGTGCTAGCTGGCTTGAGGCCACGCCAGTGATGTCAGCAACTGAAGCAGGTCTGTGTGTTTACTGAGAGAGGGGATTAGAAAATAGCAGTCTGTAAGCAAATTGAGACATTTGGCTTTCAGTGCTTTTCTGTAGTTTGGCCTTTTAGATTTACTGATCCCATTTTTTCAGCAATAACTCAGTTGCTGAAGCACATAACTCTTTCTTTCTGGGGTGTTTTAATACTTTGCAGGAATATGTGACTACCTAATGCTAATTAATGGACAGATTTTGTAACCTGGGCCCACTGTTGTCACTGCTGCCCTTACCTCAGGGTTTCCCATCTTCATAGGACAGTGAGGACCTTGTTACACAAGTGAAGCTCAACTGGAAGGAATGTGGAAGTTGGAGTTAGGAGAATTCGTATGTTGGAAACAGTACTTCCCATGTGCTTGTGAGGTGCTTGACATGGAGAGCAGTCAGGTTTTGAGCACATTTGGATTGTGAGTCCTCAGATCACTGTTTATACCACATATGCTGAGATTTCAAACTACTGAGTCACATGCCTGTTGTTGTTAAGTGTTGGATTGAACACTAAAGTGGCAAACTGCAATACTTTTAAAATGATAATTCTAAGCATGTATGGAAATTTCAGAGACAACACATGCTTAGTTATCTCTGCTGCTATATTCACTTTTAAAATCTTTTATTAGTTTAGTTCTTTGATCATTTCCTACATGGTTTCATCATATTCACTTCCTCTTCCCCAGCTCTTCCCAGATCCACCTCCTTCCCTAACTATCCAACTTTGTCTCACTATTATTATTTAAAACCTCATCAAGACCAATTTGTGCTTCCCAAATATTCTTAGATGTGTGGTCTTCCAGTGGGGCATGGCCAACTTGCCAGGGACTACACAATTAGAAAAGACTGTCTCTCCCTCTCCTACCAGCTAACAATATCCAATAGCTCCACAGATGGGGGTAGGATTTTCTGCCCAACCCTCATCTCTGTGCTGGGATTTGATCTGACTTGAGCTTGCACAGAGTTTGTGCATTCTGTCTCAGCCATTATGAATTCTTGTGTTTAGCTGCCCTCCTATGTCCAGAGGACACCGTCTCTCTGTGATTGTATATGCCTCTGGCTCTTACACTCCTGCCTACTTTGCTGCAGTGATACTTGAGTTTTCAGTATATGTGTGTCATTTAGGGCTGAGCATTCTGTAGTCTCAGTCTCTGCATGTTGGCTAGTTGTGGGTCTCTGTGTTAATTGCCATATACTATAAATAGAAGCCTCTCTGATGAGGGGTTGAGAGAGTCAAGAATGAGTCATTAGGAGTTCTTTTAATACTGTATCCATTAGCAGAGTGCTTAGAGTATATTTCCACCTACTACCTATGACCTGTCTAGCCATGGATTCTTGCTGTGATAACAGTACCAGGTCTGGGTTTCTTCTTGTGGCCCAGGACTTAAATACAATCAGTGTTGGTTACCTTCACGTGTTACTCTTGCATCAGATGACATGTCTTGCCAGGCCAGTCATTATTGTAGCTTCTAGGGTTCACAGGTGGGTCAGGTTGATGTTTACGTGTCTCCTCTGGTAGCATGCATGGTACCTTCCAGCACTGTGAAAGCTAGCAAGAACAGACATACTTGCAAGTGAACACCAGCTTGATTTTTATCATTTGTTGTGACTTGAGTATGTGGTGTTTTCAGCAGTGGGGTTTTACCATCAAGTTCTAGAGCAGGGGCTCTCCACCTGTGGGTCAAACGACCTTTTCACAGGGGTTGCCTAAGACGAGTAGAAAATACAGGTATTTACATTATGATTCCTAACAATAGCAAAATTATAGGAAGGAAGTATCAAATGAAAATAATTTTGCAGTTGAGGGGTTATCACAACATGAGGAAGTGTATTAAAGGGGTGCAGCATTAGGAAGGGTGAGAATCACTACTCTAGAAGTTAGATCAGAGCAATGGCAAGAGCCTGCAGTGGTTGATGGGGCCTGTGTGACCTTACTGGCCAACAGTTCCACAAACAAGAAACCCATTTCTAGTACCTAGGCTTTTATTTGTTAGCCCATGGTGTCTAACAGGGCTTTTGTTTGAGAGAGAGAGAGAGGAGGAGGGGGAGAAGAGGGGAAGGGGAGAGGAAGAGGGAGGGAGAGAGGGAGGGGTGGGAATGGGAAGAGGTAGAGAGGGAGAGAATGTATGATGTATGTATTTTAGGAAACTTAGAGTAGTAGGCTTCCATACACCTTTTTAAAAAAGATATTCAATATTATTATTAAAACTTTGACTGAAAGTGGTGTTAGTTTTAAAAAACATTTGTAGTGTTTATTTCTCCCGTCATGCCTCTGTGTTACTTTTCCGCCTCCTCGCCCCACCCACTAGCAGCTTCTCTGTGTCTGCTTCACCTGTTGCTCCTGTGACTGTCACCCCTGTGTCTCTTCCTTCTTCCCATGCCCAGCCCCATGCCTTACCTACCCATCCCTGCCTTTCAGTCCTCCCATTTAATCCTGCAGCTCGACTCTTTCCTTGGCTGTTGTATAAATCCCAGTAGTTTCAGATCTGCTGGGAGAGCAGCAGCTCTGGACATTGCCACCAATCTGGGGCCATTGCTCAAACATGTCCTCTGGCCCTGTGAAGGAGATAGGTTGTTTCCTTAAGGAAGAAAAAGCCATAATCATGTTACAGCTAGTGTGGTTGGGGAAATTTCTAATCATAATCATTCAAAAAATAACTAATGATTTTTCTCAGTGTTTAATCAAAGCCTTATACTGATGTTAGATCAGGGTACTTTTTTTTTAAGTCCCTATAGTGATGAGGTAAGGAAGTCAACTGTCTGCATAACCAGGTGGTTTTAAAACCCTCTTCCTAGTATTGTAGACCCATACTTTGGAGCAGGTTAATTCTTCAGTGGCAATCCTCATTTTCTCTACATTGAGTTATATCTTGGTACCAGGCTTTATTGCAAAACTCTCAGACCTAAAGGATTTAAAGTTTATTATTGCGATTTTAGAGCAGGATGGGAAGGAAAGGAAAGAAAATAATTTTCCTGAGTGAAGGAACCTTGTTCTTATAATAGCATTTTGATCTGAGGACTGTGCTGTGATAAATAACTCTGCCTGAGAATCTGGATGAAATTAACCCTGGGAGAACCCCATATCTCCCCGAGGCTTGAGGTGGCCGATTATGACGGTGTGTAATGTGTTTTCACATAGTTTGGTACACAAATGCGTGTGTGAGCAGGGTTTAAATTCAGCCTGTTTTCAGTTTTTCTTTTCTACCCATTTGAAGTCTCCTTTAATAGGATTTTTTTTTCTATCATCTGGTTGAATCTTCTCATTTTATCATGCTGCACTGTTAACTGTTTGAGCAGGAGTTTGACTTTGCAAAGAGTACAATTTTAAATGTATTAATTTGAGGTACTCTTTTAACTAATACTATTATGAGAAATAGTATTGAAATAAACTTAGGGAAAATGTTATTTGTACAGTCTGCTTTGTTTTTCTAAAATATTTCCTTGTACTATCTATAAGTTACCTTTTGAGTATTATTTTTGATTGATATTTTTGGGTTTAGTTTTCCATGCTTAGCTTAATGGACTTGTGAGGAGATCATGGATATTTTAGATTGAAAGCTTTTATTTCTCTTCAGTTTGTTTAAAAAGTTCATAAAAATTCATTTAAAAAGTCTTATTTTGTATTCTACTTAATTCATGAAAATATTATACCCAAATCTGCATTGTGCTTAATCTTAAAGTAGTGTCAGGTTTTAACAAAGATTTATTAAATTTTATTTTGAAGTATCTGTAGGTTCACATAAAGTTATAAGAGACAATGCAGACTGCCCTTCCTTTCCCCTTTGCAGGGAAACATCCATCTATGGTAACATCTCTCTTGTTCTCATGGTCCATGGAAACCACTGATGTGTTCATCTCTGTTTGTCATCTTAGGAGTTCCATAGATAGAATATATACTTGGGAAGGAAGCTTCAGGGATTGCCTTGAAAAAAGTCTCAGGACAGTTCTTTGGTACTTCATCTAGATTTTTGTAAATATCAGTATTTCATTCCTTTTCCTGTAGAGGGCCTTCATATAGAGTAGTGCTTCTGAGCCTTCCTAATGCTGTGATCCTTTAATACGTTCCCCATGTTATGGTGATGAAATTATTTTGTCCCTACTTTGTACTGTAATTTTTGCTATTGTAATGAATAGTAATATAAATATCTGGCATGCAGAATATCTGATGCTGTGACCCATAGGTGATAAGCACCAACAGAGAGAGCATCTACCACGGGAGCATCAGGATTGCTTGTTTTGGTTCTTACAGACAGCACTGCTGTAAATATTTGTGCTTGTACACTGTCCATTTGTGGAGGGAGGGTATGTAAATGACCAAGAATATAATTTTTGGGTTATATGGTAATTGCATTCCTGAAATTATACTCTAGAAAATATATAATATATATTAATGAAAGTTACCTAAAATATGATTTTTTGTTTGTGGAATTTTCAGACCATGGTTGATCATAGCTAACTCAAACCATGAAAAATAAATTCTGAATAAAGGAGACTAATGTGTCTTTAAGTATCTGTAATCTGTACCTTATTTTGTTTTTCATTTGCTGCCCACTGATATTAAACATTTTTGATATACTTTTGTATCCTCTGCATATACATTTTATTGTGTCTTACTTATTTTCCAATTGGGTATTTTCCTCTGTTGAATTTTGAGAGTTTTTTTTTTTTTTACATATTTTGAATACTTGTCCTATATTGAATATAGAACGTACAAATGTTTTTCTCGTTTCTCTGTAGCTTGGTTTTTTTTTTTTTTCACCTTTATTTGTTCACCATTTAGTTTCAATTTCTTAATTATAAACTTAAATCTGCAGTCAGGCTTTATATACAGTGGAATATAGAAAATATGGAACCCCAAAGAACTATTGTAAGAACAAAAAGAGACCTTGTGAACAAAGGGAGTGCAGTGCTGCCCTGTGAATAGGGGCCATCTACATCAGTGGTGCTCAACCTTACTAACACTGCGACCTTTTAATACAGCTCTGCATGGTGTGGTGACCCAACCAGGAAATTATTTTCATTGCTACTTAACCACTGTAATTTTGCTGCTGTTATGAATCATAATGTAAATATCTCATATGTAGTATATCTGATATGCGACCCCAAAGGGGTGGCAATCCACAGGCACAGAACTACTTGTCTATATGTTGAAGACACAGGTCACTGTCTTAGTGATGGCCACAGCTTCTGACACCTAAGTGTTCATGACTTTCATGTTGTTCATGTTCCTTTCTCCTTGCCAGAGGCTTCATGCCTGCCATCTAGCCACTCAAATCCTGGCAGTGGATAAACTATGAAAAATGAGCCCTTTGTGTTCAGTATAGCATTTGCCATGGAAAGATGCCAGGACCATGATGCTCAGAGTAAAGTTCCTCTAGATGCTCCTACCATTGGTACCACATGCATATAAACTAACACTCTGCGACAGAAACCTTGGGAGTAGTTCTGTGAAAGAAGGAATCCTTACAACCATACCCTTTCTGTCCAGTGTTTAGAACATGAATGTTTCATGCTGCCTTTGGATCTTAGTCTGAAAATGGCTTAAAGAAAATGAGGACAGAGGGCTTCTCATTGATGAACGATACATTTCAGAACACAGCAGGGTGGGCTAGTTATAGCTTCACATTCCTCTGACATCAGCACTTGAGAGGTACAGTCAGGAGGATCAGGAGTTCAAAACTAGCTTGGCTGTGTAGTGAGACCCTTTCTCATAGCCTTTGCTCTCACAATGATAGCAACATCAGTGACACCAGCAGCAACAAGAGCAGCAGCAGCAATAACAACAGCAGCTGCAGCAAGAGCAACAACAGCAGCAGCAGCAACAACAGCAGCAACAACAACAGCAGCAGCAGCAACAGCAACAACAGCAGCAGCATCAACAACAGCAGCAGCAACAACAATAGCAGCAGCAGCAGCAACAGCAGCAGCAGCAACAACAGCAGCAGCAGCAACAGCAGCAGCAGCAACAGCAGCAGCAACAGCAACAGCAACAGCAACAATAGTCACTCTCCCACCCTAACCAAACCAAACAAAAATCTTACCCTCAAACACCGCAGTGGAGTCGATCATGGCTGAGCAACCTGCTCTGGACAATGGCAGCCTCTGCAAAGCTTGCCTTTTTGTACTCCTAGTGGAGTCTTGGCAGAGAAAAGCATTTTTATTTTGAAAATGCCTAGCTGAACATTGATTTCCATGTGGATCATATTCTTGGTGTCAAATATAAGAGTTTTGCATGCCCTGGATCCTAAAGATTTTATCCTGTTTTAAGAAGTGTATGGCTTTATATTTCATAATGTAGTTCATTTGCAGTTAATTTTGTATAAAGATTTTTCCCCAAATGATAAATGTGTAATTGTTTCCGCATCATTTGTTGAAAAGCCTATTTGTACTTCATTGAATTACTTTGATACTATGCCAGAAAAGTCATTCAGTGTGTTTGTGAGTCTACTTTGGGGTTTTCTATGGTGTTCCATTGACCAGCTTATCTCCCAATCTTTGTTTTTACAGCTATGTGATCTCTCTCAAAATTTAGTTATTTCTTCATTTTCTTTTCAAAAGCTATTTTAACTACTAGTTACCTTTTCTGTTAATGTAAAATTTGGCAAACTCATTCCAATTCCTCATATTTTATGGGATTTTGACAAGAATTACATTAAATCTGTAGATGTATACTGAAAGAATTTACAGAGTCTTTCAGTCAGTGAACATTTATCTCTGTCCATTTGATTATATCTTGGTTGCTCTCATCAGAGTATTTTATTTTCGGGCTGCTAGTCCTGTACATACTAGCTTCATGCTCCACTGTTAATGTTATTAAGAATGATTGTGTGGTGTATCTTTAACTCCGGAATCCATTGCTGCCACACAGGAATTTTGTGTTTATCCTATTATATCCTGTGAACTGGCTGTTAGAGTGACTGCAAAGTAAGTCTCAAGCCCGTGCCTGTGGAAAGCGAGGCAAAATAGGGAAACCCAGTTTGCTGAAGATTGGTGGTGGTGGAGATGCTTACCGATTTTAGTCCCTACTGGTTTGCAGCTTTTCCACCACCTGGAAGTTTCTCCCAAGAAACTCTGGTTTCCTGGGAGGGAGACAGTTAAGGGAAGCCACAAGTAGGGAGCAGTGCAACTAGAGGGCACACTTTTAGATCCCTTCTGGCTGGAGATGGGAAGTACAGTGGTGTTAGTGCTGGAGATGCCCATCCAGGGCCAAGGCCAGAGACTTTCCTTCACCTTTTTCATCTTGTGTTTTCATTTCCCTTTTTTCCCCTTTGGCTTGAAAGCACAGTTTATTTGTTTGTTTGTTTTTTAAATAACTTTAACTGAGATACAGATCTGCTTTAGTCTACATGTGTAGAAAGCTTAAAATATTGTAGTATCACTATTATAAAAAGTGCAGAATAAAACTCAAGATTTCTTTGCTGTTTTTTTTTACTTTGAAGAAGTCCTCTCAGTATATACTACCACAGCTGTGGTTAGAACACTGACTTTCAAAGTCTTTTCAAGTAATTCTTTGGGGAGATACTGTATTAGTTTTGTAATTTATATATTATATTGAATATTAAAAATATCCATATGTGTGTATGTGTATAACATATATGTAGGTGCCTACAGAGAACTGGAGAGGAACTCTGGATCCCTGAAGCTGGGTTATAGGTAGTTGTAAGCCTCCCAATATGAGTGTTTATGTCCAAACTCGGAGTTAGTTCTCTGAAAGAACAGCAAGTAATCTTATCTACTGAGCTGTCAGCCCCTGCTGAACATTTTTGGTTTAATACTCTTTCTGATGCTGTGTGCCTCTCTATGTGTTCTTTCTTCCCTGTAGTGTGTGTGTGTATAATACTTGAGGTACCACAAAAAAAGCTATATTTTGGGAAATTTAGATATGTCTAATTCTCCTTTCCAGTGTGCTCCCTTAAGTAATTATTTTTATTTTTGTTGTAACATTTGGTGTTTCTTCTGCACAAGCAATGTTTTCAGTTTTGTTCCCCACCTTGTTGTTTATTTCACAATATATCCTGGTGATTACCCTGTAATAGTAATAGAGATCTTCCTGGCTCTTCACAGCTGTGGAAGTGCTGGGGAATTTTGCATGTGTAATTTTGTTAGCTATTGAAAACTTGTCCTTTGTGGGAATTTATTTTATACTGTAGTCAGTAGTCAGTAGCATTTACAGCTTTCAGCTTCTTCTCAGCCTTGTCAAGAGAGTGGGTTCTTGCCAGCTAGGTGAGAAAGGCTGTCTCTGTAGCTTTCATTTACATTTCTCCTGAGGATGGTTCAAATCTTCGAAAAATGCTTAAAGGCTTTTGCCCTTCTCTTCAGTTTGCATTTGGTTTGTGTCTTTTGCCTGTTTGTCTATCACATCTTCCGCTACTTACTGTCTTGATTTTTTAAAGAGAAAGGAAAGATTGTCTCTTGGGGAGGTAAACTGTGACTACTGGTTCTCTCTCTCTCTCTCTCTCTCTCTCTCTCTCTTTCTTGCACATCTCTCAATCTCCTCTCAAGCACATCTTTAGGAATATCTTTTTTTGGTAGCTTTACTTTTTAAGGTTGTAATTTCATGAGATTCGGGCATAAAGATGGCTGACTTAGGTAGATGGGAAGAAGGCTGGGATTGCTTGTCATGTGTGCGCTTTTAGGGGCTTGTCTGCGTGCAAGCCATCATGAGGGCTTTGCATCTTTCCAGGTCCTACCTTGATTCTTTTCTCATTGTGTATTGGGAAACAGCAAGCTGCCATGCCTGGCGTTTCATCCTGTGCTTTTCATCCGCCAAGCGAGTGCCTAGTGATAATCATTCTTTTCTTACAACTGTGTGCAGACCTTCTTTTCCTGTTCACACTTGCAGTTTCTATTGTATTTGCCATCAGAGCACTTGTCTAGATTTGTCTAGACCTGGGCTTTGTAAATGTCCTCTGTAAAGGGCCCTTAAGAAATTATCTTGGGCTTCTCAGGCTGTCACATATATCACAGTTACTTATATCTATTATTGTAGCATAAAGAAGTATAGAGCTTACACAAACTACCAAATATGGCTGTGCTCAGGAAAACCTTTTTTGGAAACCCATTGGGGGTGGGGGTGGGACAAGAAAGAAAGAGAGGGGGTTGTGTTAGAGAGAGAGAGAGAGAGAGAGAGAACCAGAAATGGGTACATTTGATCCATGTCCTTGACCCACTAACCTGGGACCAAAATGAAGATGATTTTACTTTCCTTTGCCAGCCAGACTGCCTGCTTCTTTGCTGCTGGGTTAAATCAAATCCTAGTTGCCTGAATTATGAGATCAGATCCTGTAACTACAGGGAATGCAGTGCATTGTTGGTATTGGTGGTGATTAGGTCTTATTTATATTATTATTTTGCTATAACCGGTTGTACCAAAACTGCAGCCCAAAATAAATATTAAGAAAATGTTTCTCTTAGAAAATTAGAATAACTGAAACATCTTTACATCTCTATTGACTGCTGCCACCACTGTCTTTAAAGATGAACAGTGCAGAGCAGAGTGAGCCCTGGGAAGCGATGCTGGCCCATCATCTGCTCTCTGCAGAAGTCATAATTCAGAGAGAAAGGGATCTGCAGCAGGAAGCAGTCCTGTCACATTTTTATGAGTGTTTTATTGTTCTCCAACTAAAATTAGACCTCGTAGTAATGTCACCTGTGAGTAAGACAAACTGCAACAGATGAACTAGGAAGGGCTGAGTTAAGTATTGTTGAGTCATTTCTCAGGCAAGAGTATGTCTGCTTACCAAGAGAAGGAAGGGTCTGGACTCCTTTCCCCAGAATCAGGAGCTTCTGTGCATTTGCTATTTACATCAAAGATGCTTTACTTTCTGAACGATTGCTGTTGATGTGAGTATTTAAAAATCACCTCTTACACTGCTCTCTTTTGTGGGAAACACTTATTCTCTTCCAGATTGTATCAGAGGGTTGCAAATTCAACATATCTTACTTCGATATTTTCATCTAGTTTCCACACTTCTGAGACACAGCAGTCTGCTTGGGGTAGGGAAGATCGAATAGAAAGGGCAGATTGGGAATTATAGCTGGCAAGGCAAAGCTCTGGATTTTAGGTTGGTAGGACTGAGGAGGTGAACAGTGAGGACTGTAATGGGACATGCACTGGAAAGTCTAGTGCTCCATTGGGTGCACGCCACTGGGCTCTTTGTGTATCCATTTGCCATTTTCTAAAGGTTGTATGTGTGTGTATGCATGTGTGTACTCATGTGCATGCTCGCATGTGTCCATGCACTCTCATGCGTGCACATATGTATGCCCATATAGAGATGAGAGGAGGATGTCAGGTGTCCTATTCTGTCACTATCTACCTTATTTTCAGTAGGGTCTCCCACTGAATCTGGAGTTAATAGACGGTAGCCAGCAAGTCTCAGATTATCCATACCAGTAGCCATCTACCCTGTATGATGCTGATTGACAGGGACACATAGCCATCCCTGCTGTTGTATCTGGGTGCTGGGGAATATAACTCAGCTCCTCAAGCTTGTAAAGCAAGACCTCTTAACACTACCTACTGAGTCAACTCCCCAGCCCACATTGCATTTGTAATTCTAGTAGTGAGTGAAAGTTTTCCCATCTACTGCAACCTCCTGGGCTAGGATGAAGCAGATATAGTGCAGAGGGTTTAGAACAGTGCTTGGCACATGGTAAACAGTGAGTGAAGGCTGTTCCACATGGCTCAGATTGCTACTATAGACTATAAACATGGCTACTATTTTCTTTACACATGAGAGTGAAAAAGCCTGTGTAATCTTGTGAACTGTGTTGTACCAAATTTAAATACCTGATGTTATACTGTTTCCCGATGCTTCCTTTACAGGACTACTGTTAATAAAGTTCTGCTGAATCCAAATTGTGCTCATTGTCTTCATGCTGTCTGTGGCTCTTATGTTCTATAATGACCAGTGGAGTGGGTGTGACAGGACTGATAGCCTGCAGAACATACTTCTCTGTCTGGCTTGCTAGGTAAATTTCAGAACTCTTAGATACAGGTCTTCTCATTCAGAGTAAAGGGAAATAAGATGTTTTCAATTATAGAACAAGTTTTGGAAACTGTTTAATCCTATCTACCTCACATTGAAAACAAATGATGTGGCACAGAAGTATATATCATAAAGTAAGACATTTCCTCAGGATTTTTATTTATATTGCTACTAAAAAGTTGCCTGTGAATTATTGCAAATCAACCTATGTGAATTGGTTGAAGACTGGGAATTCTTTTCCTTTTATAATGAAAACTAAACCCAGAGCTGATAAGTTGCCATGCAGGCATGAGGACCTGTATTTAGACCCCCAACCCCAGCGCTGGGGAAAAGGAGACAGGTGGATAGCTACTCTAGCCAAACTGGCAAGCTTCAGGTTCAGTGAGGGATCCTGTCTTTAAAAATGAGATGGCAAAACATAGAAGAAAATCCATAATGTGGACCTCCATTCTCCATCCATTCTCTCTCTGTCTCTCTGTCTCTCTCTGTCTCTCTCTGTCTCTCTCTCTGTGTGTGTGTGTCTCTCCCTCCCTCCCTCATACTAACACACACACATATACACACACACAACTAAAAAAAAAATCTCAAAAGCTTTGGGGTCTGGAGAGATGGTTTCATGGCTCTTAAAGAGGAAATGACTTTGGTTCCCAACACACACATCTTTTAATTTTCCTCTACTTGTGACTCCAGTTCCTAGAGATCTGATGTCCTCTTCTGGACTCCGCGGGCACTGTACTCAGGTATATATATTTACACAGAAACACAAATACACATGATTAAAAATAAAAACAAAATATTAGAAACCCCTATAATTCCGGGATGAACTTTGCTTGCTTGTTTGTTTTAGGGTATGTGCTGCTGAAGTAAACACAGCGTTTTCTTTCCTTTGAATTTGTGAATATTTCAGAGCGACACTGAGCTGTATCAGCTCCTGGCACCAGTTCACAGCATTAACAATTCAGACCCTCGGAGTCAGTGATGTCATTTGTCCATAGGGACAGTTTGTTATCACCAAAGGAACAGGACTTCCACAATCTCTAAAAGGAATGTACCATTACTATTATCTTGCTTGGATTCAAGACATAATAAACAGCATGAACATAAGCCTAAGATAAAGTTTGAATGCAGCCTCCCTGATTTTAAGTGGAGATAATGTGTAGATTTTGAGTGTGTTTTTGGTTCACAGACAGCTGATGTCTCAGAAGCAGATTGGCCTCAGGAGTACTTGGTTTCAGTACAGTCCCCTTACCAGCAGGGGAATAGCAGACAAGTGGTATTTTTCAGACAGTAAAGCAGATGGCTCTTTCTCATCAGTACAGGGTGTGCCAACCACAAGACACAGCTACAGAAATTTTAACCCTGGAGGGAAGGAGGAAACAATTGCCATCAGTTGTTCCTTACAAGTTGACTTCAGAATGTTAGGGGAAGTATTTGTCGTTTTAAAAACCCATGTATTGAGTATACCACAATGATCCCCATATTCTCAGAGTTCTTACTAAAATGGTAAGGGGTGATGTATTTACTTTAAAAAGGAATACAACTCTTAACAGCTGACATTTCTGGCTAATGTGGTAGCATATGACTTGGACCTGATATCCAGCTTCCAGCTTCTTGTTTAAAGATTGGTGAGGATGGCCGACATTGGGGGAGGGGCGCTACTATAAAACAAAAGCCCTGTGCAATATGGGTTATAGAATTGGTTGAGAATAGCCATGGACCACTTAAACAAATGTTCTGTTCTTGGAACTAGAACATCAGAATGCCCCTCACTGGGTAGACCTGCATGAAGGCTTTATTCACACAGGGACTTCAGGAAGACAGAGCGCCATGCTGAGCTGCAAAAATCGGCACTCACAAACGGGAACCAGTGTTCATCTCAAGCTTTTCTGTCTGTGTTGACTTTGATTTAAAAATGGTGACTTCCACTGTGCAGTCCAGCAGCAGGGCTGAAGAGTCTTTAGGGCTGTGGCTGCATGCGTGAAGCCTTGGGCTCTCTCGTCAGCACTAATTAACTAATTTAAGCCTGAAGCAGGTGACAGGAGAGAGAGCTGAGTACCCTGTTGTCCTGTGTAGTGTATGGTGCACGGTGTGTGCCAAGGCTGATGAGAGGAACAGACTCTTGCCAGGAAGATCTACCTCTAGGCTCACCAGACAAATGTGTTACATGTTACCAGTTGAGGCCAGAGTGGGACATATCATGCTTCTGAGTCTCACCTGAGAGGGAAAACCTTCTAGTGACTAATGGACACAGCAGGGATTAAGGAATCATTGCTCAATCTGGCATGAACTCAGATCTACACGGCAGAAGCCTTGAATGTGGCTAGTCGGGTATAAGTATGAGGGAAAATAAAGACACTACTCTTCTGAAATGTCTGCATGTGTGTGGTGGTTTTAATAGTTTTGGACCCCATAGACTTGTGTGTGTGTGTGTGTGTGTGTGTGTGTGTGTGTGTGTGTGTGTGTGTGTGAATGCTTGTTCCGTATTGAATGGCGCTATTAGGAGGTGTGGCCCTCTTGGAGTAGGTGTGACATTGATGGAGGAAGCATGACACTGTGGGTGTGAGCTTTGAGGTCTCCAATACTAAAGCTCCTCTTAGTGTTGAATCTAGTCTCCCCCTTATTGCCTAGATAAAGATGGAACAGATATTGGGGGAATGGCCAACCAGTGACTGCCCCAACTTGAGGCCCATTTCATGTGAGAGAGCCAACCCCAGACACTATTAATGATACTCTGATATGCTTGTAGTCAGGAGCATAGCATAACTATCTCCTCAAAGGCTTCATCCAGAAGCAAATGGAAACAGATGTAGAGACCCACAGCCAAACATCAGGCAGAGCTCAGGAGGTCTTGTGAAAGAGTAGGGAATGGGATTTGATGTGTTAGAGGGCTAAAGGATACCGCAAGAAGACTCACAGAGTCAACTAACCTGGGACCATGAGGGCTCACAGAAACTGAACCACCAACCAAAGTGTTTTCAGGAACTGAACCTAGGCTCTCTATATATTCATAGCACATGTGCAGCTTGGTTTTCATGTAGGTCTCCTAACAATCAGAGGGGGTGGGATGTCTAAGACTTTGTTACCTGCCATTGGATCTCTTTCTCCTTGCTGGCCTGCCTGGTCAGACCTCAGTGGGAGAAGATGGGCTTCATCCTGCCTAGACTTGATTTTCCAGATTGGGTGGTTACCCAAGGGGGGCTTCCCCGATTTTGAGGATGGGAGAGGATAATGGGAGGGGGGATTTGTGAGGGTGGGGCTGGAAGGAGAGGAGGGAGGGGGCTGCAATCAAGATATAAAGTGAATAAATAAAAAGTATTTAATAAATAAATAGAAAAAATCAGAAACCATGATGATAACCTGAAGAAAGTGTGACAGCCCCAATAACGTTTCTTTTATAAAAGTTGCCTTGGTCATGTTGTCTCTTCATAGCAATGAAACCCAAAGACAGTGTGAAAAGCAACAGTAGAGGTAGTCAAGTAAATGTCTCATGGTGTCTTAAGTAAAAAATAAACAAGGCAATAGCTTTGAGGGAAAAAAAAACCCTAAAACCAAACCAGATAAATCAACATATCAGCTCCTAAGAAGGAGCAACTGAGATACAAATGTCAAAGAAGTTGGTTGAAATAAAAGAATAAGAAACAAAAATTGTTTTCAGCTTAAGACATCTGGAAGAAGACTTGGTTTCTAGGATGGAGGAGTAATATGAACAATGAAGAGGACCCCTTGCAGAATGCTCAGAAGAAAGGCAGGGCTATGCAAATGTGGAGAGTGGAGGTGGTGGTCAGTAGACAGGTCTTTAACCTAAAGAAAGCTGAACCGAAAGGCAGGAAAATCAGAGGCAACGGCTATGCTGGAGAAGCAGATAAGTAAATAGCAAAGGGACCCCTGAGAACCTTCCAAAATTAATGAAAAAGGTTTCTACATAGATCTGCTTGGCAAAATATTTGAATTTTAAGGATAAATCAACCCCAGGAGATAGAGCAGGTTGCCTGCAGAGGAACACAAATTAGGTTTGTCTCAGGCATCTTGTCTATTAAATGCCAGAAGTGTAAGACTGTGGCCCAGAGACTGAATCCAGCTGCATTGTTGGTGTGTGCTGTAATGACTTTCTTCATGTATGTTCTACATTCCACCCATCTCTTAGAAGACTTTGTACACACACGTTTGTCATAGCAGAGAGAATTGTTTTAATTTATTTCTCTGACCTTTAAAATTGTGTGTGTGTGTGTGTGTGAGAGAGAGATGTTGTGCATATTTGATTGTGAGTGTGGGTAAGTGTGTAGAGGTTAGAGGACAAAGATTGAGGTTTGGTACTTGCAGTCCATGTTGTCTGACACAGGGTCTCTTGCTCATGACTATGTAGGCCAGTCTAGCTAGTCTGAGAGCTTCTAGGGGATTCTCCTATCTCCCATCTTACCACAAGATTACATACCTACCATGCCTGGCTTTATGTTCTGGGGATCTGAACTCAGGTCCTCATACTTGCATGGCAAGTGCTTTGACCACTGAAACATCTCAGCCCCATACTCTGATTTTGAAGGTTCAGTCTGGCATGAAGTCTTACAACTTACTGACCCTCTGGGAAACTAGGATATGTTTATGTTTCCTGTTCAATGATTGGTGATTAGCAGCCCAAACTCTGGAAAATTTAACTCAGTGGTTGTGGGAGTTGGGTTATCCAAGGGAAAAATGGAGCAAATTATAATTAGATAATTAAAAACTCACCAATCCAACAAAAAAACAAGAGCAATCTGACTGTACGTCCTTTATAAAAGGCACATTCAAAAGGAAATTACTCAAAAAAAAGGAAATTACTCAAAGGCTTAAATGAAAGAAATTGATAAACACAAGCAAAGAGAATGTAATAGCTTGATTGTAAGACAAACCATTAAAATAGGACACAAATTATAAAGATGAAAGATGTGAGCTGCAATTATGACATAACATGAATTTTTATGGGTAAGTTACATCACAGCACACATTCATTATTGTAAATGAAAGAAGAGGAATGAGGCATTAACATATTTTGGACACATTAAATTAGACAGTAACAAAAATATTAGAGGCTGTAAGTCTGCTGATAATTTAAGGGTGTCCTAGGGAGTAGGTATACATTGAGACCAGTACCTTGCTAACAGACAAAACTTATCTTTAGAGCTACATTGAATACTTTTCCTCCAAACGATATATTCTAAACCATAGTCTAAGAATTGAATATATTGAACGCAATATCAATATATTCTCTAACAGCAATAAACTTTGAAAAACACAATTTACGAAAAATGAAAAGAAAAATCCAGAATCTCTGACCACCTCTCATGCCATCTTCTCAGTAACTCTGGGTGGGTTAAAGAGGACAAGACTTCTATTTTGGAAATTTCTGGTACGAATGAATCCCATGAGATGTGATCAGGGCCACTCATTAGAAGAACATACTATAATTAGAAGAACAACAGCAAAATTAAACATTGTAGCTCAGGAATTAGAAAAAAAAGGAAATTTCATGGGAGATTATTAAAGATACATAAACATGTAAGTAATGGGGATAAATCTCAATGTATTTCTTTGGGAAGAATATGGCCAAGATTCCAGGTAAGTTTTGTAGGTAACCTAATTCACACACTCACATGTGCACGCATGTGCACACACACACACACACACAAACACAGAGAGAAAGAAAGAGAGAGAGAACTTTAGGAATGACAAGGAGAAAATTAAGGAAACATAAAGATACAATTTATGTGCTTATATATTTATCAATTTGAGACAGAGGTAAATGAATACTTTTATAGAAAAAAGAATGGTCCAAGTTCACTACAGAAGAAAAATAGCTTAGCAGTAGAGAGCAGGAAGGATTAGTGAGTGGGCCCTCACTCCTTACAACAGATAGATGGGTTTCACTGGTGAATGAAAATCGCATATAAGTCACTTGTTTCTAATGGAGAGATGAAATATTTTTAGTTTGGATATAATTTCTCATGCCATTATGAGGTTGGTTGTCTTCCTGGCATCCATTATCCCTTGCTTTCTTCTTACACTGTTTCTTGGTTTTGTCAGGCATATGCTCCATCCTCAGCTCAAGCAGGCAAGGGCAGTGGTGCTTAGCTGGGCCACTAAGTGTGGCCAGCTGTGTGGCCTTGTGTGATCTTGACAATGTAAGAGTTAAGTACTGAGAAATGAATTGTCCTCACATCATTCATTGTCAAGACTAGTCACTGGGAAAGGAATAGTGTTTTTAGCAAATGGTACCAGGAGGATGAACATCCACATGCAAAAACATGAATCAGGAGCCCTATCTTCTAACAGGTATGAAAATCCCCTCCAGCTATTATCACAGACCTAGGACTAAAAGCTGAAGTGATAGAACTAGATGAAAGTCTAGAGTCAGGCAAAGGCTGTCTCATGTGATATGAGAAATATCAGTGCCAACAGGAATACTTGAATAAATGAACCTAAAATCAAGCACTTTGGAACAGTCTGTTTCCCTCTACACCATTTTGTGGTCAGAACGACAGCTAGTCTGAGGACAGAAAGATCCAGGCCGGAGCAAGGCCCTGAGCAAGGTTTCTGAGACTATCACTGAGCCTGGAGCTAAGGAACCTGGAAATTGCTTTACCTCAGGATTTGTTCCCAAGAAAGGCAGCGTCTTCACCATGGCTTCTGGAGTCTTTGTCACTTGCCCTCAGTGCATTGTGAGTGATACACGCTGACATATGGAACTAGCTCAGAAGACAGTGCACAATTCAGAATGACATGCATTATAGGCTGCTTGACAGATGTGATTGTGTGAAGGAGATTTTGTTTCAAAATCTACAGTGTTCCCTGATTTAATGTTTAAGACATATTTTTGTTATGTTCCTAACTTAAAATAGATTTTAATAATAAAACACAGGAAAAAGAGGACATAAGGCTTTTGATGTCAAAACTTAAATTTTAGAAACTAGAATATGGTGATTGATTTATGAAAGTATGACCAAATAGGAATTATTCTATTCCCTCAGTGTTAAGGATGATTGCTTGGCATTAAAGAATTTCATAAAATTTAAATTATGAACAAGCCAATGGAGGAAAACCCATAAGGTCTCAATAGATGGTAGAGAGTTACTTCATCAAATTTAATATCTTTTCTTAAAACAAAACCTCTCAGCAATAAGAATAGAAGGATTGAAAAATATTTTCCATCTTAATATAGTCAGTGATATGTCTTAAATTAATCAAAGCTTTTTAAAAACAATGAAACTCTAGAAACATTTAAAATTCCCAAGTAAGATATCATTACAAGGTTTTTTTTTTTTTTTGGAAAGTATGATACATTGTTATTTGATGGAAAATAACTGATAAATGTAACTGGTGAAGAAGCAAAATTAATGTATGAGGTATAATTGGAAAAACAAAGGCAGGAAGACTGGAGAAGCAATAAAGTGCTTGCTTATGAATTATATGCACAAACCCTTGCAGATTGTACACATACAACAACCATTTTTAATCAATAACCGAAAACCCCTTTCATAATCAAAACCACCCAAATAAATGCAAATTTTATAAGAAGCATCCCTGTGAAGAAACGTGGTGCTTTGCTGTGGATGAATCATCTGTCTCCCCCATCAAAGGCACAGAGACCATCATGGTGTAGTGGGTGGAAAGAATGTAAGAGTTGGTGGATAAAGAAGATCTATGAAATGCTGACTTCGGGACATAGCTTGGCTGTTATACACACTGATTGATTCTAGCAACTGTGGTTATGTATACAATAACACAATATCAAGCCAACTAAAATTCCAGTATGGTGGAGATGCTATTGATGATAAATGGTTATTGAGTCAGGGACAACCATTCTCCTTTAGGGACATGGCTGCTAGTTGGGTATCCATGCCTCAGTGGATGGCCCTACCCTCAAATGCATCATGAACTGGACCTGGGGTGGGTTGTTAATTGATAAAATAAACCACCAGCAACTGGAGGGCAGAAACTTGGGAGGGAAATAGGATGGAGTCTTCTAAGTGGAATTGGAGGGAGGACATATGGATAGATGTAGTAAAAATACATTGTATAAATATATGCAATTTTCAAATAAATAAACATTATACAAGCAATACTTTTAAAGATGTGTCACAGATGTGTCATAGAAGAACTTAAGAATATGAATTAGTGAAGTAGTAGATAAGATTTGATTGAAAAACCAAAAGTAGATACACTGTAGAAGTAATTAAGGCATTTGTTACTTGTTTTGTAGTTTTCACACAGACCAAAACAACCATGTTTAATCAATAACAGAACCCCCCCTTCATTATCACAAGTTCCAAATAGAAATAGGTTTTATTCTATTTTTTTATTATCTTTAATCTTTTCTTTACAGTCCAGTCTCTATCCCCCTCCATGTCTTCCCTCTGACAGTTCCTCATCCCATTCCTCTTCCCCGTCTCCAAGAGGATGTCCCCACCCCCCCACACCACACCACCCTGCCACGCAGGGCCTCCTCACTCCATGGGCTTTCAAGTCACTCAAGGGTTAAGTGCATCTTCTCTCACTGAGGCCAGACCAGGCAATCCTCTGCTGTATATGTGTCCAGAGCTTCATACCAGGCTTGTGTATGCTACCTGGTTGGTGGTTCAGTTTCTGGCAGATCTTGGGGTCCAGGTTAGTTGAGACTGCTGGTCTTCCTATGGTGTTGCCCTCCTCTTCAACTTCTTTCAGCCTTTCCCTAATTGAATCACAAGGGTCCTTGACTTCAGTCCAATGGTTGGGTATAAGTGTCTGCTTCTGTCTCAGTAAGCTGCTTGTTGGGACTCTTGAAGGGCAGCCATGTTAAACTCCTGTCTATAAGCACATCATAACATCAGTAATAGTGTCAGGCCTTGGAGCCTCCGCTTGAGATAGATCCCAATTTGGGCTGGTCACTGGACCTTCTTTTCCTCAGTCTCTTCTCCATGTTTGTCCCTGTATTTCTGGATCAGAGTTTTTAACTGTGGGATGGCAATCCCATCCCTCCACTTGATGCCCTGTTTTCCTACTGGAAGTGGAACATATTTTCTGAGAAACATACATGGTTTATTAATACAGGCCTACATGTGCTATGGCTCAACTCTAAGTCATCATTCAGATCTTAGATTAATTTCATGACAGAGCCCTTTTCTGACTATTCAAAATCAATTTACTCTTTTTGTTGTAATGCCATTTAAAACCTTGTGCTTTTCTTTTGTCATGCTTACATGTAATTATGTGTTTTTAAAAATATACTTTAGTATTGTGCATGTGTATGAGTATGGGCCTATGTATGCCAAGGCCCATCACGTGTGGAGGTCAGAACAACTCTGTGGAGTCTATTTTCTTCTACCTTTTTGTAGGTCTGGAGATGGAACACAGGTGTTTAGCTTAGGACTGCAAGTACCTTTATGTGTCCAGAGATCTCATTGGCCTGCCACTGTTTGGTTTGACTTGTTTTTAGTAGCCTGTCACCTGTGTGTGTGTGTGTGTGTGTGTGTTTAGAGGTCAACTTGGGGTTTCATCTTCAGAAATGCTGGCTGTCCATTTACTTTGAAATGGTCTCTTGCCTCCCTGGAACTTTGCACATAGGCTGTCTGGGCTGTAAGTCCCAGGGATCCTCTTATTTCTATCTCCCCAGCTCTGGAATTACAAGCTTATGGTACTACGCTCAAAGATTTTTATGTGGGTGCTGAGGGTTGAACTTTACAAGACAAGCACTTTACGAAGTTCTCTTCCCAGCCCAGAATGGTATCTCACTTCACCACTGTATGTGTAGCTGTGATTGTATATGACACAAAGTAGACAATTCAACAAAAAATTTTTTAGTGAACCTTTAAATTATACTAATTAACCATTTTGCATAGTATAATGTAGCGTGCTGCACCAC
Organism: Apodemus sylvaticus; assembly: GCF_947179515.1. Lineage (NCBI taxonomy): Eukaryota > Metazoa > Chordata > Mammalia > Rodentia > Muridae > Apodemus > Apodemus sylvaticus. The sequence goes on along the minus strand of NC_067493.1, from coordinate 25,415,879 downwards.
CATTTTTCTTACATAGCACAATTACAGTCTGTCAGAGAATTCAGTAGTCAATAACAGGTTACAGTTAATTGGAAGTTCATTTGCATGAGTACTTGAATTTTTTTTTTAAGAAAAGCAAAATCAACAGTAATGAACACAGACTTGCTTTTATATGCCACAAACCATTGATAAAGGTGTAATTATAAAATAACTTTAATATTTGCTCAGGAAAAGGCAGAAAATAAAAAAATAAAAGTCTAGCTATAACCCCAAATATATTTGAGAGGTTAGTGTATATTAAGCATATTTAATTTAACATTAGAGGAAATCTGGTGTGGTGCCCAGCCACGGGGCTGGCTGACACTGGTCTTTGTCCCCGTGCTCTCACCTTCATATATATGCTTCCTATACTGACTCTGATAACTACTGTAACGATGTCATAAAAATGATGGTGTGTGACTTCAAGATTAGCTTGCAAAACACACTGCAAGTTTTGTCTGTGTTTTCTTGGATTATTTGCTTTGGAAGAAGCCAGATACCATCTTGAGAACATTCATCTACCCTTAAGGGAGGTCCCCGTGAAGAAGAAATAAAATTGATCAACAGTAACTGTCTACTTCGCTGACTGTATGAATGCACAGTGTTGGAAGTGTATCCTCCAGTCCTAGTGAAGTCTTCAGATTATTTTGGTCAGCAAGGCATCAGCCAGACATTACCTGGCATGAGATACAGCCAATCTAGAACAACAGAAGTAAGCTACACTTGAATTCCTAACCCATAGATGCAGTGGAGAGTGTTTACTGTCTTTTAAAGCTACTAAGCTGTAGAATGATTTCTTTCATATCATTAAGTACCTGATCAAATTGATTGACTAATATAACCAGCTGGAGTTTGGACATAAAACATTGGTTACATTCTTTCTTCTTTGTATAAAAAAATTTAATGGAATGGCTCAGTGGGTAAGAGTGCTGGCCATCAAGCCTTCAACCTGACTTTGTTCTTTGGACACACATGGTTTGAAGCAAAGAGCCAACACCTCTAAGTTGTCTTCTCACGTCCACATGGTGTGATCCCCCTCTCTCTCATAATCATAATAAATATATAAATAAACATAAGAAAAGTTTTGGAAATCCCAAATGGATGAAACATTTGAATGTAAACATAGAAGCATTTATTGGAACTAAATAATGATGAGGATTTTTATAATTTAAAAACATTTATTCTTTGATAATTTGTGTTATATAAATATACAATTATCTTGATTGAATTCTCCCCAATTTCCCCTCCTGTCTCTGCTAATCTCCTCTTTATAAACTACTGAATCTAGTTAGTGTTTTCCATATGTACATCAGTGTAAGGCTATCTTCTGGACCATTGGCAACCTACTAGTTGCTGTATCCCTGAAGAGAAATTATTTCCCCTCTCCTAAAAGCCATCAGCTAAAAGGTGGGTCCTCATGAGGTCCCCTCCTCACCCATATTGCAGTGTGAACTGGCTTAACTTTATGTAGGTCTTCTGCAGATAAACACAGCTGCCTTGAATTTGTGGATGCAACATCTGTGTCACATCTAGAGGACGTTTCACTGCACTTTCCCTCATCCTCTGGGTCTTGACTCTCTTCATCTGCATTTCTGCAAGGTTCCCTGAGCCGTAGGATGCTGATCCATATGCACCATTTAGGGTCAAGCACTCAGTAACCTCTTATTCTCAGCACTTTGATCAGTTTCAAGTCTCTGCAGATTACTGCACATTGTAAACAGAAGCTTCTCTAGCCAAAATCAAAAGCAATACTAATCTATGGGGATAAACATAAATATTTAGGAAATATTTACAACCTCCCATTTAGTAGAACAACAAGCAGTGATAGCTCCTAAATCTTGGCCTATGATTTCTCAAATTTTGGCCATGTTTACAGTGCTGTGCATGGATTACCTTCTCAGGACCAATCAGAAAGCACTTGGTTACCTCTACAACAGTCATGTGATATTGCACTAGTAAGCACATCTTGCTTTGCTGGTCAGTATTATGGCATGTAAGGTTCACTTCTTGGTAAACTGGTTGATGACTTTTCTCTCCTAGCAGCTGGCATAGCAATTCTAGCATCAGTCATCATGAAGAAATCTTCCAGGTCATTTCTACCATGATTTATGTATGTTCTGTAACAAAAAAAGTATTGTCTTCAGCAATAAGGCTCCACCATCTTAGTTACAGGACAACTAAGAGCAATGATAATTGTTTGTGTTGTTTGAAGGGCTCTGGGCTTCCCTCACCAATAACTCATAGGGTGGTATTCTACAACTGGTCCTGAGATTTTCATTTTATTAACATGCCTTCTGGGAGAAGTTTTGTCCACTTATGTAATGTACCTCCATTCAAACTCCTTTTAAATTATATTTTAAATTTAGCTTGCAAAGTAGTGGTCATACTCCTTAGATTTGGTTAATCTATCCCCCAGCCCCCTCATCTTAATCACCTTACAACCAATCTTTCTAAAATGTTTAACCCCTAGGATTTCTTCCCTCTACTTTCATATCATATGCATTCGCTATCCTCCTTACCCCTTCTTTTTTTTTTATTGAATATCGTCTTCATTTACATTGCCAATGGTAAAACCTTTCCTGATTTCCCCCCTCCCCAAAGACCCCCAACCCTCTAGCTTAACTAGACTTTTCAGAAAGCTTGTGTATGTATAGGAATACAGGTATATATTCATGGTCTCATACAGTGTATGTGGATACCAGAGGTTAACATTAGGTATTTTCTTCTATCTTTACTTTATTTGTTGAGATAGAATCTCCTACTGAAACTGGATTTCATCAATCTGACTAGGCTGTCTAACAAATGAACTACAACAATCCCTTTGTCTCCACCTCTCCAGCATTAGGATTACTGACATGTATTCTAACACCCAATATTTATGTGAGTGCTTGTTATACCAATTCAATTAATAAAGCCTTTTCAGAAAGCATATTACTGATTGGGTCATTGCCTCAGTTAATTTTTTAGATTTTTGAAGTAGACAGAATCTTCTTATTTAAGACTAAAATATTAGAACTAAGATAATATGAAATTTAAGAATTGTATGGGTACTTACTAACCTAGCATCTAGTTAGGGTTTCATTGCTCTGACAGGACTTCATGACCATGACAACTCTTATAAAGGATAACATTTAACTGGGTCTGGCTTACAGTTTTGAAACTTTAGTCCATTATCATCATGGAGGGAAACATGGCGGCATGCAGACAGGCGTGGTGCTGGAGCTAAAACTTCTACATCTTGTTATGAAGAGAGAAGGAGACTGCTCCATATTGGGTGTAGCTTAGGCACTGGAGACCTTAAAGCCTGTCCCCATAGTGACAAACTTCCTACAACAAGGCCACACATACTCCTTTAAAGTGGCACCTCCTAATAGTGCCATTTCCTATGGGTCAAACTTTCAAACATAGGAATCTATGGGGTCTATCCCTATTCAAACTACCACACCTAGCTTGTTTGAACTCTGATTTTTTTCACCAACATATTATTCAGCTAGTCTTATCTGTACTGATTATTGGTTCCAAAGTTTTCTTGTATACTGTGAGAATGTGAGGATGTCTTTTAGGCCACAGTGAGTATTGCTTATTCCCAAGGTCCTTTATATTTTTGTCTTGCCTATTGTCTTTTTCTTTTTAAAAAAGATTTATTTATTCATTGTACGTATACTAGTATGCTATCCCTGTCTTCAGACACACCAGAAGAGGGCATCACATCTCATTACAGATGGTTGTGAGCCACCATGTGTTTGCTGGGAATTGAACTCAGGACCTCTGGAAGAGCAGTTGGTGCTTTTAACAGCTGAGCCATCTTTCCAGCCACTATCTTGCCTATTTTCTATCCTCTAGGCATTCACAAGATACGTGATTTCCTCAAAATCCATAGTCTATGTGTTTAACCTGTACTGCAAAAGAAAGAAAAAAAACAGTATCTTAGACTAGGATTATAGCTCGTTGGGTAGTGTTCTTGTTTAATGTGCATGAAGCTCTGGCTTCTGTTAACAGCTCTGCATAAATTAGGCATGGCAGTCCATATCTGCAATCTCAGTATCAGAAGCCTGGAACAGGAGGATCAGAAGTTTAAGATCATCCTTGACTATATAGTGTCTTGAGGCCAACTTGGGCTACATGAGACCGGATCTTGAAACAAGGCATTGTCATTTAACTGCATTAATTAAGAGTCTTTGTGACAATAAAGAAAATATATTTTATCTGCTATAGTTACACAGGATAAAGAGTCTCCTGCATTTACAAGGTTGAAAAATATGCAGAAATACAGATTTGTGTGTTTCCTGGAGGGCAACGGAACGTGTCTTCTAGGACTGATGCGCTCTGCTCCACCTGTATACTCTCATGCAAAGCTCAGGGCAGCACAAAGGGGAAACATATATTACCAAGAAATCCAGCATCCTTTGACCTGCGTGTGCTTCCTCTCATCCCTTTCCCTGCTCCCTTCTCTGTTGTCTCTCTTGTCCTAATTGGACATTTCTCTTGGATCCTTACATGCATTCCACTGTCCTGCTTGTCCCCTGCAGTGTTTGTTTGTTTGTTTCTTGCAAATTTTTATTTCCTCTCTATCTAGTAATTTTCTTAACTTCCATGCTGTTGATTCTTTACTTTGTACTCCTTCAGCCCTGCTTTGAAAAATCGTAGTTTGGTGATTGCTTTGCTCCTGTTTTTCTTAGCATTTTGTTCTAGAAAAGGTATTAACGTTCTTGTCATTTCTCTGAAGCTAGTAATTAAATTAAAAAAAAAACCTATTTTTCCTTTTAGATACAGAATCCCGTTTCTTCCAGGGCTGCTTGTGTGTGTTCAGCTAGCTCTTTGTCTCTTATTTTATTTCAGATCTTCTCCAAGTCCTGATGAACCTGGGTTGACTTGACTTTTATGAATGGAGGCCTGGCTTCATTAATACTGGTAGCTGTCACATGTTTCTGATTCAGCCATGTGCTTTTCCCCGAAGTGGGAGGGTTTAGGGTTGGCTCTATGTAGAGCTTGGGGCATTGGACTTGGCAAATATCCCTGTAGGGTGCAGAGTGGGTGGGGAGTCAGCCGGCCAGCTGGATTTCCTCCAGATTGCTAAGGCAAGAAAGACCTGGCTTTGTTTTAGGGGCACTGGTCTTATTCACAGCAGAGCTGTTCTCTATCCCTACTGCTCATAGCACGTGTGATTTGCCTCTCTGTGTACCCTCTGAAACCCTCTGATATGCCATCGCTCTGGTAAACCACCTGCTTTGTACTGTCTCTGTCTTGCTGAAGGCATGGACTTGCTTATTACTAGCCCAGCTGTCCTAACTGGGATTTCCAACCTATGTGCTGCTGAGCTGTTCATGCCCCTGTAGTTCTTCAGGTCTGTGCTTCTCTTGAGCCTTGAGAATGGCTCTGGGCCAGTGTTAGGGGCCTCTTCCTTGTGTGCTGCTTGGCTCAAAGTTCCTCTGTAGGCTTTGGCCTTTGTGTTCTCTGCCCTGTGTGTGTTCCCTGCCCTGTCTAGAAAACATATGGTCGCCTTCTGGCACTTTCCGTTGTATCTGGAATTCTTTAATTTCATGGGGAAACAAATGACTGCCATGAGTTGATATGAAAGTGCTGTGGGTAGGAGGGAGTCGCTAAAGTGCTTGGTTGCCCAGTTCTTTCTGTGGTGGGGGTCTTCCCTTTGTGAGCCTCTTTGGGTCGGGTCACTGTTGCTGTAGTACCACGCTCACTGCATTCACTGTTTCATTGGGTTGAGGGTATGCACTGTGCATGAGGAATCGCTGACGTCAGGTTGGTTTCCAGTGTGGGCCTCCGCGCTCTCAAGAGCATCCTCTACCCACGTCTTCTGATTGTTGAGATTGCTGTCTTTCCTTCATGCCATTTCTTCACGTTGAAAGTTTGGTGCTGTCTATGTTTCTGTTCCTGTTTCCAAGGGTCTATCACCAAGTGCATTTCCTTAGCTGTATAAGATTTTTCTTGTCATCTGGTGGCAAATGCAGGAGCTCAACTTCATGTGACTGAATGGGGCAGAGCCTTCACTTAACTGTCTTACTGGCAGAGGGGTCTGCTGCCTGCCCCCTTCAGAACTTGCTGTCAGTAAGCAGCTCTGGGCCGGACTTCCCACCCTTTCCCCTGTGGCTGTCTGAGCCAGCCCAAGGTAGGGATGAGGCCTCCAGCCTATGGCTAATTACTTGGCCAGTCTTCCTCCAGCTCCGTCTAGGCTGTGCTGCACTGATAATGGGATTATTCTTAGCTGCTGCTGGGGAGACTTTGCAGCTGACACAGGCTCCGTCTAGTTCTTCAGATTTACCATCATGATTCCTTTCAGTCTCGGAGTTTTCCAGAAATCCACTCAGCTATTCCATAAGTGCTTATTGTGAACGGCAGTGTGCTGGGTATTAGGAAATACGGGTCAGAAAAGAAAAGAGAGGCTACCTGCGGAGGGGAGGAGACAAGTTTTAAAACAGTTAACTCATATACTTGACATGTTCTGTGAGGCACAGAAAATGTCACCCCAGAGTTATCATAGAAATCAGCCTGGAGCAAGTGATAGTTGACCAAATTAGAAAGGAAGAGAAAGAGTGACCTAGTGATGAAGACTAGGGCGAAAAGAACTTAAAGACAGAGTGGACGTACCTGCTGGTATTGGCCCTCAGAGGTATTTACTTTTGCTGTGGATTCGTTTTCATTTTGAGTGTCTTCAATATAAAGGAACTTGAGAAGGGGAAAAAGTTATGAGCCACCCTGGACCAGGAAACCTCAGTAAATAGTGACTTGAAGAGCAATGTATACCATAGAAAATACATGAAATAGAATGAAGCCTGACAGATCATTGGACTGGGGAAGTGGGTCAATTGGGAAAGTGTTTGCCTAGAGCAGTGGTTCTCAACTTTCCTGATGCCAACCATTTAATTCAGTTCATCATGTTTTGGTGACCCCCAACCATATAATTATTTTGTGGCCAGCTACTGTTGTGAACCATAATGTAAATATTTGTGTTTCCTGGTGGTCTGTGAAAATGGTCATTTGACCCCTTTCCCCACAAATCCATTCATCATGACTCACATGTTGAGAACTGCTGGCTAGCATGTATGAATTTTTGGGTTTTGTCAGTAGCACATTCATAATCCCAAATTGGACATATCATGACCCATATATTGAGAACCACTGGCCCAGCATGTATGAATTGTAGGGTTCTGTCAGTAGCACATCCATAATCCTAGCTGTAAGGACATAGAGACAGCAGGGTTAGAGAGAAGATCAAGGCCACCCAGCAGGAAGTGAATTGAAAAGGAGCATCCAAAGATGTAGTCATTTGGAAGAGTTTGAGATGAGGGTAGTGGAGGGCAGGGAGTGATGTGTGGGCACAGAGCCTTGATTCAGTCAGCTCAATGGTATCGACTGTTACTCTTAGGTAGAAATTAATTTTAAAAGCTTAGTTGACAGATTTGAATGCTGCCTACAGCTACGACTTGTTCAAAGAGCATTGAAGACAGTACCTTTTCTTATCTCTAACAGGAGGAACTTATAATGAGCAGTATGATGCCTATCTTGGTCAGATCAAACACTGAAGCATCCTCCCCTGTGTTCCTTAAACAGTATGCACAGAAAGAGCCCACAGGAAGGCATTGCTACCACATCTTCAAGGTGGTAAAATGTAAATGTAGACTCAAATCACCACACTAGTTAGAGCTGACACTAGGATTCACCCTGCATCTCTGACTTGAGAGTGGTGGGCTTTGACTCAGCCGTAGGAAACGGGGGGGGGGGGGTTGCTATAGGTGAAAAATAATAAAAGATTGACAGTTTTATTTGGTCCACCCTAATGTATCTCCTCCACTAAATCGCTAACAGTGTCAGTGCCCCGTCTGCTAGCTCTGCCAGGTCTGGCCCCAGGTCATTCCTGTGCTTGTCTGTATCATTTGGACATGCCTGCAGTCTTAGTTACACTGAACTTGAAAACTGCCCTGCTCAGGTGAATACTAGGTAACATAGCTTATTTTACTTTAAAACTACGTGTTTTGGTTATGACATTACTTTCCCTCCACTATGCTGACACAATTATATTTTGGGAAAACTGCTGGGTTATATTGGTAAAGCATATAGAAGAATACACATATTGCAAACCTGATTGCTCACAATATGATTAAAAAAAAAATCAGCCTAGCATGTGCTCCACCAAGAGTGGTCTCCCGAGGGAGTGCTGGGGGCTGCTTCAGCTCAGCATTTTTCCTTCTTATTGTGTTTGTTGACCTCCGATCAGCCTCATTCTCTCAGCTATGCAGTGTATGCATGGGTAAAGGAAAGAAGGCCCTCCCAAACCTGTGCTTTCTATCTGAGTACCTGCAGACATCAGCCGGTGTTAATTAGGAGTAAATCACATTGAGAGTGCAAGCATGCACAAGCCATGAGATATAAGAATGAAATAGTGAAACCCATTATTTTGTATACTAACTGAAAATAATAAAGAAAAATGAAATCACCCATGTAACTTTGCTAATGAAATATTATTGTTATAGCATTACATTATTCAAAATTATGAACCTTGAGAAAGGGTGGTTTTTTTTTTGTTTTTTTTTTTGTTTTTTTTTTTAAACCACAGCAAATACGTTTTTAATGAAGGTAAGACCTAGACTGGGGAAAGAGAGATGGCTCAGCTGTTAAAAGCTAGACTCACAACCAAAATGAAGATAAGGTCTTTAGTGTGGTATTTGGCAATTTGTGCAGGTTTTTTGAGGGTTGGGTGTCATGGGGGTTGGAACTCAGGCTTCTTTGGCTTCAGGATAATTGTGTGTACATTTGGCGTACTTAGTATCTGGTTTAAAAAAAATAAAAAGATGAGTCTGATTGTGATGTTTCTCATGTTGAGGACCTGATCTTAAACACTGTGGTCTTGTTGTTTTCGTGTAACTTTTAGTTCAGGTACAATAATTCTTTTAAAAGGCATGGGCAATTAATTATGTGACCGCAAAAAAATAATTTCGCCTAAGTTAATTGCACAAATTATTGTAGCCCTAAAAGGTTAATGACTGTCAAACATCTTTGATGCATAGAGCCCATTAAATGCCACTGTCATCTGAATAATGTAAATGAGTAGACCCGTCCTTCTTGGACAAATGAGTTTCATTCAAAGGACAACAGTAAACAGTGCTTTGCTGTGTATTAGAGGAAGATGTTCAGGCTCTTCTGCAGAGAACTCAAATAATTCAGTCGGAGGGGTCATAATTGAGCATTACATTTCAAAATATAAGCCATCAAAACCTCTTAGATTTCAAAAGGTAAATAGAAATTTTAGGTTACTAATTATTCATACTTCATAGGGCTACTGAATCACTGAAGTTTGTGGATAAATTAATATATTTATAGAGACTTTGCTTAGGCCCTAAAGAATTAGGTACAGCCAATAAGGAAGGGACTTTTTTCTTTTTTCCCTCCTCCTCCTCCTCCTCCTCCTCCTCCTCCTCCTCCTCCTCCTCCTCCTCCTCCTCCCCCTCCTCCTCCTCCTCCTCCTCCTCCTCCTCCTCCTCCTCCTTCTTCTTCTTCTTCTTCTTCTCCTCCTCCTTCTCCTCCTCCTCCTCCTCCTCCTCCTCTTCCTCTTCCTCCTCCTCTTCCTCCTCCTCTTCCTCCTCCTCCTCCTCCTCTTCCTCCTCCTTTTTTTTTTCTGGATATTTTACCAAAAGCTGAGGAGAGTCCTGGGGATTTCTGAAATAGAAATTCTTCTACAGCTGTAGAGTGAACAAAGTTTTTAATATTAATTTTGAGTTTGTTAACTGCTAAAGCTTCAATTTATTATATAATTCTTAAAACTTATCTTTGTAATCTTACTATTACTCCTTGTGCATGATATATAGTCTAAAGTACTTCTGTGTGTATGTGTTTGTGTGTGTATGTGGAATGCATCTGTGAGTAAGAGTACATGTGTGAATGTGTGTGTAGACTTGAGGACTACCTTGAATATCGCTTCCTAAGACCTCCATCTTTTTTGAGGGGGAATGTTTCATTATCCTGGGGCTCCACCTTGGCCAGTGTTTCTCACTGGCCCCAGGGATTCACCTCCTGTATGAGCCCAGCTATTTAAAACACAGGATTTGGAGATGAAGTCAGCTCTTTATGCTATCATGTGCTTGGCCAGCTGAGCTGTCTTCTCAGGCACTGGACCCATTTTTCCTTTTCAGCAACAATGTATCCCGAAAGATTTCAAAACCCCTAATTCCTTTAAGAGATGCTTTGCCAAAAAAGGATTTTTTTTTTTTTTGGTTCAAGAAAGTTTGGAAAGACTGCTTGCTATATCCTTTTCTTAGAAAAGTCATGATATATATTTATGAATTAAAAGATTTGTGAAATTATGGGACAAACAAATAAATGTACCACCATTCAAAAATGTTTTATAAATTTATCTGGTGATGGAAATGCCCACTCTTGTTTTGTACAACAGTTTTGAACTTCTTAAGACTCCAGTGACTTCACGTTCTGTGTAAATACTTTTGGATATCCCTCTATCTTAGTGGATCTTGTTCTCCAACATTCCAATGTGGCAGCTATGTTTATTTGCTACAGATGTTTCTGCATATGCATATAAACACAGCTGTGTGGAGATGTGCATACATTGTGAGCTTATGAAACACATGCAGGCTTACATACATGGTTGTTAGCTTTTTAAGTTTTACTTTGGTACCTACAATATATAGCAGACAGTGGAATCAGAAAATATGTTCAAATCAGTGAATGAGAAAAACCATACCATCATACTTGCCTTTCCTGTTGCTACCTTCAGGATGCAAGCCACTGCTATCCTTGATGCCTGGTCCACAGTCCTGGCATCTTTGACATCTTGATCTGCACTGCAACAAGGCTGCACCTTCACCAAGAGCCTAGCCTGCTTTCTTAAATAGTGTCAAGCCTCAGCTGCTCTTCGTTACCCCTTCATGTCTTCAAAACCGGTACCACATGGGAGACTCAAACACATTGTCGGATTAGGCTTCCATAGCTTCTGTATGCAGATCCTGATGAAAGACTTTCATTGACTGCACTTCAATGATGCTGATCTCGTCTTAATTACAGGGGTGCTCTCATTCCCAGCAAACCATCATCAGTTGTCCCGGTAAAGCAAGGGAGCAAAGGAGCACAGGAGCACAGGTTGGCTTTTCATGTGCTGATTCTTCAGCTCCTGCTGACCAGCATCATTGAAATAGTCTTCCGAGAGTTTTTTCTCAGGGTCAGCACATAGACGCTGTGGTCCAGAGAGGGCCAAGACTGGGTCGCAGGCTGGTGACCATCAAGGACATCAGCAGATAGAGAGTGGACTTGATATGAGTATATGAGACAACTGACATTTATAGAAGGTAAGCTTTGTGTGCTGTGGATAGCAGAGCCGGAGAAGTGGAGCTGCCCAACCCTTTGGAACCCAGAAAATCATGCGTTCCAAACATCAGACACTATTGTAGTTTTAGTTTGATTTGATGTGATTGTAACTGTGCCCTGGTTCTTCCCTCTTGAAATAAGAAATATTTAACATGTTTTTAAAATTTTATTTTGTAAGAGTCCACAGTTGAGAGACTGGATTTTGTGAAAGACTTTAAGAAAACATTGAATTATTAAAGAGAGAGCTTAAATAATGGAATTTTTAAAAAGATTTTGTGGGACCTCCAAAGTTATTTATGTTTTACTTTGTGATGTTAATATTAGCATGAGATTTGGGGAATAAATGAGAATGAGGATAGTGATAGCTTTATGTGCTGAATTGGCAAGGGGTCAATTGTGTTGGTTAGTGGTTTTGTTCATTTCATATAAATTAGAGTCATATGGGAATAGGAAAAGTCACTGAGCAATTAGCTCCATCAGATTGGCCCATAGGCAAGTTTGCTGGGGCAGTTTTTATATACATGATTGATATGTGAGAGGCCCGCTCATTGTGGGCATTGCCACCCTGGGCAGGTGACCATAGGTATAGGAAAGCAGGCTGAGCAAGCTATGGAGAGAAGCCAGTGATAACATTTCTTCATGGCTTCTGTTTCAGTTCCTGCTTCCAGGTTCCTGCCTTGAGTTCCTGCCCTGGCTTCCCTAGGAGTTTGTAACCTAAGAGTTATAAGATGAAATCAACCCTTTACTTGCCAAGTTAGTTTTGGTCGGAGTTTCATCACAGCATTAGAAATCTAATAAGGACACACTTTAAACCGTGAACAGAAAAATGTATTATTATTATTATTATTATTGAATAATAATGAATGGACTGTTTCTGTTGTTTACACACTTCCAGCCTTTTCTAAGTGAACTCCTTAAGGGCAGCTTTATGCTAATGCATCAGGCCCTTTGTAAGGATTGGCCACTCTGTTTAGACTGTTTTTTTATACATAGTGACATACTTGCTCTTTTCCGCTCTTGTAGCCCACCCACCTTATATGTAGAGACCAACTGGGTGCTGAGTATGCCCCCCGTATCTTTAATCCATTAGAGTGCTGTATGGTTTTGTTGTTGTTTGGCTTTGTTTTATGATTCTTATGGTTATATACTTGGACAAGAGGGAGGAAGAGAGAGAAGGGGAGGGAGACATAGAGGGAGGGAGAGGGAAAGAGATGAGGGGAGCAGAAGATTGTATTCCGTGGAGATTATTAAGGTCTCAATAGTCATTTTGAAATGTAACAAATTCTGCAACAAGTTTTCACTTTTTCTATCCACTACTTTAGAACTAATGAAGCTACCAGATGTATAGGTTACTCGGTAATGATACTTCTAGAATACCAATAGCAATTTTTTTTTATCAGATTGCATGTGAATTCTTTTTTGTCTATATGAAACACTTTGCATCCCACATGAAGAAAGCTGTATTTTAAGCGAATTATGTTTTACCAGGTAGTATGTGCTTCAGCTGTATTAGCTTTTAGACTTAAGAATATGCAGACATTCCAAAGCTAAACAGAGGTGTGCAGAGTTTTCTGTTTCTTCTCAGGTTGTTCCTAATATTTAGTTGTTTTTCGTGTTCAGTTCTGAGAAGCATTCCCCTTCCTCTGGAAGTGAGGTGAGTTTCCATAAACATTTCCCCTCTACAGCTGTACCTAGTCTCTTTGTGGACTGTTTCCAAGGAAGCTCTGTGCGGTTAAGGAGAATCCTGTTTAGATCTCTTCTTAGTCCAGTTCCAAAAGGCAGGAGTGCTACTGCACCCCGTGGTTGTCCTGGGAGGCCTTTCTGCTAGTCCCAAATCATATCGTGTTTTAGAGGAATGGGTATTTAGTGCCCCTTGACACTGTGGTCCAAGGATAGACAAAATGTTTTAACTGTGACAGGGTGTTTCAAAACGTGTAGAGAGAGCACTACAGCGTGAATTCAGACATTCTGACTTGAGACTCCCAGCATGCCTTCCTCAGTTAGTTACATAGGACTAAGGACCTACAATACATTTTGTACTGAGTGCCATGTCTTGTGGGATGACATTATTTGGAGAGGTGACTCCCTCTCCGCCCATAACTTCTTTTCTAGGCTAAATCCACCCCAAGCCTGCGTCTACCACACTTGATTGCAGGCTGTCCATATTTTCAGTTTGAGCACATTTGTTTGGGTGTGTGAGTGTGGGTAGTATAAGCCACTCACCACCTTTAACTGGGCCCCACCCTACCTTTCCTCGGACGATGCCTGGAACTCCTCATCGCCTCAGCATGTGCACAGGGCTCAGAGGCGAGCTTCCTGTCATTTCCCATCCTCCCCGAGCCCACCTTCATGGTGATTATTTCTTTTCTGAAGCTTCATCTCCTTTTTGGCACCTTGCACAGGACTCTATAGGCTGCTTCCTGGTTGGATTTTAATAGAATCTAACATCTCGCAGCATCACAGAAGAGCCTGTATGCCAGCCACCGTGGAGTTCTAAAACCTGTAGTCAGATCTCATGTTTTGAAGATCAATGTCCATTTTTTTTCTCATTTTCATGTTTGCTGAAGTGTGTCATTGCCGGAGAGGTGTGGAGATGGCCGGCGGTGATTAAACATGAGCACGGGTGGAGTCACTTTCATGTGTCTGTGCTGAAAATGCTTCAGTGGTGATGTTAATGTTTGTCACAATTAAAAAGCTGAAAATTATATTGCTTAATGAAATACTTGATAAAGTTTAAGCAGTTTTTAGCATATGCCTGCATGGTTCCAGTCATTTTACATAACAGAGTTCACTCTATTTCTACAAGAATGTTATGAAGTTGTTAGTATTGCAATAAATTACACACGAAGAAACCTGTGCTACACAGGGAAAAAGTGTATAACATATTCAGTGTCACCTGGGCAGTATATTGGATAGCTGCTGGGATGGGTAAACTTGATTGTTGAAAAATTCTAAAAAGGTTTGTTTTTAAAGCCTTTCTACTTTAAATTGCATGTGTGTGTGTGTGTGTGTGTGTGTGTGTGTGTGAGAGAGAGAGAGAGAGAGAGAGAGAGAGAGAGAGAGAGAATGACAAATATATACATATACCAGAAAAGGATGTAGCTGTAGTTACAGGCATTAGTGACCTGCTTCCTGTGGGTGCTGGGAGCTAAATGAACTCAGGTCTTCTGCAAGAGCAGTATGTGCTTTTGTCTACTCAAGCCATCTTGCCAGCACCAGGGAAATGACAACTTAAATGAAAGCCATAGAACAAGAAAATAGATAGCTGAAAGAATCAGGGCAAGAAGAGCATTCTAAGTGGTTGTGGAAGGCTGGGTAGCTGTCCACTCCAGAACCTGCTGTGATCCCTAGCACCCATGTGCAGGCTGCCTTCACTGGGAAGAGGGCCGCAAGTCGTCTCTGGAGGATCACGATGTGGAGGTTATTCTGGCTCACCTGACTGGACTTTAAGTGCAGTGCATGAGTTTTTAAAAGAGAAATCAGCAAGAGACAACTGTGGCTAAGAAGGGCAGTTGAGGAAAGCTGTCAGATGAACTGCTGCAGCTCCACCTTTGAAGACAGCTGCAGCAAGAGGCCTCGGCCAAGGAATCCAGGGAGTGCCATCTGGATACAACCTCTTGACATTAATGCTTTAGACCTCTGGCCTCCAGTACAGGAAGAAAATGGACTTCTCTTGTGTTAAGACATACTCTCCTAGTAATTTGCTATAGCAGCAATAGGAAAAAGAGTATGGTCCCTGGAAGTGGGAGGCACTTTCTAGGGATAAAAGATCCCTACAAATGTGTAGATATAGTCTGTAAGTAAAAGCTAGGGTAACTGTGAGGTTGAGATTGAAATAACCAGGTAGCCTTAAGCAGATTGCTGGTAGGATATGAATATTAAAGGCTCTTTGCAGGCTCAGATGGAGAACAGTGACCTGTCACTGGAAAGTGCAGAAGCATGGACTTATTAGGTAGAGGTAGAAAGCTACCAGAGTTTCCTGTCATTGGATGGGAAGTAGAGCTTTTCACCATGCACTTTCAGATTTATGGAAGAAGATTTCCAAGGAAGGTATGGGCGCCATATTCATTCTTCTTGCTGCTTTTGGTGAAATAGAGAAGAAATTATAATATCTCTATAGATTGCAGCTTCAGGTTGATGTATCTGAATGTTGCTATGCCCTTTCTGCCAGTTTGCCCCAGATGGCTAGCTAGTGGAGAATTATGTTTCCTCATATGGCCAGATGATATAGTGTATATGAGAATTGGATGTTCCTCATCAACCTTTTAAATGTTTACCACTGGCCGTGACAAATACAGTTGTCTCTGTCATCCAAACCATAGATAAGTATTGTGAGGCCAAGTATGGCAGTATACTTCGTCACAGTACTCAGAAGACACAGGCAGGCATATCTTTGTGAGTCGGAGGCTAGCCTGGTCTACATAGTGAGCTATATACACTACCCAGGGCTTTAATTGAGAACCTGTTTCAACAAAATGAAACACAATAAGAACAATTTTAAAAAGAGTTGTATATTCTCTTCTTTTTCAAACCTTATTTTGAAGTATCTTCTCTATGAGGGGTTGGAGGGCATCCCCCGTCAGAGTTGTGGCTACTCGAGGCTCATGAATACAGCTCTATTTGGATGTTGGGTCTTGGAAGACAGTTTCAAGTTGAGATGAAGTCATGTAAGATTAGTATAGGCTCTGAGAAATGACTGGATGAGGCAGGCTATGCCACACAGACACAGAGGAAGCTTGGCTTGTGAAAACGGAGCCAACTGGAGTGGCAACGCCGTAAGCCATAGAATTCCAAGGTTGTCTGCATCCGCCAGGGAGGTGGTGCCTTGATCTTGGCCTTCTCTCTTCCAGATCTGTGAGAGAATATCCTTTGCCAGTAGCTTAGTGATTTGTGGCATTTTTAGAGCAACCACATGGTCCTAGTACATCTCTTGACAAGCAGAAATTAAATAAAGTACTCTAATGGTTTAAAAACCCAAATAAAAGACCTCTCTTCCATGAAGTCTAAGTCTGCTCTGGCTGTTTTTCAGAACCAGAGTTCTTCAAGTTTCACTGAGGAATCGTAGCTCTTTAAGTAATTCTCCAACCTTTTGTACCAGGTCAGGTTTAGAATGGAGTTAAAAGGGCTTGGATATTGAATCAGATTTAATATCACACTGAGAAAGGACAAGGAAGACCTGGAAGGAAGGTTGTATAGAGTGGCCTGTGTCTTCTGCAGTTTGCTGCCTTTGTGAAATACTTGCCCTAAGCTGGCAGGGAAATAAAAGGTAGACGCTGTGCAAGCTAACTCTTCAGGACATCTGCCTATCGTTCTTTTCCTCTGGCCTGTCAGCCACACATGGCCCTTGCTGCATTGTTTGGGCTGAGGCAAGCACCATAAGACCAAACTACTTTCTAGAAATGCTAGTGGTAGAAATGCCTCCTTTAGAATAGACTCATCCCTGAAAATTTTTTCTTTTAATTAAAGACAGGAGTGAAATGATATTTTTTTACCATTTGTTTTTCTGTGGTAATATAAAATATTTCTTTTTTTTGGTTAAAGATTACCTTTTATTGATTTTTATTTATTTACATGTCAAATGTTATCCCCCTTCCTAGTCTCTCCTCCTCAAAACTCCCATCCCATCACCCCTTTATCTCTAAGAGGGTGCTCCCCATACCCACTTCTGCCTCACCTCTCTGGCATCCTCCTTCTCTGGGGCAACAATTCTTCACAGGACCAAGTGCCTCCCCTCCCTTTGATGCCAGATAAGGAAATCCTCTGGTACATATGTCGTGGGAGCCATGTATACTCTTTGGTTGTGGTTTAGTCCCTGGGAGCTCTGGGGATCAGGTTAGTTGATATTGTTCTTCCTATGGAGTTGCAGTCGCCTTCAGCTCCTTCAGTCCTTCCCTAACTCTTCCATTGGGGTCCCAGGGCTCAGTTCAATGGTTGGCTGTGTCTGCATTTGTCTTAGTAAGGTGGTGCAAGCACTTCTTGGCATCAGCAATAGTGTTGGGGTTTGGTGTCTGCGATTAGGGTGGACCCTTTCCTTCAGTCTCTGCTCCAATTTTTGTCCCTGTGTTTTCTTTAGACGCGAACAATTCTGGGTTAAAAATTTTGAGATGGATGGGTGGCCTCATCCCTCAACTGGGGGCCGTGCCTTTCTACTGGAGGTGGTCTCTTCAGGTTCTATCTTCCCTCTGTTGGGTATTTTGGCTAATGTCATCCCCATTGGGTCCTGGGAGCCTCTCTCGTTCCTGGTGTCTGAGACTTTCTGTGGTTTCCTCCCACCCTGTTCCATGCCCCCCCTCCACTGCTGCATATTTCTATTTATTCTTCTGACCCTCTGGACTTCTCTCCTGTCTCTTTTCATACCTGAACCTGCCCCTGCTTTTCCCTTCCCCTTCCCCTCTCCCATCCAGGACTCTCCTTCACTCTATCTCCCATGATTATTTTGTTCCCTCTTCTAAGTGGGATTGAGGCACCCACACTTTGGCTTTCCTTCTTGTTAAGCTTCATGTGGTCTGTGAGTTGTATTGTGGGTATTCTGAGCTTTTGTGCTAATATCCACTTATCAGTGAGTTTCTATAAAGAAATAATTATACTGAGAATACAAAAGTATATGTCTTGATAAGATTTGAAACAAACATTTTTTACTTTTGCATATGTATGTGGTATACACAAGTGTGTCTATGCATGTTTG
Source organism: Apodemus sylvaticus (assembly GCF_947179515.1). Lineage (NCBI taxonomy): Eukaryota > Metazoa > Chordata > Mammalia > Rodentia > Muridae > Apodemus > Apodemus sylvaticus. The sequence continues at coordinate 25,397,848 of NC_067493.1, read as the reverse complement.
CATGTATGTAAATACACATGTGTATGGGTGCACATACACACAATAGTAATACAGTAAATACACATGTGTTAGGTGTGTGTGGAGACCAGAGCTTGATGTCAGGGGTCTTCCTTAGTCACTTGCCACCTTATTTTCAGGGCTTCTCACCTGAACCCCTAGCTCACCAATTAGGCTATTCTACCTAGTCAGCTTGCTCTAGGGATCCCTTGTCTCTGCTTTCTGCATGCCGGGATTACAGGTGAGCCACTATAGCTACCCCACATCTATATGGGTACTGGGCATCCAACTCTGATCCTCATGTTTGTATAGCGAGCACTTTACCAGCCCAGCCATCTCCCTAGTCCCAATTAAAATATCTTTTATCACATAATCACCAAGCTAAATCTACATGCCACATGAGGTTAAATTTAACCACAAAGATATATGGCTGTCACCGAAATGACTGGAGTCCGGAAAGAGATCCAACACACCACATTTATGATGCAATGTGCCAACATTACAAGATGGCCTTGTCCTAAGGTTAACTCACAAGGCTAGTTCCAGTCAGCAGCTGGACAATGGAAACAGTGGAATTCAAAAGGGCCAAGCAGAACAATGCAGTGAGCCCTTGCATTACAGCAGCTTTGAAGACCATCCATATTTGCAGTTCTAGGGTATTAGTGTTGTTTGTTTCTTTTGTTTTCTTGTTATCTGGAGACTCCCAAGTCAGGCCCAGCATTCACAAAGCCTTCTTACCTATGATTTCTTTGCTGTGCACCCCTAACTGTTAGGTATTGTTTCTAATATGATTCTTGTTCCATTCTGATGAAGGAAACTCTGAGCAGACCTTAATACCATCGAATTTCCTATCTGTATTCAGAGTTCAGCAGTTGTTTCTGAAGGTGGCTTTTAAAGGTTGGCTTACTTTAATGCAGTTTAAATCTAGGTCTGCATTACATCTGACTCTCATTTATGTAGTAAAATGTGTACTGGATGGAGGCTTCTCTCCCTTCTCAACTTCATGGAGGAGATTGCTAGGGTATGTGCATGTCTCTACAATCTGGTTTGTGGGAAGTTTCACTTGTGGTTTTAGTGTGCACTGCTGATTTTCCAAAACCATGCTTCCTTCAGAGTCACCAGACAGCATATCTTGCCTAGATCGTCCTTATGCTTAGCTGGAATGCTTTACAGACCTTGTGCCCGGGAGCTGTAGGGTTACCTTTAAATACTCTGTCCTGGAAGGGCAGGATGAGTGCAAGTTTTTTCTTTTTTTTTTTCCTTTACCAATTTCCAGAGTAATGAACTGATGCCTGCTTGGTTATCTACAGCTGAATTACAAATTATCCCAAGACACCGGGGCATGAAGCAGCAGCTGCTTTATTAACTGTCATGATTTGATAGGTCAGGAATTTTGGAGGGCGTGACTGGGTAGTTTGCTTATGTAGCAGGATTTAGCAGTGGGTGAGCTGGTCTTGGAAGGTCAAGACAGCTTCCTTCATGTGATGCCTGGGTGGAAATAGTTAGAGAAGGACATGAGGGAGGACCATCCATCAGCAAGCCCATCCGTGCCCTCTCCTGCACGTTCTCACAGTTCTCACAGTGGAATCCCCTGGGAGAGTATGATTCCTTAATCCATCGAACCTCCTGGGGTGTGGCTTTGACACCTTAGACTATCCTTTCGATTGTATTCTTTTGTCCACTGAAGTCACTAAATCTGGCTTGATTTAAAGTAAGACAACAGAAAGAGTTGTCACATCTTTCATTTAAGTTGAACTTGACATCTTTTGGTTGACTGCATGAGCACATTAAAAAAACAAGACAAAACAAAACATCCCTTACTTTTATTGTGGCATTTTCAATATACCTGGCATAAGATTGTTATTTGAAACATTATTCAGCATTGGCTGGTGCTCACCAGTGTCTGTTTCTAAGTGTTCTGGACAGATGCTGACTTCATCTGAAGCACTTCTCCATTCCTTCTCCCAGATGCTTGGTCCATCGAGCTCCCTTCTCCTGTTCTAGAAGCTTCACATCAGTGAATTTATGTGGCTTACTTCATTTTGTATGTGATGTATTTTGTGTCATATCTATTGCACACATTGACAGTATGTATCATGAAGTCATCCTTTGGGGAGTGGTGTCATTTTTGTGTTTTTGAGAAAGGGCCTTTTATATACTCTGGGCAGGTTTTGAACTCCCTGTGATCCTCCTGCCTCAGCCTCTCAGGTGGTAAGACTATTGGTGTGTACCATCATGCCTGTCTCTGCTTCCTTTTTAAACTGAGTAAAATTACCGTGTATGTGCATGCCACCTTTCCTGCAGTGAACACTAGTTTACAAGCACACTTTTGAATCCATTATAGATCCTTCAGCCTTATACCCAGGAGTAGAACCGTGCAGTCGTGTGGTCACCGTGTCCAGCTTTATGAAGACTGCTAACACACTTTCAGTAGTGGGCGCCCCATTCATTGTCCTTACCCAAGATGTATTCAGATCCAATTCATACACATCCTTGCCAACATTAGTTTTTGTTTTCACACACAAGAGCCATGCTAGCAGAGGGGCTTCTCTACAGATGTAAGTGCTCACTGCAGTCCTGGTTTGAGTCGATAAGTTGGAAAATGACTGGATTATTCATCCTGAGAGAGCTTACACCTAAGCCAAACACGCAGCAGTTAAATCAAATGGGCTTGGTGGCCATCTAGCCTCTTGGTTTAGATCTGTAAGCCAAAGTTGTATGGAGAGGATATAAGTCTACAGAACAGCTCACACATCCCTGTTGTGGCACCGATGTCTAGATTGTCCTATTACTTTGAAAAACCACCCTGACACACAAAATTGAAATTTCATTTAAATTGCCATTCAGAGCTTACAGTTACATAACTGTGAGAAGCCATTATTGTATATATTGGGAACATTGATGACATTCACGCTGGCTCCGTTCCGTGCCGCAAACTCTAGAAACAAACGAGTGGCCAGTGGGAAGAGAATGGACGAATAAAGCACACATTTGTGCAGTGGAATATGATATAGCATGCACACAGTGATGTAGCTCCTTACTAAGTTTCTAAAAACGACTTAATAAGGGTGTATTTTACATATCATAAGTTTCATCTGTTTCAAGCACACAGCTGAATCATACGAGCACTACTATAAAGGTTTTAAAACACTTACATTCACTCCTATCGACCAATGAGTCCTATAGGTAACTGTTTCCATTTTCCAGCACCCCCAAGTACCCACTGCTGAGCTCCATCTATAAACTCACCTTTCCGCAGTATTTTTAGAAATGGTAGCATATGGTGTGCGGTCTCTTGTATCTAGCTCATTTCATCATGAATATGGTTTTTAAACTTTTTTCTGCAACCATATCATGTGTCAGCAATCTGTATCTCTCTTTTTTTTTATTACTGAAGAGTGTTTTTCTATGTAGATAAAACAAATCTCTCCATTCAACAGTTGATGCATATTTTGTTTTTATTTGTCAAGTTTTAGTTATTATAGATTGGGCTGCTTTAAGCCTTTATGTGAATCTCTCTCCGTATGTAGGAAAAAATGTTTAATTATCCCGGAATAGACAGACTTGCCGGATCATATGGTCCATTTGTGTTTAAGCGTTTGGGAAACTGACAGACTGTAGTCCATCCCGGGCTGTGCTTTCACGTCCGCTGGCAGTGTGCAGAGGGTTCCTCTGTTTCACAGCCTTTCAAGCCCATGGTACCGTCTGCCTTGAGTGTTCTTATTCTAGTGTATGAAGTAACAGCTCGTCACTGTTTCATTTGTGTTTTGCCAGTGGCTGATGAGGTTGAACATCTTTCCCTGCAAGTGTTGCCCAACTCAATCCCTGCTTTGAAGTGTCTTCATATTTTGGTTCATTCTCTGTCATGGCAGTTTTTCTACATGTAAGTTACTTGTATGATATGGACTGTGTGAGCATGCTCTCTCCATCTGTTCTCCTTTGCTTCCTGGTGTCATAAATGAAAAGATTATACATTTCCATAAGGTCTGATTTATCACTATGTTTTCTTCCATAGGCTGTGCCTTTAGTATTGTGTGTAAGAAATGATTAGCCTCAATTAGAGAGTGAAGCCTTCTGAGTCTGTGGTCTTTCTAAGTGAGTATCCGTGCGCATTGTTTAGAGGGAGGGCATCTCAGATCATCTTTTTGATGTTCATGTTCTGATTTTGTTTGTTAAGCAGCCTCCTTTCTTCTATTGAATCATCTTGGTATCTTCATTTAAAATAACTGTGCTACCTTAAATGTTCAGCTTTTCTCTGGATTCTCATTCTTCAGTGCCTTCTCTTTTTCTGAGCACTATCCTGAATTGATTGTTGGATCATGATAGAAATTTTGAAAGTGAAAGTCTTCCAAATAGGTTTAATTATTCTAAATGTTTCACACTCCCATATACAATTGAAGACCTTTCTTGAAAGAGTTTCCTGGAATTTTGATAGAAATGGTTTTGAATCTATACATCAATTTTGGGAGAATGGGCACCTAAATAATAATGAGTAGTTATTACCCTTGTATATTGGATACTTCATCATTTTTCAAAGTCTTTAACTTCCACAAACTGTGAATTTTAGGTTGAAAATCCTTCTTGTATTAAATTCACTTGTAAATACTTCACTATAATGTTAGTGTGAATGGAATTATATTATAATTTCAATCATCTTTTATTGTTATACAGAGAAATACAACTGATTGAACATTTTATTACATTTATTTGTTTGTGTGTATTAATTTGTATGTGTCGTTATCCCAAGGTGTCAGAGGACAGTTTATAGAAATCACATACTGTCTTCCCCCAAGTTGGTTCTGGGAATTGAACTCAGGCCATCTGTCTTGGTAGCAAGTACTTTTCTCCTCTGAGCCATCTCACCAGCCTCTGCATTTGATATTTTTCAAATGATTTCATGATGGGCTGCCCCAGAGATGTCAGAATTGTGTTGGTTTTCTTCTTTCTTAGACCGTGTGATCTCAATTGATGTACTGTTGACTTTGCTGGTTCTTCTGCCTCTTAGTCTGTGAGTTGTGCCCTGGTGATTGTTGTACTTTCCAACTTCAGTTTGTTTGCTTTTTTTTTTTTTTTAAATAATGTCTATCACTTTAAAAAATTTTCCCTTTTGAGATAGTATTCTCACATTTTAATATTTTAGACATGTGCTATACATATTTGTGATCATTGCCTGAACACCTTTGTCTTACATCCTTCTCCTAGGCTTCCTCAGGGACAACGTCCATCCGTTGCTTCTTCCTGCACATAGATGATGCCCTGTGTCTTTGCATGTCTCCTTGTTTGTTGGAAATTTTAAGTGACTCACTGTATAGATTTGAGCACTCCACACCTTCCCAGCGAGTCTTCTGTTACTGTGGTGGCTGTGTGTGTTACTGGTGTGTGTGACGTGTGTTTCCTGTACTTATCTGATGAAGACACCTCTCTGTACTGTGTGTGGCCTCTGAAGTTTCTTTCTTGATTTGTTTATTTGCAAGTGAATGAGCAGACAAAGACTTGTGAAATCCATTTCACTGGTAAATGTTGCAGTCATTTGGGAGCTCTGTGTTTGTGTTGGCCATTCCTGTCAGATAGATTAGGGGTCTGCTTTAGTCTTTATTCTCTGGTTATATGGGACTTAAGCTCATTAACAACTGAGAGATTAGGGGACTCCCAGATCTTCCCTGGTCATTCACATAACTCCACAGTGGTGCATGGAGTTCTAAATGTCCCTTGTAGACATTTAATTTCATGAACCTTCCTTTTAAGTTTTTGACCTGACTCTTGTTTGCCCAGCTGGTATGGCAAACTTAATAGCTGTGATGTTAATCAATTGTAGCTGATTGTTTTTGACAAAAGCCCTAGAGACTGGGCTTTTTCTGCTGAGTAAGCTCTCATGGACATCAAATAATGCTAATGCTTTGTGAATTGGGCTTTCCCACGGAGCTGGAGGGTCAAAGAGCTACAGTGTTGGAGTTGGTGCTTGTTTTTTTTTTTTTGCAGAGTTCTGAACCTGGTGTGTTTTCCCTGTGGCTCCAGGATAGAGCATTTTGTGTATACTGTGACTGAGAAGCTGCTAGTTTTGAAGGCTACCACAGAGCTTCAGAGAATGGATGCCTTAGGTCAAGTTAAAATGCCATAGACCAAGCTTCCAACAGTGCATCAGCGGTTTTCTTTGAACAATGCCGTAGGTTGTTGTATATCTTTGGCTAATTTCTAGAACTTTGAAAATTCCAGGTTTGAAGTCTGTGGCTGCATTTTTATTTGTGTCTGTGAGTAAAAGCATTTCTAGAAGCCATCACCATTCAGAAGTTTCAGTCCCATACTGATGAATTTTACTAACAAATGGACAACGTAAGTCTTGAAGATTCCAACCCATTTTATAAATACAATATAATAGATACAATGAGATTTTTATAAACATTTTATAATCTTATAAACATAAATACAAAGTAAGCCCTGAGGACATCAACCCATTTCATAAACAGGACTGAAATACATAAATCAATGTGTATTTATAATATACTTTTAAAATAATATTTAAAATTACTATTTAAAATAACATCTGTATTGTACAAAGGTATTGATGGTCATAAGACTATGCAAAGTATAGGGTTCCAGATGGTAGTTACCCATCGGGTAGCAGGCTCTGGTGGGAAGGAGTTTTACACAGGAATATATGTACTCTCCCATTTTCTCTCTGGGGGACACATTTTAAAGCCCCTAGTAGATGCCTGAGAAGACAAAACATGGAATCATGTGTGTTATTAAAGCTAGCATGGTAACCACAATATACTGCAATAGGCTATTCAAAACCTACAAGTGACTTCCAGACTTCTTCACTGGACATTTGTGAACCATGGTCACCTGTTGGAAAATAAGATCATGTAGAAAGTAAGTCCACAGACCCTGGGGGAACTGTTATGATATAGGGCTTTGTTTACACCTTGGAACGGTGGCTCTTAGTTTCTTCCCACATCATTGAAAATAGGGCATAAGCAGGGAGTTCATGTTTTGTTGTTGTTATTGTTGTTTTGTTTATTTTATATTAACGGAGGAAAGGAAGAATCTGATACACAGGAGACTTTGACCTTCAAAGTCGTGTTGTGGCCAGAGCATTGCTTAGGAAGCAAGCTCCAGGCCTCCATGAGCCTGCCCAGTTGGCCCAACTCCAGGGTCCGATCAGGCCAGAGATAAGGAGGACAGGAGTGATGGTAGCAAGTGCCACTGTGAGGTGAGCAGTCACAGAACACTGTCCTGACTAGATCCGTGCTGCTGCTGTAGCGTGACAGCCATCTGCTCGCTGCTGTACTCTGAGGAGCAAACACAAGGTGCTGGCAGTCCAGCAACAGCACAGGTAGTGCTGCCCCCTGTCAGGTCCACTCTTGATGCTGTTACTAGCTTCTTGTACCAACACCCAAGGGTTTGCCTTAGGATAACCATATGACTAAGGGTTTGAGGGACACTCAAAGCTCAGAATATGCAGAGTTGCACATGGTATGGATGCACAATCTGAATTACAGAAAGTCAAATAAAGTTTTCTTGCTTCAAAGGATGTTGTGTTACAGTGAAAGAATGAATGTGTAGCCTTAAAAAACAGGATTGCTACCATTCAAAAAAGGTTTGGATGAAAGCTTTTTTGTTTGTTTTAGAGAGAGAGGGTGGAGTAAGGCAGAGAGAGAGAGGGGAGAGAGAGAGAGAGAGAGAGAGAGAGAGAGAGAGAGAGAGAGCACTTGTAGCATTAAACTGTAGTTTCTAAACATTCCTGGATAGAACTGATATGACTGGTTTGAAGTTGTGACCCCACCAGGCCAAACTGTCCATAGTTCTCTAGATGCTAAGACCAGGTCCGATCCCTCCTTACCCTTACCATGAGCAGTAAAGGTACTTTTTGAGCCTTAGCTTACTGTCTGATCTGTGGAGCTGATACTGTCTGTGTGTAGTGATTTTAATACTTACTAATATTAGAATGTACAACTTATCTCTTATTTTCTCAGAAACTTAAATCGCAAAGTACCCATTTGCATGCTGGTCAAAATGTGAGCACATGCCATTTGTACAAGTGCATAACCATTAAAACGTACCATTAATCAGCAGCCTGCACTCGAAGGCCAGTGCACGGCCCTGCCCTTAGCCGCCGTTCATGCTTGTGTGTATTTATAGCGCTGTCTCCAGTATCTGCCAATTAGGAGGAAAGAACCCCTGCTGTAGGTGTCCCTAAGCTGGCCATTGTAGGAAGCAGGACAGAAGCACAACGTGGCCCCACTGTCACGGAGTTCAGTGTGGTTTGTGAGCTGTGGCTTTCATGTGAACCATTCACATCAAAGCAGCACCATGTAAGGAAAATAACATACAGAAAATACACACATAGAGAGCAGAGGAAGGGAAGGCCCATCATGGCGGCCTGGGGCTCAGTAGCCTGTGTGGAGGACTGTCTAACATATGCTTCTTAGGGGAGGCTTTAATGAGGACTGAAGCACTGAGCGACGGTAATGCTCAGCCCTTCAGAGGACAATGCCAGGCGCACTTCAGCATTTTTTATTGTGTCTTCCTAAGAAAATTACTTGGAAGCACAATATTCATTTTTGAAGAGGGAAAGACTAAGTGTAAGAAAAGAAATTTCTTCTAAATACTATTATAAAGTTTGAGCATTTCTATTATGATTTTATGACCTCCCATCTGTGGTAGATGCTTTATTGAGATTATTGGGATGTTACCATCAAGCTGTGACAACGATGCTTTAAAGGTCACACACAAAACACAATTAAATTTTCCAAGTGGAATAGGAATGTGCATTGTGAAAGGCAAATACTTTGAAGTAGGTTTTTTTTTCCCCCCGAGTGGGCCATTTCACGATGACATTTTGAGGTGCTTAAATAAATCACAATGTTGTTTTTCTTCTTGATTGCAATTTTCCCTTATCTATTTGTATAGCTTAAAAATAGAAGCTGGCATACTTAAGTTTCAACATTATTGAGCCTATTAGTTAATATAAACTTTATCCTAAACTCAACAATAGATTTCATTGTATCCGTGGAAACTTATTATGGTTCTATTGCACTTGTACAAGTGTGAAGATGTCTGGTTGATAGAGAGTTATTCATACTTTGGCTTGTTACAAGTTGGATAATCCGACATTTCTACAGATTTCTCATCAGCATATTCAATAGGAGAACCCTTTATTTTCAAAACATGTAATTCTATTTTATTTGGCTTTTTTGTCCTTGTCACTCATGAATGTATGAGTGGTTGCTTTGCAATTACTAAAACAAATTTAGTTTCTCCAATCATTTGTGCCTCAGTGTCTTTATCTGAAAAATGAGGATAATCTTGGGATGGGGTTATATGTGCAAGTTTGTGGTAACATTAGGAACAACAGATGATGTAAAATGTTGGAAACTGAGTCTGATAAGACAGATCAGCCAGTGATGTGCTTGCCTTGCAAGTGTGAGGACCTGGATTCTTTCCCTAGCACATACAAGAAAAGTTAGGGGTGGTGGTCTGTGTTTATAATCCCAATGCTGGGGAGGTGGCGGCAGCAGGATTTCTTAGTCTTGCTAACCAGTTGGCCTAGCCTACTTGGTAAGCTTAGGTGAGTGAGAGGGACCCTGCTTTAAAAATACAGGGGCTCATCTTCTGAGGAATGATACCAGGGTTGGTGTCTGTCTTTTATAAACAGACACGTATGTATGTCTTCCCCACACCCCAAAAACTCTTTGGGAAGTAATTCTTCCCATCTTACCTTATAAATAAGATAGACTTTACTACAAATCTGCAATAATACAACAATAAAGATAAAACTACCCTAGAAAATCATCTTTCTGAAGTTAGAAAGTCTCTATATAAATGAGTGAGACTCCATTCACATCCCATGAGTGCAACCTGGAGATACACTCTTCTAGTCTCAAGTCAGGCATGAAGATCACGCATGCACATAGAAGACACTCCACAGGGGTTACATCACTTATAGGTGATCACATGGTGGTGTTTTCTGTCTTGCGGTATTGACTTATAAATGCCACTCTGTAATGATAAAGGAATTATTTAGCAGCTTAATGACTTGGATGAGGAAGGCGATAGAAACATTTGAGTCAAGAGTGAGGACATGCATCGATTCAAAAAGACTCAGTGGTTTTTTTGGTGGGGTGTGTGGAGGTCAGAGGTCAATTCAGGTGACGTTCTCTATTGATCTCCATTCTAAAAACATTTATGTCTTTGTTTGTTCATTTATTTGTTTCTGAAACAGTGTCTCTCACTGAACCTGGTGTTCCTGGGTTAGGCTAGGATGTTCAGGAGGTAATGTCCTGGGGTGCTTCTGTCTCCTCCCATGGATGCTGGGATCTCAGTTCAGGTGTTCAGGCTTGGGCAGCAACCCCTCCTCACCACACCCTCTCCTTACCATTCCCCTTAACAATTTGTTTTTCAAATTGTATGTTAACTGTTAAAATTCAGTGTACCTATTTTATGAATTCATGCAGGCTTCCCGTGTGTAGAACCCCTGTGAAGTGTATTTGTGTCTGCGTACACACATGTATGGTGGACTTAAGACTGGAAGAGTATATCTCCAGGTTGCATTCATGGAATGTGAACAGTGTCTCACTCATTTATATATGGAATTTCTAACTTCAGAAAGATCATTTTCCAGTGTATATCTTTCTTGTTTTATTATTACAGATTTGTGATTAAATTTCATTTTTCTACATGGGTTATTATTTTCTTGTCCAAATCTCTAAATGATTTAGAGGAAAAAAAAATACACAGTAGGGATTCAAGTACTGAAGGAGCTTCTGGGGAGCTTGGGTTCTGATGTGGGCCTTCCCCGGCAGCCTTTGTGGCTTTGGGAAGCCTCAGGTTTTTCTTTAACGAAGATTTATCCAGCCCTGGGCTCTTGATAAACAAGGAATTAATTGGCTCCCAGGTAAGCCAGAATTGAAAGCGTCGTTATTAATGGAGTCTGTTGACCTTGTTTGTTTATTACACGCCATAGTCTTGTAATCTGCGCATGGGCTTTGGTTCTGTTTGTTTGTTGTTTGTTTTGTGGGGGACAGTATGTAAGAAGAGTCAGTACAAAAGGCCCTCATTGTAAAATGTTTAAAATTATGAAGTGCTTCCAAACTGGTTTTGAAAGCTTCTCTGGGCTGAGAGCCAGTTGATTGTTGTCAGTGTTCTTATGTGACCGAGGTCAAGTGCTCGGAGCCTGAGCAACCACATTGGTTAATGGTCTAGTCCTGTGCACTGCCACAATACAAGAGCCTTTAAAATGTTGCTGTGATTGGAATTTTAACAGATGTGCTTCGATTGGTCAAGAATGTGAAAGCTATTTTGGAGTATGTTCAAAAAAGCACATGGTTTCAAATATTATAACTTGTTAATTTTTCTGCCCTATAACGTATGTAGTAAGACTGAGGTTTGTATTAAGTTAATGAAATATTCAAATGAGACTTGGAGAAAGGCTCTGTCTGTTTTAAGAAAGAGATAGAGGGTAAAAAAGTACACAGTTGGGTTTCAAGAACTAAAGGAACTTCCGAGGAGCATGGACTCTGATGTGGGCCTTCCCTAGCAGCTTTTGTGGCTTTGGGAAGCCTCAGGTTTCTCATTAAAGATTTATCCAACCGAGGACTCATCCAATTTCCTTATTCCTAAAACTGTTTTTAGTACTGCAGTACATTAAAGAAATAAGCATAGCATATTGATTGGGGAACTCTAAAGGACTCTGCTATTAATAGGACTTGAGATGGGAGGGGCAGGGTAGAATAGTTAGGGACTAAAACTTGGGCCCATAGTGTCACAGTCTTGTCATAGCACAGATTTTACACAGTGGAAAGAGGGAAGCCTGCCGCTCAGGTTTGGACACCAGTTTTACTCTCTGTACTAGTTGGAGTGTCAGAAAGTCTGACTTATGCAGTATCGCCTGTGTGTGCTTTGTGGCCTCCGTGGTCTGTTCATCCTCACCTCGTAATGGGCTGTTCTTGTCTCCTGCCCTTTCAGCCTTTGAGTTCGTGCCATGCTGGGGTGGTATGCCCACAGGTAGGTGTTGAGTAGGAGTGGCTTGTGCATGTGTGTTAGGTTTGCTTCTGCAGCCTTGCAGACCTGGAGCAGAGCCTGGGGAAACATGGGCAGCAGCTTGACACCCGCCCTTTCCGGTTTACCTCATTACCTCAGTAGAGTTCTATTGCATTTCATTTTCTCAACAGACTCTAGAAAAAAGCTAGTCAAGTGGTTAATCCAAATGATTTCTGCTCTCATTTAAAAGCTGATGCATTGAAATGTGAACTAAGTCAATTATTGTCACAATGAATTTCCCTGGATGTGGAATTTGGATGTGTGTATTATATCAGAGTCTTGGCTGCGAAGATTACCAATCTATATCTGTATAACACTTTTCAGATACTATAGATCTGTCCTTATATAGTGCTGTCCTTTCAGTCTGGAGTGTTTTCCTAAGTCCCTTGTATTGAAGGCTTGGTGATATGGGACCTGGTGGAACCATTAGGGGTCAGGGTAGTAGACAGATGTTAGGTCATTGGAAACATGATCTTAAAAATGATATTTGGATCTCAGCTGCTTCTTGGCTGCTATGAGATGATTGCTATGTTTTACCACATGACCATGCTCTCATGGTAGAGCCAGCCACACCAATCCACCAGTCCACCTGACTGGAACTTTCAAAACTGTGAGCCAAAGGAAATCTAGTCTTCCTTAGTCAGATCACCTCGGTGTTCACAGGGCCACCAGAGAGTGGCAAGGACATGGAACTCGTGCTCTGTGGACTTGGATTTGAGGAGGAGGCCTTGCTGGATTCCTCTTTCCATTTCTGCTGTGCTCCCTTGGTGCTTTCTTGCCAAGTTCATACTCTCTGTAGACTCAGGCAGACCTGTTCATACTCTCTGTAGACTCAGGCAGACCTGTTCATACTCTCTGTAGACTCAGGCAGACCTGTTCATACTCTCTGTAGACTCAGGCAGACCTGTTCATACTCTCTGTAGACTCAAGCAGACCTGTTCGGATCCTACCTCTCTTTTCCCATTGGTACCAGTGTGTTCATCAACCTGAGGTTTTGTTTTTTAACTATAGGAAATATACGTGATAGTGTTAACCATCCAGCCAGGGCATTAAACAGGGGTAGGTAAGCCAATATCCGAGTGTTTGAATGCTTGAGAGGAGAGGATAGTTGGGGTGGGGTGGAGCCTTAATCTCTGATTATTCATCAAAAGTAGTTTGAATTATTGACAATCTACTCAGCACATATACTGCCATCACATAGAGGAGGTTTATATGCGTATATAAACATAAATGCAAAATGACACTATAAAGTTAATTGATGAATCAAGGAGCTTTTAATGCTGTGAAATAAACAGGAACAGTACATTTGTAAAAACAATATAGTCACATAAAGCAGGAACTTTCCTATTCTAGTTTGTCCTTCTATGTGGCTAAGACTGAGTGAACTCTGGGGTGGGGGTGGGGAGGCAGAGTAGTGGTTTTCAAAGGATCCATGCTCAGGGAAGAGGAGAGGGGTCATGCTTTCATGCTGAATCATGCTCACTGCCTGTCCTGCCCAGGAACACTGGCAAGTATGAGTAACAGACAAGGGACGCTGGTGTGCAGTAATGATGTGTGGGGTCACAGAGGTCCTTCGATAGCTTCTTGCTTCCCTCTCAGTCCACAAGCCACTCCCCACTTCCTACACACCAGGATCTGGGCTTCATGTTCCAGAGGTCATGGCAGGAAACTTCTTTTTCTAATTTTGGATTTTTGGAAGTATTGGGCATGGAACTTAACGTGTGTGCTTTCTGGTCAAGCATTCTATGCCTGTGCTATAGACCTCTGTAACCCTCCAGCAGCCATGGGCAAATTGGGTTTACCTGAAAGGGAGGCTGGAATTAAGGGGGGGGTGTTGAGAGAAGAACGAAGCCAAGACAAAAGTTCCGATCAAGGCGCAAAGTTTATTTTTCAGTCCTGCATTTATATAGGTAAAGACCCATCCTTAGTTTCAGCAGGGTTCTTTCAAAACAAGCTTCAGCAAGCAGTCTTGTTTTTGCAGGAATACTGTAGATGGGGTAAACAGGAGACTCCACTCCAGGTGGGCTAGGCAACTGTGGCAAAACAAGGTCTGATTAGCTTGCTCAAGGCTGGGGGAAGGGTACAGGCCTCAGCCCTCTTTTTACCTTTTATTTTAAGACAGTAGCTTCCTTAAATAGCTCAGGCTGGCTTTGAACTCTCTTTGTAGTCAAGGTCAACCTTGAACTTGCCATCCCCCTGCCTCAAATGTTTTGGAGTAGCTGAGATGACAGGCCAGCACCACCAGGCCTGGTTCAGCAAGAATTTTATAATAATATAGCATCTGCTGACAGGCATCATCCATCATGAGTTTTTTAGTAGCTGATGGATAACAAAACTTGTAGGAACCCTCTTCCACGGTGCAAGGCAATATGAAATTTTATTTCTTTTGAGCAATGTATTTTGTGAACAAATCTTTGGATAACTGACCAGTACTTTACAGTAATCTTCAATTAAGATATCTGAGCCAAAGAGTAAATAAATGAAGAAAAAACAAATATACTAACAGTTTACTCATATCCAGAAATTAGTTATCTTAGGGGGTGATATTGAGCAATTCGCCATCATTTAATAAATTAGATATTGTTCTTTAGGAAATCAACCTTTTGTTAGTGAGCTACCTAGTAGTTTATTATGACCGCCCAGGCTGGCTACAGTACATTAGACATCAAGTTATCTCATTTACTAGTTATGATATTTAATTGCCTGTTGTGTCAGGCACTGTTGTAGGCATTAACTATATAAGGGCCAATGAGAAGATCTTGTTCTCAGTGGGCTCCCAGGCTTGAGGCAGAGAGAGCCATGAAAGCAAACCTTCCAGTTACTTACTGTGTGCTTCATAGACCAGACCTTATGTTAGACTCCGTCAAAAGAGGCAGATAGACCCTCCCTGTCAGCACTCCAAGTGTCAGGAAAATGCGTTGGACAGGGCTGGGCGGACAGAGCCAGAGCTTAGGAAGAACTGAGCACAGGCTAGTATAGAGTGATGACCGGGGAGAGCTACTGTGTACCTTTTAACTTTGTTTCAAGCCAATCCACGTAATGACTACAATGTTGCTTTTCATTTATTTCATATTATTGTAAAATGATCTTGTCTTTAATTATAAAGATTGACACATTGTTTTTTTGAAAATTATACTGTGATGATTACCTTAAAAAGTTTTTATTTTTATTTTATTTATACCACTGTATGCCCACATGCCTGCTTGTATGTATGCATGTATACCATGTGCATACCTGGCTCCTGTATAGGTCATAAGAGGACCCCTAGAACTGGAGTTAGAGAAGACTGTGGGCTGACATGAGGGTTAAATTGACCCCACATCGTCTGCAAGCTCAGCACTTTATCGTAACCGCTGAGTCCCTCTCCAGCCGCACTGCTATTTCTAAAGGAAATTATGATAAGAATCCTCAAGACAAATGGCTGGAAAAATAATATTTTTGAGTATCTAATCTTTCTTGTTCTTCAAGAAGGCTGTAAGGGATTACTCTTTGTTTTTTACATGTTGATCATACTTTTTAGGTACCTATTAGCATAAACTTACTGATTTGACCTGGCTTTCAATGAACTATTATCTTTCAATGTATAAGGCAGTAGTATAGGGTCCTCTGTTTATGAGCTGTTTTTTTTTTAATATATATTTTAATTCAAGTTTTTAAAACTTTGCTGGCTTTTGTATACTCTTGTATTCAGTCATGTTCAATAATAATACTTCATAAAATGGCCATGTTATTTATTTACCAAAGGCATGCAATATTTATTTAGCAGTTTGAAGTTTTAGGGTAATTGCACAATGCAGTTCCCCTTGCATTTCAAAGATCTAGCTAGTTAATTAGCTTAAGTGGTTCTGTCAAGTCTATTGACAGTTGGCGGTCTATAGCACTGGCCTATCATGGGGCTAATATAAAACCCTTAAGAATGGCTTTGCTGTGGTTAGCTCCCCCCCCTCTGTTCTAGATAGGAGTTGGCTTGCTTTCTCATGACATTAAAACAAAACCACTTGGTTTTTTTTTCTTTATTGATATATTTTTTTAATTTACATTTCAAATGATTTCCCTTTTTCTGGGTCCCCACTCCCCGAAAGTCCCATAAGCCCTCTTCCCTCCCCCTGTTCCTCCAACTACCCCTTCCCACTTCCCTGTTCTGGTATTCCCCTATACTGTTGCATTGAGTCTTTCCAGAACCAGGGGCCACTCCTCCATTCTTTTTGGACATCATTTAATATGTGGATTATGTCTTGGGTATTCAAAGTTTCTAGGCTAATATCCACTTATCAGTGAGTGCATACCATGATTGATCTTTTGAGACTGGGTTACCTCACTTAGTATGATGTTCTCCAGCTCCATCCATTTGTCTAAGAATTTCATGAATTCATTGTTTCTAATGACTGAATAGTACTCCATTGTGTAAATATACCACATTTTTTGTATCCATTCCTCTGCTGAACCTGGGTTCTTTCCAGCTTCTGGCTACTACAAATAGGGCTGCTATGAACATAGTGGAGCATGTGTCCTTATTGCATACTGAAGAATCCTCTGGGTATATGCCCAGGAGTGGTATAGCAGGGTCCTCAGGAAGTGTCATGCCCAGTTTTCTGAGGAACCGCCAGACTGATTTCCAAAGTGGTTGCACCATCTTGCAATCCCACCAGCAGTGGAGGAGTGTTCCTCTTTCTCCACATCCTTGCCAACACCTGCTGTCTCCTGAGTTTTTGACCTTAGCCATTCTGACTGGTGTGAGGTGAAATCTCAGGGTTGTTTTGATTTGCATTTCCCTAATGATTAATGATGTTGAACATTTCTTAAGGTGTTTCTCAGCCCTCTGAAGTTCTTCATGTGAAAATTCTTTGTTTAGCTCCATACCCCACTTTTTAATGGGGTTATTTGGTTCTCTGGGTTCTACCTTCTTCCCATGCCTCCTATCAGATCACTATGGAGTAAAAGTGGTCTTTAATAACAACAAAACCAGTTAATATACACTGACCCTTTGCTTCTGATTACTGTGATCCTTCCTGTTCAGTTTCATGACCACACAAATCTTCATACTGTTAGCCACCACCTCTACCCCACTCCCACATGATGGTCTGCTTTAAGATGCAGTTATGTCTGGGTTTTGAATGCCTTCAAGGCCTCTTGAATACTGCCCCTGGAGAGCCTGCAAGCAAATGACACCTGATCATATATGTGTCTCTGCGTTTGTATCTGTGGCTTGTTCCCATGCAGTCAGGTGGTCTTGATCTGCCATGTCTCTGCTACCTGGTCGGTGGCCATATGAAAAAGTTTTAGAGAGCTGGCATCCTGTTGCCATCAACCTTGATATGAGTTCAACACTTACCCAAATTGTAATATTTAACAGTTTGTTGGGTCGAGTGAATAGAAACGGAGGAAGAAGAAGGAATACAAGGGGTGAGGAATCCTGCACTGGAGCTGAGTTAGAGAGGGAGCAGGAGGCAGGAGAGCCAGGAAGGTCTGTGCATTGTTCCTGGTGCTGGCCAACTCCATGCAGGAAAGTGAGACTGCTCTGTGTCTGGTGAGGTGCAGTGGAGAGGAGTTGCTATGTTCATATGTACACGTGTTTGTGTGTATTCATGTATGTGCACATTTGTGGAGGGCAGAGACCAATGTCAGGAGTCTGCTGTTCACTCCCTAACTTATGTTTTGAGACAGCACCTGGAGTTCATCTTTGTAGCTAGACTGGCTGGCCTGTCTCCACTTTCTCAGGGTTGGCTTTACAAGTGGGGACCAGTTCCTGGTGTCTTCATAGGTGCCTGGGATCTGAACTCAGGTCCTTATGTTTACAGGGCAAATCTTTACCCACTGAGCCATCTACCTAATCCTGCAGTTTGGATTTTGTCATTTCTTTCTGCTGATAAAGCATCCTAGCAGAGTTTAGATAAACAGAGGAGTGGATTGGGCAGGCTGTATGTCTGAGAGTGCCCAGGACAATCTCAGAAGAGCTATTGTTGGTGTTTCCAGTTCTTACCACCATGGGGATCAGCAATAAGTCCATGTCTCTGCTGCCTCACCTGTAATGGGACCTAATAATAGGATTCTTAGTGAGAATTAAACAAATACATACACGCTATTCGCTTAGCTGTGGCTGGCATATACTAAGTGATATTTAAAGGTTATCGCCGTTGTCATCTGCATCTCCTCCAGCCTCTCTTTTGAAAGGGCAGTGTGTATGCTCCACAGGAGAGGAAGCTGTGGCTCCTGGAACTTACCTGCTCTCTTGGTCAGGAAACCGAGAGAGAAACCGTGTTCTTGCTTTTTTAAATTTAATTTAATTTTCTGAATTTATTTGTTTTAAATTAGTGTTCAGTGTAATTGAGGGGCAGAGAGGTGAGAGTGCCAAGAGGTGAGAGCAATGAGAAAGCGATGAGAGAGAGAGAGAGAGAGAGAGAGAGAGAGAGAGAGAGAGAGAGGAGGGGCAAGTAGCCCCTTTTATAGTGGGCCAGGTCTATGGGGCGGGGCATACCTGCCTGTTGCCGGATAAGTGTGGGGTGGAGCTTAGACAGAATACTAACAGCAATATGTTTTCTAATGGCATGTTTGTACAGTTCGCTTTGGCTGGTTGTCCAGCCTCTCCTTGATCTTTTCTCCTCCCCCTCACTCCCCTCCCCCATTTATGCCCATCCTCCCCCAGTCATCACCTTCCAGTCTCATAGCGCGCATGCGCTTTATTACTCTCCCTACCCGATCCCTTCTAGCTCCTCGACCTGCTCGCTGCTGCCTCCTAGGTAGGAGCGCACACACACACACACACACACACACACACACACACATACAGCTTGTGAGCTAGGCTCTGCAGGTGAGAGCCTAGCTGTCCTTCTGAGCTGTACTCACTTCCTTCCCCTCCCCTGTGTGTGGGAGGGGGATGGTCTATTTGGCAGAGGCCTCGCAGTACAGAGTAGAGTCCCATGTAAAGGCTGCTGCGGGAGGAACGAGAGACAGTCAAGGGCCCTTTCGAAACATCTGAGAAGAACTTTTCAGTGACAGCTTGTAAGAGATCTTACAGAAGGAACAATGGGGGCTGGCATTTGAACTACATGGAGGAACAATGGAGAGAGAAGGGGAGGCCAGCATGGGGCAGAGCAGAGTCAGGGAGAGAACTAGAGAGTGAGAGGAAGAACCCTGTCCTTTCTGCATTCAGGAGCAAAGGTACTCCCAATGTACCAGGTGAATGGTCCGTCAGCACCACCAGCAGCCGCACGGGGCTTGGAAAAAACTTATTTACAGTTGAGGCTGAATGCACTTGGCTGTGAGTCAAACTGTAGGACAGAGAAACCTAGGAAGGATTCAGTGATTGAGCGCCCCTCCCGCTCCCTTCCTAGTTCACATTTTACTAATCGAGCATTCCAGTAGCAGACAGACAGTGTGTGACATTTGTCAGCTTAATTAGATGTCCGGCTACAAAACTCGGCCATCCCATATGACTGTTGCTTCTCAGTCCATCTGAAGAGAAACTGATAAGCAGCCGGGGAAGGGGAGCCATGCTACAGGGAACCCGTGACTGCCACCTCTTAATGCAGAGGTTTCTCTGCTCCCTCTGAGTCCTCTTGTTCCCCCCCCCCCCGTGCCCCCCTGTACTCTTTTTACATTCAGAAAGTTTCAAGTGGAAATTTGAAAGTGAAAATCTAGGACCTGTGAAAGTTACCATGTTTAATGTCTGCAGAGTTGATAGGGGCTGGGATAGCATTCACTAGGTATAAACTGACTCCCTACAATGGTGCCCAGCACATAGTAGGTCCCTAATTTCAAATAAGAAGCATGACACAGCTCTTCAGAGCTTTGCATTGATGTAGCTTAGAAAAATATTACCCGATACAGTACAATGATAAGTACATATATTTATTTAAAGTAACAAAGAAGTGTAGAAGTCTCTTGAGTTGTTGCTGTAAGTCTAGTGTCTGTTACATAACAGTTTGGCTTTTATATGATTTGGGTTAAGCACGTTCCTGCATAGATACTAGTCCTCATGCTGGTGTACGCACAGTGGGCCCAAGCCAGAATCCGAAACAGCAGGAGCAGTCGATTCCTGGACCTGTAGGCCAGCATGAGTGAGCTCCTTAGGGTCCTTAGGAGGACTGCTAATATTTATCAGGTGTGTGTCACTGAGTACTGCTCTGTAACATGCAGTGGGTACCGACACCTGGAAACTTACCGTGGAGTGTCATCGTGTTTTACTTTATTAAAGGGCAGAGAAGTGATCCGATATGGGATCATTTCCAGTGAGCCCTGAGTGACAAGCTTCCTGTTCCTGCGGATATTAATGTCAGCCACTACAGTCTGAGAACCTACTGTTCACCAGGGGTTCAGGGACGTAGAGGAGAAAAGCATTCATTCCTGGGGAAGCATACCATCTAAACCAGAAGATGGAGGCTGCAGTAGGAAGATGGGCGGTATATGAAGTGGCCACTGCTGAGTTCTGAGGAGTAGTACTCCAGCACGTTCACACTGGTACCCAGAGGAAAAGAAGTCACTTCCAGTGGGAATCGGCTCATGCAGAAAAACTCACGAAGCATGATGTTGGAAATGTAGGGTTTCATTAGAAGAGAAAGAAAGATGATATTCCTAGCAGAGATTGGGGGAGATAAAGAGACACAGAAATAGGAGGAAGCAAAAGATGACATTCCTAGCAGAGAGTGGGGGAGATAAAGAGACACAAATAGGAGGAAGCAAAATTATAATTTGTCTGGGCAGAGTCAAAGTAAAGAGAAATAGAGCTAAGTTTGAAAATACATTGTTTGGACAGTTAATATATGCATCTGCTTCAAAATTCAAGAAGTTTAAAGAGATATGGAGAAAAGTTTCAGCCCTTCTGTTCCAAGCACAGATGAAGCTTCTCATCTCCCCTTTACTTTCCTGAAATGGTGCCAAATTGTGATACCCTTCTGTGGCTAGCCTGTTTTTCACTTCGATGTTTCTTTAGGAAAGTCTTTAATGGGTAGCTTCTTTATTAAAGTACTTATAGTTATTTTCCACATTGGCAAAATACGTGACAAAAGCAACCTTAGGAATTAAGGGTCTGTGTTGGCTCTCAGGTCAAGGGGCTACAGTTTGTTAGAGCAGGACTGTGAGGTAGCAGGTCATACAGTATCTGTAGCCCATGGAATGATGCCCTAATCCTCTACAGTAAGTATGGGACTTCCTACCTCAATTAACCCAGTCTAGAAACTCCCTCACAGATGTGCTCAGAGACGTGTCTCTGAGGTAAGTCTAGATCCTATGAAGTTGACAGTATTCACCACCGCAGGGGGATTTTTACAGTGTTCCACATGTGACTGGGCTGTCATTCAGCTGACTTCTTACTGACATCACTGTGGTGTTTTCTGTTACACACTTTACACATGTGTAAAGAAAGTTGTATAGTAGTTCTCAGGGCAACTGCATAAAAGGATGCAGTCAGGATTTGCATGTGGAGCCAGTAGCCTGCTGTAGAGGCTGTAAATGTGTGAAAGTCTTTTAATTCCAAACCAGTGTCTCCTTTGTGCTGCCTGCTATAAACTGCCAATTATGAATTTATTTAGGTTAATCAGTAATCCATGCCTGGAAGATTTAAGGAATGTGACCTTTCCAAGGCATATTATTTTTAATCACTATGCTTTCGACCTAATGCCCAAGTGAGACTGTGCCCTGTGCCATCTAGTAACATATTTATCACCAGCCTACTATTTGGTTTAGGGCAACAGCGGAACAACAATTCCTGATCTCTGGAAACTTGTGTTTTAGTAAATAAAGAGTGTGATATAGTTCTAGTGTTTGTTAGACATTGTGAAGAATAAACGATTGCAGTTTCAAGGATGAGATTATTTAAAAATGGTCAACCATCATGGAAAGTATCACCCAAAATAACATTTCAGCAAAACCTAGGTGACATAGAAAATTGAGATCTGCGAAAATCTCCTGTGAAGGTCATAAGAATAAAATTGCAAAGAGCTAGATCCGAGAGTAAGCCTGTGGGCTTCAGGGACAAGTAGGAGCAGAGAACATGCAGCCCTTGCAACCTGAAGCTGGGACTGGGCAGGGACATGTGGTTAAGCTCTTGGCATGTAGAAAGCTTGGATGATGGTTAACAGAGATGTGGTGCTGAGGCTGGTTAAAAAGCTAAACAGGATTGCTGACAAGGTGTGGACTGGAGAGACTAGGGGCAAGATGGAGACACAGGTTGGGGGGTGTTTGCAAGTGCAGGTGAGTGTGCATGTGCCCTGAAATGGAAGGGACAGAGATAGGCATGGCTCAGAAGACCCATGAGGAGGAGGGCTGGAAAGAGGAAACCCAAAGACTTTCACAACTTTGGTTTGCAGATGCTGGGAACAGAGGCAGGAAGAGACAACTGGGGTGGCACAGAGGTAACTGTGAAGAGTCCCAGGAGCTCTGTGAGAGAAATGATCTCATGCTGGCAGAATGAACTATTTTGGCTTGCCTTGGAGAGTGGGGGAGAGTGAGATGTGACATCTCCAACCAGGTCCTCCACCATGGTTCTCAGACTCTGGAGGCGAGGATAACATCTAGCAACAACGCAAAATGTCCCCAGGTCTGGAAAACATTCATGTCTTTTTAAATGTTTTCCTTCCTTGTGTCTATGGATCTTTATCTATCTATCTATCTATCTATCTATCTATCTATCTATCTATCTATCTATCTATCTATCTAAAGAGCAAAAACATGGAACTGAAAAAGTAATGGCTTACTTGCTGTGTGTGTGTGTTCATGTAATATAAATTACATGCTATGAAATTTTCCATTTTAAAATAAACAATTCAATTATCTTCAAAACCTGCTCCCTACGTTGCATGGTCATCTACATTTTTAGCGCTTTGCATAACTCATGCCAACTAAGAGCCACTCCAGTCTCCTGGCCCTATTTTAGATGTGTTCATATATGGGCTCACAGGTGTTTGCTTATGTGGTTGGCTTCTCCTACTTAGCATAATGTTCTCAAGATTCATCTATGTTGTCTCGTGTCCTGATTTTGTCTAAAATCTGCCATCTGGGTGGTTTCCATGGCTTTGATCCTTAGCACTGAGATTCTCCTCTGGACATATTTCCAATTTTCTTGACTCTGCATCTAGAAGCAGAATCACTGGGAACTGGGTTTACTCCTTTGAGGCTGTACAAAACTTTATAGTGTCTAGAAAGTGTTTTTCTTTTCTTTATATAACCCAGTCCTTACAACCACTTACTGAGAAAGGACAGACGAGGTTGGAGTGGGCCAAAGAACATTTCTATTTTGCCATAAAAACATAAAAAATGCTTTGATTGACTATGAATTGCCAGATCTAGAAACCGTGACATGTATTTGTCAATGAAAATTGATATTTTATGTTGTGTGTGTGTGTGTGTGTGTGTGTGTGTGTATGAGTGTAGAGCAGTCAAACTTAGATACATATTATCTTGGTTGGTGTAGACTAAAATCAGGTAGTAATGGGTCAAAAGGCGACTTGCAGAATGATGTCATCTATTTGAGAAAGCTGCAATGTGATAGTGTTCAAATATGGATGTAGATACAACTGTGTACACACACAAAAGCACACAAAGAGCTTGAAGGACCCTTATCAATCTGCGATATTGACTGCTCTAAGGTGGCTCCCTGAATTCTAAAAGCTGAGCATTCCACAGCACACCCGTACAAATGATCTCTATCACAAGGCATGCACTTCTTCGGAGTAGGCGCTGTCTTCTCCACTGCTTGATGTCTGTGGCCCAACACATGCACGGTAAAATAGAGTTTCTAGCTGAAAGCTTTCCAGTTCATTCAAATTGTTTTGGGATTTGAGGGAGAGGCCACGGCTACTAAATAAGTCATTCCCCTTTCACTGCTCACTGTCTCTGCTCCATTCCTTCATATTCAGTTAGCGTTGTCATAATGCAAGGATTGCAATTACAAGAGCAGTTTCGTGTGACAGGGCATGCTAACGGAGCAGATGGTGGGCACAGGGAAGCAGGGCGAAAGACTCCTGCTAAAGGCATTGCCGTCGCCTTTAAAGTACAGAGTATTTTATGATTTCTCAGTAGATTTTATCTTCATTGTCAAGGTAATGATTATGGATCAAATAAATCTTTATGGTGTTGTTGTATCAAGTGTCAAATTATACAGCTCAGTTAGGTAGTTGTAGAAAGAAAGATGTCTGATGAGATCAGAAAGTGATAGGACTGAGGTTCGTGCCTTCCAGGAAGGTGTTGGTCTCGCTGTTCCCATGGAGAGGAGGATGCACTCCTGCGTTGGCCTCCCCTCCTTTCTCTTTATTAACTTCCCCATAGGGCAACAGCAGGGGAATTGTAAAGTTCAGAACTTGACATTAATATGCGTGCAGTCACTGTTTCCACACGGTCTCCATCTTCCTCTTTATCTGTGTATTTCATAGAATAGAAAAAATGCCTGCTCTCCAGCTTAATTGCCTCCTGCCTCCAGGCAGTCAGAACTGGAGCTGTGGTCCTGGCAGGCCCAGACTGGCCTGTGGTTTCTAACCCCGGTTAGTGTCCCAGACCACACATGCTTACTGTGTGAACTCACTGCCTCCAGGTCAGGAGGAGTGACATGGGAATCCCTGTTTGGAAGGCAGGTGTGAGCTGGATTCTGCAAGAGCTCTGGGTTCTCCTGTGTCACCAAGATTCCAAAAGCTCCTATTTGAGTCTTCATTTGTCCGTTAGCTATCGGTGGTTTGTTGGGAACAAGAATAACTGGTAGATGTGAGCCATGTGTCTGGAGATGACGGTGTTGCACTGACTCTCTTGGCTAAAACTGCACCTTCCCACTGTGACTGTAGAGCAGAGAGAGAGAGAGAGAGACAGAGAGACACAGAGAGACAGAGACAGAGAGACAGAGGAGAAACAGAGAGAGAGACAGAGACAGAGAGAGAGACAGAGAAAGACAGAGGAGAGACAGAGAGAGAGACAGAGAGAGAGAGACAGAGCTCCTTGAACCTTCTTTGCCCCCTTACCTACTTACCTCTGGGTGCAGCGAGCTCAGCAGACTGCCTTCTGCTCTGTGCCTTTGTTCCATTTCCTCTCCCTTCCGTGGTCAAGCTCTGCTGACTCTTGAGTGTCTCTCCCTCCTGCCCCAAGGCTGTACAGAATGCTCTCCTCTGCTAAGGTAGATGCAGCCTAGGAGAAGGAGCTCACCATCTGCCCTGCTTCCTTCTGCAGTGTTGATCACATTGTAGTTAAATATTTACCTGCACTCTGATTTATCTGTTGCGTTCTTCCTTTCCATTATGGTCTCCACATTGTGATCACAGCATGCAGTATAATGCCTGGCACACAGTCTGTGGCTAATGGAGATTTGTTGAGTGAGGGAAATAGCAGTCCCCTACTGCCCTGTGGTACTGAGATGGGGCAGAGCAGCTTCCAAAAAATAGGTGTATTTGGCAAGAGAAGTCATTAGATATTGTAGAAAAAATAAGTCCAGCATAGTGGTGAGGACCCAAGCAAGGTTATAAACCACGTTATAATTAAGGCAGTAGTATATTGCTCTCTATAAAACACTGGAATACTTGGAAATTATTTCCCCACTGATAGCAACTTTTTTTGAGTTTTACAACTTTGATAGACTTCATTAGAATCTGTTAGACTATAACTATAGGATAAAAGAAGGGCTCCCAAGCTACAGTACTATGACTTCTTATACTTTGGGATATTCAATTCGGTACAAATAATCATAGGTAGTTGGGTTAGTTAGTGCATGGTGCTCCTGAGAGAACAAAGAGGATCTAAATGTGGCAGTTTTCCTGGGCTCATGGTTGAGCCAAATGTACAATCATTCCTTTAAAGGATAAGTGGCATCAAAAAATTTTTTTTCTTTCATCTTTGTGTTCAGCCAGAGTTGAAATGAGCCTTAAAAGACTAAGCCTTTATATAACCATGGAATGACTTGGAAATTACTACAGAGTGGAAGTGGTCTTGTGAGCACATACAGTCATGACTTTCAGGGCATATGGGGGGAGGGGGAGCAGACTCACTGGCAAAGGGGCAAGGCTATGGATGGTCCAGGGTGTTTTACTTAATTAACTCGCATTCTATGTAAGCTAATTGTTCTGAGCATTTCTTGTATGCTGAATCCTTGTGACAAATCCCCAAAGAGCATTTTCTGCCTTTATCCCTTTTTACTATGATTGGAATATGTTGCAGTGAGTATCTGGATCCAGATATCTCCTTCGGGATGCTGGTCTTTACCTGTGAGGCTGTCCTTTACATCTGTCTGTGGTCATTGGACAGAATCAGTACTTGGGATTATACATCATTCTTTCCCCTGATTTTCTTCTACCTCTTAGGGTCTCCTCCCTGCCCCCACTCAGCTTACTCAGTCCTACCTAAACTCCAGTGTGTATTCTAAGGGACATCAGCTCAGAGGCCTCTGCTCAGTTGGCTGTCTCTACAGAGGACTGCCATTTTGGAAAATGTCAGGCTCTGTAGATTCCAGCATCTCTTCTGTAGTATCCTTGTGTAGCTGGAGCTTTGCTGAGGCTCTTTTGATCCTTCCACAGCACTGATCAGACAGGAAAGCCTGTCTTGCCACATTTGTGATTCTGGAACATGATCTGCTCTGCAGCTGATAACTGCATACCTGTATATGCATTAAGTATTGAACTTCCCAGTGTTCGTAAAATGCTGTGTGCTATTAAAAAGGAATTAACAGCTTTCTCTAAAGAACAAAACTAAGCCCAGTGTGGCCTTGTATTAATCCCTGCCTAGAAGTTTCACAATCAAAAGGGCAAAATGTGGGCAAGCCAAGATAAATAAGTAAAATTGGAAAATATGCAAAGCCGTTAGAGATGTCCCAGTGATTCCCAAGTAGGTAATAATGAGAAATGCGCCCAAACCCTATGAGTGTGAAATGTGCCACCAGAGCCCTGGGCATTTGAAGTATCTCTCTGGCACTTGAACTTCCTATGAGCAGCAGACTGAAGAAGCTGCATAGTTAAATGCAAAGAAAAGAATGCCCTGAAGTGAAAACAGAATGAAATGCTATTTAACACCGAATTTTCTGTCTTTCAAATTTGAAAGTGTTAGTCATACTATAGGAGAATTAAGAGTACTGTCAGATTAGCACTAACAACTTTTCCATTACCTGTTTGACTTGGCAGATCTGAAAGTATTATTAAACCTAAAAGATTTTAAAAGGTTAGAGGAAATAGCACTTAGCACAGTTTAGTGGATCACAGACAGTTCGGAAGCTGCTGGAGCTCAGATGGATGGAGTCCCCTCTGTTCATCCTGTTGACTTTCTTTTCCTATTAGCTTCTTCACCCACAGCAAAGATCCTTTGAGTGTGTGTAGAATAGATGTCTATGCAGCTAGGTGCTAATGAACTCTCCGGTATGCGCTGCATTGTTCTCACTGAGCAGGACTCTGTAACAGTCCAGCTAGCCCAGGGGGAGGGGTCTAGAAAGAATGCACTTTGCTTTGGGGTTGACTTTGCCTCCTGTGGAGATAGCAGGTGTGTCTATATTAAGTCAGACCCTAGCACGTTGTTGTAGAGGACAGGGATGCTCTGCCACTGTTCTTTTCAACAGAAGGAATTTTCATAGAAGAATTTCCTGCTTCTCAAGAACAGTTCTTTCTTAAAGCAGAGTACTTGGATTGTTTTATTGTTTTGGTGCTTAAGTAGCTTTCTGAAAGAGAAAGAGTCAAAGCATTTTATCAATGACTTTTTTTGGGGGGGGTAACAAATGTGTTTCATTATTTCCTAAACATTCAGTTACCATCTGCCACTGAAATTGTGATATTTACAATAACCACTCTGTGGTTCTGAGTTTGGAACCTATCCTAACCTCCCTCAAACCTTTTAAAACTGAGCGCGCGCGCACACACACACACACACACACACGCGCACACAGACAAATCTATTTCACACATATGTATGTATACATGTAGCTGTCTTTAGATAGACAACATTGTATCGTAAGTATTTTAATACGTTTAAGGGCTCAGGCTAGTTTAAATATATAAAACTTAACTTGTTTTCCATATCCAACTTTCATACTTAAGGTGATTATGTTGGGAAGTGAAATCTGCAGAGAACAGATACTTCTTGGTGCGTGCAAGTCTGTCACGAGTGTGAGAGTTTCCCATCAACTCTTGGTGGGAAGCTTACTCTTGAACACTTGATGACGTGTATTACACTCCCAGGTGTAACGTTCTCTCCTAGTTTAAAGGTGCCATATACGTTGTGGCGGTTTCCTGAGAACATACTTTCACACGTTGGCATAGTCGCCGGGGCTCCTCTATCTCTCCTGCTTTCTGAAGATCAGGTACATCTTGGGAAAGACCTGCAGTTCTTTTGTGCATGAGCTGTCACTTTGTCAGCTGAGGCTCCTTCCCTCTGAGGTGGATGCTCTCCACTGTGGGGCTCCTGTGTTCTCTCCTCTCCAGTTTCCTGGAGACATGAGGAGTGGTGAAGTCAGTTTGGATCCAATGTGGGTTTTTCTGGATGATCTTTAAGCTTGGAGCTTCCAGAGACAAGAGACAGATTTGAAAAGGAACGGATGGGTGTGGGAAGGAATCCTTAGAGGCTGATAAAGGTTGCTGGTGGAGAAACTGCGTCACGGAGGGGTGGACGCTCAAAGCCAAGCAGCAAATGAGAATAAGCAACAAATAAGGCAAGTTCTCCTCTGCCAACACCCAGAATGCTGTGAGATGTCTGAATTTCAAAGTAGAGAATATTTTGTGAGCTTCAGATTAAAGTGTGTCACTAGAAAGTAGCAAATCTAAGAATTCTACACCTAGTTAAACTACTGTCACTTATGCTATTGGGGATCAGTACTTCCAGATGCACTATTGATCTGTGAATCCTTTCAGAATTAAAAAAAAAATATTTCAGAAACACCTAAGATGGTTTAGTGGCTATTCCTGGTTGTCAACTTAACTATATCTGGAATGAACTACAATCTAGAATTGGAAGGTTCATCTATGATCCTAATCTGGAGGCTCAGAGATATAAATTTCTGACCTGGATCTTGGCATGGAGATCTTGAAGCATAGTGGCTATGCATTTCAGAAGATTAAGACAAGGAGATCTCCGAGTTCAAGATCATCTGGGATTAAAGGCATGGACGCACAGGCCTTTAATCTGGGCCACACCCTCTTCTGGAGATATGTAAGGACATTGGAAGAAGGAAGCTTTACTCACTCTTCCTTGTCTACTTGCCTCATGGGGCTGAGCAACTGCTAGATCCTTGGACTTCCATCCAAGCTGCTGCTGACCATTGTTGGGGAGTTGGACTGTAAGTCATCGACAAATTCCCTAACTATATAAAGACTATCCATACGTTCTGTGACTCTAGAGAACCCAAACTAATACAGATGGTGACAAATTCAAAAGTGTAGCTCACACACTACAATAGCAGTGAACTAATTTGATTATATGCAAATTGTGCGTTCACTTTAGTTGGGGCTGAATAAAGGCTGTGAAGACAAGTACAGTCATTGACACAGAAAGGGCCAGAGAACACAACAGGATTCCTCAGGGTCACTGGATTCACTGTTAAAACATCAAGTCATTTCTTTCTGAAGTTCTGAGCTCATATCCATCCCTTATTAATATCTATTCCAGCAACACAGGCCTGGGGAGGGGATGGAAGGCAGGGAAAAATCAGAGGCATCTAGGATGTGGGGGTGAAAATAGTAGTGACATAAAGGCCTCTGCATTCCAGCTGTCTAAAGGAAACACAGAAATAGAAAGCATCTGTTGAATCTTGCAATATTTTTAAATATTGTGCTTCATATTTAAAAATAATTTAATTACACACATGCATGGGTACAGGCAGGTACACACACTCACACAAGCATGGATGCACACACACACACATACACACACACACACACACACACACACACACACACACTCATCATGGTGCATGCTTGGAGGTCAGAGAATGAGTTACAGAACTCCTCTCCCTCAACGGTGTAGGTTCTGAGGATTAAGCTCAGGTCGCTGGGCTTCCAATAAGCACCCTTAACTTGTAAGGCATCTTGCTAGACAGGCAAGCAGTATTTTTGCTAGCTCATTTCACCTAGCATGGCATTTCAGGAGTATTAAGTCCCTGAAAAGACTAAAACAAGCATTTATTCCAGTATTAATTTGAAAGTGATTTAAAAATATTTCCCCTTAACTTTTCAGTGTAAAAGGCTAGGGAGTGAGCACATCCAGGGGTTGGTGCAGGCCGACAATAGACTGCAGATCTCGCAAGGGAAGAGAACAAACGGCTGCTAAGAGCTGCTGCCTTCCCAGAAGGCGGTGTCAGCACACCTGTGTCTAAGAATTTATGTCTTTTCATTACGGCCAACAGAGCTTAGGTGACGTTAGACAGCAGAGAAGAGCACCTTTTTTTATTTTTTATTGAAGTGGGCCAATATCTGTCTTTGGAAGAGGAAAGTACGTAGCTAATTTCTAATTCTTATAAAAAGAACAGTGAAGTTTTGAGCAGCCTGACTGAGCAGGCCTGGTGTCACCTTCCACAGAGAGACTTCCTTCTGTGTGTTGTGAAACAGACTCCTTGGAACAATGAGAACGTAATACATTCAGAATGAAATCATAATTGATTAAATATCCTGGATTGTGTTTTAATTGTGAAATCAATTGTTTTTTATACTTTTCCCAACTTTATTTGCCATAAAGAGAATTCTAAATGTCTACTTCTTAGTATTCTTAACTGAGTTAGTTTTGCTTTGTTTAACTGATTAAATAGGAAACTTCTTATTGAGAAACGAGAGATGGGAGTGGAAAGATGGTTAACAACACTGGCTGATCTTTCAGAGGACTCCAGTTCAGTTCCCAGCACCCACATGGCTTCTCACAAACATCTGTAAATCTACATTCAGGGGAACTGATGCCCTCTTCTGGCCTCTGAGTGCAATACATGAAGGCAAAACACCCATACTCATTAAAAAGAAAAGAAAAGAAAAGAAAAGAAAAGAAAAGAAAAGAAAAGAAAAGAAAAGAAGGCAGAGGCAAGAAAGAAGAAAGAAAACTGAGGCCAGATTAGACAGATACTGCCTTAATTAATTAATTAATTAATTTTATTTAATTACTTTCTTAATGAAAATTTCAATGTTACTTTGCTGTATTCTATAAATAGTAAACCCCTTGTTCTCTTTTTCATATGTTCAAACAACAAGCAAATAGTTCTTAGTATATAACTACCAGTTTAGGTTGATGGCCATTGTTTTATAATTTATTTGGTTCAGCATTACAAAAAGGTAATTGCGCCTAGATATTAAAATAACCAAAGTTGTTTGCTGTCAATATTTAGCATGATTTAAAAAATTCTTTGTTTTGAGATAGAGTCTTTCTGCAAAACCCATGCTAGCCCAACTTCCTGAGGCCAGGGTTACAGGTGTGTGTGCCACCACACTTCTCGGCACCTTCAGTATATTTCAGAATGCATATATTTTAATAATTTTTCTTTAGAAATATTTAAATATCATTTTACCACTCTGAAACTTGGGGACTTAATACTTCATTCTAAACAAAAACAACAAAACCCACTTAAGATATTTAAGACCACTACAGTATTTTTTCATTTTCTCTCAAGTAGCAAGGGCTAATTAAAGCCGTTTCTAGCCAAGTCAATTATCAGCTAATTAATGTGGTTATTATGGTAGAGTATTTAAACCTTCAGTTTAAGGTGGGAGATCTATGACTTTTTCCTTTGTTTTCTTGAATGACATAGTTCTTCTATATTTTGCAGTTGGTGGAAAAGTTGTAAGAACTAAGCTAAAAGAAACACACTTTTTTTTTCTTGCTAAGCTGTTGTTCTGCAGCTGAGTACCATCCGTGAGACAGATCTTCCTGTGGGACTGATTTATGTCTTTGCACAGGCAGATTTACAGCCTTTATCTGTTGAACACTTTATGAATGACTGGTATAAATCAAGAGTTGAATGAATATTTTTCCCTTTGAGCATAAATCTATGATTGAGAGTTTGATTTCTGAATAACTTTTGGTAACCTATTTAAAATGTCATGATATACCTTTCCCCCTGTATTTTGGTGTGCTGAATAGCCAAAAATATGCCCTAATACCACAGATACTTTTATGTTAAGTTAGGTCTGGAATTCACCTATACCAGTCCCAGGCCTCTATTATTTAATAAAGTAGAAAACAAACTTACAGGACAGGAAAGAGCGGTCATGTTTAATTTCAAAGCTCCTGATGAGAAATGTGCCTTCAGTTAGAGGGGGAAAATATGTAGAAAATTCCACTCATTTTTTTTTAGGACATTTGATGACTAGAAACTTGTATCGCCTGTTCTGGGAAAGTGCATATGAAGAAACATCTGTGATCTATCAGATGCACATCTGTCTGAGGCACTGCCCTTCCCAACATGGGGCTGATGATGATAACTGGTAATCAGATGTATCTGTTGGTACACGTTCAGCCAACTAAACTTTGGGGACAAACAGCTTTCATATTGAGCATGGAGAGATAACTAAATTGTAAAAGAGGTTGTGTGTGGGTTATATGCAAATTGTCATTTTTCACTTTTTAGAGACTCTGAGAATAGCAGATACAGACAAAGAGTGAGTTATTAGATGCTTAAAATCGTATTTGACTTCTCTGGCAAGTGTCCCTTTGTTTCTCCCTGCTCCCTGTGGTTCCCTGTGGTTGGAAGAAAGGGCTGGTCACGGGCAGGTGGTCCTGATTATCTCCAGCAGAGCTTTTATGGTAGTAGGGAGAGCAAACTGTGCTGGTCCTGCTACCCATATGCAGAGAATGGGGGGAAGGAAAACAGCCTTGTGGGGAGACTGTCATGAGGGGCAGTCACAGGAGACTGGACAAGGGAGCAGAATGGGGGCCCACTGTAGGGTGGGAGTAGAGTGGGCTTGGTGGCTCTGGACCTGGGCTGCCCGATTGTGTCCATCATGGCCCTCTGGGCCTTTCCTCTAAATACTGAAGTGTAAGAGAATCTACTTTCAAAGGCTCTTACAGGTTTGGGATTCAGTGGGTTAATAATGTATGTGTGAAGCCCTTGACATGGTACCTGCTATGCTACATTCAACAAATGTCAGCAAAGTGTCCTTCAGGCTGCCAACTGCAGCTGTTCTCAGAACCCCTTGGCAGCCAGTCACCACCTTTGCTCTGTCGCACCTCTGAGTTATTTAACACTATACAACCTAGGCTGTCCTCAACCTTGAGATCTTCCGGCCGTGCTCTCCTGAGCACTGGGATTACAGGTGTGTGCCATCATATCCAGCTTTTTCCAAAGATGCGTTCTCTTTCTCATCCAGGGTCACAGTTGCAGACTTCAATTTTCCGAGTGAATTAATTCAGTTCCTTCGTGGAGTCAGAGTCTACTGCTATCCACTCTGTACAATATGACCAGTTCATTTTCTGAACTGCACACCCTCCTGCCACGCTTCCTAAATCTTTTCAGTGGCGCTTTGCCACTGTTCTTTAAGGAACTTATAAGTAGCCTTCCTCATTAAAGGTCCGGGAGTCCTTCGGACCCGAGCCCTTGCCCGCCTTCAGCCCTCACCTCTCAGTGGGCATTTGTGAGCATCCACCATCGTAGGACTTACTTCCCAGGCATGTGCAGACAGTCCTCATTCTGCTCAGAATTATCTCCGGCATACTGTGGCATAAGCAGTACCACCACGCACAACTGTACTGGGGAAAAATTACAGTGTTTCTAGGTCCTTTAAAAGTTTTTGTTGTAACATTAAAACTCTGTGAGTTGTGCATAAATAGGGGACTGGAACAGTGGTAAAAGCTCGTGTTGAATTTAGCACGACCTAATACGAAGCATAAGAAACACTGAGAATGAGAGCTGCAGAGGTGGCGCGGTTCCTTGGAATGCTTGCCTGGCATGCATAAATTAAAATAGTCATCAGGAGTAATTTGAATGGTGCCCGTCTTCTCTGTCTTGTCACCAGCAAGAGACACAGAGCAGGCACTTTTTCTGTGTCCTGGTGAAGTCCCACACTTCATTCCTACTTTGGATCATGCTTTTAGTGTTGAGTAGAATTGTTCAAAGCTCTCTCCCTCTTTCCCCCTTCTCTCCCCGTCTCTAATATTTCATTTTTTGTTGTTGTTGTTCATTTTGTTCATCAGTGTTCAGTTGGTCTCTGCTGGTTCCCTGTGGCTGTGCATGCGGCGTCTCTCTGAGGCTGGGGCTGCCTGTGTTCCCATGAGCTCTTTTTTCCTTGAGCTTGATTTAAATCTTATCTCCAGAGTCAGCAGCAGGGTTTCACCTCTGTGCTTCTATCCCTCGTGACCAGTTGCATCTCCAGACAGTCTGTAAAGTGTCAGGTAGATTCATCTCTAGGAAATATGGAAACAGCACAGCGGCTATGCCATTTGCTGTCTGTAAGAGAGCTAAGATGCAAACAACCAGTAACTGACAGGCTTTGACAAGATACTTGTTTTTGTTTTGCTTTGGTTTTGAGACAAGGTCTCACATAGACCAGGCTGGCCTAGAGCTGATCTTGTTATGTGTCTAAAAATAGCCTTGAATTCTTCATCACCTGGGACCACTTCTCTGAGAACTGGGGTTACGGATCTGAGCCATGGTCTTCAGCGTCACCATTGGTCCTTACGTGGTGATTTGTGTGTGAAAGAGCTGGCATAAGGTTGCCTTCTATGAACTGCACCTGGTTAATGTGCTGCTGACCTTTGAACCTTGCCCCGGGGAGAGTGGTGGTAACTGACCTGTGGTAGCAGAATCTTATGAGTAGGACCACTACTGCAAGCTTGTAGATTCCCTGTGTGTCAATCTTGGAAGGGTTACTTTACTGCCTTCACTCAAACACCTAAAAAGTGGCAGAAATCCACTAATGTAGCTGTCTGTCTGCCTTTAATATTATAAAGAAGCAAAATTTCTCTTTATGCCTCTGTCAAAGAAAATACTGATGGAGTCTGTGGTAAAATAGATTGCCTTTGGAAAAAAAAAGTCTGGATTTCTAATTAAATCTGTGTCCAGTGGGAACTCACTTGTCTCTGTTTATTTCATCTCCCCGTACAACATAGGCAGGGCTACTATAAAACATGAGTTATTGTTTAAATTTGCCAATTATCCTCTCTGACCAAGAGGTTGATTTTTGGAATGAATCACGAATCTTTTGCCCTGTGTTGGGAAGGACCAGTTCAGAACAAATAAATAAAAAGTTTCGGAGAGGGAATGGCACATCCCCATAGTTAGCCAAGTGAGGAAACTGGCCTGTAGGTTAGCTGTGCTGATGTCTGTGAGGCTGACCTCACAAGGCCCGCCCTCACCCATGGCTTCTCCTCTGGCTAGCCGGTAGCAAGGGTTCATAGCAAAGCAGTTACACTTATGGGAGTATGATCTGAGATGCAGTGCAGCTTCTAGAATCTCGAGGAGACTCATTTTGTTTTGGATGAGGCGTAGATGATAGACAAAACCAATTAATACTCAGGCCCAGAGAAAACGATGGCTGAAAAAAATAATTTAAGATAAAAATTTCCGACATTATTTAGTGCCTCCAAAATGTCAGACCTTATGCGCAGCTCTTATTAATAATGTAATTCTCATAAAAAATCCTGTTAGTAGGTGTTATGGTTATTATTTTAGAGATTAAAAAAAATCAAATTAAGTGACTTTTCTGAGGTCATAGAAGCTACTAAATAATAAAGGTTCCCCCCACCCCGACTCTTTTTTAAGGTATGTCACGTAACTCTTAAGTAAAGGACACTAGACCAAAACATTATTAAAATAAAGCTATTTGGGGAGTGTGTCCTCTTTGATTAGGTTCCCTGCCTGCTACATGGTCTTAAGATGGACTTTTTTGTTGAAATATATTTGAAAATGTGCTTTTGTTCCCAGGCCATTTGCATATTTTATATGTATGCATGACTGTTTCTTTTTTCTTTTTTTTCTCTTTTTTTCTTGGATATTTTCTTTATTTACATTTCAAATGTTTCCCCCTTTCCAGGTCTCCCCTTCAGAAACTCCCTATCCTATCCCCTCCTCCCCCTGCCTCCTTGAGGGTGCTCCCCCTCCAAGTCCTCCATCAGGGACCCTGCACTCAGTCCAATGGGTGGCTACAAGCATCTGCCTCTGTATTTGTCAGGCACTGGCAGAGCCTCTCAGGAGACAGCCATATCAGGTTTCTATCAGCAAGCACTTCCCAGCATCCACAATAGTGTCTGGGTTTGGTGGCTGTTTATGGAATGGATCCCCAGGTGGGGCAGTCTCTGGATGGCATTTTGGGTGGCCTTTCCTTCATTCTCTGCTCCACACTTTGTCTCCATATTTCCTCCTATGAGTAAGACATATTTAAAATGTCTATAATCTTGGAGCTAGTGAGATAACTCAGTGGTTAATAGCAACTCTGTGGTGTGGAAGTTTAGTTCCTGCTACCCAGCAGACTGCTAACAACTCCTTGTGACTCCAGTTCCAGGGGATTCAGTGCTCTCTTCTGGCCTCCATGGGTACCAGGCATGCACGTGGAACACATACATGTGTTTATGCAGAGAAAATATTTATGCTTTATACTATATTGTTTTGTGTCAACTTGATACAAGCTAGAGTTCATCAGAGAGAAAGGAGCCTCAGTTGAGGAATAACTTCATAAGATCAGCCTGTAGATCATTTTCTCAATTAGTGATCATTGGAGGAAGGCCTACCCTATTGTGGGGGTGCCATCCTTGGGCTGGTGGTCCTGGGTTCTATGAGAAAGCAGGCTGGGGGAGCAAGGGGGAGCAAACCAGTAAACAGCATTCCTCCCTGGCCTCTGCACCAGCTCCTGCCTCCAGGTTCCTGTCTTGTTTGAGTTCCTGCCCTGGCTTCCTTAGATGATGAACAGCATTAATTGGAAGTGTAAGCTCAATAAACTCTTTCCTTTCCATTTTGATTTTGGTCATGGTGTTTCTTCATAGCAGTAAAAACCCTAAGAACAGCTTTAAAAATAAAAATAAGAGCAGGGAAGGGGGGCTGGAGAGTTGGCTGAGTGGTTAAGAGCACTGATTGCTCTTCCTGGTTCAAATCCAGCAACCGCATGGTGACTCACAACCTATCTGTAATGGGATCTAATGCCCTCTCCTGGTGTGTCTGAGGACAACTTCAGTGTACTCACATACATAAAATAATAATTATTTTTTAAAACATCTAAAAGAAAAGAAAATGTTTATTATCCTCATATAAAAACAGAGATAGAGCGCTTTGAGATTACAGATGACATTACTCAGCCATTATCTGTTATCGATTGATTATCCTAGCTGAGGACTGTCTGTCAGAACAGCCTGTTTCACCATGGGCACATCGTTTCAGGAAGAAGAGATTCAGAAGACATGTGTAGCCTCCAAAAGCTGCAACAATTTCCTCATTTCCCAAGTACCTCACCCCACTCCTATAAAGGGTCACAGCCAACTTTTCCCCTTGGCAGACCCCTCAGTTTCCCAAGGAGAGAGGCTGACTCTCCCAGTGTGCTAATAAACACAGCCCCATCTGTTGAAGGTCAGACTCCTGTCCCTTTTCTATCTCCTGTCTCTGTATGCTGTCCTCTGAAATTCAACAAGCAAACAGTACATTTCAGGGTTCCAGAAACATCTCTTTGTTGCAAGTCTGGGCTCATCATCACCCCAAACACACTCTTCCCTGTTCACCAGCTCTCTAGATGGCTGAGCATGTTGCCTTTTGTGGTTTCAGTGAACAGGGGTAGATCCTAACAAGAATCTCTAAGACCTTATTCCAGAATCTTAAAGGAAGAGATGACCGTGGCCTGGGTGGAGTCAGGAGCCCAATTGTTGTTGTCGTTATTATACGTTTTATTTGCTATTTATTTTTTTAAACTTAGTAGATGTACATTCTTTGCTGTCAACTGAAACTTTCACACCCTGTGTTCCTGATAATAAAGTTTTCAAAGAATACAGTAGTACAAAGAAGGCAAGGAACCAGTTTGCAGTGAAAAATATGGAATGCCCCTCTCTTTAGCCACTCTATCCATTTACATAACCAGAATCCCAGCAGCCTAACCCTACCTTCAGGTAATTAACATGAAATCGTACATATTGGCATAGATTATGAGGCCTGTGCTTTTCAGTCACATTCGACGCTGCCTCGCCGAAGTAAGGGAAACTACTGAAGGTGAATACTAAATCAGCTCCTTAGTATTAAGCTTGCAAAGGCAGCCGCGAGTGGTGAATGGAAAAATCAAACTTTTATGGTGATCCTCATTCTAATCCATTCTTAGTTCAGCCAGAGGAGCAGCATGGCCCAGTGGACTGAGGGGAGGATGGGGAATTTGGAGTTCTGAGATAGAACCTATTCGGCAACCTACTAGCTCTGTGACCTTGAGGAAGGACAGTGAGGTCCCTTTTCTTCTTCATATGCAAAATGGATCTACTCAGTGGAAATGAAGGGGCTTCTGATTTAAGCAAGGTGAACAATAAGGCAATATAGAGATTGAAATTATGCAGCTAGGCAAAGAATCTCCCTAGATTTCCTTTAAGGTCCATCTCTTCCCACCTGTTAAACTATGATTAAAAGACATTAAATTTGGGGAGATTGTTCATGTGGCAATGTGTTTCCCCAAAGCACACTTTAAAAAAAGAGACTCCTGTGGCCATATTTTTGTAATTTCAGTTTTGAGGAGGTAGAAATGGTGGACATCTGGGGAGATGGTTGGGTTTTTAGCTTACTGGATGGGTTCCAGGCCAATGAAAGACCTTGTCTCCAAAAACTGGTGGTCAGTACCTGAAGAAGCTCACTTGGCTGCCTTGTGGCTGTTACATGCATGCATCTATACATGTGCACATGCGCACACATATACCAAAGACAGCAGTAGATCAGTAGGTGGAATGCCTTTTAAGTGAGTCAGCTCTGTAGTTATATTAAAAACTCAGTCTATGGAAGACTAACGAAGCAGTGTTTGTTAGGCCACTGTAAAGAAAGAAGAGCTCCATCCCCTAGGCTTTAAAGTGAACGTTTCTCAGGAAAGCAGCAGCATCAGTTCTAGCTTTGTTAGCTCTTGGCTGTGCTGTCCACACCAGAATCACCATGCTGTCTTCGAATTGTGCTAGCGCTGAGTGGGCGTGTGCTGGCCCGTGTCATCCTGCCCCAGCCAACCATGACTGCAGGCAGTTTTCCTTCATCTGCTGCTGCCGCTGAATTCTGATGCCATGGTGTTGAGGGATTGGCTCAGACCATTGCAATCCTGTGCTTGCTTTCGAGACAGTTTTCCAGGGGCAAGATATTCTAGTGGCTGCCATGTAAGCAGGTGTAAGTAGCAATACGAAAAGACACTTTGTTATATATTTGTTTATGTTGAACCTGTATGAGAGTTTTAGATATTTAAACGCATATTCTTGTAGGGAGGGAATATATGTTGCCAGGTTTTATATAGAAAAGCTGTTTAAGCACAAGATGGCTAGAGATACATTTTAATATTCCTGGTGTAGACTGGCCGGTACCTTAATCGAGGTGGTGGGTTGGGTTGTGAAGTATACTGATGCTCACATTGAAGGTACTTTTGAAGGA
The DNA here is from genome assembly GCF_947179515.1 of Apodemus sylvaticus. Taxonomy (NCBI): domain Eukaryota; kingdom Metazoa; phylum Chordata; class Mammalia; order Rodentia; family Muridae; genus Apodemus; species Apodemus sylvaticus. The sequence continues at coordinate 25,358,379 of NC_067493.1, read as the reverse complement.
GGAAGTTACCCCTTTATAATAAGAGCTTGCTAATAAACTACAGACAATGTTTTTTCCTCCACCTAAAAGGGGCTCTCCTAGACCAATCTGAAAAATTTGTAAACTTGAGTACTGCTATTCCTCTTTTCCCAGAATTTAGTGGCAGAGCCTTATCGCTGTACAGATTCATAGCCTGTTATTACTAACTTGTAAATATTCATTTATAGAAAATACTGACTAGAATTCTTAAGAGCTTTTTTATATTGGTGTTGAGGTTTCTATCTGATTTAAGCTAGTTTTTCTTTCAATTTATGGGAAGGCTTTCCCAGACAAGGATTCATCTTGATTCACAATGTCTCCCCAAAGATTCTGGGCAGCTAAACTCAGGATGACACTGCTTGCTTCCAGTATGACTTCACAGTTTTTAGAAGTCCAAATGGTAGAGCAACTGTCTGGAATCACCAAGTAGGGGACTAAGGGTGTGGCTCAATGGTAAAGCAGCTTCCTAGAATCCCACAGTGAGGGACTAGGGTGTGTCTCAGTGGTAGAGCCCCTGCCTAGAATCCCCCAGTGAGGGGCTAGGGTGTGTCTCAGTGGTAGAGCCCCTGCCTAGAATCCCCCAGGGAGGGGCTAGGGTGTGGCTCAGTGGTAGAGCCCCTGCCTAGAATCCCCCAGGGAGGGGCTAGGGTGTGGCTCAGTGGTAGAGCATCAGCTTAGAATCCTACTAGTGTAGAGCAGGGAGTGTGGCTCAGTGCTAGAACACTGGCCTAACATATGAAGCCTTGGAATCTATCCCCTATCCCTCATGTATGGGGTTGGTGTGGGTAGATGTTAGTTGCCTGCTTTAGTGTTTTAATATTTGGGGACACCTCAGGTTAAATTTGATTTGTATTGTAGAAGAAGTTCTCAGACTTTTGTATTGTTAGTAAACTCTCCTTTCTAGATTTTTGTGTCAACTTTCCCCATTTCTTTTTTTTTTCTTCCCCTATTTCCTCTGCTTTTGCTTGTATGAAATTTATATGAAATTTCCTAGCACAATGCCAGAGCAATCCACAACATTAAAGATTGGTTGGCCAAGAAACTATTAATCTTTGACCGTCAGGCTTTAAGGACTAACATCAAGTATAAACACATGAGAGATCCTTTCACCATTCTAAGTTCAACTGAATCAGAAAAATTTTAAGAGCACTCCTTGCCTCCTTGCTTAGTGGGAGAAGAATCCTATAGTAAATTCGGTAGCCGCATCTCTAAAGTGTCTCTAAGAACTACAGCCATGACACTGTTGTAAATTGCTTGCTGCAAGAATCTGTGTTGTAGACAAAATCTGATGTTAAAGTCTTCTGTAAATACAATGTCTCATTTAACCTTTGTTAAATAGGCTGCTTTGCATACAGCTGCTACAATACATTAGTAGGTGTTAAGAATTGTTAATCACAGGCACTAGACAATTTCAGGAGCGGTTCAGTTAGGCAGTCGATTGTAAGAAGTTCAATAGTGGAATAATAAGAGGAAAGAGACAGAAACTATAGATAGCTGTCTATCTCATAACCTGTTCTCCTAGCAATTTGGGCTTATTTTGTGATGGTCTTTGTTCCCTGCTCTTTGAAGACTTACGGAGGAGGGTGCCCGCTGTGCTCTTCACTCTTCCAGGTCAGAGAGCCAGTGAGCAGGGAGACGCTCAGGCTTGTGGAAGCCCATTAGTGGAGGTGAGCAAGGTTGTTTCTTTCATCAGGCACCTGCAAGAGAATTTCCCATTGGTTGGTCCTGATTTGGTGTGCAAGTTGGAATTTTTGCTAAGGTTCTGGGTGTTAATTGTTTAAGGATAGGTGTCCTGGGTACTACCTATCTGCACTTACCGTGAGGAAGTACCACTCACTCCCCTTGAAAACAGAGCCCCATGACTGAGCTAACATTCCAGTTATTGGGAAGCAGGCATGGCTCTTCGTTCAGGTCTCACAGTTTTATAAGCATCATCTTCATCTTGTGGATGAAGTCATCCCTGGCTCAACGATGCTATGTAGCTCACATGAGGTTATTTTGCCAAGGAGGTGGTTCAGTTGGGATTCCAGCCCAAGGCAATTTCATTCAGCAAGATGTTGTCCTGTGACACATTCCTTATCTATGGGATTGTTGCAGGTCTGTGGGTTGGACAAGTTTTGTTTTGTTGTTGTTAGTCTGTCAAAAATACCTGAAAAAAGTAACTTAAAGAAAGGAAAGCCTTATTTTGGCTCACCATCTTAGATTGGCTTCTGCATTGACGTGGGTCTCTGATGGTGGAATGCATCATTCTAGACAAAGTATGTGGTAAATCGAAGTTGCCCACCTCATGGCGGGCAGAGAAGATGCTAGGGCCATGATATATCTTGTCAAAGACATGTCTTCAGTGACTCCTTCCTTCAGTCAGACTCTTATTATCTAATAATTTCATCAAATAATAATCTGGTAGTATGGTGGTTCTCAACCTTCCTAACGCTGCAACTCTTTATTATAGTTCTTTATGTTGTGGTGACTTCCAGCCATAAGAGTAGTTCTTTGCTACCTTATGACTGTAATTTTGCTATATTAGATTGCAAATGTAATGCAAATACCCGTGTTTTCTGATGGCCTTAGGCAACCCCTGTGTAAGGGTCATCTGTGATCCACAGGTTGAGAACCATTATGTTAATGGTTTATTCCATAGTTCATGTCAGATCTTTTGTCTCTTCACCTCCTGAGGTTTGGAACCACACAGTGGTATAAGCCTTCAATATGTGTGTATTCTGACTACTTTTGGAGTTCTGTGTTGTGGTCCTACTATGTAGGAGCCAAGACAATAGAAAAAAATCAGAACCAAATCTCTTCTCCCATGGTCAGCTATTAACTCCTGAAACTGGTTGGTAGTAGTCAATTTCATTATGAGACTTGTTTTAGTTTCTTTGTTTCATCAATAATTTTTTTGAGAGACAGATGATAGACTAAAATTTAAAATCAAATCTTAAAGCATTTTCTAAACTACCAGATGTCTATTTTGATCCCATTAATAAAATAGGAAGTTGCACCCCAAAGGGTTAAGCACTAAAATGGGCAATTCTTATTCTGATCCGTTAATAACATTGACCCAGCTTCAAATGAGTTATAGATCTCTAACTTATTCAGTCGTTCCTATGATTCTTTGTTATCATTGAACTTTTTTCTTTTTCTCATTACTGTGGGATACAGTGATTGGGAGAAAACAAAATCCCAACAAGCATAAAACATGTTTGTTTTTTTTTTTAAATCTATCCTAACATCTCTCTTCAAACCCAGAGATTCTGACACCTGACCACTTAGGGGCTGCCTCTTCCAGATGAACTAACTCTCCATGCTGTTTCAGAGGTCTAGGTCCTACACTCTCTGCCTGCCTTGCAAGGGCGCCTCAGGCGTGGTCTCTGTCTGGTTGGGCTTCGTTCTGGCCCCTCATCATATCTCAGGGGATTTGCAATCTTACCTCCAATGGTATATTTCCAGCCTCAGCTTCTTCCCCATAATCACTTGATAACTACAAGATGGTATAAAGAAATCGACGGAGGGTTTTCTCTCCTTTAAAGATATATTTCAAGTCAAGCAAGACTTCTTCGTGCTTGACTGTGTACTAGACTTGGAAATTAGATCCTAATCACATGTCAGGTTATAAAAGAACTGGGTGCGATGAGTTACCATGGCTTGCACGATAAGTTGCCTTAAAGAGTTTAGATCTACAGTTGTTCAAAATAATTATGTCATTTTATTTTTACTGTAATATGGTTCTTAATTGTTACATTAATGGGCACTGAGGACACTTCCAGGATTCACTCTTGAAAAGTGACTCGGTAAATTGAAGTGAAGAGACATTTGATGGATTTAGTGTAAGTTTAGATCCAATTTGCATTTCTGTGGCATTTTTATGCTCAACTTTAGGATTTCTTGGTAAATTAAAGGCTTTAGGGAGATGATTATGAAATAATTGATTTAAAAGTATGCAATATTGGTTTTCATTGAACATAAGCTTGTGTGGGTTCAATTTAAAACCTAATTCAATACATTTTAGATTTTGTATTCCCCGAACCTTTTTCTCTTTTTTTTTTAGTGTATTAATTTTGTCATGCTTGTCATTCTAATCTAATGATGATTTAATGTTTGCAAAACTGAATAAATTTGTATGCAAGGAGTGCTGCTGTGTTTTTAATCAATGAAGATTGAAATTTGGCAACTGAGATGATAAAAAATGAAAAATTTTAAACAGAAAATGAAAATAAGATCCTACTTTGGAAATACTTTTATTAATGTTCTTGGCCATGAACCATGTCATTTTTTAACTCTCCTTTCTCTTGTGTAATATTTTGAAGGTGACTGGACTTTAAAAGGAGTAATTACCACTAAATCATGAAGAGTATTTAAATGAGGGTGGAGTGTTGTCCTCAGGCTCTTCCTCCATCCCTGATACCCTTGGTCTGGAACTGTAAGAGTCAGTAGAATGTGTGGCTGCCTTTCAAAATTCACCTGTGTCCCCACGAACCCACATAGACAGCAGGATGCTTAAAGAAGATGTATCTTCACCTTTACGACTTAGCTACTGCTGAGAACAATGTAAAACAGAGATGACCTAATGGGTTTGTACAGTGCGATCATGGAAGGCCCTTGCCAGCCCTCAGCCCTCTAGGAGGTCCTCTTTCCAAATGACCTCAGGACTCTGGAGGAAGGTGAATCCAGCCCTTAAAAATCAGGAAGGGTCATTTCATTGTAGCCCACCACCTTCATTGTCCAGTGCCTTTCAGGGGTGAAGGGAGTTATTCTAATGCAAAACAACGGCACCCAGAAATATCAAACCTGAATGATAACAAAGGGCTCTTCATAAGGAGAAAGTCTTATTACTCTGTGATTCCAAGAGTGGTTTGGGGAAGATATAAAAGGTGATAGTTTTAAAGCTAAGGCTAGATTTTTTTTTTATATACAGAGAACATTTAAACATAATATACATGTTTTAGAGCATAGGAAGAACAATTTTTTTTAATGATACAAGCATTTAGCAAATCTGTAATTGTCCATTAGATACCAGCAGTCAAATTTAGATATGATTAAGGAGAATAAAAAAATTATCCAAGGAGCTCCGTAAAAGCTTTAGCTGAACAGGAGTCATGCCTTTTGTAGTACTGGAACTCATTAGTGAGGCGATGAAGTAGCTGACACCCCTAAAGACGTGACATGAGGAGGCAAGTGTCCTCCCTTCAGTACGAGCCTTGACAATTTCATTTTCCTTTCCTCGTTTGATCCTCTCAGTCCAGAGACATTGTTAGGGCAAGTGGAATTGTTCTTAGATTTTACAGATGAAGAAGTGGACTGGAGATAATTAAGTTATCCAAGTATGTGTAGTTAATATGTGCAACAATCCTTCATCCAGGATCTTTCAAACCAACCACCACCCACACTTCAAGGTGCTTTTAATGCGTTGCTTTTTAAAAAAATTGTTCTTTTCATTCTTTTGTTTTTCTGCACTACAGTTGATGCTAAATGTCTCCTACTAAGACTTATATTATTTCATCACCCAAATGGATGCGTTGTTGTTTTTTTTTTTTTTCATAAAAGCATTTAATTAGGCTGTCGCTCTCTGCATGTCACCTGTCTTCCGGCTGGCTTTTTCACCTTCGTGTAGGGACAGCAAAAATGATTATGGCATGTAAAGAATATGTTTTCTTTAACAGCAAGATATTCTAGACTCTAAGATTTATCCATGTACAAACTTCATATTTTCTGTTGTTGAGTATTCCATCTGCTGTCTTCCTTGTCTATGCAATATGGATAGTTGTAGGGCCACGTCTGGCTCCTGGTTGGTCTTCTGTGGGGCGTCTTGCCCGCATTCTGTTGCCTCAGATGGAGGGATTGTCTGGAGTGTGGAGGAAACGCAGATGAGTTCTGACTCCAGGCTGTCTCTTACTGAAGTGGCTTCTCTTACCCTTGTTACTGACCCCGATCTGGTTCTTTTCTTCTCCTCTATAACTTGTAGTTTCTCTCTCCCTGGACTCTTTTGTCACGTTAGCAGCCTGCATATCCCATCCTGATGCTTAACTGCCCACTAATTCCTCAGTGTCCAAGGCCCAATCCCACATCAGTTATGGAGAGTCTTGAAGTATAGTTGGGTGGTTAGAAACATCATAGGGCTAACCCATTAAAAACCAAAACCCAAGCTGAAAACCACCTTTTGTTTCTCTTGAGTGGCTATCCCATTCAAAATGTGTGTATCACTTTTGCCGAGGTGGCTAATGTTCCTCAGACCATGATTGTCCATGATTATCCATCTGTAGGAACACATAGGCTCTGGATCTAGCCATTACACAAGGGGTCACTCGCAAACAAGTGGAAAGCTACTAAGTGTGATACTGTTTTGAGGTGTGGTGAATCTTTACTAAGACTGATTCAGTTGACAGCCCTCAGCTGTGCTGAGATGCACACGGTAAGTCCAGAACCTGTCCACGGGAGTATTTTGAGACACTGTGAATCAGCAGTGCAGGAATCAGCAGTGCAGGAATGTCCCAAAAGGGCTCAGTTACTATATACTCTGTAGTCATTGGTCAGAGAAGCAGATGTGTCTATTTCTTCCTATTTTGTTTCTTACGGTGCATTGTATATAGGGGGAGGGTGCATCACAGCTTGCTTTATTGAATAGAAGGAACAATTTAGATTATCCATGACCTGCTTATGATTCAAAGCTGTCACTTTGTGGAAGGAACATCATCCAGTTGTCGAAATCATCATTTCACATTGTAGGTCAGGATGGGGCAATCAGGTTAGTTCTAAAACTACCCTAAACTGGACTTATTGTTGAAAAGTTTTAGCTTTGCTGAGGTACAATTGACATAAAATAAATGGCAGATATTTAATCTGCCATTCAGTATGTTTCAAATGTATCATGAAACCATAACCAGAATCATGACGTGTGTAGGTTTCCCCTCAGACCTGTAATCCCTCCACCTAGTTCTCTGCAAGGTCCACTCTGTGTTTGGCAAGTCTTGTACCCCCGTTATCAAACAAACTCCAAGATCAGATTTTTGTTTTGCCAGTTAGTTTTAGTTTCTGTGGTTTAGCATTTTAGGTGGCATGAGGCACAGAGTTCATGTTCTTTTTCTGTTCATCTGAGATCCATCTGTATAGCAAGCATTAATAGTTTGCTCCTTTTATTTGCCTGGTTAGTATTCCATTGTGTGGGTAAAATAACATGTTGTTATTTATTCTACTGATTCTAATGGTAGGCAATTCCAGTTTTGAACTATGATGAAGCTGGACTGTGTAGGCTATAGAAGTATGTATCTGATGTAGAGTCTGTCTTCCTTCCTTCCTTCCTTCCTTCCTTCCTTCCTTCCTTCCTTCCTTCCTTCCTTCCTTCCTTCCTTCCTTCCTTCCTTCCTTCCTCCCCTCCCACCGGCCCTCCCTCCCTTTCACATGGGAATGTGCCTGCATAGAGATCAGAGGATGATCTGTGGGATTTAGTTCTCTGCCTCCAACATGTGAGTCCTGGGGATTGAACCCAGGTCGTCAGGCCTGGCAACAAGCACCTCAACCCACTTCACTGGCACTCTCCGTTTTTCTTATTGGTTAAAATATGGGGCTGTGCCATGATATACAGTAGTTCTAGTTTCTCTGTATCTATGCCAACACTTAATGTGGTTGGTGTTCTTAATTTTAGCAATTATAAGGAATGCATAGAAGACTCTTTTCCCATGCTCATTTGCAGTGCCTTGCATAGCTGATACTCAAAATCTTGTCTGGCCAATTACAGTATCACATAAAGAATGGTGATGGATTATTGCCAGTTAACCCCAGTTCTTAAATACAGATCACAACATACATTGTGCTTGAGAGTGGGTCTGTTCTGCCCTCTGAGGACCTTCTCTTAGGCGGGTACTGTACCCTTTCAACTAGGATAATGGTAGAAGCCATGAAGTCAAATTTCCTAGGTTCTAATTATCATGCAGCTGTGAGCTTTACAAATTTGGTTTCACTTGATTTTTTTTTAATAGTCTAGAACATAATAACATCAACATGGGAAGGTTCAAGTTGAGGACTTACCGGAGTTTAGTGTTCTGGGTGCAGTTTATGTTCTCAACTCGTTTTTCCCTGAATTTTTTTCTTTCATTTTGTGTGTTCTGGTTGGCACTGGTGAGCTGGGGGAGTTCTGACTGTGGTTAGTGGTCGTCTGGCCACACTCTGTCTTCCCTGGACTTGTTGTATTCCCCTGTCTTACCTGCCCTGTCTCCTCTCACACATTTGCTCTTTTCTCTGTGTATACTCCTCTTTACCTCCAAACTAATTTCTGCCTGGCATCCCGCCCTGAGACATCATCAATGCTCCAGGGTGATGGATACAGTCATCCTTCCTTAAAAACTAGACAAACAACCTACCCACACCCAAAGCACTTTTAAAAAGGCCAAATGGTTTTCTCTATTTTACAGTAAAGTTTTGGGGTTATGTCTTTAGCACGTAATTAAGAAAGTTCCAAACATTTTATGTCCTACAAAGTAGCACTGAGAGTATTTAATAAACATAGACAAAGAATTTTAGCCATGTGGTAGGTTGCATTCTGCTGATTAACAATTTATTTTATTTAGCTGCACGATGAACTGTCAGTGTGAACGCTAGCAGTGCTTATTTCTGACAATTTTAGAACAGGAATAAGACAAAAATGCTCAACAGAGATAATGGCAGCCTGAAAACCCTCCATGCCAAATATATTAAAATTTGAAATAGTGGAAGGCTAGAATCCAAATTCAGGAGTAATTAACCAAAATAGTTGACAGATGTCAGCCATGCTAATAAAATTTGTATACCCTGACTATTTCCCAGCTTGTAATTAACTGCACAGATGATGGGATCTGATTTTGTCACTAACTGCTTATTAATGAAGGAGATGATGACTAGTTACAAATCCACAGTGCTCGCTGAATCCTGAGCTTAAACATTTCCCATTCAGCTGGCACAACTAGAAGGCTCAAGGCTTGATCCTGGCGTGATCCGTACGTGTTCTCTTCATCTGTGATTGTCAAGGGGAAGCAGAGTGTGTCGATTTTCAGCTCCAAGTGACCTTGAGATTAGTTCTTTTTATTTGCTGGTCAGTTAGTTCGATGGCTTTTGTTTTTGCATTCACTTTTTTATAAACTGCATCTTGTCAGGCTAGTGGAAATCCTGCAGCAAAGTACAAACCAGTGATTTCAAGTTCAATTAAAGCTGAGGAGAACGTCAACTTCCAATGACTTGAAGTCTTGGATGTAGAGTACTATTAGTAGAAAGGATTGTCAGTAACCAACAGGGTACATCATCAGCTACAGTGTTACCTACTTTAGTATCAGAGACTGCTGCAAGTGTCAGTGCTAACTACCTTAGTATCTAAGTGGCTGCTGACCTTCTAGGCCTAAACAAGAGGTTGTGTCTGGTGTATTTGGCTTCAAAGAATGCACTAACAAGTGCTAAAGAACTCTCACTCCATTCTGGTTCCATTCATTTATTTTACCAAGCAAGAGCTTACTAGATGATAAACTGAGGGGGGGGGCATAGTGCTCTGATGAGTTAAAAGTGTTCGCCGCCCCCCTCCCAGCTGCTCACACTTCTACAGGGAAGCTCGGAACAGAATAGTCACACCGAGTGTGACTGTCCTCAGGGTTCTGTAGACTAAGTACCTAGTGCTGCCAGGCTGCTGGAGGTCTGGACAGGCTTCCTTGAAGATGCAAGGTGGGAACTGTGGTCTGAAAGCTGAGCCGGTGGAAAGGGAGGGGGACTGGTGTGCAAGCAGAGGCCACAGCTTGTGCTGGGCTGGCCCACTGGTGAGTCTGGGTACTTAGAAAAGGCCTGGAGGCTGGATCTGGAGACGAGGGGTATCCTGTTTCATGGGTCTCTAATGAGGTAGCTGAGAGGCAGAGCCCGAAGTGTCTAAAGTTAAAGAGCAGAGGGAAACTTTGGCAGAGATTAAGAAGAGGCACTGTGGTCACATTAAGTGCTCTCTGTAGCTCCCACTGGGGGGGTGGGGGGAGGGGGATATGTACCACAATGAGCCAGACAAGACGTGGACTCCAGCACTTAGGAAGAGAGTTGGGTTGTCTAGCCAATAAGCATGGAAGCCTGACAAAAATTAGAAAATGCTGCAGGCATCCGTATGCAGCTCTCTGCCAGTGTGGTGCCAGCTCTCTAACATGCCGCTTGCTTGCTTGCTTTCCAGCCAGCTTGTCCTCCCCTCAGCTGCTTCATGCCCCTCCCCCCTCCCCCAGGACCCTTACAAGGCAGAGCTCAGAAAGCAGCTCTGGCTTCCTTCTTGCAGGGTTCCTCCCACTCCCAGGTCTTGACAGTGCTTCCTTTACCCGCTAGCCAGTTCTCTGTGTCACCTTTTCACTTGTGCATCTCCAGTGTCCATGTCCTCGGAGTCCCTTTGATCTCCCCTTTCTGAGAGATCATGTGGTGATTGATTAGTCCTGGGCACTGTGATCTCTCCCAAAGTCCCCTCCTGTCCTCTCTTACTCACCTTCATCTCTCTGTGAGGAGAGGGATGTTTAATAAACATTTAGAGTGGGGAGATTAGCTGACCCAAGGATAACAGAAAGCCATTCTAAAGAAGGAATCTTTTATTTTCTTACAAGAGAACTAGTTTTTCAAAGTTGTTTTTATTTTTATTTCCTAGTGCTTTTTTTCATTCTTTTTTTATTCGATATATTTTTTATTTACATTTCAAATGATTTCCCCTTTTCTGCCCCCCCCCCCACTCCCCGAAAGTCACATAAGCCCCCTTCCTTCCCCCTGTTCTCCCATCCACCCCTTCCCACCTCTCTTTTCTGGCTTTGCCCTATACTGCTACACTGAGTCTTTCCACAACCAGGGCCCACTCCCCCGTTCTTCTCATTTGATGTGTGGATTATGTTTTGGGGGGTCCAATTTTCTAGGCTAATATCCACTTATTAGTGATTTATTTAATCATTTATAGAGACAAATTATCTCTATCTACTATCTATTCCATGCTTAGCTATTCTCAGAGTGACTGTCGGAGATAATCAAATAACTCCCTGATGGTTGATCTTGACTGGTAACCTGATAGGATTTAGAAACCCCTAGTAGACTAAAGAGGTTGTCTAGGATACATTTACAGAGAGGTTTAACTAAGCAGTGAAGATCCATCCTGAAGGTGGGCAACAACATCTTTTGGGCTGGGGACCTGGACTGAAAATGGAGGAAGCAGGCTGAGCCCCGACATTCATCTCTCTCTGCTTCCCGATTGTGGATGCCATGTGAGCAACTGCCTCAAGCTCCTGCCTCTGTGTCTTTCCCACTGAGGTGGGCTGCACGTCCACCAAAATAAGCCTCACTCCCTTAAGGGGCTTTTATCTCAGGTGTTTGCCCCAACAAAACAGAAGGCAGAGCCGAACAACAGAAGTGGCTAAGGTGACCACGCAGGGCAGGGTACAGTCTGCTGCTATTCAGTATTCATCCTCCTCTCTGCCACACTCCCTATCTTTGTGTCTCTCTCCTTTGCAGCCAGTTGTTGGGTCCGCTCTCCTTGGCTGATGTGTCCCCCACAGCCAGGCTCTAGCTCATTTCGAGGGAGGCTCTCAGATCTTCAGTAGTATATACCCCATGTGCCCAGTGACTTTATTTACTGCCCTCGGGTAGCCGGGAGGGTCTGTGCCTGTATGTTGGGATATCCGCAGATGCACATCACAGACTATGTCACAGGAAGTCAGGACAATAGCCAGTAAATCATACGGACAGTTAGGAGTGCGGCCAGCAAAGCACGGGGTCTGGGTAGCGTGGAGTAAATAAGAAAGTGGAACCGTGGTTCCTACTCAGAAAGCACTTTGAAATATGAGTCGAAAGTGCAGCACTGATATAATTAGAATTAGTGTGCATATTTGTGAATGCTTTACTGTATATTTTGAATGTTTACACCCTAAAAAGATACACTGCTACATTCTTACAGCTTATGAAAGAGTTCATATGAAGTCTACATGCTGTGTTTGTAGTAAAATGACTAACATTGTGAGGGATTCAGAACTCTGCTAACGACTGATAGGGGTAAAGTTCTGCTTACCAAAATAGACCAATACAAAATGGTCCCGGGAGAAATGAGCAGACATTCGTTCAGAATAGCAGAAGAAAAGTTTATTCATGCTGAGCACAGTTAGAATAAAGCAGTTAAGCTTTGGGAGGAAATTATGCTTCCTCTCTTCTCAAAAGTTAGGATGCACACTTGTTTGTCTGGCTTACTTATTCTCTTGAGTGACATTGGGATCACACCTCTGACATCTTTTGAAGTGTTTGCAGGCTATCAGGAAGGCTCAGTGTGGCACAGAGATGCCTTTGTACTCTTCACTGGTTGGGACGGTGACAGCTACTTTTGTGGTTGCAGAACCAGTAAGGGTCAGGAGACTGGCAGTGTCAGTTCCGTGTGTGGTCTTTGTCCTCCTTAGAAGTGTGTGCTCCGTTCTGTTTATGCTATAATTGCCTTCAGTGTTTCTCCCACACACATCAGATGGTGCTGCAAGTTTTGCCTTAGCCAGCAAATGCGATTTACAGAACTCAGAGAAGAATGTACCCTGTGCTTGCTTGTCCTTTGTTTTGTGTTCTTCCCAGGCCCCTTCCCTATTGCTGAGTCTTTCTCTACTTCCCATCATCAGAACGGTCCTTCTCTAAGCAGTCTTTCAAGTTGGGTTTGCTAGGGAAAATTTCTTTTCATTTTCCTCAATTGAGGATGTTTTGATGTTACCTTGGAGCATGAAGGATAATTTTGCTGGATATACAAATTGTCGGTTAATAGTTTCTTTCCTTCAGCACTTGGGAAGTGTCCTCTTCTGCCTTCCTTGTGTCTGATGAGTTTCGCTGCACTTTGAACTATTTGTTCTTTTTGGATTTTAGCTAACTTGAAACACTATTGCATTTCACCTATCTGTATTTACACATGTGCCTCTTCTCTCTCTCTCTCTTTCTCTCTCTGTCAGTGTGTGTGTGTGTGTGTGTGTGTGTATGAATATACAGTGCACATGTGGCAGTCTGAGGACAGTTTTTGAGACTTTCTCCTTCTATAGCATAGGGGTCCCAGGGTGGCATCACCCACTGAGCCATATGTATATGAATGATATATTCTTTAGATAATGTCTCATATCTCTCTCTAAGCTTCTATGAGACTTCATTTTTTTGTCTTGTTTTTAGCTTTCCAGTGTTTGATTTTAATTGCTATTTCATGGAATTCTTTGTTTACCATCTTCGAGTTTCATTTAGTTTTCTAAACTGGAACTAATCTTTATTTTTTTATTTTTTATTTGATATATTTTTTATTTACATTTCAAATGATTTCCCATTTTCTGGCTCTCCACTCCCTGGAAGTCCCATAAGCCTCTTCCTTCCCCCTGCTCCCCCATCCACCCCTTCTCACTTCCCTATTCTGGTATTACCTTACACTGCTGCACTGAGCCTTTCCAGAACCAGGGGACACTCCTCCGTTCTTCTTGGACCTCATTTGATATGTGGATTATGTCTTGGGTATTCCAAGTTTCTTGGCTAATATCAACTTATCAGTGAGTGCATACCATGACTGATCTTTTGAGACTGGGTTACCTCACTTAGTATGATGTTCTCCAGCTCCATCCATTTGTCTAAGAATTTCATGAATTCATTGTTTCTAATGGCTGAATAGTACTCCATTGTGTATATATACCACATTTTTTGTATCCATTACTCCGTTGAGGGACATCTGGGTTCTTTCCAGCTTCTGGCTATTATAAATAGGGCTGCTATGAACATAGTGGAGCATGTATTCTTATTACATGCTGGGGAATCCTCTGGGTATATGCTCAGAAGTGGTATAGTAGGGTCCTCCGGAAGTGACATGCAACTGGGACTAATATTCAGGCTTATGATTTCTTTCCTTTTTTCTCCATAGTTAAGTTCATCCATTGAGTATTTTATTTCTTTGTTATTGTTCACATCTATAATTTCCATTTATTGTCTCAAATATTTTTTGTTATTGTTGAAACTTTTCATTTATTTGTTTCAAGTGTATTTATAAAACATTGAAAAATGACTGGTTAATTTAAAAAATTATTCTTATGTATAACAGAGAGTGCAGGTATGTCCATATATGGTGTATGTGTATGTGCACACAGTGAGTATTGGGGCAGGTGTCAAAGGACAATTTCAAGATTGTTCCATGGTTCCACAGTTCAAATTCAGGTCATTGGATTTACATGGCAAGTACTTTTACCCACTTATCAGCTGTGCTGATCCTGTTTGTTATTTTGTGTAGCCTGGAGTGGTCAGGAACAACAACTTCCTCCCACCTAAATGCTGGGGTTATAGCAGTGACTACTATTCTTGTTGTTTTCTGGATGGTTCTAACATATCAGTCACCTTGCTGCTTGCATCTATAAATGCATTTGTATTTACTCATTGCAAATTTGTTTTTCTGGTTTTCCATTTGACAAATGGTTTTTTTTTTTAAAAAAATATCCATCAATTTAATCCACTACATAAACAAACTCAAAGAAAAAAACCACATGGTCATTTCATTAGATGCTGAAAAAGCATTTGACAAAATTTAGATGTTAAAGACCTTTCATGTTAAAGGTCTTGGAAAGAACAGGAATTCAAGGCCCATACCTAAACATAATAAAAGCAATATACAGCAAACCAGTAGCCAACATCACACTAAATGGAGAGACACTTGAAGCAATCCTACTAAAATCAGGGACTAGACAACGCTGCCCTCTCTCCTCATATTTATTCAATATAGTACTTGAAGTTCTAGCTAGAGCAATTCTAGGAGGTCAAAGGGATACAAATTGGAAAGGAAGAAGTGAAATTATCACTATTTGCAGATGATATGATAGTATAGTTAAGCGACCCAAAAAACTCTACCAGAGAACTCCTACAGCTGATAAACAACTTCAGCAAAGTGGCAGGATATAAAATCAACTCAAGCAAATAGTAGCCTTCCTATACTCAAAGGATAAACAGGCTGAGAAAAAAATTAGGGAAATAACACCCGTCATAATAGCCACAAAGAATATAAAGTATCTTGGTGTGACTCTAACCAAACAAGTGAAAAAGACCTGTATGACAGGAACTTTAAGTCTCTGAAGAAAGAAATTAAAGAAGACCTCAGAAGATGGAAAAATCTTCCATGCTCTTGGATTGGCAGGATTAATATAGTAAAATGACTATCTTGCTAAAAACAATATATAGATTCAATGCAATCCCCCAACAATATCCCTACTTAATTCTTCATAGAGTTAGAAAGAGCAATTCTCAAATTCATCTGGAATAACAAAAACCCAAGATAGCTAAAACTTCCTCAACAGTATATGAACTTCTGGGGGGAATCAGTATCCCTGACCTCAAGCAGTACTACAGAACAATTGTGTTAAAAACTGCATGGTATTGGTACAGTGACATTAAAGTAGAACAATGGAATAGAACTGAAGACCTGGAAATGAACCCACACACCCATGGTCACTTGATCTTTGACAGAGGAGCTATAACCATCCACTGGAAAAAAGATAGCCTTTTCAACAAATGGTGCTGGTTCAATTGGAGGTCAGCATGCAAAAGAATGCAAATTGATCCATTCTTATCTCCTTGTACTAAGATCAAGTCCTAGTGGATCAAGAGCATTCACATAACCCAGACACACTGAAACTAATAGAAAAAAATGGGGAAGACCCTTGAGGTCATGGGCATAGGGGAAAATTTCCTGAACAGAACACCAATAGCTTATGCTGTAAGATCAAGAATTGACAAATGGGACCTCATCAAATTACTAAGTTTCTGTAAGGAAAAGGACATTGTCAAAAGGACAAAATGGCAACCAACAAATTGGGAAAAGAGCTTTACCAGCCCTACATGCAACAGAGGGCTTATATCCAAGATATACAAAGAACTCAAGAAGGTAAACTTCAGAGAGCCAAATAACCCCATTAAAAATGGGGTACAGAGCTAAACAAAGAATTTTCACCTGAGGAATATCGAATGGCTGAGAAACACCTAAAGAATTGTTCAACATTATAGTCATCAGGGAAATGCAAACCAAAACAACACTGAGATTTCACCTCACACCAGTCAGAATGACTAAAATAAAAAACTCAGGAGAAAACAGGTGCTAGTGAGGATGCGGAGAAAGAGGAACACTCTTCCACTGCTGGTAGGGTTGCAAGCTGGTACAACCACTCTAGAAATTAGTCTAGTGGTTCCTTAGAAAACTGGGAATGATACTTCTGGAGGTCCCCGCTATACCACTCCTGGGCATATACCCAGAGGATTCCCCAGCATGTAATAAGGATACATGCTTCACTATGTTCATAGTAGCCCTATTTATAATAGCCAGAAGCTGCAAAGAACCCAGATGTCCCTCAACAGAGGAATGGATACAGAAAATGTGGTATATATACACAATGGAATACTATTCACCCATTAAAAACAATGAATTCATGAAATTCTTAGACAAATAGATGCAACTGGAGAATATCATCCTAAGTGAGGTAACCCAGTCACTAAAGAACACTCATGGTATGCACTCACTGATAAGCGGATATTAGCTTAGAAACTTGGAATATCCAAGAGACAATTCACATATCAAATAATGCCCAAGAAGTAGGAAGGAGTGACCCCTGGTCCTGGAAAAGCACAGTACAGCAGTGTAGAGGAATACCAGGACAAGGAAGTGGAAAGGGATGGATTGGGGAACAGGGGGAAGGAAGAGGTCTTATGGGGCTTTCGGGTAGGGGGGATCCAGGAAAGGGGAAATCATTTGTAACGTAAATAAAGAATATATCGAATAAAAAAATCAACATTTTAGATATTATAAAGCTAGATGTTGTTTAAACTTATTGGTATGTATTCTTAGAAGTTCTCTTTTCATACACACGCATACACACACACACACACACACACACACAGATAAAGGTAGTTCATGGTTCCTGTTCCTCCTTGGTTGACACCCACTGCCATCTCCTCACTGCCATCTTCTTGACTTGGAAAGGAAGGTCACTGTTTCCCACAGTCCCCTCATTATCTGAGCTGGTAGTGAGACATCACTGTTTTGGGATCCAGGTGAAGTTCTCATATATCTCATATCCAGGTGAAGGCTCCACTGATGGGGAGGGAGAAAGGTGTCTCATTCCTATCCGGAAGCAGTGAAGAAAATGGCTGTCAGTGACCCTGAATGGAAAGTGGCAGGGGTGTGATAAAACAGTATGGAGCAAAACCACACAAAGATCCAACAAAGAAAGAGAACTTCAGACCAATTTCCCTTATGAACATCGATGCAAAAATACTCAATAAAATTCTTGCCAACCGAATCCAAGAACACATCAAAACGATCATCCACCATGATCAAGTAGGCTTTATCCCAGGGATGCAGGGTTGGTTCAATATACGGAAATCCATCAATGCAATCCACTACATAAACAAACTCAAAGAAAAAAAACACATGGTCATTTCATTGGATGCTGAAAAAGCATTTGACAAAATTCAGCATCCTTTCATGCTTAAAGTCTTGGAGAGAACAGGAATTCAAGGCCCATACCTAAACATAGTTAAAGCAATATACAGCAAACCGGTAGTCAGCATCAAACTAAATGGAGAGAAACTTGAAGCAATCCCAGTGAAATCAGGGACCAGACAAGGCTGCCCCCTTTCTCCTTATCTTTTCAATATTGTACTTGAGGTACTAGCTTGGGCAATTCGACAACAAGGAGGTCAAAGGGATACAAATCGGAAAGGAAGAAGTCAAACTATCATTATTTGCAGACGACATGATAGTCTCCCTAAGTTACCCAAAAAAACTCCACTAGAGAGCTCCTACAGC
Source organism: Apodemus sylvaticus (assembly GCF_947179515.1). Taxonomy (NCBI): domain Eukaryota; kingdom Metazoa; phylum Chordata; class Mammalia; order Rodentia; family Muridae; genus Apodemus; species Apodemus sylvaticus. The sequence continues at coordinate 25,340,576 of NC_067493.1, read as the reverse complement.
TGATAAGCAACTTCAGCAAAGTGGCAGGTTATAAAATCAACTCAAGCAAATGAATGGCCTTCCTATACTCAAAGGATAAGCAGGCTGAGAAAGAAATTAGGGAAATGACCCCCTTCACAATAGCCACAAACAGTATAAAGTATCTTGGGGTGACTCTTACCAAACATGTGAAAGATCTGTATGACAAGAACTTCAAGACTCTGAAGAAGGAAATGGAAGAAGACCTCAAAAAATGGGAAAACCTCCCATGCTTATGGATCGGTAGAATCAATATAGTTAAAATAGCCATTTTGCCAAAAGCAATATACAGATTCAATGCAATACCCATCAAAATCCCAACTCAATTCTTCACAGAGTTAGAAAGAGCAATTATCAAATTCATCTGGAACAACAAAAAACCCAGGATAGCTAAAACTATTCTCAGCAACAAAAGAAAGTCTGGGGGAATCAGTATCCCTGACCTCAAGCAATACTACAGAGCAATAGTGTTAAAAACTGCATGGTATTGGTACAGTGACAGGCAGGAGGATCAATGGAACAGGATTGAAGATCCAGAAATGAACCCACACATGTATGGCCACTTGATCCTCGACAAAGAGGCTGAAAACATCCAATAGAAAAAAGATAGCCTTTTCAACAAATGGTGCTGGTTCAACTGGAGGTCAGCATGCAGAAGAATGCGAATTGATCCATCCTTGTCTCCTTGTACTAAGCTCAAATCCAAATGGATCAAGGACCTCCACGTTAAGCCAGACACTCTGAAGCTAATAGAAAAGAAACTGGGGAAGACCCTTGAGGACATTGGTACAGGGAGAAAGTTTCTGAACAGAACACCAATAGCATATGCTCTAAGATCAAGAATTGACAAATGGGACCTCATAAAATTACAAAGTTTCTGTAAGGCAAAGGACACCATCAACAAGACAAATCGGCAACCAACAAATTGGGAAAAGATCTTCACCAATCCTACATCAGATAGAGGGCTAATATCCAATATATATAAAGAACTCAAGAAGTTAGACTTCAGAAAACCAAACAACCCTATTAAAAAATGGGGTACAGAGTTAAACAAAGAATTCTTACCTGAAGAACTTCGGATGGCAAAGAAGCATCTTAAAAAATGCTCAACTTCATTAGTCATTAGGGAAATGCAAATCAAAACAACCCTGAGATTTCACCTTATACCAGTCAGAATGGCTAAGATTAAAAATTCAGGAGACAGCAGGTGTTGGAGAGGGTTTGGAGAAAGAGGAACACTCCTCCACTGCTGGTGGGGTTGCAAATTGGTACAACCACTCTGGAAAGCAGTCTGGCGGTTCCTCCGAAAACTGGGCACCTCACTTCCAGAAGATCCTGCTATACCACTCCTGGGCATATACCCAGAGGATTCCCCACCATGTAATAAGGATACATGCTCTACTATGTTCATAGCAGCCCTATTTATAATTGCCAGATGCTGGAAAGAACCCAGGTATCCCTCAACAGAAGAGTGGATGCAAAAAATGTGGTATATCTACACAATGGAGTACTATTCAGCCACTAGAAATGATGAATTCATGAAATTCTTAGGCAAATGGATGGAGCTAGAGAACATCATACTAAGTGAGGTAACCCAGACTCAAAAGGTGAATCATGGTATGCACTCACTAATAAGTGGATATTAACCTAGAAAACTGGAATACCCAAAACATAATCCACACATCAAATGAGGTACAAGAAGAAAGGAGGAGTGGCCCCTTGTTCTGGAAAGACTCAGTGAAGCAGTATTCGGCAAAACCAGAACGGGGAAGTGGGAAGGGGTGGGTGGGAGGACAGGGGAAGAGAAAGGGGCTTATGGGACTTTCGAGGAGTGGGGGGCTAGAAAAGGGGAAATCATTTGAAATGTAAATAAAAAATTATATCGAATAAAAAAAAAGAAAAAAAGAAAAAAGAAAAAAAAGAAAAAAAAACAGTATGGTAGTGAGAGTCAGGTTCCTCTAATTTCTCTCCACCACTCCAGCAGGTAGAAGGCATAGTAATCCAGTGAAGAGAGGGAAGGAGCACGAGTCACCATTTTGCCTTGCTAATAAGATGGCCAAGGAAGAATGCTATTTTGTTTCATTCTGTTTGCAAGTTTCATGTCTTTGTAGCTTGCCCATTTTTTGTTGCTTTGGCTAGAAAGATGACATTTTTAACCCCTAGGAGTTTTTGGCCTGCTCTTGAACTTCTAGGATGTTAGCTTCTTCAGCACCAACTTAATTACTTTCCTATTGCTATGACAAAACACTACAACCAAGGCATTTTATAAAAGAAAACATTTAGTTGGGGCTCATATTCCCAGAGTCCATGACCATAACATAGGGAACCTGTCAGCACATAGGCTGGCGTGGCACTAGGTGGTAATGGCAGGTGTGTGTGTGTGTGTCTGTCTGTCTGTCTATGCCTGTGTGTGTGTGTGTGTGTGTGTCTGTCTGTCTGTCTATGCCTGTGTGTGTATGTGTGTTTTGGGATTGGGAGGAGCAGAGAGTTAGGAGAATTAAATTAAACTGAGTCTGTTACAATCGGGTGCACTAGGTAACAGGGAATGGCTTTTGATACCTCTAAACCAAAGAATACTCCCACCATTACACCCTCTCTAACATGGCCACACCTCCTAATCCTTCCTAAACAGTTCTACCAACTGGGCATTCAAATATGTAAGCCTTTACTGGGAGAGTCTTGTTCATACCACCACATACATCTAATTTGGCTTAAAACCAAAAGAAAATACAGGGACGGTGGCCTTGTGTGACACTTCTGTGGCTTCCTCCTCCCTTCTAGATGTTCTTTTCTCTTCTATACCCTGCCCAGATGTTTTAGTTGCACACACTATAAGGAAGAGGGGGGAGCTATACTGCTTTGCTGTGGAGCCAACATTTGGTAGTTGTTTTAAATTATGTTTTTTTTTTTTTCAGCATAGTGTTCAGCTAGTTTAGATTGTATGATTTTATGTCTTTATTTTTTTGATTTTTTTCTTTTGAGATTTTATAGCTTTGGTATAAACATTAGATTTGGTTATTTGATATAAGTCTAACTTGCTGATCACTTGCTATGGACTTGAAAAGCTGTCTGTCTCCTGTCTCTAATCTCCTTGAAAGCCTTAATATTAGGCTGTGGTTTGTCTTTTGTGGCTGAAAAGTGTATGGATTCTGGAAGCATATTAAGCCCAATCACAAAATTAGGAAATGTTAGATTATGAGCCAAGAACTGTATTATTTTAAAATATCTTAGCTTTGTCTGATTCACACAGTAACAGTACTTAGATTAATGTTTCGCAGCCCCTCCCCCAGTTTTCTTTAGTTTTTATTTGTCTAATGGTGAAAACAGCCTCTTAAAAGATGGTCCATCCTCCTAAGAGCTGGTGAACTTGAATTCCGGAGCTTTATCCCATTAGTTTTCGGGATCAGTGCTACTCCATTGAGTCTCTAAGGTTAATTTTCTCTGCTAGCTTTTGCACAGTGTGTGATAACATAGTGTTTGTAGAACAAGCTAATGACAACTTTAAACAATAGTTGTTTTCACACAAGATTAAATTCCATTATGATTCAACCCCTAAGAAATAAATATCTTAAAATCATGGTGCTCTGTGGAGCTCAGTTCCTATCTTGGGGTATTTTATTTAAGCTCTGGTGTTTGTGGACCCTGAGCTGTGCAGCCATGTGGGGTTGTTTGTGAGACGGTTGCCTTGTTGTGCATTTATTCTCCCAAGACTCTTTTTCAGACTGAGCAGTTGCTTGGTCTTAGGTATCGTGTAATTGATAGAACAACGTTGAAGGGAGAGGTTGAGGAAAGGACAGCTGGGCCCCGTGAAGGGAGAGTTAACGGAGCGATCTGGAATGTCAATGAGCCTCAGTGGGCAATGGCTTCAGGTTCAGAGTTCTCTGCAAAGGATGGGTGATAGAGCCCTGAACTTGAAATCTCATTAAAATCTCCAAGTGCAGACAGAATAAATCTCATTTAGAAGTGCTTCTATATTCAACAGGGTTATAATTCAGTGTTCTTTGTATCTCCCTCACATATTAAGTACTGTACATTAACCTACATTAAGGGAGATAATATTTTTGTCTCTAATATTTTCTTTATTAAAAAAGTTAAATAACCCAATTGTAACAATGGAAATACCTTTGAGGCAGATTCTTTTCTCTGGCAACCTGTCCTCCATCCTTCCCCGTCTGCAGTGTTAATGTAACACTGTGGACTGTACTTTTCGATATCCTTCTGGTGCTCAGCAGGTACATGCAAGTTCTCCCATCTACATCTGTACAGGTCACACACATAGGACTTCGACCATGATTCCATGCCTCATAGATGGCTTCCGTCCCTCGCCTTCTTCCAGGACGGTAGCTATAGATCGGTCATTTAAAGTTAACTAGAGTACGTTCTGTGGTATGGATGTGCTCATTTAACCACTTATCCTTATCGATGAATGTTTGGGTGGTTCCTGAGGGGTTTTCCTTTTTGTTGCCATCACAGTGAGACAGCCGACATCTTTCCCTGCAAATCTCTGTTCTTACTGAGTAATGGTTTCAAGAAGGTAGATTTTTGGCAATGATACCCTAGATAAAAACAAATGTGGTGTACTTAATTTTGCGTGTGTATTTGTGGGATTGCTTGCCTGCATTTGCGACATTTAGTGTTCCTGGAGAGTATTGTAACGTGGCCCATCCTCCCGACATCTTCAACAGCACTGCCCACCACTCTTACCCCTGTGCTGATGGGATGGGTGAAAATGGGTCCTTGGTGTTGATTTAGTCGCATTTATTGAGTTGTGTAACGCTGGATCTTTTTCGTGTTTGTAACCAGATTCAGTTTTATCTTCTGTGATTTTATATCTATGTTTACATCTATATCTGTATCATCTATATGTATGTTTCACCTAGTTTCTGTTGAATTGTCTCTTGCTTATCAGTGTATAAGAATACTATAAATGCTGGGGGTAACTCTGTGATGGCTAGTTCATTTTAATGTTTTTATGTGTAATGTGTACAAGTGTGTGTATGTGTGTGTGTTTGCTTGTATGTGTGTGTATTGTAGCCAGAGGTCAACATTGGTGTCTTCTATCACTCTCTAGCTTGGATTTTGAGAGGGACTCACTCCGGGAGCCCAGAGCACCAGGAATTTCTCTGCCCTCCCCACACCCTGGCTTCTTCCATACAGTATAGGGTTGCAGATGCCCACGTGCATGCCTGGCTCTCCAGGAGTTCTAGAGTGTGAGCTCAGGACCTCATGTTTTGAGAGCAGGGTCTCTCAGCCCAAATCCTGATCATCCTTTCCCCAGTAGGGAGGTACCTCTGCAGCTGCTGCAGAATGTGTGTGTGTGTGTGTGTGTGTGTGTGTGTGTTTGTGTGTGTGTGTGTGTAAGTTGTCACTATTCCGCCTCTATCAAGATACCTTCCCAGTCCTCTTTGGATCTACAAAATACTGCCCTAGATTCTCCCACCCTTTTATTTTTATGTGGGAAATTCTAATCTCCATGAGAGACTCTGGTATGTGGTAAGCGGTGGAAGGCAAGCATTGCTTTCCTAGCTATCTACCCATTTATTATGCTAATGCCATTTAGTAAACAGACATCCTTTCCGCTCTGAATTTAAATGCCATGAGTATTTTTTAAAAATATTTAAATGATTACATTTCTTCCCAAGCTTAACCCATTTTCAGTAAGGTAATGACTTTTTAAAAGCAGGATTTAGTAAATTGAAAAGGTTATTTCTCTTTGCTCAAAATGTCAAATGCTACCTGATACTCTTTATTGTTGCTGACTAAAATTGCAAGCGCAGGACGGATTATTGCTGTGAACAAATCCACAAATCAGGATGTAGCCTCACAATTTTAAGAGTAGGTTAAAACCGTGGTGGTGATGGGCTTCTGGATATTCATCTAAATTTTCCTCAAAAGCAACAGTACACAAACACTGTGAGGAAGGGCATCATGAAGTCTAAGGAAGCAAGCTTATTTCTTTTCAGACTGGTGAGAAAATCAGGGTTCACCCAAGCTTTCCTCCTCCCAGGACAGGGGCCATACAGAGGTGGCTCTCCAGAGCAGACCGTGTGCATGCTTGGGGCTGGACAGCCTCAAAGCTACGTCCAAGAGAGCTCTCGAGGCAGTTGGCCTACATGGCAGTTTTTACTCTGGTTTCTCGTTTTATTTATTCCCTGCACAGAGAGCAGGTTCCGACACAACTGACATTGGTTCAGTGTGGAAATCAGTCTCTGGACTGGCGCTCGAGTCTTGTGCTCCCCAGATCTTCATGTCAAGGAACATCAATTGGATTTATCTGCCATCATACAAGTGATGAGTCTGTCTCAGCAGAAGGGCACTAGAGAATCACAGCCATTACAGATGTGATAGGATTCAGGTTTCCACAGCACTGTCACAATGACAGATCACTGTCGCAGTTAGACATGGCTTGAGGAGTACAAAGGACTTTTTGCTGAATGGCTTGAATGTCAAACAGTAGGGACATGGACAAATGTATGATGCCACACCCCGAGGGGTGGAATAGTATACAGTCGTTAGATAGTGTTTGGATGAGCACTTAGTATCGGTAAACATTCTCGCAATGCTACTGTCACTATCACAGCTTCTGTAGTGGCTGGCCTTCTAGTCTCTAAACTCAAACAGCACCAAGAAGCAGGGAGGACCCCAGTGTTTATTTTGTTCACTCAATTGTTTTGTCAACGGTTGTTTACCATGTGTCAGCTCCATGAGGCTCCAAGGAGCTAAAATAAACAACAGCCTTTACCCTTGTAATTTACAAGATGAAAGACAACAAGACAGCCTCGCAATGTTGAGTATTAACAAGAGCCTTCTCAGGACACTGAGAACACGGACTGACTGTGGAAGTGGGTTGATAGGACCTCCTGGAGCATGATAGCATTAGGGACAAGCTGAAATAAAAGAAAAGAAACAAATTAAAATAAAAATACAAAATAAAATAAATTAAGGATTTACCCAGGCAGCAAGGTGAGGAAGACTCTCAGAGAGATGGAAACTCCCAGGTAAAGGGTCCATAGCAAATGCCTATGCTAAAAATAGCTGTCTAAGCTTTGTGAAGTCTGGGCACTCGTTCTGGGAGACACAACCCTTTGTATGAGCACATTTATCAGTGTGAGGGATGATACGGGGAGTGTGATAGAAGGAAGACCTCACATAGAACTGGAGTGCTCAGGTTCTGAACCAGCCAGCCTTCAGGCAACGCTCTGCGGATGAGATGGAGTGCAGCTCGGCTGAGCACTGGAGATCCACAGTAGAATGAGATCTGGGTGAGACACACTGTGGGTGGATGAATGAGACCCTCTGGGAAGTAGCATTGCTCAATTAGAGTGGAGGAGAAAAAGAGAGAGGAGTATCTACAGCGACATCTACATTTCTGCCTTGGAACAAGTGGGTGTGTGGGGATTTGATCCATGAAAACCAAGAGAAGGGGAGTTGGAGGATGGAAAGATACTGTGTTCTGCTTTGTACTTTTATTTGAAGCCTGTAGCCAGTGGAGGAACTGGGTGGGTGTGACCCAAGGATATGAGAGAGTTGGAGAGCTGATGTTGCAAATATTAGGGGTGGTTTTTAACCACCAGGACATATGAAATCTCATACAAAGGACCAGCTCATGAAAGAAGATGAAGACCAAAGTCATTGTTCTTCCCCAAAGCTCCCAGGGATTGAACCATCAACCAAGGGCTACACATCTTTCCAGCCAAAAATGTGGCAGAGGAATGCCTTGTTGGGCATCAGTGGGAGGAGTGGTCTTTGGCCAGGTAAGGGCTCAATAGAGGCCCCAACAAAGGGAAAGGGATGGGGGAGGGGGAGGTGAGAGTGAGGGGGGGAGGTGGGAGGGTGTTGGGTAGAGGGGCATATACATGAGGCAGGGGGTGGGAGGAGGGGTAGGGAATCTTTGGGGAGGGGGGTTTTTAGGAGGGGGGAAATTGGGAAAGGTTTTACCATTTGTAATGTAAATGAAGAAGATACTCAATAAAAAAAAAAAAAAAAAAAAAAAGAAGATGAAGACCGAGGGACCGAAGGCTAAAAGATAAAGCTGCCAGGAAGGTGGCTGAGAAGGGAGAGCCAGCAGGCGTGCAGAAAGCAGGACAAGCACAGTTCTGTGCAAGGCAGAGGGGAAGGAGGCTTCTCAAAGGCAGCAGGCGTGCTTGTCAGGTAGTACAGAGATTTCCCAGCAGTCCTTCCCCAGAGGTGTCTGTTGGACCTGGCAGCCAAGATGCTCTCAATGCTGCAGGCAGGGAGATGTCCTGAAGTGTCAGTAAGGGATGGCAGCAGCTCTCGGGGACTGAAGAGAATGAGGGGAATGGAGATAGCATGCTGGGTATCCCGTTCCTGCGGGTGGGCTGCCCAGTGCCTAATGAAGTAGCTAAAAGACAAAATGGAGAGGTGGCTGTGTGTAAACTAGATTTGTACAGCGTCCTTTGTGTGGGAAACTTGGAGAGAATAGAGGTGTAGGAGACAAGGAAGACAATGGGGAGGGAGCAGGAGAGCTAAGTGAAAACCAGCATGTGAGGGTAGCTGGGTTCAGGTCAGGGAGGGACTGGGTAACTGTAGTTCTCTCAGAATTAAGAGATACTTTCTGAGGAAGGCCTGATTCCAGTCAGGAACTTGAGAGTCAAGGAGGGTGATATCTGTAAATGATCACCATCAAGGGTCCCACCAGCAACTCAACAGCCGCGTCAGAACAGAGTGGCTTGCATTTCGTTCCCATTACGTTTCGCTGTGTGAGATGTTTATGGGAGGCATCTGTTTAACAGGGAACCGAGTACCTCACAGAAGCCTGAGCTATAGTAAATATTTGATTAACAATACATGTATGAAATTAAACAGCTCTGTTTGCCTCCGTGCGTTCTGCTCTGCCAAAACCATTTGGATTTTCTCAAAATGTTCACATTGCTCTTCCTCTCAACTAACTATAAACATTGAAAGGCCAATTGTATATGGCCAGAGAAGCCAGCAGAGTCAGGGAGAAGCTTAGGGGAGTACACGCAGGTGCTGCTTTGGGCTGTAGCCAAGAGCTCAGGCTAGGGATGGGAGTGTTAGCATAGCACACAGGCACTGTTCATAGCTATAGCATATTTATATGTTTTTAGAGAGAAAGTAATTTGTTGAAAACTCATTAAACTGAATAAACTTGTATTTTAAAACCAAGAACAGAAGACGGAACCTTCAACTGAATTAAGTCATGTAGAATTTCAAGGGTTATTTAAACTGACTTTGGTGATTAAAATAAGGTACGCACGCTTTGTCTCCTATCAGCTCAGCATCGTTGGGACATTTGTTATGTCATTTTTCTTTACAGAACAGTTAGAATTTCATCTAATCTCCTCTGAGTCAATGGTTGCCCTATTAAGGACCCGGAGGATGTGAGCTGTCCCAAATTCTTAGACACTGGTTCTATTTATTGCCTTAGTTTAGAGTCTGGTTTCTTGCTGTCACTCTGGAAGCCGTGATTGATAATAGAGACTGACAGGTGGTGAGCGATGTCTCCTTACATTAGTAGCAGGGACTTATTAATTTGCTTAGGAATCACAAGGGAATTCTACCATTATCATCTCCAGACTAAAGCTTCACCCTGTGATTGTTACATCTGAAATGCAATAAAGTAATGATACCACATTCATAAGGAGTCCTTTATGACTAAATGTCACATTGAGAAAACTGCTAGCTTTGAAGTCATTTCTTATGGCAGTTGTAGTAACTGATACAGTAGTGTTGCGTGGGCCCACAATCTATCTTATTTGACAAGTACTTGGGTAGTTCTGATAAACAATAGCATTGATCTAAGACTTTCTTTTGCACTTAAAAAGAGTTGCTTTATTTTTACTTATGCATATGTGGCTGTGACTGTGTGTACATGTGCATAGGCGTGGGTGTCTGAGGAGATCAGAAGAGGCTGTTGGATCCCCTGGAGCTGGGTTTATAGATGACCACGAGCCACATGATGGGGTGGGGGGGGCTGGAAATTGAACTTGGGTCCTCTGGAAGAATAAGAAGCACTCTTAACCACTGAGCCATCCTTCTAGACCCTTGGTGAACTTTTTGATCCACAGTCAGTGAGGGATGGTATCTAGCATCTCAGGTATAGGTCAGCTGTCCTTGAATCCATGCTCACAGTCTCAGCATCCTTAGTAGAGTTTCAACCATGTGCCACCACGCCCAACTGGATGGTCTTTTCTTTTTTCTTTTGTTTTGAAATTTGTATTCTTTTTTGTTTTTGTTTGTTTGTTTGTTTTCTGCAGAAGGTTTCTCTACACTGCCTAGACTGTCCTGGAACTCACTCTCATAGATCTGCCTGCCTCTGCCTCCAGAGCTCTGGGATTAAAGGTGTGTGCCACTACTGTATGGCTTGGACGACACTTTTAAGGGAACTGAAAGGCAGTATTCTGAGTCCATTCTCCTAGAGCAGTGATTCAGGCACGTGTGGATGACTGTGTATTTGGATTAGTCTGAATCTGTAAATTGATCTCATTCATTATTTGATTTTACTCTAATTTATGTCTGGGGTATAGGGTGGATGAGAAACAGGGACCTTAAGGAATTTTACAGATTACATGGACTTTGTGTTTGTCTTGAGAACTGTGGAATTTCATGATAGTGCTGGCTCTTTATGAGGTCTTGCTTTCTAGCCATACATCTATGCGTAACTTTTACCTTAAATCTTTTAACTTCTAGTCCCTTTAACAGCCTGGTCCCAAGGCTGTCTAGTTGCTGTCTTATTTGGATTACTTATTTTGTAAAATTTTACAGTACCACAAAGTAAGAATATATAAATGTAGTGAATATGAAGGAAAAACCAGGTGTCTCCAAAAAAATCATGACCCATTTTTGAAAATGAACCTCTTTTCTGGAGTATCATCCCTCTCATTCATTTTAATGTTATTGTGGTTTTTCTTATAACTTTTTCTCTTTACAGTCTTACTATTGTTAATTAACATATTCATTGTCTATTTTTATTTCCCAGTTCTACTCAGTGTGTGTGTGTGTGTGTGTGCACATGTGCGAGTACTTGCAAGTGCATGTGTGTGTGTATGTATGTATATGCAGGTGCTGCTTTTCCATCCTATATTACAATATTGAATACTTCCATTACCCAAGGGTCTCGTGCTGTCCCTGTACAACCATCCTCTCCCCAGCCTCTGATCTGTTGCAATAACAGATTTGTTTTCTGCTTCTACAGTTTTATCATTTCAAAAATGTTACCGTATGTCACCTTTAGGGATTTGCTATTTCAGTTGGCATTGCCTTCGACATCGCAGGAGTTGTGCCTGTCTATATTTGTTTGTTTTTACTGTTGAGGAAAGCTCTACTGTGCAGTGGACCTAGGCCTGGTGAGCCATCTGCCCTTGCAAGGACACCCCAGTCTTTCTAGCATCAGCTGTCACCAGCAAAGCTCTCTGAACATTTATATACAGCTTTTTATAGGGACAGAACCTGTCATTTCTTTGGGATAAATGTCCAAGAGTATAATTGCTAGTTTGTACAATAATTTCATGGTCAGTTTTGTAAAAAAGAACAGAAAACTGCCAAAATTTTCTGCTGTGTGCTGTTTTACTGTTCCACTAGGAAATTCATGCTCACTGCAGTTTCTCTGCATTCTTGACAGTATACAGTGTTGCCTTTTTGGTTTTACATATCCAAGTATGTAGGTATAGCTAGGTATGATGTCAATATGCATGTCTCTGGTGGTTGTTGGTGTCAAGTGCCCATCCATTCAATTCTCATTGAATTTTGATAACTCTTTATATAGGTTGGGTCTCTGCTTTTTCAAAAAGGATTTATTTTACTTTTGATCATGTGTGCACATGTATGTCTATGTGTGCACATAGACACACAAGTGTAGGGGCCCACATAAGCCAGAAGAGGGCACTGTAGCTCGTCAGCCAGAGTTTCAGGTCTTTGTGAGTTGCCTAATGTGGGTGCTGGGAAGCAAACTCATGTCCTCTGTTAGAACACTATATGCTCTTAACCACAGAGGCATCTCTCCAGTCCCTCTATTCTGGTTCTTTGTTGGATCTGATACTGTGGAGTGTTTTTAGCCTTTTAACGTAGCAGATATCATAAATCTGGATGATCTGCAATGAAGCCATGTTTCCTTTATGGGGTTGCTTTTAGTGTTTGGTTTAAAAAACTCAGGTGTCTGTTAGGGTTTCTTGTGACCCTTAGTGACATGAACTTCTTTCTGATCCTCCTGCCTCCACTGCCTCTAGGATTGCAGGTGTGGGCATCCAGGCCCAGTTTCACTCAGGAACTATTTACTTGCTCCAGTCCCTGTGGCCATCCTTCCTTTCTTCCCAGAAGCACCCTATGAGATTAAGTACTTAAGTCCTTAGTCTATTGGGCTTCAATTTTCTATGGGATATAAGATTTAGGCTAGTGTCTGTTTGTTTGTGTTTTTCCTTGACCAGTGGATGTCTGGTTGTGGCAGCATTGTGCCGGAAGCCATTTGTCACTGGCTTTCTTTTGCAGCACTTTAAGGTTGACCTGAGTACACTTGTGTGTGCATACGCATATGGTAGGATGTGTGCCCCCATCGATCGTGTTTCTCCCTCCCTCACACTGCACAGACTGACGATGAGCAAAGCTGTGCTGTAGTGCAGACATCACTGCTTTCTTCCCTGCCTGCACACATGGCGACTAGATATCTGCAGATTTCCTCACCATTTTATGTGCATTTTAACCATCTTTGTCTGGACCTCCGAGAATCAGCCTGGGATGTGTGTGTGAATTTTATAAAATCAAAGGACCACTTTGGAGAGTCACGTTTTCTGAGTAGAAGTTTGCTTACCCCCAATTCTTTTGCTTTTCCTCGTCTCAGAATGTTTTTATCTGTTTATTACCCGACGGTAACTTTTTGGTAGGGAACTCATGGTTGCCATTATTTTTCCTTTAGCTTTTAGGAAATGTCATGTTGAAAATCTTGTGGCCCTGTTCTTTCATTTTCATTATTACTGCTGTTGATCTCTTTGAGCACACTTAACTTCTTGACAGTATAATATAATGTGTTTTGTTAAATTTACAATTAGCCAACATTTCATCTAATATTCTTTTGGTCCCTCCAGCTTCTGTGCTTTTCCATTGAAAGAGGATATGTAATGCTGTCTGTGCGTCGTTCTGGGGCCATTGCTTTCAAGTTTGGGTCGGAATTAGTGCTGACACATGTGTCTGGTGTCAGTTGTCAGATTTTTTTTTTTTTTTTTGCTTTTGGTATGGGATTTGATTTTGAAATGTCTTAGCATTTTGACTGTCCTGTTTGGAGGTTTTCTGGTCCTACTAAACCCTGTGTCTTAGATGACAGTCACCCTGTTTGGTGCTAGGCCTGTTAGCTCCATGCCTGCACAGAGTCCTTTGCTCTCAGGCCTTGGGCAGTCTGCTGCTCTCTTGTGTTCATCTACCCAGACCTCTCTGCCCTGGTGGGCAGAGGTCTTAGAAAGGGGTGCTGCTTTGGTTTCTCTTGTCATGATGTGACAAGTTCTGCTGTGACTGTGGTCCTCTGGTTGGTGTCACCAAAGTCCTATTCTGTCCAAGGGAGGAATGACCCTGGCCTCTGATGTTCAGACTTTTACGGTGGGGTCAGGAAATGTTAGGTCTCATTTGCTTTCTTCAGCTAAGGCTCAAATAACACTCTCTAAATAATGCTTTCCTCTGGGTTCTGAATGGATATATATATGTGTGTGTGTGTGTATATATATATATATATATATATATATATATATATATATATATATGCAATGTCTTATTGTGTAGCTCTGGGTGGCTTGGACCAGGCTGGCCTCAAATTCATAAAGGTCCCTTGCCTCAGCCTCCTAGCTCTAGGATTAAAGGTGTGCACCACCACACCTGGCCAATCCTGGCTTTCTTGCCTTCCCTCTTTCCCTCCACCTTCAGGTTTCTTGGCTTTGATTGTGTTTTGTTTTGTTTTGCTTGATGGGGTTAGAACTACTAATTCTTCCATCTCTCTTTGGACAGCATGCTCTCCTCCCTGCTCTGCTCTCCCGCTTTCACTCTTGTGGCTAAATCACAGTGCAGCTCTCACATCTTTCTAAAGATTATTGTCTATAGCTTGTCACAGCTATGGGGCCACTGGCTACAAGGATACTTCTCTTCCTGGCAGGTGTGGTTCGCTTGATTCCATATTGACAGTTGATCCCTGAGCTCTGTATAATTCAACTTAATAAGCCCAAACATGTCTGCTGCCTTATCTCCATCCTCCTTGTCTCTCTTCCTTCTCCCCTCCCTTTCTTTCTCCTCCTCCTCCTGTGCCCACTGGAGATCTTCCTCCAAGAACTCTTTCTGTCTCTGCTGATTCCCCAGGCTTTTGCTCAGCATTTACTGCAGAACTCCCACCTGTCTCCTTCTGGGTCCCCTTCAGTGTCCCTGTGGTCCCCAGACTCCCATGTCTCCTTCCCTCTTGTTTTACTTTCTGTCTGTTAGAACATACTCCTTGGGGCTTTCCACTGAATTTTGGGTGCAGGTGGCAGGCGTTGAGATGCTCTGGAAACTGTCTTCATCTTATTGTCGTAGTTGTCAAGATTTTAAAACTTTTGGTTGCAAGTCTCCTTCTTTCAGAATTCTCAGTGTGGCCCATGGCCTTCTGGCCCCAGTGGTTCTCCTAAGATGTGAAATGGCACACCAACTCTCAACACGGTTAGCCACTTCTCTTTATCTCCGAGGTTTTGTAATCTTAAATTCATACCCTTGATGCAGCATTGGGCTGGGTCTTGTTTGGACCCTTTGATCTTAAAGAAACATGATTTCTTTTTTTTCTTTCTTTTTCTTTTTTCTCCCAGTGAAATGTATATACTATTACTGACTTTCCATTTTGTCTGTCTCCTGGTTTTTGAAACTCTAATAGAAACTATGCTTCAAAGGTAGAAGGACTCCAGCCTTTTCTGTCCACTGTTTATTCCAAGAGCCTACAGCAGTGGTCCTGAAGGGAAGGATCACGGTATAGAAAGTGTGTGGTTGCCCAGATGAAAAGCTGAAAGGCAGGCCTCCCGCTTGGAAGTTAAATCTCCTCCTTTTATCTACAAAATTTTCTTTAAATTCTTCTGTTGGCTCTGTGAGAGGCCTTCCGCAGGCCTTGCACCTTCTCCATTGCATTCTCTTCTTATCGATTATTTCCAAGACCTCCCTTCTCCCTTTTGTGAAGCACACTTTAGAGATATGGGAAATAGAAAACCATAGGTGGACAGCACAGACAGTCTCAGCTTTTCCATGTGCCTTATATAAGGCTGAGATCAATTTTTTTCTTAAGTTTAGGGAATATATGTTTGAGACAGCATCACTGTTAACATGACCATTCTTTCTGTATTATCTCCACACAGCCTCTCAGTTATATTATAGTCTTTATACTTGCTAATCATGACTATCCCTGGTCTCTTAGAATTTCCTTGTAGGTTTGTAGAGTCAATGTCTCAGATTACATGTAACACACATACAGGATTCATTTGCCTGGGGTTGCCTTGACTGCATAGATGACATTTCACATTTTCATTGTATGGTCTCTTATTCTGAGATTTTTGTATTTTTTACATTTTTTGCATATGATACACTTTCAGTTTCTTTGCATTTTGCATGGGTTATCTTTTTTTTAAATTAGAAATATTCTTTATTTACATTTCAAATGTTGTCCCCTTTCCTGATTTCCTGCCCAAAAATCTCATAACCCATCTCCCCTCCCCCTGTTCCCCAATCAACTCCCACCCAATTCCCTGTCCTGGTATTCCTCTACACTGCAGCATCCAGCCTTCCCAGGACCAAGGGCTTCCACTCCCTTTGATGTCCAGCAAGGCCATCCTCTGCTGTCTGTGTGTCTGGAGCCATGGGTAACTCTTTGGTTGATGGTTTTGTCCCTGGGGTACTGGGTGGCTCATCTTGTTGTTCCTCCAATGGCGCTGCAACCCCTTCAGCTCCTTGGGTCCTTTCTCTAGTTCCTCTGTTGGGGACCCTGTACTCAGTTCAGTGACTGACTGAAATTGTCCCCCTCTGTATTTGTCATGCACTAGCAGAGCCTCCCAGGTGACAGCTATATCAGGCTCTGGTCAGCAAGCACTTGTGGGCATCCACAGTAGTGTCTGGGTTTTGTAACTGTATAGGGGATGGATCCCTAGGTCTGCCAATCTCTGGATGGTCTTTCCCTCAGACTCTGCTCCATACTTTGTCTCTGTATCTCCTTCTGTGGGTATTTTGTTCCCCCTTCTAAGAAGGACCAGAGTATCGATACTTTGTTTTTCCTTCTTCTTGAGCTTCATTTGATGTGTGAATTGTGTCTTGGGTATTCCAAGCTCCTGGGATAATATCCACTTATCAGTGAGTGCATACCATGTGTGTTCTTTTGTGATTGATTTACCTCACTCAGGATGATATTTTCTAGTTCCACCCACTTGCCTAAGAATTTCATGAATTCATTGTATTCCGTTGTGTAATTATACCACTTTTTCTGTATCCATTCCTCCGTTGAGGGACATTTGTGTTCTTTGCAGCTTCTGGCTATTATAAATAAGACTGCTATGAACATAGTGGAGCATGTGCCCTTATTACATGCTGGAGAATAGTCTGGGTATATGCCCAGGAGTGCTATAACAGAGTCCTCCGGTAGTATTATGCCCAATTTTCTGAGGAACCGAAAAACTGATTTCCAAAGTGGTTGTACCAGCTTGCAATACTCCCAGCAGTGGAGTAGTGTTCCTCTTTCTCCACATCATTGCCAGCACCTGATGTCTCCTCAGTTTTTGATCTTAGCCATTCTGACTGGTGTGAGGTGAAATCTCAGGGTTGTTTTGATTTGCATTTCCCTGATGACTAAGGATGTTGAACATGTCTTTAGGTACTTCTCAGCCATTTGATAATCCTCAGGTGAAAATTCTTTGTTTAGCTCTGTACCCATTTTAATAGGATTATTTGGTTCTCTGGAGTCTAACTTCTTGAGTTCTTTGTATATATTGGATATTAGCCTTCTGTTGGATTTAAGGTTGGTAAAGATCTTCTCCCAATTTGTTGGTTGCTGTTTTGTCCTATTGACAGTGTTCTTTGCCTTATAGAAACTATGTAATTTTATGAGGTCCCATTTGTCAATTCTTCATCTTAGAGCATAAGCTATTGGTGTTCTGTTCAGAAAATTTTCCTATGTGCCCATGTGCTCAAGGCTCTTTCCCAGTTTCTTTTTCTATTAGTTTCAGTGTGTCTGGTTTTATGTGGAGGTCCTTGGTCCACTTGGACTTGAACTTTGTAGAAGGAGATACAAATGGATCAATTTGCATTCTTCTGCATGCTAACCACCAGTTGAACCAGCACCATTTGTTGAAAGGCTATCTTTTTTCCACTGGATGGTTGTAGCTCCTTTGTCAAAGATCAAGTGACCATAAATGTGTGGGTTCATTTCTGGGTCTTCTATTGTATTCCATTGATATACCTGCCTGTCACTGTACCAATACCATGCAGTTTTTTTTTTTAACACTGTTGCTCTGTAGTATAGCTTGAGGTCAGGGATGGTGATTCCCTCAGAAGTTCTTTTACTGTTGAGAATAGTTTTAGCTATCCTGGGTTTTTTGTTATTCCAGATGAATTTGAGAATTCCTCTTTCTAACTCTATGAAGAATCAAATTGGAATTTTGATGGGGATTACATTGAATCTGTATATTGCTTTTTGACAAGATGACCATTTTTACTGTATTAGTCCTGCCAACCCACGAGCATGGGAGATCTTTACATCTTCTGAGGTCTTCTTCAGTTTCTTTCTTCAGAGACTTAAAGTTCTTGTCATACAGATCTTTCACTTGTTTGGTTAGAGAGTCACACCAAGATACTTTATATTGTTTGTGACTATTGTGAAGGGTGTCCTTTCCCTAATTTCTTTCTCAGCCTTTTTATCCTTTGAGTATAGGAAGGCTACAAGTTTGTTTGAGTTAATCTTATGTCCAGCCACTTTGCTGAAGTTGTTTATCAGCTGTAGGAGTTCTCTGGTGGAGTGTTTTGGGTCGCTTAAGTATACTGTCATATCATCTGCAAATAGTAATAGTTTGACTTCTTCCTTTCCAATTTGTATCCCTTTGACCTCCTTTTGTTGTCTAATTGCTCTAGCTAGAGCTTCAAGTACTATATTCAAAAGATCTGGAGAGAGAGGGCATCCTGATTTTAGTAGGATTGCTTCAAGTTTCTCTCCATTTAGTTTGATGTTGGCTACTGGCTTTCTGTATATTGCTTTTACTGTGTTTAGGTATGGGCCTTGAATTCTTGATATTTCTAAGACTTTTAACATGAAAGAATGCTGAATTTTGTCAAATGCTTTTTCAGCATCTAATGAAATGACCATGTGGTTTTTTCATCTTTGAGTTTGTTTATGTAGTGGATTGCATTGATGGATTTCTGTATATTGAACCATCCCTACATCCCTGGAATGAAGCCTACTTGATCGTGGTGAATGATCATTTTAATGTGTTCCTGGATTCAGTTTGCGAGAATTTTATTGAGTATTTTTGCATTGATATTCATAAGGGAAATTGGTCTGAAGTTCTCTTTCTTTGTTGGGTCTTTGTGTGGTTTCGGTATCAGCATAACTTTGGCTTTATAGAATGAATTTGGTAGTGTTCCTTATGTTTCTATTGTGGAATAGTTTGAAGAGTATTGGTATTAGGTCTTCTTTGAAGGTCTGAGAGAACTCTGCACTAAACCCGTCTATCTGTTCCTGGGCTTTTTTGGTTGAGAGACTTTTAATAAGTGCTTCTGTTCCTTTAGGGGTTATGGCACTGTTTAGATAGTTGATCTTATCCTGATTTAACTTTGGTACCTGGTATCTGTCTAGAAATTTGTCCATTTCATCGAGATTTTCCAGTTTTGTTGAGTATAGGCTTTTGTAGTAGGATCTGACAATTTTTTGGACTTCCCCAGTTTTTGTTGTTATATCTCCCTTTTCATTTCTGATTTTGTTAATTTGGATACTGTCTCTGTGACCCCTGGTTAGTTTGACTAAGGGTTTATCTATCTTGTTGATTTTCTCAAAGAATCAGCTCCTGGTTTTGCTGATTCTTTGTATAGTCCTTGTTTGTATTTGATTGATTTCAGCCCTGAGTTTGATGATTTCAGCCCTGAGTTTGATGATTTCTTGCCGTTTACTCCTCTTGGGCATATTTGCTTCTTTTTGTTCTAGAGCTTTCAGGTGTGCTAGTGTGCACTCTCTCCAGTTTCTTTTTAGAGGCACTCAGAGCTATGAATTTTTCTCTTAGCACTGTTTTCATCCTGTCCCATAAGTTTGGGTCCCAGAAGTCTGCTGCCTTCACTGTGAGTGTCCTGTAGGGCTGTCACTAACCTATGTGTGAGATCCCTTAGGGTGCACTAGACCTGTTGTGGTTCATAATTTGGGCCTGAGGTTCTGCTTCTGCTGATGGGGTTAAGCTGGTGGGGGTATGGGGTATAGGCCGTGGGGAAGCCATTGCATAGGCAGAGAAAGGGTTATATTTATTGAGGTTTTTGGTTTTATGATATGTTAATTTTCTAAACCCCCTCCTTCTTGATTTACAAAGAACATGGGTTTTGCTGTTGTCTAACATTTGAAATTTAAATGAACTTGGCTATTTCTTCTGAAGCCAGTGTTTTGTGGTTGTGGTTTGTTGAAATACAATGATAGTTTCGCTGATAAATGATCTTACTGTTGCTATAAGCCCCTGCATTCTCAACTTGGTTCAGGCATAATAAACACTCACTTTTCTTTGATAGGAAAATATGCTCTAACTTTCCCTGGGTCAGGTAGGATGAGGACACTGTCAAGAGCATATGGGTCTCCGGCCTGCTTGCCATAGGTCTGTTTGGGAATGATGCCTTCAAGAAGAATATTTGGAAAAAGAAACAAGTGAATTGTAAGGTTTTATTAGTAAAGTGTTAATTTATAGGGACTCAGATTCTGGGTCAGTACTAAAATGTCTACTGGATAACACCAAAATGTTGTAGTTAAATCTACCTTTTCTTATTGATAATTAAAACTTTATGACTGATATTTATTTATTTTTTTTGTGGGGCTCAGAGAGAAGTTTAGAAATGTGCCTTGAGAGGAAGTATTGGTTACATAATTTGTATATTAGTATGTCATAGAAATTGATGTATAATAAACTTTCATTCACACAGCTTCTAAATTTAGTGACTTGAATTTTTGCAGTGCTCGCCTTTAGAACTACCCTTGCTTTGTTATTTTATCTGAACGAATGTAACAGTTTTAAAAGAACTAGAAAAATTTGCCTACGGCTTTGTTTAATCATTCGAATGAATTAACTAAAAGGGATATATTTAAAGAGCTAAAATTAGTCCATTTAGTATAAGCTGGAGAATGGATATGAGAATATACTTTATAAACCACTCAGGCTATCCGATTTGTTCACTGACCTGGTCTTGGTCATTGGCTATTTTAGAGTCCTAAGACCGATTTTTGACAAAAGGGCAATTTTTGAAAACCATGTTTCTTTTTGCATTCTATATATTTCACAGATATTATAACTCCCATGCATTTGCTGGTGTGTTCTACAAACCTTAGGGGCATTCTAGCATCTTCTGGTTGGAAGTGTGCAAGCCCTGTCCCCCAGCAGCTCCCCCAAGTGTTCTCTATCCCTGACGTTTACCCACTCGTCTCCGCTATTGCTCAGTGTTGAAACTGGTTTTCCAGACCCTGTGACAGTTCAGTGAGCAGAATGATCTCCTTCCTGTTTGTGTCAGGCCCTGCTGAAGTCCTGATGTCAGGTTTTGTTACACCGCCATCAGCATGGTGTAACAAGCCCATTGAGTCTTGGGCGACTTCCTCATTTCTGTGGAGTCCTATGCTACTCGCTAACCAAACGTTCTTCATACAACAGTGAGAGTTGGGGAATAAACTGAAGATGTCAACAGACCATCTGGGCACAGAGATGCAAATACTCTGAAGTGTCCCAGTTTAAAACCAAGGTTAGACTCTCCCTGGAGGCCTTTCCTGTGCGTTTCCTCCACCCTTTATCTTTTGAGAGTTCATTTTTGTCCTACAGTTGCTATTTTTCCTTCCCATGTCCATGTTTTTTAATCTGACAATCTTTCTTCATACATGAAAGAAACAGCAGCCATTGAGCCCAATCAAGATCCTACTTATGCTTTTCAAAAATCGACTTCCCTAAACTCACATGCATTTCCAGAATTTTGCCTGGTTTTGTTAAATAGTTAGGGTCTATGTCTCCACTTGGGCCTTGAATTCAATCTTCTGTCTCTTTGAGAAACATGTGATATTAATTCTTGAATACTCAACTTGTTTCCTTAACTGAGATGATTCCAGGATTTTTTGTGTAGCAGAGGAGCCATGCCCTTCCTAGCACCTCTCGTCACCATTCTCATCTAGAGAAGAACCTTCGGAAGGTGTGGTGTCTCCATACCCCACCCCACCCCCCATACTTGTCTGTTCCTAACCTGTTTTCTGCTTCCTTTCTTCTATCACAGTTGCTCCTCAGACGGTGACCAGTGACCTCTGTGAAATCAGCCCCAGAAGAGGCTCCTGGTGGACTCCCAAATTCTGAGCTCTCACTGATTGTGAAATACTCATAGCAAGTCTCTCTTAGTCTTTCTTCCCAAGTGGCCTGTGCTGTCAGTCTTTCCACCAGTGTGTATCTGTGTCTGTCTCCTTGTTCTCCTTCCAGAGACTGAGTACCATCATCCACCTTCCATTAAGTATCAGAGTTGCCCAAGCTTAGGCCTTTGGGGGTGGGGGTGTTCTATTCTTATTCTATTCTCTTGTCCTAGGCTATCTATAGAAATCATTTGAATTGTCTTGGTTTTATCTGTGACTCAAGAAATTTATAATATACCCATCCTGTCTACCAACCATCATCTTGATGGTCTTCTGTATATATTTTGGAGGCATCTCAAATGTGAAGTGTTGTATACCACAATGATCTTTCCAGTTGTATATGCCATGAACTTGTGAGTTTCATTGGGTTCCTTATCCACAGGAACCCAGTTTACCACATTCTTGCCCTAGGTGTCTATGCAGTCTGTCTGTCTCTTCTCTCTGTCCCTCCTGCTGCCAGTCATTCCATACTATCACCCTCCTTTTCTTTGACAACTGTCCTAGATATCTGATTTGTTTTGTTTGCTGATCATTGGCAATATAGTCTTTGAAAGACATGAACTCCCATATAAGCTTCAAGCTTGCAAATTCTGTCAGGTACAGTCCTTAATGCTGACTACAAGGTGTGACTTTTCTGTCCTGGCTTGGGTCATTGGCAAGCATCTGCCTTCTGCACTTCTTTCTCTCTCCCCCCTCTCTCCCCCTCCCTCTCCCTCTCTCTCCCCCTTTACTGTGTCTCTGTATCTGTGTCTCTCTTTCTGTCTCCCCCACCCTCCCTATGGGTTAGTGTTTCTTCCTTGCTACTATTCTTTTCTAGTCTTCCACCAACCTCATCACCTGGCTGTGTCCTGCCCTTCTGATCTGGCACATGTATCATTTCCTCAGGAAGTCAATCAACCCTGTTACTATGGAGATTGCCTAAGACTTATCATACACATTTCTTGTTCTTCACAGTCTTTTACATATGTGTAACTTCATATTTAAAGATTTATTTACTTATTTATTTTATGTATGTGAGCATACTCTTAGCTTTCTTCAGACACACCATAAGAGGGCATTGGATTTCATTACAGATGGTTGTGAGCCACCATGTGTATGCTGAGAATTGAACTCAGGATCTCAGCAAGAGCAGTCAGTGCTCTTAACTGCTGAGCCATCTCTCCAGCCCGTAACTTCATATTTAATTCTGTAATAATTTAATGGAAATTTTTTTCTAGATGAAAGAAATAACAGGGTCCTGTTTTGGTTTTCTCTACTGTTTTGTTACCTAGATCCTACACAATACACAATATAGTTGGGCAACCAGTATGATGGCTCCACACAGATAAAGGTGCTTGTAGCTAAGCCTGTCAACCTGCTAACTCTAACCCTTAACTCTGAGTTGTATTCCCATATGTTGGAAGAAGAGAACTAACTTTGCCACATTTTCCTCTGTCCTTGATATGTGTGGTATGGTACATGTACACCTACACACACACATGCACAGACGAATAATTAAATAAGTGCAGTGATGTTTGAGACACGGTCTTACTATGTAGCCTTGGCTGACCTGGGGCTCCCTACATAGACTGGACTACCCTAGAACTCACAGAGATCCTCCTGCCTTTGCCTCCTGGGTGCTAGGCTAAGGTCATATACCATATACCCAGGTTTACAATTAAAGTAGTGTCATATAGCTTTGGCTCACACACTTCTGAATGAATGAAGAATGAATGAATGAAGCCAGTTCATTTGGAGGTTTGATGCTGGCAGTGACTTTGAGCAAGCTATTGCACAGGTTAAAACATTTCTTTTACATCTCCTAAATAAAGTGGACAATTGTACGTGATGTTATGAGTGACAAGTGCAGAGTCTAGTGCCAGACCACGAGTGGCAATAAATTATATAATTATGGTTATTGTTACCTGAATATCTGCAATTTCTTTCTTTCTAAATTGAATGTTTTGTGTCTAAGATATCTTAAATCTCTGGGGAGAAAAATGAAGACAGGGTTTAGATCTTGAGGCTTTTTTTAGTCCTATTCAGGAACCCCCTCCCCCCCTCACACACACACACACACACACACACACACACACACACACACACACTGCATTTCTCTGTCTGTCTGTCTGTCTGCCCACCTGTTTGCCTGCCTGCCTTCCTGCTTGATCACTAATTCAGAAAATGCCCCACAGCTGGATCTCATGGAGGCATTTCCTCACTTGAAACCCCATTCTCTGTGATAACTCCAGCCTGTGTCAAGTTGAAACACAAAACCAGCTAGTACACTAGGCTTTAATATTCTTTTGTGCTACTCTACCTGGGCTTCTATGAACTCAGGTATTTTACCAGATATAGCAGGGCATAGAGATGTGAAGTGGTCTGCTTACTGTGAGCTTCCCTTTTTGTGACAGCTTCCGTGTGTTTTAGCTGGGACTTAACAATTGGATAGTAGCTCAAAGTTCCCTAATTTCTGAGTACCAAGACTCTGACATGCCTCACCTTGAGCGACAGGAATGCTTGCTTCGGAGCACAGTTGTTCTAGGACAGGGGAAATTGTGTTTTTCTTCTGTTACTACAAAGCCTTAACATTGAAACTTGAAATGCCTTTTGTGTGCAGTTCTTGTTTCTTGGTTTTTTTTGGGGGGGGGGTTTAAAGAAAGGATGCATTCAATTAACTAATGTAATTAATTAATGTTTTAATTTTAATTTTTTATTTTATAATGACCTAGGATCTCATGTATCCCAGGCTGGCCTGTAAATTGCTATGTAACTCAGCACTTGCCACATGGCCCAGAAGGTCCTTGACTTCTCTGTCCCCTGCCTCTGCCTGCTGGGTGCTGCAACCACGGGTGTATATCACCAGGTCTTGTTAAAGTACACAGAATCCAATAGAACATTCAGCTGTCAATTATTCAGCTGGCATTAGAAGACACAGAGACTAGTGGATTGATAGCCATTATTCCCGTCTGGAAAGCCATTTATTTATTTATTTATTTATTTATTTATTTATTTATTTATTTATTTATTTTCACAGCTAGTATCTTTATAAATACATTATTGTATTAACTAAAGCTTCCTATTTGATTTGTAATTTGCTCGTAACATTTAGTTTGTGTGTGTGTGTGTGTGTGGTGTGTGAGAGTGTGTGTGAGAGAGAAAGAGAGAAAGTGTGTGTATATTTATATATACTATATAAAATACTTTGGCTGAAATATTTCAATTGTATGACATATTTAGTTCTCAG
Organism: Apodemus sylvaticus; assembly: GCF_947179515.1. NCBI lineage: Eukaryota > Metazoa > Chordata > Mammalia > Rodentia > Muridae > Apodemus > Apodemus sylvaticus. Next base: position 25,315,764 of record NC_067493.1, on the reverse strand, counting down.
TTCAATTCTCTTTATTGCATTTTTTTCCAAATAAGTCATGACTTTAACTTTATTAGATGTTAAATTAATCCTTACTGAGAAAAATATACATTTGCCTAGTGGTTTTCCCTTTGGTAATTGACACTGAAATAGTTTCCATTGAACTTAAAAATTAATATATTTATATAATTAAGGGTAGCATTATTGCTAATTCCAGGGAGGGCTAAGGAAGGGTTCTGAAGGGGAGGGCAAAGACTCCAGTATGTTGAAAATTAGAGAGGTGTGTGTGTGTGTGTGTGTGTGTATGTCGTGTTTGAGATTTAGACAAAATGGAAGCTAAGCTAAGAGGCTATAGAGAAGGCTCAGGGGTTAAGAGCGTCTTTCAGAGGACTCAGGTTCAATCCCCACAACCACATGACAGCTCCCCACTGTATGTAACTCCAGTTCCAGGGGATCTAACACCCTCACACAGACATTCATGCAGGCAAAAGATCAGTGCAAGCAAAATAAAATTAAATAAAAATGAAACAGAAGAAGGAAATGGAAGCTGAGAAGAGGTGCCTCTGGCGGTGACCGGGGCTGAGAACTTTGTCATTTCAACCCCAGAGGTTGTTTCTGGTTGGAATGGGTTTGAAGACCCTTCCTTGTGGGTTTGGGTTGTTGTCAGAACTGATGGCTTTAGGCAAGATGGGCCTGGGAGAATGAGAAAGGCCCAGAGGGAGGATTTTCTCATCTTCTGCTTATTGGGACGTCTGGGTGTGTTTAAATTCATGCTGAGTGGCTGGAGGCGCTAAGATTTTGAAGTTGGAAGTGTTTATAAATCACCCAGAGTAAACATGTGCCACCTAATTCTTTTTTATCCCTACCCTTTTCCCCCTGGTTCCTTTAAAACCTACCCTCATGTGAGAAGATCTGGAAGAATGTCTAATGAGCCAGGTCTGAGTTGTGCTTTTACTAGCATATTTTGGGGGTGTGCCTAGTAGGATACATTTCAGGGTGTTAGTGCTGGGTCATGCTGTAGGAACACACTGCAGGGGATTTAGTTAATCACGACCAAAATGTAATCTCAGATCATACTTCGGCTGAGACCTTGCTGAATAAGATAAGCACTTGTAAGTCCACATCAGTCCGGTCTGTGCTGAAGTGCACTGGGAGCTCACGGACTGCCACTCTACACTGCGGCTTTCCTCACACGAACGGCTCTGTCGAGGGTGTCATCACATTGCCACACCGTGACTTCTGTCCAGCACCAGCATAGACTCTGCCCGTGTACACGATGGGAAAGTCTGATTTTTGTTCACTTCCTGGCATGGGAAGTCTCGGAGACTGAGGCAGATTCTGAGCCTCTTCTGGGAGGTGCCTTCTGCAGGGTATGGAAGCATGCTGCTCCATTGTGACTCCCCAAATACTGTTGCTTAATGCATCTCTGCATAGCAAGCCACTCTCTCTCCCTGGTTTGTTCTGTGCTCCCTGCTTCTAGCAAAGTGACCACCAACCTGCTGTGTCCGTGTGTATTTCCTCTGAGCCTTCCCCGGGATGGTTGCGTGTTGTTGGTGATAGCTTGGCCTGCGGGCTCTCCCAGCTTCCCTGCTTCTGGCCAGTCTCTCCTCGTCCACCCTCGGCTCAGCGTGCTTGCCTGTTTTCAAGCCATGTTGCGGATCCACAGTTCTTGAAAAATTACTTGTCATTCTTGCTTATCACCTAAAATAATAACCGGTTTTCCCCCCATTGTAGCATCTGCTAATAATGGCAGAACTATTTAAAAGATTATGATAATCTGTCAAGAGGATTATCTTCCACCCCTTTCCAAAGCAGAGTCGAATCTGAACAGCATAAAGGGCAGTTTTTTAGCTAAGGATTTTGACTAAGGTTTTACTCTGTGTTTAAATTCATGCTGGGTGGCTGGAGGCGCTAAGATTTTGAAGTTGGAAATGTTTACAAACCTCCTAGAGTAAATATGCTCCACCTAATTCTTTTTTATCCTTGCCTTTTTCCCCCCTGGTTCCTTTAAAATCCACCCTCATGTGGCCCATCTTCATGCCACATGTGCATATAACCAATATCCAATGTACAGATAGTAAATAAATAGAGCTTTTAAGGAAAGGCTCAACTGTTAATAATGAAGTCTTACACCTGCTGGGTAGAATTTGGGATGCTTTTTATACTTTTGTACTCTGCTGCCTGCTTCACAGGGAACATGCACTTATTCTAAAGATGAGTAAAAATATGTTGCAATGAGAAATGCCTTAACTATGATAGTAATTTTAAAAAGCATGGTGAAGTTTGTGTATTGAGCAACACCCCTGGAGCTAATTAATTACTTCTTCTGCTCCTCTGAGAAAAAGCATAGGACTTCCATTCATACAATTAAGAGCCAGACTCACTGGCATTGAGAAGTGTCATCTCCTCTAAGCATTTAAATTGTAATCCCAAAGTACAATAAAAACCTGAAACAAAAACAACAGCACCCCAGAATCCTGGTAAAGTGTCAGTCTGACTGGTTTGGGGGTAACTGGGCTACATATCATTTACCTGAATATATTTATTTCTTTTAGATAATTCCTTTAAAATTTATTTTTATTTGTTATGTTTTTTAATAAGATAATTCTTTATCTTTGAAAGTCAGTATCTGTCGCTAAAATGAAGGTGATGTTATAGTCCCTCCTCTGCAAACGTCGACTTCCTTACTTAGCAACTTAAGACTTACTTTCATATGTCCTTTTTGTTTTCCAGCCTATACATTGAAGTAAAGTTAAGGGTGAACTTAATATAGTAAAATGTTTATTAGTAGATGGAATTTAATTATAGCTCATTCTGCAAAGGGAAATTTGGGATTTTGATTTTAGTATTAGACTTAATTACTAGCTGCTATCCTGGGACAGTACTTAGGAAAATCTGAATATAGATCAGAAATTTATTAGAGATTCTGTTTTATAGATTATTTTTAGCATTCCTATCCTTCAGGAATTTATGATGTCATACATTTAAAGAGTGTGTAGATGGGTCAATGTTCTGAACATATGAAAATAAATCATAGGGAATCTTTAAGTTGTTAAAAAGTTTAAACGTGTTCAATAGTCCTTTATTCTTCATGGGATAGAAGTGTATTTTCCTGTTAATCATGTAATCCCTTTATGTCCCATCATGATCTTTTAAACATTTGTTGTTGTTGTGTGTTTAGGATGTGCTTGTGTTGGGGGTCACAGAGCTGGTTTTCTCCTTCGTGTTGGCTCTGGGTACTGAACTCAGGCCATCAGGATTGCCTGCCGTGTGCTTTTATCCACGGGCCATCTTATCAGCCCAGTTGTGTGTTTTGAAAGGATATAACAGACTCTAGGTAATAAAATTCTGATTATTAACTGTTTACATATTTGGGCTTTTCTTTATGAAGTTATGCCATGAAATTTTCTCTTTAACAACATGTTGATTTTAATTTTGAATTTTGCAGTATTTGAGTGTTTCAGACATTCAGACATCTTATTTTTAGTAGAAATCGCGACTTTGTACTTTTTTTAATTAAAAAGAAAGTGTGTGTATGTGTAAGTGTATGTGCACGAGCACCTGTGCATGCGTGTGTGTGTGTGTGTGTGTGTGTGTGTGTGTGTGTGTGTGTGTACACTTGTGTGCTTGTGCTCTTGGCTGGAGCCACAGGTCTATCTTTGGTATCTCCCTTTTCCACCTTTGTTTTGTATTAAGGCAGAGATGTGTCCTGGACCTGATGCTTGCTCTATCAGCTAGACTGTCAGTTAGCTCTGACCACCATACCTGGTGTTTAAAAGTATGAGTTCTGCCGTCCAAATTTAGGTCCTCAGGCTTCCAGGGCAGGTGTTTTATTCTGAGCCATCTTCCCGTCTTAAGCCCTGAAGTCCTGATATCTAGCATTGGGTAATTTCTTCAGTGTGCTTCTGAAGCTTTATCTACATAATTATGACTTAGTTTCTAGGCAAAGTTGTCATTTGGTGGCAGGGAGAGATGGCCCAGCATTTAAAAGCACTGGCTGCTCTTCCAGAGGACTCAGGCTTGATTTTCAGCACCTGCATGGTGGCTGACAGCCATCAGTTTGTAACTCCAGTTCCAGGGTATCCAAGACTCTCTCTGACCTCCCTGGACAATACATGCACAGTGGCGCACAGACTTGTTTGCAGGGAGAACGTGCACACGCAGTTAAAACGGCACCTGTCCGGGCTTTCTTGCTTATGCCTTGTGTCCATGAACCGCTCTTCAGACTTAATATTCTCCACCCTTCTTCATTTTCAGGTTCTTTAAGCAGTGTTCTTTAAGTCAGTTTTTTCCCTCTTAGCCATCAAGAGGAAACACATCTCTGCCTGAACGGGGCTCTTTGATCTTCAGAGAGCTTTATCTAAGGAGAGATTAAACAGTCTCTTGGGCATTTTCCCAGAGAAGTGGAAATTGCTTCTAGAGATTTCAGATCAGGTGAAGCTGCTTTTCTGAATTAAGACAGGGAAATAACTGAGTTGATCAGGGCTTTCCTCCTAAGTGATAAACTCCCGTTTGCCTGGGTCTCAAGTGCCCACACCTACACTAGTGGCCACAGGCAGCTCCCTTCTATGGATCTACCCTGCTTCATGTGAGCAGTGGTTTTGGAAAGAACCCCAGGGCTTTTCTTCTTGGGATGGAGTTTCAGGCTGTCTCTTCTGAATCTGTAGTTTCAGTTTAGAAGAACATGCAGAGAGCACTAAAAATGCCCACGCTCTATGGTCATGGTATGGGCCAGAGCAACTGACAGGCACTGGACTGCAGTTTTCTCAATGTCCCCGACTGTTCCCAGGTCACAGTGTGGCAACTTTGACTATCCCTGGAGGGCCTCAGTTTTGGTAAAGAAGTTCAGAACCTATGATCAAACTAAATTTGTTATCCTGTTCATTCTAACCTTCAAGTTACAGCTAATGGCCTGTGGATTTGTGGATTCACATGAAAGTCTGTTGAGAGACTGGGGAGACGGCTCAATGAGTAAAGCACCTGCCATGCAAACATAGGGACCTGAATTTGACCCCCAGCACTTACATAAAAACCGGACGCTAAGGCCGGTGCTCTGGTGGTGAGGGCAAGAAACCTGGGGGTTGCTAGCATTCTAGCTCCTTCTAGATGAATCAGCAGACTCCATGCCCAGGGGATAATCCTGTCTCAAAATACAAGGAGAAACCAGATGTCTATCTCCAGCCTCCACATTCCTGACACACATGTGCACGTGTGGGGTCCTGTGAGTGGACACACACACACACACACACACACACACAAACACACCTGCCTGAGGTTCTCATAATGTGAGGTAGAAGTCCTTGGGGACAGAGATTTTCACAGGGCTCATTTGAAACTGTTCTGAATTAGGGGTGTGAATGGAGAGGGAGCGTGTATAGATGTTCCAGCTTCTAACCGGAATAGTTTAAAGGACACACAAAATAAAAAACTAATAAGAGAATGAAGCTTCTTAATGCCTTTTTAGAAATTCCAGGCACTTTTGTGAAATTTTGAGAAAATGGCTTAGCCTGTGTTCTTCCAGTTTGAGCAGCTTGGAAGAAAATATCATATAAATGCAAATTTCTGCTATTACCATTTCATCTTGTATATTGTACTTAAGACATGGAGAATGCAGCAACTGCTTAATGTACAAGGCATCACCTATGAACTATTTCTTTATCACATAAATACTTTGCTGTTCCTCCTTCTTATTAGTCTGAGTTAACCAAGATAAACCTTGGCAACACCTGGAAACTGTCCTGTCACTTTGAGGACTCTTGGGGCACGGGCTTGAGTAGCTACCAGTTGATAAAATTTTATGTCCTTCATTTCATTAATTAGTTTAGGAAAACTATTTGGATTTTATATATAAATGCTGGCTAATTACTCGAGTCATGAGAACACTGAACAAGGTCCCAGTGTCCTATTAATTCCTTCAGGTCTGAAAATTTTCCTATAATTGGTTTGGCAAGAGGATTGAGCTAGATTAGAGACTAATGAGGAGATAAGTGTGTAATGTTAATGTGATGGAAAGCTGAGATTGTCAGCAAATGGTATTAGGAATCAAGAGTGTTTTTAGTTCACTGTTTCCTTCTGGAAAACCATTATCTTCCGATATTGTAAATTGGATTGTTTTGTGCCATTATTTTTTTTAATATGTGTTAATCCTCAAACTATAGGTAGTTAAAACCTTGGCAATTAAGGAATCATTAATACAAAGTGAGCAGTATAAGCAGTCAATTTAGAATCTTCAAATGATTCAGATGAAATGGAATTTTACATATTTACACTCTGCTTTCAGAGTGGCTAAAATGGTGTGAGTTAGGAATTAGAACTGTTGTCCAGTGGAGATTCCCAGGCCCTTTTAGCCTGCCATCAAGGGCAGGACTGCAGAGGGCGTGGTGGAGAGATGGACGTCATGCTGGTTTTATTAGTCAAGAACAAAACAAGCTTTCCCTGATTGTTGGCTCAGCTTTCCCAAAAGTGTGAAATATTTCCTGGGACTTCACTCCTGTAATCTTTGTTGTTGTTGAGACAAGATCGCACAATGTGACCGTGGCTGGCCTGGAACTTGCCCTATAGACCAGGCTGGCCTCAGAATCATCAAGGTCAGCCCGTCTCTGTCTCTCAGCTGCTGCACCACACTGTGAGGACATTAGGCCAGCTTTCCTCACAGACCTCAGAGGAACAATGTGATAATTTCAACAAAGCAACAAATGGAAATCTTTTGTATTGAACCCTGAGTAAAGATTCCTTTCCTTTTAAAATAATCAAATTTAGCCAGACATGGTGACTATGCCTTTAACCCCAGTACTCAGGGAAGCAGAGGCAAGTGGATCTCATAGTTGGAAACCAGCCTGATGTACAGAGTGAGTTACAGGATAGCCAGAACCACACAAAGAAACCATATCTTAAAAATTTAAAAAATAATATATATGTAATATAATAATCAAATTTAAAATTATACACAGCTGCAGCCACTTTTACTTAAAGTATATGTGATAGTCTTGAGCATTTTTCTTAGTTTTTTTCTTTTGTCTTCATACCCAACTTTCAAACTTTGACTAACACTCTGGAAGAGGTGTGGTATTATGAGTCTTTTCTTACTCTTTATCCATGTCTCCTCCGTCACTGGGTTCTGTGCTAGCTAATTACAGAGCCCCTAGAGCTCTTTGTCTGCCAAAGGATTGCAAATATGCCTCTACACAGCTTGCTTCCTGGCCCACTCTACTTTTAGAAATAGTGATGTTAGTCTTGGACTATCTTCTGCTAGATGTAGAAACAATGGCCTCAAGTCACACATTCTGAGCAAAATTTTATTAAGCATGTGGTGTAAGCCTAGCCCATTGTGAAGGAACTGTGAAAGGAAATGGGGGAAAGATCATTTTCAAAAACTTAGTTTCCCTGCTTTAAAAATTTGCAGTCTATTTGGAGAGACATGACTAACATGTTAGGTAGGAACCCGAGACAAAGACAGCATATAGAGTAAGTTCCAGAAAAGGATACATGTGTAGGATTGTTATTGTGGCTTCCCTGTTGCAAGACCCTAAAGGAAATAGGAGAGTGTGTTTCTATTTGTTTGCTTGTTTGTTCCTTGTTTAAGACTGGCTTTGAACTCTTGATTGTTCTGCTTCCATCTCCTGAGTGCAGGGCTTACATGCTTGAGTTAATTTCTTATTGAAGTTTATAGCAAACTATAAAGCCTTCGGTTTAAATTGTTTGTTTGCATTAGAAGTCCTGAGGCCACTGACTTACTAGGTTACACTCTAGGTAATTGCTATCATGGAACACACAGGTCAGCCAGGCGTATTCAAGCTTTGGCTGTACTCTGGAGTAACACTATCCAGCCCCACTAGCGCAGCTAAGATGTTCCCCTTGCCTAGGTCATCTTCATCCTTTTCCTATTGCTACTCCCACTTCCAGAGTCATTGTCCCTTTGGCTTGTGTACGTAGTATCAAAAAAGCCCGAAAGGAAGCTGAAAAGTGGCCAGTGTGAGAAAACATAGCTGCCAATGAGTGACGAATTCGCTAAAGTGCATGAAGCGGGAGCTTACATCTGTACTCCCTCTTCTAAGCCTTTCACCAGACACACCTGTGTCTCAAAGCTGTGGCGCCACCAAAGCCCTTGCCCAAGCCAGGAGTCACCACACACATGCAGAGAGGGAGAAGGCAAACTGTGTTTTAGTGCATACTATGATTATGTCTTGCACCTTAAACAAATGTGTGATATTTGTTTCCTTGTTCTGTAGTCTTGTAGGCCTACATTGAATATTTTACTCGTGATTTTGTTGAATTTCTCCTGAGTCTTGGATAATGCAGCTACTTCTGCTCATTTGTTAAACTACCTGATTTAGATTTACGTGTTTAAATTCGCAGCTTAGCTCACTGTGCTCATATGTAAGTTCATGTGTGTGCATGTATGTATGTGTGTATGTGAGTATGTGTATATGTGTGCATTTAAAGATTCAAATTCCTAATTGTTTTTAACTGACCACTTTTGTTCCTTAGCAGTTTTGATGTATGGTATATTCACTGTAAATTCTGATTTATTCTTTTACCAATGGATTATTTAGAAATGTATTTTTCAGTGATTAAAAATAACTTCGTTTTTAAAAAGGATACTGACTTCTGATTCAGTTACACTGTTTTTAGAAGACTCAAACTGTATTATGCTGATTGAAACCTGTAAAAATTTGGTTATGACCCAGTGTTTAGTCATGTCTTATACATGTTTCATATTTGACTAAAAATCTGTTTTTCATGTATTAGATGCACAATTTTAAACACATCTCTAAGCCAGCTTGCTAATGATAATGTCTACATCTTCAATGATTATTTTTTTAATCTGGTTATTCAGCAATTGCTGCAACGTTAAAACATTCCACTGTGTAATGGTGATGGCTCTGTACAGTTTTTTAAAAAATCCCTTCAATATTTTTCTTATTATTTTGAACTGAGTGGTATCATGGCAAGTTAGTGTCCCCCTCTCCTTCTGTAAATATACTTGCATTCTAAACCATAAATCTGTCTTCAGCTTACAAAAAATGAATCCTGTTATCTTTAAATAGGGAACTAGTCCTGAAATATTTGGTGGTTCCAATGTAGTTCCAAGGGTTCTAAAATGTGAAAGAAATAGACAAGAGATACCACCAGCCATTGGTGCCCTTGAAGGTGTGACGATCCACAAATCAAAGACTTCAGTCATGCTTAGATATTTCATAGGTCAAGAGCGTGGGTTCTTCTCAGAACCTGAAGCACAGGGTCGTGTTGGTTTAGCAAGGGCATGCTTACATTATCTTATTCTATTTCCATTCCTTTTGTAGTTTTTAAAAAATTAAATAACAGTCCAAAGTCTTCTCCCTGACAATTTAAGAGCTTCTGAGTGATTTTTTTGGCTCGACTCAATCTCTTTCATCTTTACACTTCTTAAAAGTTCTTAGTCCTTTATTGCTTTTATTTGTAATTCTCATATTTAGTAGCAGCATTATTGTTTGGAATTAACCGTGCGTGTCCTGTTTCGTTCTGGGCCCAGTTCTTAGGACTATGGATGTCTTGATTGGACTCATCTTCTCTACCAGTTAAAGAACTAAAAGCTTGGAAAAATCTAAAACGCAGCAAACACAGCAGACAGAACCAGCCAGTAAAGAAAGGCTTTTTATTAGGGGTGAGACAACACATGTATAGCAAGCACATAGTCCTTCAGAGAAGCAAGGGGAACTTGAAAAGCCCAAGCCCCAAGCCTCTTGAAGGCTTTCTTATAAGTTTTTGGAGGTAATTTAGTTTGAAGACCAACAGTGTGGCTGATTGGCCCACAGCTGTTATGTAAACACACCTTGATCAGGCCTTGAACTTAGTGAGCTCATGGTCCCTGCTGGCCAGAGAAAAATACCACAAAGACTTTGTTTTAAGCTGAAAAATTTTGTTTCAGTTCAGATGTATGAGGAAGAAGTTGGTCATCTTGGAAGTTCACCATCTTTATTGCCTAGTCATAGTCCTGGTCAGTCACTGTCTGTCTGTCCGTCTGGCAGTCTGTCTTAGCCCTTCATTCTCATGCTACACTTCCAGATTCACCCACTTTCTTTCTGACCTTCTCTTCCTGATTTTTGTTTGAACAATGCCTGTTTTTTTTTTTTTTTTGTAATTGAATTTGAAGGAAATATTTGCTTTGAAATTCTAGCCCAACAGTTATTTATTGTCTGTCAATATTTTCTTCCTATATCATTAAATATTCTGCTATCTTTTAACTCTTAATATTTCTGGTAAGAAGTTCCCTGCAAACTGAATGTCTGTTCCTGTCATTGTCTGTCTGTCTGTCTATTTGTCCTGTGCTTTTGTGATCATGTATGTACCTGGGATTCATTGTGATTAATTCATGATTTGTATCTACCTTCATTTCTAGAAGACTTGTGCTCATTTCTTCCCTCTAATTTTTTTTTTTTTGTTGTTCTTGGACATAGGTTCCTAGTTTATATAGGCTAAGCCATCTCTAATTTCTGTCTATTATCTTTTGTTTTTTTTTAAATTTCCCATGTCACAGATTCCCCCATCTGCTGATTCTATTGGCTGCTGGTGCATCTGGCTAGCGCACTGGCATAGAGTCAGATGGGGACTGTTGGAGATGAAGTGGCCTTCAAGAATAAACGAGTAGTTGATCAGGGTCTTTTCTTTGGTAGCCCTTGGATCAAGCCATCTGTTAAAGTCACATTTACAAAAGCCTAGAGGGATAAGAGGAAAGTAAGCAGTTCTTGCTAGCTGTCATATTAGCATCATAGCCTGTATTCGAGATATTCTTTGTAAAATGAATTTAGAAATCTTGCTAACCTGTATAAAAGATGTATAATCCAGGTATTTTATTTACAAGCCATAAGCCTAAATTGGGCAGATTTAGAGTTATTCTAGCTCATCTCCCACTCATATGTCCCTTGTTACTTGCAGTTTTTCCTGGCCATGCGCTCAGGGCCCATCTCCATCATGGTGTCTTCCTCCAGTCTCCATGTTCTTCCTTCTCCTTTCCTCTTCTCTCCCCCCACCCCCCACCTGTAACCCCTAGTCAGGTCACTGAAAACTGGCTTACCTCTATCTACTGCCCAATCACAGGCTTTAGCCTTTTATTGATTAACTTGGGAGCAAAGTTACATAACATCATTTGATATATGTAAGGATCTCCTTGTCCCTGAGGATCTTTCGTTGGGGGACAGGTAGCATTTGAATTCAAGCAGCATCAGACCAAACCTCAACAGTTCTTGCTAAAAGGCAAGAAAGGTTCCTTACTTGGTCCACAATGAGTGTTTCAATTACTTTTCATGCTACCATGATCTAATATCCGTCGGAATTGAGTAAGAAAGGAACTGTTTCCCTTCGCTCACAGTTTCTGAGCTGTTTCAGCCCTCATAAAAGGCAACTCCTCTATGGTGATGCTAAGATATATGGTGATGCCGCGGCATGTTCTCAGCATGGCTGAGCAGGAAGCAACCTGTAGTCTGGAAACGGAAGTGGTAAAGCCTCAAAGCCTCTACTGACCCACTTTCTCCAGCCAAGATTCACTTCAAATCAAGTCTCTGTAGCCTTCAAAGTAGTACCACAAGCTATGTTATTACAGAGAAAACCAAGAGTTTAAACCTAAGTCTGTGGGGGGCATTTCAACTTCAAACCCTTTCTGTTGCTAAGCAAGATAAAAGCGTGCTCTCTCTGCCTTCATTTTGTATCTTTTACCCTTTCTTTGGGTCAAATTCCTGTTCCCATCTGTAGACGGTCATGCTAATTATGCAAGGGGTATATCCCTAAAAACTAGCTAGAACCCAACCTGTCAACGCCTTTGCAGGCTGAGGACACAGAGCTAAGAATAACTAAGGACTAAAGTTCTAGTGTCCAGGTCAGATCTCATCTGAAATGCTGCAGTCCTTGTCTTGAACCTGCAGTCACCGTGGGCCACCTCCCTACCATTCAGGAGCAATCTCTTCTGCGGACCAGTTGACCTCTTCAGCTTTAAGGACTTAACTAGGCATCACCTTCCAGAAGACTGCAAGGTAATGGCTAGTCAGTGCCTTGCTTGGTCAAGGCTGCTTAACTATCCATCCTTCTTCCCTTCATTATCCTTTTTAAATCTGGAGCCCGTCTTATGCTCCAGTATGTAGGGAAAATGAGCGGGCCTGCGCATACCCGTGTGGGGATGGCGGGCGCCCATGTGCCTGGTGAGGGAAGCTTGCCTGGAGCTCCACTCCTGGGAACTTGGTAGGTCCTGGTCACATGGCCGGCTGGGAAACCGGGCGCGTGGGCGGGGCCCAAGTACCTGTATAGGGATGGCGGGCACCCATATATCTCTGGAGGGAAGCTGCCCGGCTAGCGGGAGGAGGTCTTTGCCCAGAAGGCAGGGCCGTTCTTGCACGGCCCGTGTACCTATAGAGGAAACCTGGCTGGGAAGAGTCTTGGTCCTTTCCAGCGGCTGGAGATGCTGAGGCCTAATTCACTGCTCCTGCATAGTGGGTTTTGTTAAGAAGAGACAGACTGTGGTTTCAAAGCTTTATAGAGAAGTAGGAAAAGAAAAGAGATAGAGAAGTAAAGAGAGAAAGAAAAGATAGAGGGGAGAGAGCTGGCCATGACCACCTGGAAAGAGGGGAGAAATATGGGGGAAGAGGGAAAACAGGAGGACAAGAGTGGAAGGGCAAAAGAGAAAAGCAAGCGAACTAGGAGGGGCCAAGAAGCCACCTTTTATAGTAGGCTGGGTTACTTGGCTGTTGCCAGGTAACTGTGGGGCAGGGAAAACCTGGCTGTAGCCAGGCGACTGTGGAGGCGGAGTCCAGCCAGAACACTAGGGGCCTGGCCCTACGTGTGACTGATGGCCACAGGATATATCTAACACCTGTCTCCTCAGCAGGGCCCTGCGAATCAGTTTCTCTCTAGCTCTTTGTTTGGCATTCTTCGTTTTTGAAAGATGGACATTGAAGTATGCATGCGGCCATCTGACGTGGGTGATACAGATGTGAAAGGAACTTAGCACAGTGTCAGCATGCCAAAGGTTAGAAGTCAGCGTGGTTGCTGGTGTCCACTTAGGTATTCCGTCAGCTGCTTTTGTACTAGCTGTTGTATTTGCAACTTGTTTAATACACTTAATTGTGTGATCTTCCTTCCACGGCTTGAGTTGATAAGTTACTGGTGAGACCTCCATCTGGGCTCCTAGGTTTTTACGAGTGGAATTTCATTGGCACTCTATGACAGTCCCTTGTGTAGGCCTTGTCCACGGCTGTCTCTGTTCTGCCTTTGACAGAGACACCGTTTCTGCAAGGGCCACTGTTACATCTCCAGTCTAAAGAACACACTGTGCTGTCTGGCATCTTCCAGATAGTTCGTACATTTCCGTTCAATGTGCTTACATTGCTTCCTTCTTTTTTTTTTTTTTTTTTTTTTTTTTTTTTTAATTTTTTTTTATTTGATATAATTTATTTACATTTCAAATGATTTCCCCTTTTCTAGCCCCCCCCCACTCCCCGAAAGTCCCGTAAGCCCCCTTCTCTTCCCCTGTCCTCCCTCCCACCCCTTCCCAGTTCCCCGTTCTGGTTTTGCCAAATACTGTTTCACTGAGTCTTTCCAGAACCAGGGACCACTCCTGCTTTCTTCTTGTATCTCATTTGATGTGTGGATTATGTTTTGGGTATTCCAGTTTTCTAGGTTAATAACCACTTATTAGTGAGTGCATACCATGATTCACCTTTTGAGTCTGGGTTACCTCACTTAGTATGATGTTCTCTAGCTCCATCCATTTGCCTAAGAATTTCATGAATTCATTGTTTCTAATGGCTGAATAGTACTCCATTGTGTAGATATACCACATTTTTTGTATCCACTCTTCTGTTGAGGGATACCTGGGTTCTTTCCAGCATCTGGCAATTATAAATAGGGCTGCTATGAACATAGTAGAGCATGTATCCTTATTACATGGTGGGGAATCCTCTGGGTATATGCCCAGGAGTGGTATAGCAGGATCTTCTGGAAGTGAGGTGCCCAGTTTTCGGAGGAACCGCCAGACTGCTTTCCAGAGTGGTTGTACCAATTTGCAACCCCACCAGCAGTGGAGGAGTGTTCCTCTTTCTCCGCACCCTCTCCAACACCTGCTGTCTCCTGAATTTTTAATCTTAGCCATTCTGACTGGTGTAAGATGAAATCTTAGAGTTGTTTTGATTTGCATTTCCCTAATGACTAATGAAGTGGAGCATTTTTTAAGATGCTTCTCCGCCATCCGAAGTTCTTCAGGTGAGAATTCTTTGTTTAACTCTGTACCCCATTTTTTAATAGGGTTGTTCGGTTTTCTGGAGTCTAACTTCTTGAGTTCTTTATATATATTGGATATTAGCCCTCTATCTGATGTAGGATTGGTGAAGATCTTTTCCCAATTTGTTGGTTGCCGATCTGTCCTCTTGATGGTGTCCTTTGCCTTACAGAAACTCTGTAACCTTATGAGGTCCCATTTGTCAATTCTTGCTCTTAGAGCATACGCTATTGGTGTTCTGTTCAGAAACTTTCTCCCTGTACCGATGTCCTCAAGGGTCTTCCCCAGTTTCTTTTCTATTAGCTTCAGAGTGTCTGGCTTTATGTGGAGGTCCTTGATCCATTTGGATTTGAGCTTAGTACAAGGAGACAAGGATGGATCAATTCGCATTCTTCTGCATGCTGACCTCCAGTTGAACCAGCACCATTTGTTGAAAAGGCTATCTTTTTTCCATTGGATGTTTTCAGCCTCTTTGTCGAGGATCAAGTGGCCATAGGTGTGTGGGTTCATTTCTGGATCTTCAATCCTGTTCCATTGATCCTCCTGCCTGTCACTGTACCAATACCATGCAGTTTTTAACACTATTGCTCTGTAGTATTGCTTGAGGTCAGGGATACTGATTCCCCCAGATTTTCTTTTGTTGCTGAGAATAGTTTTAGCTATCCTGGGTTTTTTGTTGTTCCAGATGAATTTGATAATTGCTCTTTCTAACTCTGTGAAGAATTGAGTTGGGATTTTGATGGGTATTGCATTGAATCTGTATAGTGCTTTAGGCAAAATGGCCATTTTAACTATATTGATTCTACCGATCCATGAGCATGGGAGGTTTTCCCATTTTTTGAGGTCTTCTTCCATTTCCTTCTTCAGAGTCTTGAAGTTCTTGCCATACAGATCTTTCGCATGTTTGGTAAGAGTCACCCCAAGATACTTTATACTGTTTGTGGCTATTGTGAAGGGGGTCATTTCCCTAATTTCTTTCTCAGCCTGCTTATCCTTTGAGTATAGGAAGGCCACTGATTTGCTTGAGTTGATTTTGTAACCTGCCACTTTGCTGAAGTTGTTTATCAGCTGTAGGAGCTCTCTAGTGGAGTTCTTTGGGTCACTTAGGTAGACGATCATGTCGTCTGCAAATAATGATAGTTTGACTTCCTCCTTTCCAATTTGTATCCCTTTGACCTCCTTATGTTGTCGAATTGCCCGAGCTAGTACCTCAAGTACAATATTGAAAAGATAAGGAGAAAGGGGGCAGCCTTGTCTGGTCCCTGATTTCAGTGGGATTGCTTCAAGTTTCTCTCCGTTTAGTTTGATGCTGGCTACCGGTTTGCTGTATATTGCTTTTACTATGTTTAGGTATGGGCCTTGAATTCCTGTTCTCTCCAAGACTTTAAGCATGAAAGGATGCTGAATTTTGTCAAATGCTTTTTCAGCATCCAATGAAATGACCATGTGGTTTTGTTCTTTGAGTTTGTTTATGTAGTGGATTGTATTGATGGATTTCCGTATATTGAACCAACCCTGCATTCCCGGGATAAAGCCTACTTGATCATGGTGGATGATCGTTTTGATGTGTTCTTGGATTCGGTTGGCAAGAATTTTGTTGAGTATTTTTGCATCGATGTTCATAAGGGAAATTGGTCTGAAGTTCTCTTTCTTTGTTGGATCTTTGTGTGGCTTTGGTATCAGCGTAATTGTGGCTTCGTAGAAGGAATTGGGTAGTGTTCCTTCTGTTTCTATTTTGTGGAATAGTTTGAAGAGTATTGGTGTTAACTCTTCTTTGAAGGTCTGGTAGAATTCTGCACTGAAACCATCTGGTCCTGTGCTTTTTTTGGTTGGAAGACTTTCTATGACTCCTTCTATTTCTTTAGGCTTTATGGGACTGTTTAGATGGTCTAGTTGGTCCTGATTTAATTTTGGTATTTGGTATCTGTCAAGGAAATTGTCCATTTCCTCCAGATTCTCCAGTTGTGTTGAGTACAGGCTCTTGTAGTAGGATCTGATGATTTTTTGGATTTCCTCAGTTTCCGTTGTTATGTCTCCCTTTTCATTTCTAAGTTTGTTAATTTGGATACTTTCTCTGTGCCCTTTGGTCAGTCTGGCTAAGGGTTTATCTATCTTGTTGATTTTCTCAAAGAACCAGCTCCTAGTTTTGTTGATTTTTTGTATGGTTCTCTTTGTTTCTACTTGATTGATTTCGGCCCTGAGTTTGATGATTTCCTGCCTTCTACTCCTCCTGGGTGAAATAGCTTCTTTTTGTTCTAGGGCTTTCAGGTGTGTCATTAAGTTGGTAATGTATGCTCTCTCCATTTTCTTTTTGGAGGCACTCAGGGCTATGAGTTTTCCTCTTAGCACTGCTTTCATTGTGTCCCATAGATTTGGGTATGTTGTGTTTTCATTTTCATTGTGTTCTAAAAAGTCTTTAATTTCTTTCTTTATTTCTTCCTTGACCAAGGTGTCATTGAGTAGAGTATTGTTCAATCTCCACGTGTATGTGGGTTTTCTGTTGTTTCTGTTGCTATTGAAGACCACTTTTATTCCATAGTGATCAGATAGGAGGCATGGGATTAGTTCTATCTTTTTATATTTGTTGAGGTCTGTCTTGTGACCAATTATATGGTCGATTTTGGAGAAGGTACCATGAGGTGCTGAAAAAAAGGTATATTCTTTTGTTTTAGGATAGAATGTTCTATATATATCAGTTAAGTCTAATTGGTCCAAAGCTTCAATTAGTTTCATTGTGTCCTTGTTTAGTTTCTGTTTTCCTGATCGGTCCATTGAGGAAAGTGCAGTGTTGAAGTCACCCACAATTATTGTGTTAGGTGTAATGTGTGCTTTGAGTTTTAATAAAGTTTCTTTTATGAAAGAGGGTGCCCCTGCATTTGGAGCATAGATGTTCAGGATTGAGAGTTCTTCTTGTTGTATTTTTCCTTTGACCAGCAAGAAGTGTCCCTCAGAGTCTCTTTTGATGACTTTGGGTTGAAAGTCAATTTTATCTGATATTAAAATGGCTACTCCAGCTTGTTTCCTGAGACCATTTGCTTGTAAAATTGTCTTCCAGCCTTTTACTCTAAGGTAGTGTTTGTCTTTGACCCTGAGGTGTGTTTCCTGTAAGCAGCAAAATGTAGGGTCCTGTTTACGTATCCAGTCAGTTAGTCTGTGTCTTTTTATTGGGGCATTGAGTCCATTGATGTTAAGAGATATTAAGGAATAGTGATTGTTACTTCCTATCATTTTTGACGTTATTTTTTAAATTTGATTGCTTAACTTCTTTTGGGTTTGATGAAAGGTTACTATCTTGCTTTTTTCAGGGTGGAGTTTCCCTCCTTGTATTGGTGTTGTCCTCCTATTATCCTTTTTAGGGCTGGGTTTGTGGATAGATATTGGGTGAACTTGGTTTTGTCGTGAAATATCTTAGTTTCTCCATCTATGGTGATTGAGAGTTTTGCTGGATATAGTAGTTTTGGTTGGCATTTGTGTTCTCTTAGAGTCTGCATGAGATCTGCCCAGGACCTTCTAGCCTTCATAGTCTCAGGTGAAAAGTCTGCTGTGATTCTGATAGGTCTTCCTTTATATGTTACTTGGCCTTTTTCTCTTACTGCCTTTAGTATTCTTTCTTTGTTTAGAACATTTGGTGTTTTGATTATTATGTGACGGGAAGTATTTCTGTTCTGGTCCAGTCTGTTTGGAGTTCTGTAGGCTTCTTGTATATTCATGGGCATCTCTCTCTTTAGGTTAGGGAAGTTTTCTTCCATAATTTTATTGAAGATATTTGCTGGCCCTTTAAGTTGTAAATCTTCACTCTCATCTATGCCTATAATCCTTAGGTTTGGTCTTCTCATTGTGTCCTGGATTTCCTGGATATTTTGGGTTACAAGCTTTTTGCACTTTGCATTTTCTTTAACTGTTGAGTCCATGGTTTCTATGGAATCTTCAGCATCTGAGATTCTTTCTTCTATCTCTTGTATTCTGTTGTTGATATTTGCATCTCTGTCCCCTGATTTCTTCCCAAGGCTTTCTATCTCCAAAGTTGTCTCCCTTTGAGTTTTCTTAGTTGTTTCTACTTCTGATTTTAGATCCTGGATGGTTTTGCTTAGCACCTTCCCTTGCATGTTTGTGTTTTCCTGTAATTCTTTAAGAGATTTTTGTGTTTCCTCTTTCATGAGCTCAGCCTGTTGACCAAAGTTCTCCTGTATTTCTTTAAGAGATTTTTGTGTTTCGTCTTTCATGACCTCAGCCTGTTGAGCAAAGTTCTCCTGTATTTCTTTAAGTGTTTTTTGCATTTCCTCCTTGTTGGCTTTTGTATTCTCCTGGATTTCTTTCAATGATTTTTGTGTTTCCCTTGCAAGGGCTTCTAACTTTTGATCCATTTTCTCCTCAATGTCCTTCATGTGTTCCTGTACCAGCATCATGACCAGTGATTTTAAATCCAAATCTTGTTTTACTGGTGTGATGGGGTATCCAGGACTTGCTGGTAGAGGAGAATTTGGTTCAGATGTTGCCATATTGCCTTGATTTCTGTTAGTGACGTTTCTGCGTTTGCCTTTTGCCATCTGGCTCTCACTGGTGTTACTTGGTCTTGTCAGTGCTGGACTCACCAGTGCAAGCTGCCCCTTCCCCGTTGGCCTCTGGTGCACAGCTTACACTCTGCACTGCCTATAGACAGGGTGCTGTTGTCCAGGCTGTTCAGATCCCGAAGCAGGCACCTGAAGGCTCCCGCTGGGGCTCGCAGGATTTATTGGAGCACACCGACTTCTCCCAGCTGGCCGCCCGGAAGCCCCCACTAGCCTCTTGAGGGACCTGGAGATGTGGAGGCCACCCAGGCTGATCTGAAGCGGAGAGAGTTGAGCTGGGGGCTTCTGCCTGAGGCCTTGCCCCAGATTGTGTCTGTGGACCAGGTGGAACCCGTGTGCACCCCCAGGGAGCTCCGAAGGTGAATGTTGCTGTGACCTCCCCTGTGCTCCGCTCACTCCGCTGGGCAGCCGATTTCCCCAACCGGGCTGGCGTACACTAGGTTAGCCTTGTCGCCTGGGCCCTGAGTCCAGGCAAACGCCTGGGAGGCCAAGGTCCGAGCAAAGTTCCCCTAGGGCTATGTCTGTTATTTGGGTCCGCCAGGTGACCCGGATGGCGGGCGTGCTCGTCCGCGCTCCGCGAAAGCACCGGGAGAGTCTGTTGTGCTAATAACCTCCTGGGCTGGTTGACACACAGATGGCCCACCAAGCCGCCCAGTTCTTGGGGTCAGTCCTGTGCCTTTTGGGGCCTAGACCCCCGTTTTGTTAGCCTCAGGCTACGCTTGTTAGCAGTCTCTGCCCTCCCGAGCACTCTGGCTCCTGTAGGCAAAATGGCGGCGCGTGCACCGGCCGGGGCAAAAAAAAAAAAAAACTCCTGGCTGGGTTGGCGCCCCGATGGCCACTCGAACAGCCCAGGGCCTGGGTGCAGGCCAACGCCCGTCTGGCTCAGACCCCTGCGGTGTTGGGCCTAGGATTATGTTTGTGTACCTCAGTCTGACCGATTTCTGGAGCCCGGGATCAAGATGGCGGTGAGTCTCTCCTGACTGGCGGGCAGCCGAGTTCTGAAGTGGCTTCCGTGCAGCGAAAGGCTCCGCAGAACCGCAGTTGCTTGCCGCCCGGCTGGTCAGTGAAGGTCAGTGGTCGTGGGCGCAGGGCCTAACTGGACCCTGTGTCGCCTTGGTTCCACCGCTGATGGCCCTTCAGCTGGAGCAGCCACTGCTACTGCCCGCTTCCTTCTTTTTTGAAAGCTTCATTTTTCTGCTCCCTACAAATAATTATTTATTCTTCTGCAATTGTCTCTGACTATAAAGTTCAAAACAGGCTTTCGTATTTTTACCGAAGCACATAGTACATAGTAGGAGGGAGGTTCCCACACATCTGCTGAGTGATGGATAAGTTTCCAATATGTAAAAGTCTAGCTTTCTCACATCCTCACTGGCAACGGATATTAAACTTATTAAGCATTGTTTATCCAGAAAGTGGATGGAATGGCGCTGTGTGGCTTCATTTGTGCTTCTCTGGTTACTGCTCACGAGCTATGCACTTGTTATTCTCTGCTGATTGTAGCTATTTTATCTTGCGTGAGTGGCCTGTTGTTTTCTGTTTCTCTTTGGCCACTGTGCTAGTCAGGGCTCTCTAGAGAATGGGAAGCGCTAGAATGAATAAGCATGACAGAACGGTTTTATTGCATTGGCTTACATGGTAGGGAGTGGGTTGCCCATCTGCAGCCTGGAGAGGCCGGAAGCCCAGCAGCCCCGCCTGGTGCTAAGGTCTGGAGGACTCATGGAGAGCTGCTTGTCTTCAGTGCATGTTGGGTGGCCTGAGAAGGTGGGTTCTGATGTCAGCAGAGGATGTCCGCAGCAACCACAGTAGCGTAGACACATCATCTAGCCAGAAGTCCAGTGGGGAAGCACGCTGCCCTGCTCTTCCCTCAGACATGTCATACCAGGGCCAACAGTAGAGGGCGCTGTCCACTTCGGGGGAGAGTCTTTCCTTCTGGGTGGGTCTGCTGGTTGAATCTGGATCTAGTTGAGGTAACAGGATTGACCATCATAGCTGTCCTCAATTATGCTTTAAATGCTGGAGTGACACCATCCTGCGCACAGAAGACTCCATTTGCTTTTCTTTGTTACTGTTACCTGATGGCTACAGTATGTTTTTTGTTATCTTCCTGGTGGGAAGCAGTAATGTGGAGGACTGACTAATATGGAGGACTGCCTCAAGCCAGCAATCCCCAGCCCCAGAGCCCAGGAGGCTGTTCAGAGCTGCTTGCTCTCCTGATTTGAGTTTTCCCTCCCCAGTCAGTTCCTTATTCTGTTGACTGGTCAGAAATAGACTTAAATAGCTCCCCTCCCTCATAATATTTCCTGTATCATTTTAACTTGTCAACAGGTCATCAGTTTAGGGTATGTATCTGCCATAATCTCTAAGATAAAGCATGTCTTTTTATACAGGAGCATTAGTGTTCTGTCATGGTAGCTTTATCGTGTGTCCCTTCTCTTCACTACTGTGTGGCTTATTTTCTTTTATAAATGTTTTGATAGTTTTTATGTTTTGATTACTCCCTTATTATACATTGTTAATAAATTTTACTTTTTGATGTGATGTCAGGCTGTACAATTTATCTCCACAAAAAGACAGCTGATATTAATTATTTCTGCCTCCTGTATCTGTCAGGGTCCTGGCAGAACATGTATCCTGCAATTAAATGAGAATAATGTGGGAACACTTTAATAAAGAGACTTTCACAAAGGTGTGGCTCTTCAGGGACACTAACAGGAACCACACCATGCTCTGGTGTAGGTCCTACCTGCTGCTTTCCCCCTTAGGCTTTAGCTGAGGGCATCTGACAGAAGCTGTGTGTGACCTCTTCCAGGAGATGTAGTGAGCCTCGTGGAAGCCTTATGTGAGTGTGTCGCGTAGGTAGGGAGGTGGCTCAGGAGTGACTGCATTCTTTGCTCCCATTACCCATTTGCTAGATACCTTTGGCAGCTGCAAGGCAAGGAACCCACTCATGTAGTCCAAGCTGGTCAGCCTGGGCTCAGAACAAGGTACTTAGAGCCCAGTAGACGGATCCAGGGAAGATTTCTAACATGTCCTGATTGGAAATGATACCTAAGCAAGCTACTCAAATGCACGAGACCGTGCTAGGACAGTATGTATTAACATACTTCATATTGTTCTGGGCTTGAATCCATGCACAAGCTATGGTACCTTAGAGAAGTTACTTAATCTTCTTTGTCTTCAGTTTTGGATTTAAAATGCCCATGCCAACATCTCCTGAACATTAAGTGAGCCCATCCCTGCATTAAACACATGCTCATGTGTGTTATGTCATCCGCCAAACAAATGCTAGGCATGACTGTGTTCTATAGGTGACAGCACCAGCAGTGGTAAGGACTTTCCAGCTCTGTGAGTCTCTTCTCACAGGTTCCACTCCCCTTCTTGTAATTAGGGCAACTGGAAGCTCGATTGTCATGTTGTCCAGGGCACACTCTGTCCCTGGAGGTTTTGTTTATGGTTAAGGGTAGAAAATGTTACTATAATGTTTTAATTAATTCCTCCAGAGTTTCGTGCATGGATACATTGTATTTTGATCGCAGTCATCCCTACTCCTCCCAGACTCACTCCCCCATCTCCTCAGCCCCTCCCACTTTATGCCCCCCCCCCTTTTTTTTTTTGTAATCCATTAAGCTCACTCCTAGCTGCCCACACGAACACAGTATGGGGCTGTCTCCTGAAGTGTGGCTGGCTTACCTGGGCTGTATCCGAAAGGAACACTGACTCCCTCACCTCAAAGTCACCAATGGCTGTTAGCTGCTCAGCTAAGGGTGGGTTCTCATCGCCCATCCCCCTTCATGGATTGGTCTCTATTTTTCAGTTTTCTGGATTGAGCACATGGCTTTCACTGTGCTAGGCAAGTAGTCTGCTGCTGATTTATATCCCTGGCCCTTGTTGTCTTTTTACATGTTTTCCTGCATAATTATTTTTTGATGTTTCAAATTTTGAGAGGAAGGAGGTCACATGTATAGACTGATTGGTTAAAGACTGCTGCCTGTACACTCTGAACCCTCCCCATGTGTGGACAGTCTATTGTTTTGTTCACTCCAGCTTCCTTTGAATCCTTTAGAAAAGGTTGATAGGTTCTGGAGAGATGGCTTAGCAGCTAAGAGCTCTGACTGCTCTTCCAGAGGTTCTGAGTTCGATTCCCAGCAACTGCATAGTGTTATAGACAAAGTTTATAGTTGTCTTTGTAAATACCTTGAGGTTTCTTCTAGTCTTACACCTACTTAGTGTTTCTGTGACTTTTTGTCCTACTGGTTTCTTAAGCTGACTGTTTGGACAGTATGAGAATCTATGGCTTTGTGTGTTGACCTTGTGTGTTTTGCTTTTGCCAGACATCCCTTGTTGCTTCTCTGTTGATTGCCTCTGATTTCCTAGGTGAAGAGCTGTACAGTTTGTAAGTCACTATAATCTTGTCTTTCCTTTCCAATGTTTATAGCTTTAATTTTTGATGACCTTATCACCATGTATGTACGGGTCATTACGATTATGGTCCTCAACCTGTGGGTCATAATCCCTTTGAGGGTGGCAGAGCAGATGTTTACATTATGATTCATAATGGTAGCAAAAGTACAGTTATGAAGCAGCAACAAAATAATGTTACTGGTGAGAGTCACCGCATCATAGGAATTGTATTAAAGGGTCCAGCATTAGGTTGAGACCCACTGCACTACGACAAGGGGTCTTCGCAGGCAGGCTAGGTAGCTTTGTTTATTTCTTTGTATCTTAGTGGGTTCTTCTAACATATTACCATTAAATGTGTCTTCTTAGAGTTTTTTGATGTGCTCTTCCAGGCTTGATTTGCTAACCATTTTTGACAGGAAGGAAGTTAAATATTAACAAATGATATTTCAGTTTCTACTTGTTAATTATATTTTCTCTTGATAAGCAAATACAGTAAATTTATTGAAAATGTTTTCCTTCTGTTTTCTTTTAAGTCATTAAAATATTTTATATTCTTTAGATAAGTACTGCATGATCACTACAGTTGTTTAGCTTTTAGTTTTATGTTATTTTTAAGTATTCTGTTAGTCTAAATGCCATTTCTGTCCGTATTTCTGCTCCCTGCTCTTTTATTGTCCTGTGTGAATCTACTGCTACTGGTCCCTTTAAACATGTTGGGCAATGTTCTTAAAGTACCCTTTTTTTTCCTATGGCAGTGTATATAACATGGAAAGTATTGCGTTGAGGTTTTGGAAAATTCTCCCATAAAACCATCTGTACTTTGTGACTTTTTTTGTTGTTGTTGAAAAGTTATTCCTTGTCTTAATTCCTCTATGGTTCTTTGGTCTGTTCAGGTTTTTTGATTATTTCTTACTCAAAGTTGCACATTTTTCTAGGATTTCTGTCTATTTTGGCTAGTTTTAAGAATTGATTTCTTCCCATCCTTGGTTTCTAAAGCCCAGAGGCTCATACAAGTTGCATTTCTGGCTCTATAGCAGAAGGTTGTCTTTCCCACTTAAGTTTGTTTGTTGTCATTTCTAAGGGATTCCACAGGACCTTGCTTCTCTTGTTGCGCATTTCAGTGAAACTGCTTTTCAAATGAACGCCCTGCTGTTTTGATTGGCTCCTAATTCAGTTTTTTTTTTCATCTTCGATAATTTATTCACCTCCTTTCTTTGCATTTACTTGTGTGCCCACCCAGACCCTGTTTCCAGGTGTACCCTGCCTGTTTCTATGTTACATTCTGACTTTATTTTCAGTGTCTTCAACTTTCCCACAGGTATGTTTTGTGTGTGTGTGTGTGTGTGTGTGTGTGTTATCTGCTCATTCTTTAGCTTCCCTCGGTGTCTGTTTTGTGAGCTGCAGCTGTGATGTCATCCTAAGACACAATGAGACGAGGCTCTACAGGTTCTGCCAGAGTCCTTTGTAGCCATGTTATAATGTTGCCTTGTTATAATCATTTAAAATGGCTTGACAAATTTGTTTTAAAATTGTACATATATCCTTTTGTCCTAATGCTAGGTTATATTTTTCTGAATGTTGTATGTATTTGATGAGAAAGTACATTTTTCTCCACCTGTCTTAACTACTATTTTTTATTAATTTACCCTCATTTTAAAATTATGGGCTCATGAACTAAAGAGTCTGTTGTTTCTGCTGATGTTGTTACTTTTCCTTTTAGTCTAGAATAGGTGTTAGTGCTGCTTTCTTACAAAGGGCACAGTGGTGAGTGTCATGAACTTTGAGCCCTTGTTGGTCTCTAGGTTTCCAATGTCCAGCCTCCCAGATGTGTGTGCTGTGAGGGCTTAAAAAGGAGAGGATTGGGCGTTAAGGGAGTGTGGCTCGGCGGCGTGGGGAAGGGGATGCCCAGGCAGGCCCTAGCCTGGGCACCTCTGCCCCCTGAGGGACCACACACATGCAGGCATAGTATAGAATAGAGTTTATTCAGAGTAGGGGATGGGAGTTAGTGGGGGGGGGAGAGAGAGAGAGAGAGAGAGAGAGAGAGAGAGAGAGAGAGAGAGAAGAAGAAGAAGAAGAAGAAGAAGAAGAAGAAGAAGAAGAAGAAAGAGAAGAGAAGAGAAGAGAAGAGAAGAGAAGAGAAGAGAAGAGAAGAGAAGAGAAGAGAAGAGAAGAGAAGAGAAGAGAAGAGAAGAGAAGTGGAGGCTGGCCATGACCATGTGGAGGGGGAGGAGAGCCCAAGGGACAGAGAGGTGAGAGTAGGATGAGGATGTGGGAGAGCAGAGAGCCAAGAGGGAGAGGAGGGGCAAGTAGCCCCTCTTATAGTGGGCCAGATCTCTGGGGTGGGGTATACCTGGCTATTGCCAGGTAGGTGTGGGGTGGAGCTTAGGCAAAACACCAACATGCGTGATGTCTCATCTCTGCCATAGTGCAGAACAATAAACTGTACTGTGTATCTGTGGCCCCTTTCTAATAAAACTTTATATGTAAGAATGTGTGGTGGGCCAGGGCTGCTCACTGGACCTTCCTGTCAACCCTTGTCAAGTGTAAAGATAGCAGAGAAGAAATTCAGGCATTTCCTCTCTGTAGGCTGATTTTTTTTTTAAACTTTCTGAAAGTAATTTTGTGGAAATTCACACAACTTTACACAAAGTTTCTAAAATTTCTGAATAGCTATGGAAAATCTTTCCTACAACACGCTTGTTATTAACACATGAATTCTCAGCAGGGATAATACTTATTGTGAAATAGGTTTGGATTTGTGGGAGGCTGAAAATAGCTTATAAATGACACTGGCTTATGGCTCTCCCAAGTTCCAACATGCCCAACCAAATCTTAGGCCTTGGCATTTTATGTAGGGGTCGAATATTGAACAGAGCTCCTTATAAGCAGAAGACAGGGAGCAAGATCGGTCTTTAGATGTGCTAGTGCTTCCTGCATGTAATGATTTGGAATTTTGTGGTATGTGTCTCCCAGGTCTGTGGCCTCACATTCTGCTTACTGCATACTGTGTTTTCTGATTCTTCAACAGAGGTAGACTCATTTCTTCCTGCACCTTTCAAAGGAACTCTCCTGGATTAATTTTCCAGTTCAGTACTTTTCTAGGTCTATCTCTTTAAGGCCTTTCTTCTTTATCTTGCCTGGTTTTGTTTGCTTTCTTGGTTCTTTATCTGAATGGTTGATATTTCTGGCTCCTCCCCAATTTCTCTTTTATCTTCCTCTCTGATTATGAATCCTTCCGTGTGTATGTCTGCGTGTGTGTGTGTGTGTAATTTTTGCTGTTTCCCTGTTTCCTTTTATTCTTCTGTGCAGTGTTCTCACAGTCATTATTTTCTGAAGATTGTGTAATTTCTTATGAAGGATGCAAAAATTCCACACATTTGGTTTTTGTTTATCCATTTTTTCCTTAGGGTCCATTTTTATTGCATTATCTTTAGAGGATATGATCTCTATAATTTGTGTTCTTTTGAATTGAGGTTTAGATTGTGTATAACATGTAATCAAGTTTCTGGGTGTTTTTGGTCACAGAATGATTTTCGCATTACATTAAGATCTTCAAATCGGGATGCATTCAGCCACAGGTAATAGACACCAACTGGAAATGTCTTATGCAGAAAGAACACACACACACACACACATATACACACACATGGGTCTATCTTCAATAACGTTATCAGGTTCATAAGTGTTTTCTACTTCTTGTTCTGGCTTTCTATGGCTGGCTCTTCCTGAATGCTCACAATAACGATGACTAAAGACTGTAGGAAGAACGTCTCCATCTGTCTCCCCTCATCTGTCTCTGTCTTTGTCTTTCTCTCTCTCTCTCTCTGTCTGTCTCTGTCTCTTTCTCTCTGTGTGAGTGTGTGTGAGTGTTAATGTGTGTTTATGTGTGTGTGAGTGTATGAATCATGTATATGAGTGTGTGTGAGTGTATATATGTGAGTATATAGGAGTGTGTATGTGCCTGTGTGTTCCTGAAGCCTCTCACAAATGCAGCAACCATTCAGTGGACAGAGTGGTCCTCTGGACCTATTCCAAAGCTAGTCTTAGTCTCAGAAGAAGACCCTAGGAGCAACATAGTATAGAGGGGAGTCACTGTTTAAGGCCAGATGCAGGGAATGGCTTGGGCCCAGGGTCCCTGTACAGCCTTCTCAACAGCAGGTTCCTGCCAGCCTGAAGAGAGGAATGTTCAGTGTTGAGGTTGGGTGGGGTCCGGTGAGGTGCTAACACTGCAGAGATAACCCCATCTGTGTTCTTGGTTTGGAATACTGATTCCTTCCCATCTCTTTTAGTTACAGACAACTGAGGGTGTTGTGGGAGACATGAAATGCTTTTGTTTCTAATAGGTCATTGATAGAACTTTGAGAAATGATTGCTATAAAGTTCTCTTGCTATTACTGTAAGTGTAGCATGTATATTCGTGTGTTAAAAACTAATTCTGACTCATGAGACTTTTGAGCAGACAGTGCATCTTCCTTATTGCTCATCCAGCTCTGAACACTAGATTCCCAGAAACTAATTATTAGCTGTAATAAAGAGTGCATATCTGGAGATAGGTTGAAGTATAACTCAAGATGTGATTAGCCTACCTGGTTTGTTTTTATTAAAATGTTATTTTTCCCTGTGTATTTATAATCTAGGGAAAGCTTCTAATATGAAAAAGTAAAGCAGATTTACTTTAAGGTGATATATAAGAAATAATTGGTATAGCAATGCTGTGTGAATACAGATGAGACAGTCCTATTAAAACTCGGTCACAAAGTGTATAGGGTGATGCAGCAAGATTCATGCCAACTAATTACTAGTTCAAGTTTGCAGTGAAATGTTGAATTAGTGGGAAGTTGTGGTGTCACTAAATGAGCCCTGTCAGGAGGGAATGATATTAACAATTAAACAAGGCGTAGTCAAAGGCTGATACATTCAAGAGCTAATTGACAGGCTCAGTTCTTCTTTCTCTGATGCTTCCTGGTTGTTTGCGTATTTGCATTTTTGTTGAGAGGATATGCAAAAATGATATATTGTCACTTGCCTTCAGGTTGGAATTATTTCCTTTGATGTGTAAGCTTAGGTACCAATTAAGTGAAAAGAAATCTGTCTTAAGTGAGATTATTACTACTAGAATCTGTGTATCTCATAAGTGTTTAATCTTGTAACGGCTCCGTTCTTTACTTTGCGGCCAGGTGATGTAATATGAATGACGGGTTATTAAGTTCTCTTCAGAGGAAATAGGCATATTTTAAGTTAATAGTCTTTATCAGTGATACCAATTAGCAGAAGAGAAATGAATTCCCTGGATTTACATTTCTTAATAACTCTTTCAGGGTGGTCCTGTTGCTCCTGGGGAAGACATATGAAATGTGGGCTGGGTGTGGCATTGGGCACTTGATAAACATGTCTGTTTATGTAGCACACACTGAGCACACACTGACTGTGTGCCTGAGATGAGTGCATTGTCCCCCGTCCTGTGCATCATCTTACAGTCTCCACTCCTGTAACTTATTTGAAGACCTCTTGCTATTTCAGGGGTTTACCACATAGGATGTTATAGCTTCCTATCACTTTCCTGTAACTCTTGGTGAAGAAGACACTGAACATGTGAACTCTAACCTGCTAATGAAGACCTATGAGATGTCCCACATTTGGTTGGTCTCTAGGTTTTCCCTTTGGGATTTGATGAAGCATTCGTTCTCCCATGTCTTGGGGTCTATGATGGCTAGTTTTATGCCAACTTGACATAGCTAGAATCATCTAAGAGGAGGAAACCTCAATTGAGAAGATGTGTCCATGAAAACAGGCAGTAGATAAGCCTGAAAGACATTTTCTTAATTAGTGATTGATGGAGAGGGCCCAGTCCATTGTGGGTGGAGCCATCTATTGACTGTTGGGCCTGGGTTCTCTAAGAAAGCAGACTGAGCAAGCCCCAAGGAGCAAGCCAGTAAGCAACACCCTTCTGTGGCCTCTGTATCAACTCCTGCTTCTAGGTTCCTGTCCTGCTTGAATCCCTCTCCTGACTTCCTATGATATGGAACTGTAAGCCAAATAAGCCCTTTCTGCCCAGGTTGCTTTAGTCATGGTGTTTCATCCCAGCAATAGAAATTCTGACTAAGACAGGACCTTCTTGGAGAATGGAAACTCTTCCTGTCCCCTATTTCCATCAGGAAACTCTCTTGTTACACATTCACTACTGTGAGGCCTTTATTCTGAGGTCCCAAACTGCAGCCATGAAAAAGAGCCACCACCTGGTATAGCATTCATCCAGCGCCACGTGCCCTGGCTCATTGCTTTAGCTTCACAGCTGCTTGCTAGATAGCTGTTAGCTCCCTTTTATAGATTGCAGGAGGAAAAGGAAAGGGATCCTGTTTGAATGACCAGGGGAGGGGATAGAGGGAGCATTGGTATAGCACATACTGCACAGCCCCAGTTTATGCTTAGCCTCAGGGTGCCAAGGCCTAGGGCTCTCATTTGGCTTCTAGTCACATTGTTGATAATGTATGATGATGCAAAACTTAGGTCAATGTTCTGATCGCAGTATCGCATTTGAAGAAATCTAAAACTAGATTTCTGCATGGTGTCTAGAATTGCCCATCTCTGAGTGAGAGCAGCTGTTCTGTCTCAATGTTGGAATCACCTGGGGAGCTTTTAAGACCACTGACATACATACTGCTTCTCTCCTTCCAGCCTCGGGTGGGGCCTGGGCTTTGTTATTGCAAAGTTCCCAAGTGGCTTTCACTGCAACAACTGTGTGTGAGCCCCACTGGGTTAAAGCCTTTAACAATGCAGTCGCCACTGTTTTATTGTAGGCAGTACAGAAATACATTGTTGCCTATAAACGGAATGAAAGATTAAAGCATTTCTTCTCTTTCCATTCATAAACCATTGTGATAGCAGTCTTAAGTTCTATAGAATTACCTAGTTTTGTCTGATGAGATGTACTTAGAAAAGGAAATAAGCGTATAGCTGTCTCCCTCTCTCTCCTGAAGTCTTTCTAATTAAGGCAGCACATACATTCTCAGCTGAGGTAAAACTTGCGATATCGTCTCTTGACTGGATGTAATTTCAAGTGCTACGGCGTTTTTAAAGGCATCGGGTGATAAATCCAGTGTTGACTACAAGCCAATACTTTCCTCATATGCTGACGATTATGTAATCAAAGTATAAAGTCACCATTTAAAGATTCCCTAATCTAGAACAGAATTTAAATTAAGAATTTAAAAAGATAGTAATTCGCACCAGGGATGGCATCTTTGTGGACCACGTTTCAGCGGATGCAGTGAGTGCAGCTATGTAAGTGAAACAGGGGCGTTTACTGCCCTGTGCCCCACAGAGCATGTTACCTCTTCTTCCAGTGGACAGAGACCTGGGGTCAGTCTCTGGATAATACACTCTAGGTCCTGATTTCACTTCCAAAGTGAGATGCGGCCTGGACTTTTGACAGGCTAGAAATTAAATTTTCTCTCACAGCTATTTTTCTTAGAGATGCAAAACAGTAAGAGACTCTAATAACTGCTTACTAAAATCCTGAGTGTCAGAAACACTCTTCTTTGTGCACCTCGACCTTTCTTCTCTGCCGAGATCGCTGTGTGTGAGGGCAGGCTCGTGAGTGTGAGAATAATGTCTCTAATTAAGAAGCTGGGGCCTGACAGATGTCTGAAATGGGTGACCTTGCAGGAGTCACATGTAAATGGCAATGGAGGTCCTCCTCTTCCTCCTCCTCCTCCTCCTCCTCCTCCTCCTCCTCCTCCTCCTCCTCCTTTCACAGCAGACTAGAGCCTGTATGACCAAGATCACACATAACAAGGGTCTGCAGGCTTTTCTCGCTGTGTTTGTTACATAACATTCTGACATCCTATTAAGACTAATTATAAAACCAAGTCCTAGCTCCTTGACAATGATGGCCAGAGGAAAGATGTAGCTGTTTAGTTGGCTCTTCTGGAATAAGCATGAGACTTAATTTGGCCTTTCATTGGCTTCACACTAAACTTTTTGTATTTAAAGATGAGCCAAGCAAACAGCATTGAACAACGATGATTCAGTAATAAGCGGCTGACGTCTGTAGAGTTCAAAGATGCATGGGTTAGTTTATGTAACTACCTACCCATCATTTTCTACTCCATCCTGGATGGTGTTGGGTGTTCAAATCTATGTTGGGAACTAGGAAAATGCCCCAGTCCCTAGGGTTGTTTGCTGTGTATGTGTGAGGACCTGAGTTTGATCCCCAGGCTCCAGGTCAGTAATCTGAGCATGGTGGTACTTGCCTGTCATCTAGCACAGGGAAAGCAGAGACAGGAGAACCCTTGGGTTCACTGAACAGCCAGTCTAGCCTAACTGTGAACCCCAGGCCAAGAAGAGACTCTTTCAAAGACCAGGTGCAGAGAAGCTGAGGAATGACTACCAGTGTTGTCCTTTGATTGCTACACTTGTGTATACACATGTGCACATGCATACACATATGTATTCATACATGTGAAAATACATTCGGAAATATTAAATGCAGGTCATTAGTCCACTGAGGTAATGTATTCATATTTTAAAAGGGTCTTCATGGATTTTATTCTTGAAAAAGAAAGCAAGTGACTACATTGGTCTAGGTGATGTGGAGACGGTTCACTTGGCAGAAAGCAAGCAGAATTTGATCCCTAGAATCCATGTTAAAACAAACCATCAAACAAACAAACAAACAAACAAACAAACCAACCAACCAACCCAAAGCTGGGCATAGTGATATGCACATGTAATCCCAGCTCCAGAGAGTCAGAGACTAGATCTCTGCATCCACAGTGTCCTGGCTGGCAAATTTCAGGCCTGTAATGGTCACATACATGTGAACTCCCACCTCTACCACCACTGCACACTACACACACACACACACACCCCACACTATTAACCACTTCTCTGGAGTAAAGGAAAGGAGAATGGAATTGTGGTAGAACAAATTTTCTGGGTGTCATCTTCATGGGTCAGGGATTTTGCAATGTTGGGCTTTTTGGTTTAAATTTCTCTCTTGAAAGGATATGGAATCATCCCCTACGTCTGCTCACAAATGCCACATTTGATCATCCTTTCTCACGTATGGCCCTGCACCTCTGCCTCTTGGAGCCTGGGATTTGCATTAGGCAATGAGTCAGAGTGTGCCTCCACATGGCATGGCTAGACTGAATTGGCCACAGAGCTTCCTGACAGATCCAGTTTGAACTGGAAATATCAATTCAAATCACTTACTTGCCACTCCATGTTTGATTGGTCCCCTAAAATCAGAGCATGGTAACAGTCCAGTCCTGTGTTACTCTCAGGAAAGTCCCATTTTCTTAAAGTAATATTTAGAGTGTTTGTCTTTTTTGTTGATGTTTAATTAGAGTCAGAATTTAGGGGAATACAAAAATGTTCTGCCTTCCCACCTCCAAATACCTGTCATAAAACTCATAAAACTCATAAATACTGTCTAATTGTCTGCACAGGAATCCTTTTGTGCACCTGTATCTTCAACCGGCATTTTCCTTTCTATAAAATTTTGGTAACATTTGTTATGTTTTTCTTCCTTTTTAGTCCAGAGTAAAGATAGCAGTTTAGAAATGAATAGAATCAGACAGAGACAAATGGTAGGTCATCTTGTTATGTAAATTTAGACTGGTGATAAATAGTTGTGAGGGGAGAAAAACCACTTTGAAGGGTATCAAGGTCATATAAAAATAATGATTAATGAAAAGTAATTACATATTTTCCTTTCCCCACACATTATAGTCCTGTATACACATGTGAGCCATGATGTTACATGTGTACACATAGAAGGAAGAACTGAACCAAGTCACTAGTCACTAGCATCTGCAATCACCTCAGTGTCTTTTTTCCTCTGTATATTTCATGTCTACACTCTGACTGTTGCCTTTTTATCCCCAGAGAATTGTATCTATAGTTTGTCTGTTAAAGAAGATAGATGATATGTGGGGAAATCCCCCAGAACAATTATACAATTATCATTCTTCCATTGTGTTTAAAATGGGAGTGTCTGCAAAGTCCAGCTATTAGGATCTTGTCCTCTGCCATTGATTGTGCTGGCATATTTTTAATTTGCTTCATAAAACTGGCCTGATTAAATATCATATACAATAAAGCAACACTGGGTTTTCTCCAGCTGTGGCACCTTTCTTGGTCTTCTGGTTTTGTGTTTTTTCTGTTTGTCTATAGCTTAGACCACCCTCTGGACATCCATGCTGTAACCTTTGTTGTGCTCATATTTGATGGTAGTGGTGGTAGTGTACATGTACAGGTTACTCTGTGTGTATGTGTGTGTGTGTGTGTGTACACATATACGTTCAAGACCCTAAGTCAGCATCAAGTGTTGTCTTCAATCACCTTCCACCTTAGTTTTTGAGACAGTGTCTTTCACTGAACCTGAACCTAACCACTTTTGACAGACTAGGTGGTCAGCAAGTGTAGCAATCTTCCTGTCTTTGCTTCTTCAGCATTAGAGTTACAGGTGCATGCTGCCACACCTGGCATTTATTGTGGGTGCTAGAGATCTGAATTCAGGTTCTCATGTTGGCACAGTAAGCACATTACCGAACAGACCAACTTCCTAGCACCTCTACTTCTCCTGAGCTCCTGGTTAGCATTGCCATCACCTCCTGTAGGGCAGGCCCTAGAGTTAACTCAGTCTTCTGCCTTGTGCCCTCTGTCTCCTGATATGCCACGTTTTCATTCATTGCTGCTTCAGATATGTTGGACACCTCTATTGGTTTCTGACTACTGAACACCCCTGTCCCCTCAGTTCTGTTCATAATATGCATATCTCCATGGTTCACCCATGTTACAGACCCTCACAATTGCCCACTCAATGCAGTCTACTTTTTGTTAATATCCTTGAGACCCTCAGTGGTTTTCAAACAGAAATAACTTTTTATAGGACCGCCCTTTTAGAAATAAGTGTGTTAGTGTCATATGTCCCACAAGACCATCACAAGTTCCTTCTCCATGGGGCTCCCATATCTTTTCAACATCTGTTCCCTATGTGGTCCTCTTCATGAATGTACCACAGAGGAGGGACAGAGGTTTGCCCTTGGCCTTCCTTGCCTGGGTACTCTTGTACAGTGGTCAAGCCAAGAAGATAATGTTCCTCTATCTCAGGAGTTAGCATCTAATTCTGGCCTAGATCTGCTTATCTACACTTTTCAGAAATGCACTTCACCAATTACAGAACGATTTTATATACAACCGGAACATATTTGTCATATTCTCTCAGTGCTCTGCCACCGTAAAATCAAATAAGAAACCTGAAAGTAAAATAAAGTGGTAGATAAGCTTTTCCGTGAAGAGAGCTGGCGTAGTCCTATGCTTAGGAGCTTAGAAGTAGATAACCTCACAACTGCCTCTAGCCTCCATGTGCTCTCACGCATGTGAGCATGCGCCTGTAAGTGCTTTCATGAATGGCCATGCTCATTTACATAAACGTGCACGCAAAATGTATGCAAACAACAGCAGTTCTTTGGTGTACTTGTAATTTCACAACTTACTAAAGATGAAAGCAAATTTGCATACTAATGAGATGGATATACCTGTTTATTTTTATATAGTGTGTTAAATCTTGGCTGAATTTTTGATACTGCAGGATATAGAGCAACTTTAATTTTTTTTTTCTGAGTTGGTAGATATTTTCTCTTTTACTGTAACCAATGCTGAGAGTGGTTCCCTGCATAATAACATAACACAAATTAGCAGGGTTATGTTTACTGCCATTTTGAAGATTGTAGGAGAGGACTGGAAAGAAGCTGCAGTGATTAAGGGACCATTGTGCTCCAACAGTAACCTACTGTAACCCCAGCTCCAGGGAAGCTGAAGCCTCCTTAGGTACCTAAATACCCCTGTCAGTTAAAAATGGAAAATAAATCTTTAAAAAATTTTTTTGCTCTAATCACAAACAAAATCCATTTAAAACTCTTAAAAACTAACTGTAAGTAAGTAGCTCAGTTAAATTGCAGGCTGTTTTGTTGTTGTTGTTGTTGCTGCTGTTGTCATTTTAAGTTAGGCATTCTAACACAATCCAATCCAAAGATACTGATGTGCTGAGGATGATAGGAAGGCATAAAGGTCTTGGCTTCCTGTGGTTATTATTTGCCTGTAGGAACAGACACTTTGTATGCACAGTACAAACGGTGTAGCTGCTCACACACCGTGGTGCTGACAGAGCCCAGGTATTTTGGGCAGCTTTTGCTGTGTGTGTAAGGCCATGGTATGGTGCAAAGTGTGTGTGTGCTCTCAGGACCACCACTGCAAGGACACTGAGGAGCATCGCCGGATCACGTCTGACTCACTGTACATTTGATTTCATTATGTGCTTGGAAACTTTTACTGTAGACACTGTCACTTATACAAGTTCATGTGAGGCAGTTTATCCACAGCTTAAAAGCAGCTCGTTCTAGGAGACTTAGCCCTCTTCACAGCCTTGGGTGGCAAGCTTAGTTTTACTTTAGCCTTCTGTAGAGTGGCTGTCTGTATCATCCTGTTCAGTCTGGACATCCTGTTCTATGTCCTCATTGTAAATTAGAAGGTAAGTCATGATGTTTTGCATGAACAAACGAGTTAATTAGAACAGTATACATGTGATAGAGAGTCCTTCTAACAGTCAAGATTCAGGTAAAGTATACTCTGTTGGTTAACACCAAAATTCACAATAAATTTCCATGTCAAGTTTCTGCTTTATGCAGAACATATCTATGCTGCATATTTTACTCCTCATCTGGCTTTCATTTGTCACATCCTGAAAGCGTAAAGAATGGACCATTGGTTAACCCGTTTAGTTTAGTGAAGGTATACAAATTCAAGCTACATCTGCCTAATTTCTCCTCCAGCCTTGAAGATGAAATCCTCTGCCTCCCACAGCTAGGTTAGTAGTGCATGGCTCCACTCAGGTCACCTGATTTCATCACAGCTGTGAAGTAGGCAAACAGTCCGAGTCCTCTGTTAGTCCTTCTCTCCATCCATATCCCCAGCACGGACTAATTAAACCGTTCTTATAGCAGGCCATGTCACTTTTCCGACGGAAACCCTGCTCATAGGGAGTGTGTGACAGCTATAATGGTTCTAGGCTGGAAGGCTTGTTAAAGGCAGTGTTTATGAAGACTTCATTTTCACCTATCACTGAACTAGAAAGAGACTCAGAAAAATGTGCCTGCAATGACGCGTACCCCTACACCAAGGTAGTGGGTGCATGTTTTAAATTGGTTTGTCCCGAAGGTAGGTAACCCTGTTCCCAAGAGCAGGAGCTGTAGTGTGTGTGGGGGCAAGTGCGTGTAGGTTTTGTGTGATAAACACAGTGCTTGCAACAAATGTCAAAGTACCTGCCCTTTTTCACATTTCCTTGTTTCTTGATAGATGATGTTTATCACATTCTGTAGCGCTCTGTGGCTGACATCATTGCATGTTTATTATGAGCTTTCTGTGGCTTTCCAATCATTGCCATTCTAGAGTGGCTTTGCAAAGCAGCAGGGGCACAACGCTTCTGCAGATTGCAATGCAACACCATATATGATCTTGTCTCAACCTGTAACGCACACCTCCTTGCAGAAACAACATTTAATTATGGTAATATCCTCCCTGATAGCAGACACAGCATGCCACCTGCTAAGATTATATTGTTTGTAGTAAGATGGAGTAAACGTGGTTTAAAGATGAAGGAGTAAAATCACATACCCTAGTAAGCCCTTTAGTAATGCTTTTGGTAAATGCTTCTAAGAATGTGGACAGCTCTGGATTTCATTTCCATTCTCTTGTCCCAAAATGAAAAACGCAAACGGTAATTTGACAGACACACACTGTCACACGCTGTAACCCGTCTAATCCCCTAGCTCCATACATCTCAATTCCAAATGAACTTTTCAGATATATGGGTGAGTAGGTTACAGAGTTCCTGCATGTGACACTTTTTCCAAAGTCTCGCAATGACAGATGCAGTGACCTTATCATGCAGACAACTCTATCCATGCTGACAGTCCAGCCATCTGGCTAGTATCAATCATAATTGATTTAAAGAAACTAGCCCTCCAAAAGTTGGTCATATAAACCAGTGGGCTGACTTGGTCGACGTGCAGTTTGAAGTAAATCTTTATTTTATTTGTTTTATTACTAGTTTGGATTTTGTAAGATTCATCCCAATATCTTATCTGTGTGTGCTTTGGGGTGAAAAAAAAAGTAGGGCCTGCATTGAAAAACACAAATTTTAAATGAGGATTATTCTATTTTCTGAAGACATAATCATTCTGAGTTGAAGCATTATAATGTACAAATGTGTAGTCATAGATTTAGGTCTCTTGGTATTGAAAACTTGAAATTGAGATAAGGTTGATTTGGGGCCTGTTTTCTTTCTCCTCTAGCCTCCTAGGTGTGTGTGTGTGTGTGTGTCTGTAAGACAGAGGCCAATGTCAGGTGTTGTCCCTCAGAATGTCATCCACCTTTTCATTGTTTTGGGGGTTTTGTTTGTATTTGTGATGGGGTCTTTTACTCTGCCTAGAACTCAGTGATTCAGCTAGGCTAGTTAGCTAGTAAGCCACAGAAATCCTCCTGTCCCTGCCTCTTGATGGTGGGCTTACAAGCACACAGAGCAATGCCCTTGACATTTTTACAAACGTTTTGAGGATTAAACTTGAGTCCTCTTGGTTGCACAGTGAGTGCTTTGATGACTGAGAGTGTCCTCAGCCTCTACAATTGGGTTTTCTGTTCTGTTTTGATTTGTTTTTACCAGCTTTCTTGAGATGTGGCCTCCTATCTTAAACTGAGGCAAAATGGTACCTGTTGCATCACACTATTGGAAGATTGAGTGAACCAGAGCACATATGCGGCTAACACAGTGCTTGGTCTTGTGTGTGGTACCGTAGGTCTCTCCCTCCTGTGAAGTATACGCGGGCAGCTGCTGTGGATAAGTGCCCTTCCCTTCTTGAGCTCTTCTCACTGTGGCTTCTGAAATCTTCTTCATGCCCGTCTTTGCCCCTAATTACCTCTGAGAAGATGACTTCGTGTGCTTATCTCTCCCCAGCTCTCTCCTTTCCTCGGCTCTGAAGGCCCCTCCTTCCTGCAGCATTGTAGGCTAGGAGACCTGGCAGCCATGGGGGCAGCCAAACGTCAAGTGTGGAATTAATACCATTGATCTGGAGCCAACTTTTATTGGTTAATTGATAAGAATTATGTGGACGTCTAGAGTTTAATTAAAATTTTAGTGTTCTGTCCTATGTTTTTTAATCTGACATTGCTCTTTGTGCAAAAATAAAATTTTCAGTGACATAGTTTCTCTCTAGACCTTTCTGTTGTGAGGTAGCCCTGTTTAACTGATTTCAGCATTAAATAATTTCTTGATGATGGGTGTCTCTGTAGATTGATATATTGATTTAATCAACAGTTAACAGTCATTTGTGCTACATTAACACACACAAAGTCTTTCTTAGATATGAACTTATTTACTAAAATGGTTTATTACCAGATGTTCCTTGATGATTTAGTTGTTTTGGCTATTTGTTGTTGCTTTGGTTTCATGGTTTTGAAACTATAAGATGGATGCAATGTAGAGAACAATACAAAAAAACGCACTACAGTATGAGTTCTGGTTGTACAAGGTGCCGCCCCACCCTTTGGGAAAGCCTCCTCCCTGCTCCTCTCTGCCCCCTACC
This sequence comes from Apodemus sylvaticus, assembly GCF_947179515.1. NCBI lineage: Eukaryota > Metazoa > Chordata > Mammalia > Rodentia > Muridae > Apodemus > Apodemus sylvaticus. Next base: position 25,276,924 of record NC_067493.1, on the reverse strand, counting down.
CCTCCTTCACTCCAGAGGGGAGCACAGCATGTATCCTTGCTTTTGGGAAGAGTTTGCAACGTTGTTATACATAGAGAACAATTTACTATAGGTTCCCATGGAAAGAAAAATTGGACTTGAGTCATGGCTTGGCTCCCTTCTGCCTGGAACAATCTGAAGACCAGTGTGGGAAGTCGGGCAAGAGCCTGAATGAGTTCTGGAAACCAAAGGGCAAGTGTAGGGAGAGCATCTGTCAGGAATACCTTCCAATGGGTGAGCACTCCTCTGTGAGTTCCCTGAGCCCACCTGCAGCCATGTGCATGACTACAGATGGTGTCTTCAGCTGAGAAGGAGTCACAGTGGAGCCGGCCATGGTAGCACTGAACCAAAATGGCAGGGCTTGGAATTCAGAAGCAGAGTAGAGGAAGGTTGTAGGAATGCTGACCTATGTAGCAAGTCCTAGGTCAGCCTAGTCTGTTACTGAGACACCATCTCTCATGAAACAGAACAGAACAAAATAAAACAACATGAAGCAGGAGTGGGGAGTGTGTTTGGGAATTGATGTTAATAGAGCGTGCATGGACATGTGGACTGGTTGGTGGTTGGGACAGCTGAGTACTCGCTGTGCTAGCCTCCCTTTGTGTGTCTTCATGAGAAGAGGTGACTAAACAGCAAAGAGGAGGGATCTTTATGGGACACTTCCCAAAGCATCAGTCCCCAGAACCGCATGGCTAGAACTGAGGGTGTTTCCTCCCTGTGCAATACATAACTGTGATCCCAGGAGTTCCCTTCCCACCTTCGTGTCCTGGTCTTGATATATACTGGGCCTCAGTTTCTGCGCCCACTTTTCCTCCTTCTCAAATTAGTTTGTCACGTGCCATGTAGTATCTTTTCTGATAAAACTGTTTGGAAAATTCAATTTTTTTTGGTAGATGTTATACACAGTATCTAAAACCGTAGGCATATCTACCCTTGATTGACTCCAGAATTTCTGGAAAATACCGTGTTTGCTAATTCGAAGTGACTGCTCTGCCGGCTTCTCCTTGGCTGCTGTTCAGTAGTTAAAAGCTGATTTCTTAACTATTTTTATGATCTTGTGGTTTTCTCTTTGGTTCATCAGAACTCCTTTTTACAGAATGTTTTGAGATATCTCAATGATAGGTACTCTGGTGTGTCATTTGAACCTCCAAAACCATTTTCTGTACTATTTGAAAGGAACCTAGAATCATTGTTGGTGCTTTTCTAACAATCCATTCAGGATGATGATCTATTTCCTTCTGGGTGTCCCCCTTTTCTGTGTCTTCGGGACTGGCCCCTGTTTCTTACCCTCCCCCCTCTAATTTTTTTAAAGTTTTTAGTTCCTTGACTTTTGCTTAACTTTTTTTGTGCAGTTATTTCATTTATTTCTCTTAAGGTTTTTATTTTTGCTCTCCCACATGGGGATAATTTTTTTCTAAAGTTCTTAACTTTTCAGGTAGCATTCTGTTCTTCTATCATGTATGCAACTTGTGTTTTCAGATAATTCAAAATGTTAATGATGTATTTAAAATGTTTTTCTTCAATGAATAGTCTTCACTTTCCCTGTTACTTTTGAGTGATGTGATCCATAATTTCTCTGTGGAAGAGTGTGCATGTTAGTGACTGTTGATTGTAGGTATATGTGTTTAGAATGCAAAGCTGCTGTCTAAGGAGCTGATTTAAAGTCTGGTAAGTGGGTCTTACATCCCACTGAAAGTGGGATGACTGCACTGATGGGTCATCTTTAGAGCACCCTGGGGAACAGTTGGTGGTAGTATCCACCCCTGGCAGTGATAGGTCACTCTAGAGAAGGATCCTGTCTCCTGCTTGGGTAGCACACCTGGTCAGACCGCTTGACTCTCTCACCTGCCACAGCCAATTTGCTGTGGATTAGCCAACCAAGAAAAATCCTGATTGAAATGATTTGGAAATAGAACAATTATGTTCTGAGTGACAGCCTAAGGGACCAGCTTGTGCATGAAATGCTTTCATGTATGGGATTTGGCATCAGTTTAGGTGACCCAGAAACATGTTTTTGTTCTGTGTCCCTGGCCTCATGTGTTACTGAGACAGAATATTGAGTAGCTGAGGTACCAGGGCAGGCTGTCTGATGGCATGTGCTTTTCTGAGCCATTCCAGTGCTATGTTATTGGTTCATGATCTTGTCCTGTGGTCCTTCTGGATACTGAAGTAAATAGCCCTGTTCCTCCCTCCCTCCGCCCCTCCATCCCTCCCTCCTTCTGTCCCTCCCTCCCTTCTTCCTCCATGTCTTCTTCTTTGGATAGCATATAACACAGTAGCTCAGGCTGGTTTCAAACTCCAGGTTATTCTTCTGCCTCGGGCTCCTGAATGCTAGGATCATAGATACGAGCCATCATCACTTCAAGTTTCTTGCTGAAATAGCAGCAGTCATCTGAGCTGTCAGTTATAGCGAATGATGTATATGCTCTCCGGAGTAAAGCAGAGACCTGATGAGTACTTCCTGCTCTGTATGCTCCAAGATTCACGCCAGCTACTGTCTGTAGTAGACAACGGCATGTTCAAAGTGTTTTGAAACCGTTGAATTATTCTGTTTATTCCCACTTGCCGTTTTACAGATCTGAGGGGTTTATTCTGTGTAACTTGTTATGTTTACTATGAGAGTGATGGGCATCCCTTTCACAGAAATTCCATGCTACATAAACCCATTGCCATTTGGTCTCTGTCGCTAATGATGCACACCTTATAATTGGGGTTTAATTAGTTACTACTATTTAAATAAAGCTATGTGGTGACAGCTTTGGTCAGCTAAGAGATCATTAACTGGGGATTGCTTTAGAGAACTTTGACACTCGTTTTAGTGAAGTCAGTCTTCTACAACATCTTCCAAAAGATGATTTAATTTTAATAGCACTCTAAATGTAAAAGTTGGGTTTATGTACATTTTTAACTATCTTTTTGTAAGTATGTACCTGTATTCCTGACAAATGTAAGAAATTATTATTAAAATTAGAAACATAGAGATATAGTATTAGACCCAGCTCCAGCCTGTTACCTTCTGGGTGACCTTGAGAACACCGTTCACTTGTTCCTCAGTATCCTTTTTCTGCCTGTGAAACTCACATAAAAATGTTCATCCTGATACATCCAGATCATCCTGATGTAGCGAGGCTTAATGAAGTGTCTGTAAAATGTTTTCTTCTTCCTCCAGTTGGAATTACCTACATAGATGGTGGGATCATTACTATCACTCTGCTGTTTTCAGCGTAGTGGACGACATCATGCTGCCATTGTTACATCTAATGCTTTGGGTTTCTTTTAATTAAAATAACATGAAATATTGGTATGCTTGCCACAATCTTGTCCTCCTCTGCAAGTGGCAAGTTAGTATTAAACAAAAATTTCATGTAATTATGACGTTCTAAAAAATTTATCAGCCCCAGGGAAAAAGGAGGAGTAAGATGTTCACTATGAGTCAGGTTTATGACAGAACTGCTTGGGAGAATGGAATTGGTTGGGTCACAACATTCCTAATATTTCAACATGAGTCCTTTCCAGTCAGCAGTAATGATTGAATCCTGTTGAAACCAGTGAGCAATAGTAACTGTCCACAAATTTAACTAGAAAATTAAGTGCATTAACATTGCTGGTCAGAGAGTGATGTCCTTTTTAATAAAATTTTCAAACAGTGTAAGAGTGATACACTGAAGGTTGCAAAATTCTGTGGGAAGCAGGAAGCAAGCGTCTAAGCACATGGAAAGACACGATGTGTCTGTCAAATGCACCAGTCTGCATGTTAAACCCAGATCATATCAAAAGTCTAGCTGGTTCAGCTGAAGAATTGGACAAGTATATTCTGATACCCATGGGGTAACCCAGGTGACCCCACTCCTAAAATACACAAGTAGTCAAACAAAACCGACCTTGAATGATCTTGGGAAGGCTCAAAATTGAAGGGCTCACACTGGTTTCAAACTCATGTCTGAGCTGCAGCCCTAGGGCTGTCCTACAGATACTGTAAAGAAGGTTGAGGAGCAGGGGAAGCAACCTTTGCATTTTCAGGTAGCCATTCCTCAAACGCAGTAAGATGAGGTAGGAAAATAGTGTTCCGTGCATCACACTGCACAACTGAACATGCACAGGGCCTGGCAGGTTAGACCCCAACCTTCAAACAACACATAAAAATGAATTCAGAGTATACTATACTTAAAATTAAAAATCTTAGAGAAAAACAGTGTGTGCCTGTGGAACTTGGGTCAAGCAAAAGCAATCGTGTGTGTGTGTGGGGGGGCACACATGTGTGCATTCTCACTTTCATACCTTGCTTTTGAACATGCATTTTATAAAGAATGTCATAGTTTTTCAAAATAATTGGGATAATGATATCATGTGACCTTGAAGTTCTAGTCATAGGTATGTATAAACCTACCCATGTAGAATCACAAATATTCCAGTAACATTATTCATCAAAATGGAAGATTATTTATTGCCAGGGATAGAACACTAGGCTACTGTCTTTGGGGTCCTGACTTCCACTCCCAGTAGTGGAAAAATGTTTCTGAAAAAAAGAAAAGCATTAAACCAATCATCTGCTAATGAATGAATAAGCAAAATATGGCATAGTCAATATTTGAATATTATTTTGCAATAATAATGAACAAAACCCTGCTACATATTTACATATTACATAATACATGTTGCATGTTTACATATTACATATTATATATTGTGAGTCCAAAGACCCCTGGAAACAAGCTTAGTGGAAGAAGACACAGGCCCACAGGCAGAGTCATGGTTCCATTTCCACGAGAGGTCCAGAGCAGAGCACTGTGGATAAAGAGAGAGATGAACAAGCGGTTGGAGGAGAAAGTGCACCCTGGCTGCTGAGTGCCACTGGGGCAGTGGCCAGTGCCGGTAGACATGAAGTACTTTGTGCAGAGACGAAATTTTCCAAAATAAAGTTGCCACCGTGGCACAGCTCAGGACTGTGCAGTTTAAGTGGATAAATAATGTGGCACAGGACATATACTGAGCTTTTCTTTTTAAGTCCCACCTATTTCATAATAGTTAGGAAAGTATAGACCAGAGTCTTCTGGTGTGTATCGTGACCCTGTGCTTCACGGGGATGTGCTTGGGTTTGCCCTGGGTGTTGAGAAAGCCAGCTGCTGGGTTCAGGTATTCCAAGTCCTATTTCAACGTCTGATAGCGTGAAAGACTACACAGGATTTCACTTGGGAATGGATTGCACAGTTTGTACAAATAAAATAATGGGGAGAAGATATTCAAAGCTTGAGCTACTGTGAAGGACTTATCATAAAAACATGTTTGAGAATGGCCAATTTATCCATTCAGCTAATTTATTTAGGACCTCCTATTTGCCTTGAAATTTTCTAGGCAGGTAAGAGAAACAACCCATTCTGGAGCCCATGCCACAGGAGAATTCCTAAATGAGGATGCCAAATGTTAAGACAGAAAAGTACAGAACATCTTCAAGAAACAGGAAGGCTTTTCAGAATTGGATACCTGAAGCACACTCTAAAGAATACTATCTGAGAAATAACAGCCACGATTAGGTGAGCTGGGGCCAGATTGAGTGTATCTGCCTGACTATAGGAAAGTCAACCTGAGTCTCAGGTTAGGAACAGGTCATGGCTGCAAAAAACCAGGAGAGGGAGGGTAGGGTAGAGGAGGAGGTCAAGGCCAGCTCAGAGATGACGTGGACATCTTTGCGATGGCTCAGGTTTAACGTGAAGAATTAGAAAAGAAGATCACCAAGAATCTTCAGTGGCAGATATCTAGTGAGAGAACAAAAATTCCAGACATAAGGACTCTAGACAGAAGAGAAAGTAGATGTGTAGAGAAAAGGGGGATTTTCTTAGATTGCATCCAAAGCAAGTGCTCACAACATGTTTACGAGTGACGGAGGAGTGGATGGAATCTTACAGAAGTACTTTTCATTGAATGCAGTATGAATTTTGTTATGATATTTTAAAAAGATGTTATTATATTTTATGTGTATGTACATTTATGTACCACTTGTGTGCCTGGTGCCCTCAGAAGCCAGAAGATAATGTCAGATCCTCTGGGACTGGAGTTACAGTTGTGACTGGTTGTGAGCCACCATGGAGGTGCTAGAAATTGAACCTGGCCTATTGAGAAGAGCATCCAGTGCCCTTAATGGCTGAACCATCTCTCCAGTGGTTCCATATACATACATATATACATATGGTTTCATGTATCCCAGGTTAGCCTCAAAACTCACTAATTTAGCCAAGAATGACCTTTGAACTCCTAACTCTCCTGCCTTTCCTTTCCAAGTGCTAGGGTTACAGGGGTGCTACCATGCCTGGCTTGTTCAGTGTTGGGGGGTCAAAGCAGGGCTTTATGCATGCTAGGCAAATAGTCGACTAGCTGAGCCACATCCTCTGCCCTAGATCTGATGAATGTATACATTTATGATGTTAATCATGGATGAAGGGAGAGTGATAGTTGTGAGATCCTAGCCTGTGAGGGTAGACAGGCATTAGTGATGAGCCCAGCAAGGCCCCTCACTGCAGGAATGTATGTGGCTCTGTGTGCCTTCCTGTAAGGGGCCTGACCCTCGTCTAAGGAAGTAGAACAGCCAGTGAGATGAAGCTGTGTTAGACAGTGTGATTAGGACAGCCTTGCCTGCCTCCCTGCCACCATCCCTGTGGTGCTCCTGTACTCATGCCAAGAGCTACTTGAGTTGAACCCTAGCTTTGTGCAGTTGTGATGGGGAGCATGCTCTGTCCTCTCCCTTTGTATGTTCTGCTTCTCTTGCATGTAAAGTGAGGATGGTGGCAATATGTACTTCCCAAGAGATGGCATTTATAATGGGACCCAGTGTGGGGGAACTACAATTTGAGGATCTGTTACTTTGGCATGTGTGCACGTGTGTGTGTGTGTGTGTGTGTGTGTGTGTGTGTGTGTGCATGTGCCTGCTGTTTTCTTTATCCTTCTGGGTATCTAGGCTGACTCTGTAACTTGGCTACTGTGAACAGTGGTATAGTCAACAGTGATGATTGTGTACCTCTGTGGAATACTAGTTTGAATCACCTTGGCTGTATATCTGGTGTGGGATAGCTGGGGTATGATGAAGGTCAATTGTTGGTGTCTAGTGAGCTCTGTATTGATTTCTGTATTGGTTAGGCTAGTTCACATTCCCACCTGCAGTGTATAAAGATTCCTTCCACCACCACGCCTCGCCCCATATCCTCCTTGCCATTGGTTGTCATTTAGCAGGCTTTTAAAAGCCCAGGTCTTACTTCAACTAATTAAATCAGGATCTCTGGTGAGTAGGGACAAGCATTTGAAAGCTCCCAGGATGCCTCCTGGGCACAGCTATGGTTGACAAGCTCAGCTGTAGAGCCAAGAGGGCCACTCACTTATTATGCTCTCTTCCTCCAAGTTTTCCTAAGAGATACCCCCATCAAAGATAAATGACACACATTTCCAAAGGCTTAGACCCAGGATGATTTTACTCCAGCTTTAATTCCACGATGCAACCTTGTCTGCTGCTGGTCACGTGAGGTCCTATTGTAAATGGCGTGAACAAAAGCTCTGGGAGCACAGTTGGTTGTTATTAGCAAAGGCTGGCTCTGGGAGGTCAGCTCTCACCGTGCTTGCTAGCCCTGGAGTATGTATGTGGTTTATGTCATGTGCCATTATCTTGGTTGGTTACTGATATTCTGAACTTTATATTTTCTTTAATAGCTAGCATGGCAAATGAAAGATAAGACAAGGAGAGACTGGTTTTGGAGAAGGGATTATTTTTCCTCAAGGCATTTAATACCACTGGTGTTTATAGTATTCTCTTATGGTTGCTTCTATGTGGTAAAATTTAAGTGTTATTGCTTTTTTATTTTTTTTTTGTTTTTATTCTTTGAGACATTCATGCATTAGAACTCTACATAAATTCCACCTTTCCTTGTTCCTCCTCCAGCTTCTCTAGTGCCCTCCCCTCTCCCTCTTCTATAGCTAATATTGCTGTATTTTGTATTGCTCCTATACATACGTGCTAATGGCTGACCACTTGGGACTGGGTTTTCTCTCTATCTTGGCAGCCATGGACTACTTCCAGCTCTTCACGTGTAGTTGGAGGCTTGTGAAGTTTTCCCATCTACATTGGCATGTTTGACAAGTATGCTCATTTCATTAGGCAGGTCTGGTTTAAGCAATCATACTCTTGATGTTCCCGGGAGTAGCATCCTTGTCATGTCTGGCATAGACACTATCAGAGAGCACCCTGCTCTGGCCCTAGCTCTGCCTCCTCTTCTGTGATGTGTCCTGAGATGCTGAGTTCCCTGAAGGATTTGCATTGCATTTACAAGTATTTTATTGAGACTGTTTGCATCTGCATTTATCAGGTATTTGTGCTCCCCTTCCCCCCACCTCTCTTTGTCTCTCCCGCTTTCCTTCTTTCCCTCCTTCCCTCCCTCTGGGTGGTTTGTGGGTTTGGGTGTTTTGTTTTTACCTTTGGTATTAAAATAATATTGGCTTCTTAGAAGTTTGTAATTGTTCTGCTTCTATTTTTTGGGGGGGGGATAATTAGAGATTGTATAGGTTGTTGTCCTTCTTTGAAAGTCTGCACTAGTTCTGCTGTGAATTCATCTCTACCAGGCTCTCTTCAGACGAGACTTCCTGTTCTCATAGAATGTGTGTTTAGTGGGTTCAAGAGCTGCAGAGTAGATACTGCACACAGCAAGTGACCTAACATTATGATGTATGGAAAACAACATCGAGGGGTGAAAAGGCACAGTGGAGGAAGGTGGCTTGCGGCTTAGTCGTCTTCAAGAAATAGGGACCTCTGATTTGAGACTAGTGAGACCAACACTGCAGTAGTCCAAGGAAAGTGGACCACCCAGGCCCAAGGAGAGCATTCAACATGTACTGTGCAATGCACTACTCAGCTCATCAGGAGCAGGGAGAGAGCCACATAGACACGGGATCTTTGTCAGGATCTGGGCTTCGTGGCAAGGTTAAAAAAAAAGCCATCAGAAGGAGACACCTAAGGGTGATCTTTGTGGCTTTGTTGAAGAATATGGGGAGATGGTGAGAGCAAGGGGTCTAGGTTGAGCTGAAAATAGGGAGCAGTCACAGGATGGGGACCCTGCTGGAAGCAGGAGGTCAGATGGCCTGATGTAGGGATCCCTGGCCAGGTGAGGGGAATGTCTCAGGGTGCCACCTGAAGGACTCCATGGTAGATTTGTGGGTTAGAGAAAAGAGTCAGTGCTGACTCCCCTTTAGACCTGTTTAGGCCAGTCACTGTGGGCCTCCTCTGTTACGAAACTGATTTTCTGTCGTTTTCCCTCTCTGTTGAGCTTAAGCAGCATAATTCACTGTATTTAGAATACACACTGCTCGCCAGTGGTTATGCTTCTTTGTGTATGCGTAGATATGGTGTCTCTTTATGTGATTTTAGCTCTGAAATTTCACACTTGATTTTGGAGTTAAGCATCTGTTTTGTTTTGGAGGTGGTGCTGGGGTTGAACCCCCAGCCCTCACATGTTTCCAAGTGCTCTACCAGCCCACCCCCAGCCCAGCACTAAGAATTTTAAATGGGATGCTAGTTCAGAAATAATGTCAGCCCTTCCCAGACTAAATTGTGTAAAGTGCAGCAAGTAGATTATGAGGTCATTTTACTTCCGTCTCTTATATTAAAATATTCCTGTTTAATGAACATTTAACTACTTGGTAAAATTTGTTAATCAAATTGTCAGACTCTGTTAAATGGCTTGTCAAAATGTTTATTTAGCAGTTATTCCTATCTGCTTAACATGGTGGATCCCTTTAACCCTCTAATCCATTTTTATTTTTCCTGATAATTGTGTTAAATGACAGTATTTGGCAAGTAATTATTTTTTTTAAAAAAAAGTATGAAAATAAGCTCATTGTATAAAATAAGTGAAACATAAGAAGCTTAAGAAAAAAAAAAAAAACAACCCTACCAACTGTGCCTTCCCATTTTGAGAAAACCGTTCTGAATTAATGGACTTTCTTATTTACTTTTTAGAACTGTTACAGAGTCATAGTAAAATTGAGCAGAAAGGTCCAGGGTCTCCTTCCTCCCCCCCCCTTAGTGTTGCACAGACACAGGGGAATATGCAGCATATGCTGTGGTTGAGGACTGGAGATGCAGTGGTCAGGGTGGGAAGGGGGCCACTCAGACATCAGGACCGTTGTCAGGAGTTCAGTTTCACAGTAAGATTTTTTAAACTATCAGAATAGAATGTGTAAAGGCGGTTCTTGAAGCTCTTTGAAAAACATGGGTTGATGGTGAGGGCAAGGGGTCTTTGTTGCGGGAGTGTATGTGTGAAAACAGGGACCAGTCACGGGATAGGAATACGGGCGATAGCAAGAGATCAAGCAGGAGCCTCCCTCTCTGTTGCTGTTATTCCTCCTGGAGTGAACCTGCTTCAATACATCATTATCAGGGAAAGCCCACCTCCTGCTGGGATTCGCTCCTAACCACTGTGTCTTCTGCAGCTTAGACAAACTTAGCAGCTTGTCACACACCATTGTAGTATGAAATATGGTAGCTTGCTGCCCTGAACATGCCCTGTGCTCCATTTGGCCTGCCTCCCCCCTCCTCTCCAGTGACTGCTGGTCTTCCACAGTGTTCACTCCTTCCAGTGCCTTAGATCATCCTTATGCCCTTGTAGCAAGACTTCTTCTGCAGAAAGAAACCAAAGCCCAGAAAGAAGTGGAAATCTGTGTTAACAGATGCTAAAAATGGATACTGGGCTGACTCAGAAATGGTTTTCTGTGCAAGCTTGAGGACCTACATTTGCATCCCGGTACCCATGAAAAAGCTGTGCATGGTGATGTGCATCTGTTTGGCTTAGTGACCAGCCTAGCCCAATCAATAAGCCAGAGATTTGGTGAGAACTCTATCTAAAGTATAAGATGGAGAGCAATTGAGGATTGCTCGTGTTCACCTCTGATCCCTACCACATGCACACACGAATTCACACTCAAGTGAGCACTAGTGTGCACTCGGGTACACACACATATACACACATACACTCACATACACATACACTCACACACTCACATATACACACACATACATGCACACACTAAAAACCACAAAATTACCCTACATGAATGAAAAGCCTCATGCTTAAAGCTAATGCACACAGTGTGTCAACTTTGTTCAGACTTGCTTCTTGTCTGTGATGCTGTGTGATACTGTGCTTTTGTGTGTTCCTATGACTTGAAGTTTCCAATCCTTGCTAATACTGGATAGTTGCATCATCTGTATGTAGCATAACATATTTATTCACGACATAAAGGGCATCTGTTGGAAGTTCTGAGTCTGGGTCATTATAAACACAGCTTCCAGAAGCATCTGCAAAGCTGTGTGTATGTGTGTGTGTGTGTGTGTGTGTGTGTGTGTGTGTGTGGTGTGTGCATATAAATTGTCAACTGTTCTAGATAAACACTAAAAACCTCCCTTGCTAGATGCTCTGGTGTAGGTCTGCCTACTGTGTAAGGAGCTGCCTTTATTTATTTTCTGTTGTGGTGATAAAATATCCTGGCAAAAGCAACCCAAGGGATAATTTTGGATTACAGACCCCCAGAGGAAATGCACTCCATCCCAGGAGGGACGGCGTGGTGTCAGGAGCATGCACCTCACATTGCACCTGCTGTCCGAGAGTGGGAGTAGGGAAGGAAGGAAGATCAGCTGGAGAACGTCAAGGTTGTGGCTGACCAGCTGCTCTTTCCTGCAGAGTGCCCAAGATGCTTCTTCCCAGGCTCTTGATGTTGTCAGTTTCCCTGTTTGGCACTGGAATCGGGGTGGTGGTGGTGTCTTTTCTGGACCTCTGTGATGGCAAATAAGGAGATGTATGCAGCCTCTCACATTCAGGTTGGACATCCATATTTCTTTGGTGTGGTATCTCAATACCTCTAGCTTTTTTTTCTTTACTTTGGCAGTTGGAAGCAAATAGTCTTAATGGTATAATTTACCTCTTATCATTCCATTTCTATGCTGTTTTATGTCAATAGCTGAGATTTAGGATAACACTAATGTAGTGTCTTAGTGTCTTTCTCCTTACCCCTGTTGAACATCATAGTAGAATTTCCCCTTGTTAAAAGTATATCTTTTTAAGGGCTGTTAATGTAATGACTGAATCATTATCTATTAGAAACGTATCTTTTCCACATTTAAAATTATGAACGTTATTCCCATTAAGATGATTGTACTAGAGAACTGTTCCTGATACCAGAGCCCCTATCTCAAAAACAGAACTTTTTCTGATATTACATTATTTTCTTTGATGAAATAAATCTATTTGTAGAAAAATATATGTATGCCTAATTATATTGAGCAAGGTAGAAGATGACTTTAGCTTTTTTTTTTCATATATTCATTTTATAGGTACTGATGTACACACAGATGTTTTTATGCAAAGGTCTATAATGCACTTTGAGCATATTTCTGTCACACTCCTCCAAGTTTGGTTTCTGTCGCTGGGATAAAATACTTTGACCAAAGCCAACCTAGAGAAGGAATAGGTTTCCTTTACCTTACAGCTGCAGCCTACCATTGAATAATGTTACAGTAGGCATTCAAAGCAGAAGCCATGGATGGACACTCAGGTTCACACTTGGCTACCTACCCTACATAACCCTGAATTGTACTGTCCACATTGGCCTGAGCTTTTCTCCATCGATCAAGAAAACGATACGCTCACAGATTCCACAGATACGCTCACAGGCCCATCTAATGGATGCAATTCTTCAACTGAGCTTCCTTCTTCCTAAGTGTGTGACAATGGAGATCAGGCACAACAGGCCTCCCTGCAGTCTCCTTGTTCTATAATTAGGTCACATATGCACAAATGAACTAACATACACATACATCTCAAAGGAGAGAATCATGTGATATATGCCACATTTTCTTTAATAATTTTTAGGTTGGTTCAATGGTTTAGATATTGTAAATAGTACAACAGTATACATTGATGTCTAAGAATCTCCAATGTTTTGAGCTGGAGTCAGTCAAGTAACTACTGAGCAATGATATAGGTGAGTAATAGGCTAGGCTGGAGTAGCCTTTTCCTTCTGACTGGAATAATAGGAAATTTTAGTGTGTCTGTAATTTTCATTTTTCTGATTGATGTTGAATATTTTTTCATGTGTTTATTGGCCATTTGTACTAGATCAGTTAAGAACTTTCTGTTCATTTCATTAAGCCTGTTTATTGATTGGGTTGTTTGATTTCTTATTAGTTTTTCAGTTCTTTGCGTGTTCTAGATATTAATCTCCTGCCTGATGTCTAGCCTACAAGGACTTTCCCCCTTCTTCAGGGTGTCTCTTCACTCAGTTGCCCCCTTTGATGCGCCTTTCAATTTCATGGCATTCTATTTGTTCATTGCTGGCATCATTTCTTAGAGACTAGAGGCTCGTTCAGGAAGTCCGTGCCTTTATCTTGAAGAGATTTCCCCAGTTTTTCCTTTTTCAGTTTGTGTTTGAGGAAGGTCTCTAGTCCATTTTGAGTTGATTTTTAGACTGGGTCAGAGAAAGGATCTTTTTTTCATTCTTATGTGTAAGGACATTGAGTTTTTCTAATTCCATTTGGTCACTAGGCTGTCTTTTTTCCAACATACATTCTTTACATCTGTCAAAAGTCAAAGGGCAAGAGTTGGGCAGGTTGATATCTGGACTCTATCCTTTTATATTGATCTCGGTTGTCCTTTGCGGCAAAACATGCCATTTTTTATGACTATAGTTCCACATAGTTTGAAGTCAAGCATGCTTATGTTTTTTTGGTAAGGAATGCTTTGGCTATCCAAAGCCTTTTGTGCTTCCATGTGAATGCCAAGATAATTTTCTCTGTTTTATTTTTATTTTTATTTTGTGAAGAATGGCGTTTGAATTTTTATGGGGATTGTATTAAATATGTAGATTAATTTTACCAGTTTATTTTCAAAATATTAATTCTTGCAATTCACGAGCATGTTGCATCTTCCAAATGTTCTCTTCAGCTTTTCTTTGGCTATTTAAAAATTTCATTGTAGAAATCTTCTGCTTCCTTGGTTTGGTTTGTTTCAAGGTAGTTTATCATTGTTGTTATGATATGGTAATTCAAGTAGGATAGTTTCTCTAATTTCTTTTTCCTTTAAACAAGTGCAACAAAAGGTGTATGGGTGCTCTGCCTGTGTGGGACCGGTTCCTACAGAGGCCAGAGGAGGGCATCAGAACCTCTGGAACTAAAGGTACAGGCGCTTATATACTGCTATGTGGGTGCTAGGAATCGAACCCAGGCCCTCTAGAAGAGCAGCCAGGGCTCTTAACCACTGACCATCTCTCCAGGTATTCTTTGGCTTCTTTCTCAACCCCATTATTACTGGTGTGTAGGAGGGATACCGATTTTTTTTTAAATTAATTGTATATCTTGTCACTTTGATGAAAGTATTTATCAGATGTAAGAATTTCTCCATGAAATCGTTAGAAGTTCTTTTATCTAGGATTATACCATCTGCAAATAAGGACACTTTGACTTCGTTTTTTTCTGTGTTAGTTATTTTTCTGTTGTTGCGACAAAACATGAGAGAATTGTTTGGACTTACAGTTCCAGAGAGATAGGCGTCCACAATGTGTAGGAAGCGAAGCAGCAGGATCCAGGCATGGCTGCAGGAACAAGCAGACAGCAGAGAGCGAAAGACAAGGAGAGGGAGCTTTGAGCTCTCGAGGCTCATTTTCCCCTTACCAGTGACATACATCCTCAGCAAGGTCACATCCCCTAAGTGTCCCCAAACAGTACCACCAACTGGTGACCAAGAATTCAAAGGCCCAAGACAACTAGGGACAGCTCATTCAAACCGCCACACTTTGCTGTCCCTGTCCTTTTTATTGCCGTCCCTTGACTTAATGCTGTACAACCTCAGGTACTATGTTGAGCAAGGGTGGAGAAAGTGGACAGCCTTGTCTTGTTCATGATGTGATTGGAAATGCTTTGTGATTTTTAATTTAACTTAATGCAGACTTCAGGTTTGTCCTCCACAGGATGTTGAGCTATATTCCTTCCCTTTCCAGTTTCCTTGGGACTTTGTTCATCAAGGGACCTTGGGTTTTGGCAAGTGCTTTTCTTCATCCATCGAGATGATGTGATTTCTGCCCTCTAGTCCATTATGGGGTGTATTACATCTACCTATTTGCATATCTTGAACCGCCCACTCCTCTTTGATAGAGCCAACTTGATGGCAGTGAGTGATCTTTGTTAATGTGCTCTTGAGCTCAACTTGCAAATACTTCATTGTGAATTGTTACATGCTAATCAGAGAGGCTGGCTTATAATTTCTGTTTTGTAGTTGCATCTTTTTCCAGTTTTTGGTATCGAAATAGTACTGGTTTTGTAAATTAAATCAGATAGCATTCCTTCCCTTTCTGTTTTATAGAATAGCTTTGTGTAAGGCCTGTTAGAACTCAGTGATTAATCCCTCTGGACTGTTTTTGCAGTTGAGATTTTTTTTTTAATGTCTGCTTCAGTGCTTGCTATAGTTCTGCTTAAGGTGTTTATCTCCTCTTGGTTTGATTTTGGTTTAATTATGCATCTAAAATATATCCATTTCTTTTTAGGTTTTGCCAATATACTGGGAGAAAAATTTTTAAGGTTTGCTCTCATAATTTTATGGACTTCATTTATATTTGTTGAATCTCTGCTCTGCCTTCTTGTCTCTAATTTGATTAATTTGTGTCTTCTCTCTCACTCTTGGTTAGTTTAGTCAAGAGTTTGTCAATTCTGTTTTTTCATTCAAAGAACCAATTTTTGTGTCACTGATCTTTTTGTTGTCATTTAACATTTATTAATTTCTACCTCTTTTATTTCTGTCATCTACTGATTTGGGGCTTACCATGTTTTTCCAAGTCCCTAGGGTACATAATTATATCTGCCTCAGTTGTTGTTCTATTGCTGTGAAGAGGTACCATGACCAAGACAACTCTTACCAAAGAAAGCATTTAACTGGGGACTTGATTAAAGTTTTCAAGCATTAGTTCATAATCATCTTCAGAGGAAGTCATAGTGCTAGAAGTGGTAGCTGAGAGAGAGAGAGAGGTTGAGAGAGAGAGAGAGAGAGAGAGAGAGAGAGACAGAGAGAGAGAGAGAGACAGAGAGAGACAGAGAGAGACAGAGAGAGACAGACAGACTGACTGACTGGGTCTGACATGGGCTTTTGAAACCTTAAAGTCTACACCCAGTGACAGGTTTCCTCCAACAAGATCACACATTCAAATCTTTAAACAGTCCCATTTCCAGCTAACTAAAATTCAGATATATGAGCCTGTGGGGGCCAGCTTCATTCAAACTACCACAATATATAAGAAATGGCATGCCTGGCTGGAAAATTGAAATATTTTGAGAATCTATGCATATTATGAGTATGCTTTCCAATTATTAATAAAAATTTGAGCATTTGACAAAGATGAGCTCATCCTCTGTGTGAGGTAGTTGTAACTTCTTAAAAGATCTTGACTCATTTTCCCAAAACCCTGTGCGTTGTTGGGACTTGTGACCATCTGTTCTATGCAGAGAAGCTAAAGCCTAGAAACACGAAAAGCCCTTTCAGTAGAACCACAGAGATCTGAGTAAACAGCTCTGCTATGTAGGAGGATGGCCTTTGTAGATGCCAGTCATTTCCAAATTCATTTGTAGGCTTGACACAGTTGTCAACAAAATCTGATAAGGAAAAACACGAATGTAAATAAAACATTTATTACATGCTGGGTGATGTTTCTAGGTTTTAAAGCAATGGGTGACATCATAATAGAGATGAAATAATGAAGGGTGGGAGCTCACGTGGCCAAAGGATGAAGTTCTTGCAGACAACCCAACAGTGGTACTCATTAGTGTTTTAGAAATAAGGAGTAGATCGACACTTCAGGTTATCATGTTTCAAAACAAATGCCTTCAACTCACTGATTTATTGTGAATATTTTTAGTCCAAATCTCAAATAAGATTTTTTCTTCTTCTGTGCTACTATAGGAGGTTGACAGGGGACATTTCAGCATCTTGTATTAGAATGTGTCTCGTGACCTTATGCCTCAGGTATGGTTTTGTGTGGTACTTTATTTTGTTAATGAAACAGAATGTACACACACACACACACACACACACACACATTCCAAACACTTATAGATAATTTTAAATATCTGTTGATTTACCTGGGTACAAATGTATGTGGCTTAATCAGGGAGAGGCTTACTATTGGGGGCAGCTGATTGGGATGTTATGATTGAGGGTCATACAGTTCAGTGGTCTGCTGTTTATGGACATCTCCCCCGTCCCAGGGATGTGTCCCCTACTGCTGTGATTTTCAGCATGCAAGAGGGAGGAGGCCATCTAAAGACAAGCAGAACTGACATGTGCTTGTTGTCTTCTTAGCTGGATCTGCAAGATGCCACATGGTACTTGCACTCCATTTTAATAGCTAGAGCTCTGAGCCCATGGGCAGCGTTTTGTGCCCAGTGAAAACTCAAGACTTGCATTATTATTGAAGAGAAAGGAAAGGCTACTGGGCTGTGGACAATTTCTGCTTCATCTTCTGTATTTGTATGTGCATACACATAAAAATTTGAATGTAATAAGAGCAAATAACATATTTCTAATAATAGTCTGAGAAAAGCCAATCCCTTCAGGCTCCTTAAGTTCTGAATGTCAAACTTTTGTGATGAAGCATTATCAAGCTTAGAAGGTGCCTTTGCCTCTACGGTTCCCTTGGCATCACTCTGCACATTCCAGAGGGCGGAGTGAGCAGGGGAGAGGAGCAGGTGGGCTGGACTTGGTGGGAAGGAGATAGACACGGAGGTGCAGTAACTTCTCTTTCTGCCATTCTGGAACAACCTTGAGAGTGTGAGCAGGGCTGTGGCTGGGCACTGTCTCTAACCTTATATGCCCATCCCGAGTAAAGGTTTCCTGAGAGGAAACCGTATGTTAGGAATGGAAGAAAACTCATTTGTTCCCGTTGCCTAAATTGAATTCTGAAAGTGAGACACTTCTGATCAGCAGGACTCTGGAGGCAAAAATTGCTTCCTTAGGCATTGCTTAGCTCAGGAGCAGGTGCATGAGACCCCGGTAAATGTTCAGGGCCTGTGATGTGATAATGTTAGGGCTAAAACTGCATGGAACTCATAATTTCAAATTCTACTTATAACTTCATGAATGATTTCACTTAAGAAGAGCCACTACAGATGCATGCTCTATAATTTATGCTGAGAGCTGTGTTCTTGATAAAAATCACTTGTCCTCTGTAATCTAGAGTGTCCTTAAAAATGTACAGAGACTTCTTCAAAACTTAGGACTGAAAAAAATAAAGATAACCAAAGAATGATTCTAAAGGTAAGTTTTTCTTAGTACATTTTCTTGTATATGGCAGAGTCTAGCCTCAAATATGTAATAGCTTTTAAAATGTAAAGCAACTGATTGATTTTAATCAGTTTTTGAAGATGGGAACTGATGATAAACATTAGAGAAGAAACACTGCTAAAAGTTTACACATGCACACAAACACAGGTATGAATAAACACACACATGCACTCACATACACAAATACATGCACATGAGCGTGCATGCACACTTCCATGAATACAAGCTACCCGTGTCCCACCATCCTGATTGTAGTTACTTATTTTAGAATTCTAATTTATTTGCCACAGGCTAATAAATGAAACTATAATAAGTGATTTTTAAGTATTTCACTTTAAAAGGATGCTTTATGTTTCAAGGCATAATTGTGAAGTCTATTATGAAAACATTGTCTTGATATCCAAGTGAAGTATTTTTAGAGCCTCCTTGACCTCTCGGGGAACTGATTTTCTAATCTGCTAACAGTGTCTTTACCAAGTGTTCTGAACTATATTAGCTAGGGTATAATAGCCCTTTGGATGAATTATTATGGGTCTGTTTAAATGATAATTTGGAAAAGTTCATGAAAACCTTGCACAAAGAACTCTGGTTATTGGCTGAAACTTAACCATTTGAAAGCTATCCCAGTATTAGACATTTAAAAGAAATAGATATGAAATCATTCACAGGAAAGCACTGGCTTCTGTAAGAATCCATTCACTGAAATAGACTGGGTTACCCACAGTTTGGGGACATGAAACAGCAGTTACCTCAGGAGTTGTGGAGGCCATGATGCTTTACAGGATCCATTGAGGCCTCTGATGTTGAGGACCGGAGGGCTATTCTTCTCAGAGAGTATAAGGTGCAGAGGTTATTTGTCCTTGATTGTGTCTCCTTGAAGGTTAGAGTTAGAAGTCACAGATCTAATATTTCTCTGTGGTTAATGGCATAGTTGGAAATGATCACTATCCCATTCATAACTGTGTAACAGTCCTTCGTCATTCTCAACCATTTCTGGAAGATACTCCTAAGCTTCCTGGACAAAAGGCAGCACTTGCTTTGGAAGGCAGAGAGTACATGCTTGTGATACACCCAGCTCTAAAGCACAAGCAGATGTCAGCTAGATACAGGGTAGTTCCTGCATCATGTGGAACTCTAATGCCTTTTCTCCATCCTTTGTCGAGCTTGTGCCCCGTTGTTTGCCTTGGCCTCTGTGTGCCTCTGCATGCCAGCTCCTCCTGCATTGCTCTTGTGTGAACTCTGGTTTGTAGCAGAAGGATTCACATCACAGTCCCATGGGAGAGAGACCCTAGTCATGGTGCTTCTCCTGGGGCTGCTGATTCTGCCTCCCTGCTTCCTGTAGGAACTTAACTGCATCTGTTTCATCAAGAGATCATCCATGATCACCAAGGCATGTGTTGCCTTTGATGACTTGTGAGTTCACAGTCTGCCATGTTAGTGTCAGGGCTGGTTCCATCTGGAATGTGTGGCCTGCAAGGTGTCCTTGCTGATAGCCACCACTCTGAGGAGAAAGAAAGCTCCTGGGATTTCCGTACCTTGTAGTCCCTCAGCCTTGGATTTTATGGCCACCAAACAGTCCTTTCTCTAGCATATCTAGAATGTCCCCTTTGATTTTTGTTTCTGGGTCATTCCCTAGCAGCTGACCCTCTGGTTGAAATTGTTCTTTCCAGAAACAAGTGACTTGTTACTATGCAATGTTTAACCAATAAACTAAATATTTTCCTCAGTCCGGTAGCAATTTGTTTGCTTGTTTTTATGCCTTTTGTCTTTTTGTGGAGAAGCCTACCAGGGTACAGAAAGACCCACATTACTTTAATTTCAGGCCCTATCACAATATTAGTTATCTTTCAGAGTGCCTCAGTAAGATATTTGTGTTTACCCCAACACAGGTTTGCATTAATTATATTATATTATATTATATTATATTATATTATATTATATTATATTATATTATATTATATTATATTATATTATTTCTGCTTTTTTCCCAAGGTGTATGAATTAAAAATAATACAGAATGTTGGACCAAGACAGGAAGTATATTCCACAAGGGTAGATAGCTTATTTTGCCAATTAAAAAAATTTCACAGCTTGGATTATTCTACTCAATAATCATGCTTCAGTTTTCTTTCCTTTGTTTTTCTGAAGGACATAACAGTAACTATGCTTTCTGGGATCCTGCACTACCTATTGTTGGGCAGGCACTATTGTAACTGACTAGCATTTATCACCTAAGCTGGCTGACAGGTGCCCTCTCACTGTGTGCCACTGTTATGACTTTCCCATGGAACAACCCCCCCCTGTGATACAAAGAATATACTTGCTAAGTAGCCCAAGGCCAGTGATAGTGGAGTCAGAATTTTATTTTTCTATAGTTAGATCTACAAGTATGCATTAAAGTACATGTGAAAGACGAGAAAATTTGACTGCATTTTAAATTCTACAAATAGAGGTTAGTGTTAATTATTAACAGGAAAACCGTACATGCAGTAGAATTCTACATTATTAAAAATTCATACAGAACCTTCCAAATGCTGATTTATAGGCATACACTAATTTTACAAAAAGGATGTTCATACATACATAAGCATAAAATTGTTATACATAAAACAAAAGAACATCCAACAGAATGGTGAAGCCCAGTGGTTGCTGCCAGATTTGGATTTGTGGTTGATTTGATTTGTGTCAACGTACATCTGTTTGATAAGCCTTTCTCACTTAGCATGTTATCTGGTATTTGGGGAAAAGGTTGTTTATAATTGCACCAGTTAGATGAAAAGTGCTGTCTTTAATGATATCTTGTTTCACTAATTGACATAGACAAGTAATTCTAGACAATAAGGTTCAAGACTCTCCTCTGTAGCTAGTGAGATGGCTGGGCAGGTGAAGGAGCTTGCCTCCAAGCCTGAGAAGCTGAGTGTGGGCTCCAGGATCCACGTGGTGGAGAAGAGGACTGATCCACACAAGTTGTCCTTTGAGCTCCACATGTGTGTGGGCTGTAGCATGTGCATGTTCGTATGCATGTACAGACAGACATACACAAAGTCACAAAGTAAGGGGATGTGGGGGAGGGGATCATCTCTGCAGCCACTCTTGTGGGATCACATCTATGTCATGGCTGTCCTCTGGCACAAGAATTTTACAAATGACGCAGTTTAAGGATCTGAACCGATGTTTAAGGTTTCACCCAGTGTGTTCTTCCCAAGCCCCAAGGAGAGATCCCATCTCATTCCACTGATTTATTTCAAGCAATCTCCCAACACAGGGAAGACTAGCCTGTGTGACTCTCTTGTTTCACTCCCTTCAGTGGCTGCCTTGTTAGCTCAAGGTTAAAAACACGTGTAAGTAGCTTTTTCCATGTACAGCTGTTTAATTCCATTGTGTTCTGTGGTAAGGACAGTGCTGTGAATCCTGTTAGTACAAAAGGAATTGGATTCTAGAAAGTGTTTTTTAAAATTTGAAAGTAGTAAAGAAGCCAGGAAGTCTATATATACTGGCTCTTTTGAGTGTAGAGCTGCTACCACGTGGGCTACTGCTGACACGAAAGCAGCTCCTGCTGCCTGCACTAGTGATATAGGTGACACAGGTGACAGGGATGTAGCTTGTGATGCTGAACTGGCTCTCATGCTTGCTGTAGCCCTTTCCTGTACACCTAAGGGGCCAACAGCATGCTGACCCTGAGCCTGATCTCCACACTGGTGATGCTGACCTCCACAGGGGTGATGCTGACCTCCACACTGGTGATGCTGACCTCCACAGGGGTGATGCTGACCTCCACAGGGGTGATGCTGACCTCCACAGTGGTGATGCTGACCTCCACAGGGGTGATGCTGACCTCCACACTGGTGATGCTGACCTCCACAGGGGTGATGCTGACCTCCACAGGGGTGATGCTGACCTCCACAGTGGTGATGCTGATCTCCACAGTGGTGATGCTGATCTCCACAGGGGTGATGCTGACCTCCACAGTGGTGATGCCGACCTCCACAGTGGTGATGCCGACCTCCACAGGGGTGATGCCGACCTCCACAGGGGTGATGCTGACCTCCACAGTGGTGATGCCGACCTCCACACTGGTGATGCCATCTACTCTGCTCATGATGCTGGCCTGGTTCTTACCTCCTACCTTCTTGCTCAGACAAGACTGAGAGCCTCAGTACTGATCCTGAAACTGATGCTGTACAAGGTTGGAAGACTCAGCGTGGATCTCTTGCTTTCTATGAATTGTAGTCAAAGCACACAGCTCCATTTGGATGTTGTAGTGCTGATATGTTTGATTGGGTTCCTTTATTTTCTTTGTGAAACAGTATCACTCTGTACCTCAAGCTGCCCTCAGATGTATGATTCTCCTGCCTCTGCCTCTCTTGATTCAATTACTCCAATGGTAGTTTGGCTCTGGAGATCTCAGTTGCTTCTTTATTCTTGGTCAGAGCAGAAAACTTCAAACGTGATCCTGTTTCCTCATTGTCATGGGCACTTTGATCCGCCATCTTACCTGCATTGAGCTGGCAATTTTTAAGAATTATGTTTGGATAACAGCTCTTTATATTTGTCCTGTGGGTTTCTTGTTTGATCTATCAGAGCTCAATTTGTGAATGGATCACTTTCTTGTAATGACTGTAATAAATTGCCACAGATGGATGTAATGGCTCAAGACAATGCTTGGTTACTCTTTTACAGCCCTGTAGCCTCAGGTTGAGATGTAGCGGGCTTGATAAGCTATCTACTTAGATTCACACAAGGTCCAATTCAAGGTGCTGAATGTGGTATGTCCTTACTGAGGTCAGAGGTGAGCCCATCATGGGCTGAATTCTGTCCCCTCAGTGGCAGGATAGAGCCTCATCCTGCTGACTCCTGTTTGAGACTGGTCCTTGCTTCTCTATGCTGTCTGCATTCTGACATCCATATGGCCCTCTCCTGCAACAGCAGCTTGAGTCCCCTCGAGGGAGTCTTTGTCTTCCACTCTATCACATTTCCACGCTTTTAGAGCTCATGTGATTAGATTGGACTTGTCCAGACAATCCAGAATAATCTCCCAGCTTCCCTAGCAAAGTCCCCATTGCATTGTAAAGTATCAGATCCATGAGTTTCAAGGATTAAGGGGATGTTCTGAGGGCTGCTCTTCCTACTACCATAAGCTAGTGTTCCCATACACACCAGTCTGTATGTGGAGCCCACGCCCACACAGTAGAGATGGAGCCCTGACATAAGTCTCTGTGGAATCTCCTTGGCAATGTACAGTACACAATGGTTGTTGGTATTTGTGGATTTAAGACAGTAAGATTAATGAAAGTGGGAAATGGAGAAGGCCTTACAGAGAAGGGTGTACCCATGTGGTCCTTGAAACTACTTTGGATAGGAGAAGAGTTAGAGAAGGCAAGACAAGCTTCATGAACTTGAACAAATGTGGAGTCTAATCAGGCCTGATGCTTTTCCGTGTGGCAGAGAGGCTCTGTGGACCGGGGAAGAAGTAGGGCACACACATCACAGTTCTGCTAGGTTCATGGAATTTAGGTAGGGTTTTCTAAAACAAGAAACTCAGTCTCAGTGAGAGCACAGCATGAGCAAATGAGTGTTTCAGGTTAGTTTAGTGGTGATATTTGGAAGAGGCTCAAGGCAGAGGAGGTGATGGTTCAGTGGTATGAGACCAGGTCTGGACCATCCTCATCAGCACAAGGCCTTCTTCCTTAAGACATCTTAAAGGTAGACTGAGATGGCTGTCATTTCCATCCTGAAGCATCCAGCACCTGCTTCCTTAGGTCTTTCATTAGTAGCCCTGCCTTTTGCTATGTAGTGACTCTCGGGCTTATGTTGTCAACAAGAATGAAATACCCACTGGCTATGTCAAGCAGGCTGTCAGTACTTTTAGAGTAGTTCTCAGGACTTGTGCAGTATGGGCAAAGATACTTTCTCTATTTGAGTAGAGAGAGCTGAAAATTAATGGCATGAATAGAAGCCAATTCTGGTCTTTCGTCCTGATCCTGTGCTCTCTCCCTGAGGTTGCTTTGGTATTGACAGGAGGTGAGGAGTCAGGGCTGTGGGAGGTGAGGTGTATGAGTGCATGTGGAGGCCAGAGGGCGGCAACAGGTATTGCCTACGTTGCTCTTTAGTTTAATCTCTGACATAGAGTCTCTTGCTGGACCTGCCACTCATCAGCTCTGCTAAGCTGCCTGTAAAATAAGTCCCACGGATACTCCTGGCTTTGTTTTTATTAGCTTTGGGATTATAGGCATGTACCTTCATGTTGATGTTTCCACGTGGGTACCAGATATCAGAAGGGCCTTATGCTTGCAGGGGGTGTGCACTTTACCACCTGAGCCACCCACCCTTAAGTTATTCTTAAAGATTAATTGGTAAGATTAATTAAAGTTCTATCAATTAATCTATGTCCTGCCTACAAAAAGATAAATATTATCTCTGCTAAATATAAATTACATGTACACACACACACACACACACACACACGGCTTATTCAGGGAACCTTGAGATATCCCACAAGTGAGTGGAGGATGGCTGGGGACGCCTAGGCTAACCTTTGAGAGACTTCTTATTTTCCTTCTTCTTCAACCCTGCCAGAAAGAGAGGGGGAGGCACCGCAGTGGGACTGCGATCCCAGACTTTAATCACTAGGAAAGTTTGGGCTTCAGGGTTCACAGTGCCCTTTCCAAAGCCTGGCCTTGCTTTGTGGTGATTTCCATATCGATCCTCTGCAGTGGGGTGAGATTCACATGCATTCACATCGATGAGGGCGACCAGCCTTTTCTATGGAGATCTGATTAGTTTAAGTTCAGAGCGGCATTGTGGACATGGCTTTGGTAAAGGTTACAAGCACTCTTTGGCTCCGAAATTGCATTTCAAAGTAAGAGGTCCCCGAGGGCTAGTTTGACTTATTTAATTACACCGAACAGGACTTGGTAACAATTTTATAAAATCCCTCTTCGAGCCAGATTCGTAATTTAATACAAAGTGGTAAATTGGTAAACCTTTAACATTTGTGTCAGGAGACAAGTGATGGAGATCAGGATTAAATAAAGGGAAAACTTTGGGTGTCATGTTTGAATTAGAAACGATGAAGTAGTCACACATATTTGATCGAAATTTAAAGTGAAATCTGGCAAACATATACACAATTGAGCAGAATGATCTAATTGTTAAAGGGACAGCAAATGAAGCTTATTTCTTTCCACCTAACAGTTTCAGCTGCCTTAGGTATGCAAGGATGCATGCAAGGAACCAAATGGGAGAGTCGCTCTGGAGAGCCTCCAGTTGGGTGAAACACACAGACTTGGCTTCAGCAAGTGCACCACGGTGTGCTAACACATTGCAGGCCATTGCTAATTGTTAGCTAGTGACCAGAAGTGACCCTTCTTCTAAGCCCCCTACCAATCCTTCTAGGCTTAGCTCGTGGCCCAGAAGATTCCTGAGTGTCTTTTAGTTGCTCTTTATCTACATAATGCAACCTGTCCCAGGGTTTGCAGGGCCTCTGTGAGCACAGGATAATACCATGAGTGTGGAAAGGGATAGCCGGAGACTCCCAGCCTCTTAGGGAGAGAGACAAATGTACTATATCACTGAGAAATCAGAATATTTCAATATAAAGTAAGTATAGCACTTGGAATCAACCTGTTGAACTTATATTTGAGAAGTGTACCACTTCTTAAACTTTTTTATCAAGTCAGAAATTAAAACCAGGACAAGCAGGAGCTTTCTCCTGGCCAGGCCTCAGTTCTGCACCAGGATTGGTGATGCCTCAGCCTCCGTATCCTTCCCCTACCCTCCCTGCCCTGTCTGTGTAGGAAGCTGGTGAATGTTCAGGTGTGTGCCACTTCACACATGGCTCAAGGGAAACTTCCTGTTATGCTTGTCATAGTTATGAATGATTGGACATAATATTTTCATCCTCTGTGGTGGGTTCCTTTCTACAAACCCACTTCCATTCACCAGCTTCATCTAATGATAGGCATGCAAGCCTTGACAACAAAGGGCATTTGCCTCCATCACATGGAGGATTCTAACATAGCATTTGGGAATTTGTCTCTTTTTTGCCAGCTGAAGACCTCCACATTTTCTTGTACTTGTAGTTGACCTACAGGTAAGATAAACTCATTTCCTCTTCCCTTTGCACCATGAATGCTTATTGAGCAAGTGTCATGAACCAAGAAGTATGTCAGGTGTTGGCACTAACTGCTTCAGAGGTGACCCCCGCTGTGTAGATATGGGGGAGATGGTGAGTAATGACCTGAAGATGGGATAAGATCTCAGAAGGATATCAGAGGACAGCAGGATATAGGAGAGTGTGATGTTACAGGCAAGACAGCCAGCTTGGAAGCTCTGTGGGTGGAGTCTGTACCGGACACTGGAGTGCTGTCCTCTAAGTAAATGGTAGACTTGGTCACCAGGAGGAAAACCTGGGGAAAAAAAATCACATTGTGACTGATTATAGCTGTGGGCTTGGCAGGGAAAGCCAAATAGACATTTGGCTTGAGGAAGGAGGGCGAACTGTATCATTATCTATATATTTAAAGGGGAAATGCCAGGTTGGTGCTTATATTTGGCCACTGAAATCTTAGGCCACTGAGGCTTTGGAGCAGGCAGAAGCATTCTTGCATTAAGTGAGTCCCACACCAGGAAACTGTGATCCTGATCTGGACTAGGTAGAGCTTGTCCCATATGGATTCAAACTGTCATTGCACCTGACCATTAGAACGGTCAGTGTAACATGGGCCCTGACCAGTACATCAGAATCACTTACTTTTCTCAGTAAACTCAAAATGCAGTGAGATTTCTTTTTACCTTTTACAAAATTCATTTATTTATTTTTAGTGGGTGTGTGAATGTACATGCATATGTATGTACATGGGTGTGTATGTATGTATGTACATACACACCCATGAATATATGTATGTACCTACATATGCATGTGTGTGGGCATGTGTGGTAGTTAAAGGACAACTTGTGGGAGTCACTTTCTTCTTTCTACCATGTGGTTCCCAGGGATAGAACTCAGGTTGTTGGGTGTGGTGGCAAGCTCCTGTATCCACTGAGTCATCTCACCAAACTCTGACGTGATATTTATAAGAGTTTACTCTTTATTTCATTTTGTTCTTCCTTTGGGATCAGTACAGACAGTGTCTTCCTGGCCCCAACAGGGAGTGACATTCTGAACACTAACCCAGTCTTATGTAATCTGGGTGAGGGATTTTAATGTAAGCATATTCTAATACCCTCATTGCAAGCACGCTCTGCTTGTATACTTGGTCTCTTTCCTACCCCTGTACCGTGACTGTGAGGCTGTGGTCCCTGCTCTCTGGTGATGATGTTGAGTGTGGGTTCTGGTTCCTGTCCCATGCTTGCATCCCAGAGACGAGAGGCCTGCAGTGACCATCCTGTATGGTGACACACATCAGCTGCACTGACAATGTTGATTGACTCATTCTTTGAAAAAGCAGCCCCTGAGAAGATGGCAATTACAGGGAGAGCTGCCCGAAGGAAGCGGGCTAAGTGGATATATGGGAGGAGGCCTTTCCAGAAAGAAGCAGCAGCAACATTAATTGCTTGAGACATGAGAGGTGAGGTCAGGGACACCAGATTGTGTGGGGCCCTTCCAGAGCATTAGCTGATGTGATGGCAAACCACGAGAGGATTCTGAGTCACTGCAGAAATGACAAGATCCTACTTATATCTTAACAAAGTGACTCTGGTCGCTGTGTTGAGAACATTGTGATGGGATGAAGAATGGGAATGGGAGATCAATTAGGAGGCAGTTTAAATGATGAATTTATAAACAAAAGACAAGGAGATAATTGGATCAGGCCCCCACAAGGGAGAGAGCTGAACTATAGGATTTGGGGATGCTTTTGATGGGTTGTGTTGGTGGGATTTACAGACAGATGAAGGCAAGGGAGACAGGAAGAGTATTCATACATGTGTATATGCACTGTCTATAATGAATGGGAGCCTGGAGAGATGACTTAGCAGTTCAGAGCAAATACAGCTCTTCCAAAGGGCCTGTGTTCAGAAGCTCCTGTAACTCAGGCTCCAGGAGATTTGATGTTTCTGGTCTCAAGGGCACACACACACACACACACACACACACACACACAGGGTGCTATGTATGACACACACACACAGAGGTATGATGATGCTTGCTGGGAATATAGCTTTCAGCTTGTCTCCTTGGGACACCTCTAGGAGATAGGAGAGGTCTTTGTGTGCATACAAGATGGAGATTGCCTGTAGAAGTGCATATTAGAAAGTGAAGGATGGAGCCTGCAGTCTCACAGGAGGCTTAAGCCCATACCCAGGGATGAAATCACTTGAGCGGACAAAGAAAAGGAACCCTTAGAATGAACCCTGGGTGATGAGCGGAATAAGTAGTTTCCGAGCTGCACATAAGAGGGAGAGAGGTCAGGGTCCTGAAACAGCGGGGGAATAGAGCGCAGTTGTGTGGCGCTCTGGTGATGAGCACATGATGGGCCTGTGTCAGAGCCCCGTGCTCAGCCTCTGGTGCCCTGTGACGCTGCCTTCAGAAGTACAACTGCTGAAACCTAACCAGGGTGGACCCAAGGGTGAGCAGAAAGGATGATTGGAGTTGGAAGAGTGGCTTTTGAGAGCAGTCCTCAGAGTCCATCG
This sequence comes from Apodemus sylvaticus, assembly GCF_947179515.1. Lineage (NCBI taxonomy): Eukaryota > Metazoa > Chordata > Mammalia > Rodentia > Muridae > Apodemus > Apodemus sylvaticus. The sequence goes on along the minus strand of NC_067493.1, from coordinate 25,247,924 downwards.
GGAGAATGTTCGTAGGCCAGAGGGGAGAGCGACAGCCGGGAAGGTCAATGGCAGAGAGAGAGAAGGGTGATGCGGAGAAGTGCTGACCTGGTTCCTCACTAGGTTTGGACTTTGAGGAGTGCAGCAGGTTTTCCTGCTGCTGGAGGAGGGAGGACGGCATGGGAGGCCCTGAGAACACACTGGGCAAGTGAGGAAGGGGGCAGATGCCCAGGGCAGACACATGTCTTCAGGACAGCAGAGGGACCAACATGTGACTGCCAGGCAGCAAGAAGGACAAGTTTGAGGTGCAGGGGTGGGGTTGGTTGGGGGGGGAGGGGGGCATGAATATGGAGTGCAGTCTGGTCAGTGGGCTCTGTTTTCCTCCAGAGAGCAGCTTCATGGGAGCAGAAATAGTACCCCCCCCCACACACACACACAAGACGAATTACCAGAACTGTCCTTGTAAGCCAAAACGGGCAGCTTTCGCCTCTAGGTGGGCTCAGGGCACCAGGAAGGCATTCCTGGAGTAGCAGGTCTTCGGCCTTCTCCCTGGGAAGCAGGTGGGCATTGATGCTTTATCCCCTTGAAGCTGGGGTGGGGCCTGGGGCAGGGCCTCGGTCCACTTCTCCCTTGTGTAGTCTGCTGGGGGGATGGGAGGGGGATGGCCACTGGACTCTCTCTAGGAGTCAGAAAGAATGTCTGGCTGCTACAAGCAGACCTGGGCCCAGTGATGCCTACTGTTGCCAAGCCCTGGGAAATGTACTGTGCCTGCCACAGTTAACACTTCCTGACCACAGGCCTCTGCCAGGTCAAAATAATTCCTGCAAACCCTGTTCTCTTAGGTAGAACTCTGTCTGTAGTGCAGGGATGATTTGAGACAGGTGACTTCTACTTGGAAGCTGTATTTAGAGTTGTTCTTTAGTGACTTTTCCCAAAGGGCCTGTTATTTCCTGTCTCAGTTGCTCTCCAAAGCTGCTCTTCTGCTGGGTTCCCTAACTCCCTAGCTGCTGACCAGTTTTTTAAAATCCCTCTTTTAAAATAATTTCTATCCCATAATTCTGTCACCTAAGTACACCATTTAACTGAAGACTAATTGGGTTCACTGAGATCTTAATCGCCCTGAACTCAAGCCATTCACACTTCAACCTTCATAGGATCTGTTTCATGTTTTTGGAGTTAACATAGCTTTTTTTTTTTTTTTTTAACATAGAGCCTGTTTTACTACAAACTAAAAACCTTGCACATCCTGGAGATTTTCCATATTTACTGTTTCAGTGGTGCTGAGATTGGAACCCAGGGCTTTGCTCATACTAGGCAAGCACACTACCACTGAGCTATAGGCTAAGCCTGAGACAGAAAAAAATTAAGATCAGTTTTAATCCCTGTGGTTTTGTATAGACTCCATGAAAAACCCAATATTTAGATGGAAGTTTAATGGGCCACGCCCTTTCCTTGTAAGTATTTTTCACAAATAGTGGTGTGTGCATGCATGCATATGTGTGTGTGTGTGTGTGCTGTGTGAGTGTGTATGCCTATGTATGGCATATGTGTTTCTTCATGTGTGCATATGCAAATGTGTGCTTGTATGTGTGTGTGTGTGTGTGTGTGTGCTGTACACATCTTCATATTTTCCTGGGTGGAATTTCATTTCTAACGGTTATGCCTTTGCTCCATTGCTCCACTCGCCAACACTGGATGAAGCGGTTGCTTTCATTTCTCTTTTTCGCCATCATGATTGTTTCCTGCAGTCCCATTTATTTCTGTCAAGTTTTCCTTCATGCCATCAATCTGTCTCATTTGTGCATCCGTTCTGTTTCTTATTCTTTTTTTTTTTTTTCATTCTGCACGGAGTGGTGTATGGACTTTTATTCAGTTGGTTCTCATTCCCGATGCATATGCAAACCGCTAGAGTATGCATTTTTGAGCCTGCTATATGTCTTCCAGATACAACTTTCTGTTGTTCTGAAGATATTTGTCATTTGGGCAGCCAGAAAATCTTTTTCCTGGGACTTTCTCTGTTTACCTTTTGTAATGTTCAGACAGTGGGTTGTCATGGAACTTGCAGTAAATCCATGTTCAGTCTCAGAGTTCTGTAATGATATAAATTCATATACAGGTGTGCTTTTCCAGTGGATGGTCTGTCCTCAGTGTAGCTGGGGCTTGGCAGTGATCATGACTCCACAGCTACAGCTGATCGTGGTTCCCTTGTATAATGCTTTGTTACACATCCTGTTAGTGTGCTAACAGTCAATATGGACTACATGCTCTAACTGTTGTGAATAAAGGGGATTCTTACACAGCCCTTGTAGCAGTGGCAATCTAGTGTAGGAGGCAGAACATGAGCCAACTAAGAGAAGCACGGGGAAGAGCTAGCTATTGTGGAGAAATGAAGCCCAAGTGAAGGCGGCTTTGGAGGCATGTGGCAGAGATTCGGAGGTGTGGGGCGGAGTCAGGCAGGGTCTCTGTGCAGAGGAATGTCCCGGAAGACCTGATGGGCATGGTGGAATGAGGGGCAGCTTAGGGAGGGAAGCTGCAGTCCAGAGGCTCTGAGCATGCAGCAACTTGCAGAGCTTGGGGACAGTAGCAAGGTCAGGACTGCTGTGAGTCCCCGGGGATGAATGAGAGGATTTGAGGTTATGAAGAAGGGCTGAGGCTTACTCTAGAGCCTTATAGATCATGGAAGGGTGGGCTTTGTGTTAGATACCGGAGCCCATGGAGGATCTGGGGGAGAGTAGCATCTTGGGCTTGTTGGCATTTAGGTTTTTTTAAAAAATCATTTTGGACACTGTCTGAGTATAGATGGTAAGGTTGTGTGATGATAGAATTTAGCAGATTCATTTAACAGTCTGTAACCAATATAGATGGCCTGAGCTGCAGTAACCTCTCTGGACTGGCAAGAAGTAGTGGGGCTTGGGATAGAGCAGACAGGGCTTAATGATAGATTCCTTCTGAAATTTGAGTGAGCAGAACAAACCAAGGACTTGTGATTTGACCAGTGGCTTGAATGTGCTGTGACTTACCAAGAAGTGGACATCTTTCTTGGGCATAGAATTAGAGCTGCTTCTTAAGGCCCTTCCTTGTCACCCTCCCTTCCTTTCCTTTGGGAGCAGGTGCAGGGCTGAAGAGGGGCCAACAAGGTAGAACAGCTAGGGAGGCAGCCGGGATAATTAGAAACTTGTTACATACAGGGGATTGAGCCAGGGCATCAGTATATAGAGAATAGAAGGAACTAGGTCTATCAGTGATGGATAAAAAAGGCTAAATCTATAAAGAGAAGATCAAGAAGGAATATGAGTATTCAAGTGGAAGGTTCTTGCTTTTGAAACTTCCTGTGTGTGTGTGTGTGTGTTGTATAAAACACATATACAAAAATTGGAAGAAACTAAAAATAAAAGCCTGTGATCAGATGATCACTTATCAGTGGGAACACACCAGGTGCCCGGATCATGGCTGGCAAATTCCATCTGCTACATTGCTCCTTGAAGGAGCTGCTAGTGGGTGGTGTATTAGCAAAGTGGCCCTGCCTGCGGAGAATGAGGAAGCTGGGCATAGTTCAGTGACAGTTGAGATTGATACTGTCAGTGTCTCGCTCATCAGGGAGGGAGGTGACCATGTTGAGGTGTAGGAAAAGCTCACCAGAAATGATGACAGCACAGAAGTGAGGTCACCGTGATGGATGGGCTATCTGTGCACACAAAGGGTAGTGACCGAAGTCGGGCTGGTTTGTAGAAGTAGTGCCAATCAATGTGGAATCTTCACCAGCCTGCAAAATGGGTGACTGCAAAGCTTCAGCAGGAATCTTTAGACTAGAAAGTCTGATGAGCAGTATAATGACTGTGTCCCTCCATCCCCAGATGCCAAATCAGGGTCTTATTCCCTGGAAGCTGTGAATATGTTAACTTATACCCAGAAAGAGACTTTATATGTTTAATTAAGTTCTGGATACAGAGTTTATTCTGGATTATTTTGGAGGGGGGGAGGCAGCTAAATGTCATACTTATAAAAAGGACTATTAAATGTATTACACTTCTTCACATCATGGAACTTGTATGAGGTCAGAGAGTAACTTGAAGGTACAGGAGTCAGTTCTCTTCTATCTGGGTCCCTGTAACCAAAGTCAGGGTGTCAGGTTTGACAGCAGATGCCACTACCCACTGAGACATCTTGCTGGCCAGGAGGCTGGCTTGGAAGATGAGTATATCAACCAGGTTTTTTGTTGCTGCCACTAAATGCTGGAGATGTGTAACTTAATGAGAGATTTTATTTAGTTCACATTTGGGAGGGATGGCAGTCTAAACAGTATGATGTGGGCTTTGGTGAATGCTTCTCTAGCTGTGTTATATCATGGTGACCTGATAGTGTGTGTGGGTGTGATTGGGTACCTTGAGAGATCACATGATAGAACAGGAAGTTAAGAGAGTACCAGGGGCCAGCCTTTCTGTTTATAACAACTGGCTCTCAGGAACTAGTAATGTTTTACATGTGCATGTAAATCCTTCTGAAGGCAGCTCTTCCAGTGACCTAATGACTCCCCAGTAAGGCCCACCTCTTCCATCACTGTGCTGGGGATCAAATTTCCAACACATAGACTAATGTGGGATGGACTCAAACCATATATAAATCCACCAAGGAGGGAGGGGAAATCTGTGAGTGTGAAAGACCAAGGTGCCTTCTCTGGAGCTTCCCAAAGAGACAGAGCTGCACTGCAACCTCTCTCTTCTCCTGGACCACCTTTTTATCCCACCTCCATAACAGTGGGATAATGAACTGGTGGTGTTTTGAACTCCTGGATTTATGGCATTTTGTTATAGCTACAAATAGGAAAACTAATACAGATTATTTTAGGTCATTTCTTCAAGTTTTCTTAGCTTTGAGTGGGGAGAGGAGTCTGTAACTAGCTATAGAGAATGATCTTTACATCCGTGTATACAAAGTCTCGGAAAAATTAATTATCATTTATAATAATATCTAGGATGGCCTGATTTCACCTCAACAAGGCCTGTGTAGGTACCCATTATATCAACTCAAAAATAGCAAGAGTGTATATGTATACATTTAAAAACAAACTATATAGTTTTAGAAATCACTTCTTTGAATCTGTCATGGGGTAAAAATTAGGTATTTCTTATGCAAGAATCTTTTCTATGGATCCTCTGAAGATGTCTACACCCTGAGTTAGAGAGTTTTTATTGTCTATTTGACACATCCTAGAGTGAGGCAGGAAGAAAGAACTCCAATTAAGGAATTGCTTAGATAAGATTGGCCTGAGGCCACGTCTCTGAGAGACTTGTCTTGGTTGATTGAAGAACCCAGCCTACATTGCAGCACCACCCCAGGCCTGTGATGGGGTTGTACAAGAAGGAGCTGAGTGCGAGCCTCTGACTGGGCGAGTAGCAGGCAGCATACCTCTGTGGGTTCTGTTCTGAGTGCTTGCCTAAGTTCTTCCCTGACTCCAGGATGGAGTGTGACCTGGAAGTGTAAGCTGAATAAATTGTGCTCTCCCCATGTTGCTTTTGCTCAGAATGTTTTATCACGATGACGGAAGGAAACTAGAATACCACCCCTCTGCTTAAACACTTTTAATTGTCTGATTGGCTACATAAGTGCAAACCTTTATGCTTTTGATCGTACTAAAAGAAAATTTACATCATTCGTCTATAGAAGATGTTTACTGGTGACTAGTGGAAAAGGTTTAACGAAAAACAAGTTAGGAAGGATAAAGAGAATCCTGTTTTATAAAGAAAAATTATGCGAATAGAGTCGACAATAGGAAGAAAACTATCTCTGTTCTGTGTGATATTAACAGAGCAATGCTTTCAAAAGCTGTGCATATAAAGTAAACCATGTATCTTAAAATTATTTTCAATATCAAGTCACAGTATATAAATGAATAAGAAGAAACGATGTCACCAAGGTGGCTAAATTCACATATGAAACGTACGCATTCATCTCCCTCAGGGAGTCTTTGAAATTATGTCTGTGGACCAATTTGTATGATGGCATGGTTTTTGAGAACTGATAATTCACCTTATTATATCTCTGTATAAAAACAGAGTAGAGTGCCCTCCAGAAGGCCAGTCAGTATCCTTAGACTATGTGGTGTAATGAAAAGTCCTTATTGTGTAGTTGATCATCTCTGATGAATTTTTATTGCTTTGGAATAATCTGAGTGATGTTTATAATTGTGTTCTCAAGCATTTTACGAAAATAACTGCTTCATGTTCCAGCAAATGATTCATTCATTTGCTCTGAGCTTTGATGGACATGGCCTGTACTCTGAGTATCAGGTCTATTCCCCATTGCCAGAGTGATGCAGTGGCTTCCTGTGAGGAATTTTCAATTGAGGCTAAAGGTCAATCATTGCATCAGTCTTCATTTGGAGCTGAATCATTCCAAGCCTCTCTGGGCCTGATCTTAACCAGTGCCTAATGTTAGTGCTTTCCTATGGGACCTTAGTTTGCTCTCAGCTTTAGCTTGAAATGCTCATGGATATTTTGACTTTTTAAGGATATTGAGAGATGCAATAGAAGTTTCGGCATGTATATGTGTGTGTGGGTGCACATGTGTGTACCATGTGGAGGGCAGAGGTCAACCAGAGATCAGTTCTCAGTAAGAGCTGTCCATCTTGATTGTCTGAGACAAGAGTCCTTCATGAAAGACTTAGAATTTGCTGAGTAGGATAGACTCGGTGGCCAGCAAGCCCAGGGATCCACCGTGCAGGGCTTCTAAACACAGGCCCACACACCCAAGGCTTTGTGTCAAGTCTGGCCATTGAACTGGGGTCCTGCTTCTGTGGCAAACACTTCACTCACTGGATTAGACTAGCCCCAGGAAATTAGGTTTGTTGTTGTTGTTTTAGGTTTTATAGTAGACATTTGCAGTATTTAATTGAGGATGAATTCACTGTTCTTTTGTTTTTTTAACTTTAAAAAAAAAAGAAAGACACAACACTGGAACCTCAGACATCTTACCAGTTAGTACCTCCTTTGACTTGCTTGCTGGCTCCTACAGTTTCACAGCGATATTCCTAGTCTACCTAGGAAGGAATTTCAGGTGGTTAGAACATATTGAGTGTAAAGTCATTGTATTTGTACCACACAGTGTGTCTTAGGTAGTGATTTTAATGGTTCAACATTTGCTATCACCCATGCAATTTCCTCTCTCAGTGCTATAGAGATGCAATGGTTTCTCTTGTTTATTTTGGGTTCCTGCCCCTGATACACTGGCAATTTGTTAAAGCCACATGGGGAAATTTATTCTTGCCTAAGGACATTTTTGGATGCTCTTATTGTATATAACTGAACATTGTGAAGCACTGGGATTAATATTTGAAATATACAAGTTAGGCATTCCTGTTGTTACTTTTGTTTGGTGTGTGTGTGTGTGTGTGTGTGTGTGTGTGTGTGTGTGTGAGTGAGAGAGAGAGAGAGAGAGAGAGAGAGAGAGAGAGCACCTGTGTGTAGTTACATGCATCATGTGCATAGCTGCTGCCCATGGAGGTCAGAAGGCACTGAATCCTCTGGAACTCGGGTTTTAGGAAGTTGTGGTCTACCACATAGGTGCTAGGAATTGAACCTCTGCAGAGCCATCTGTCCTAAGGTTGGACAGTCTTGATCTGAAGATATTTGACTTAGAGATCCTCTGCCAGGACAGTCCATGCAAATGGTCCAAAACACAAATCCAAAACACAAATTCAAAACAGAAAGAAAAGAGCATCTGGCCCCAGATGTTTTGCATGAGAACACTGGCCCATGTGTGCAGCTCACAGCTGAAAGTTTGTGGCTCCCCTGACTGAGATCTCTGGAAGTTAAGCATGTCTTTGTCTTACACCTGATTCATTTATTTGTGCTAACACAGCACATCCAGTAACACCCCATTTATCTGGTCATTTTCCAGAATCCAATGGAATTTTCCAGGTAACTGATCATAAATTAGTTTTCCAAGTAACTGAATCTCACACCTTCAAGGACTAAACTCTTCAGTGTAGCCATAATGGCAGAAACTCTCAGTGAATATGTATATACTCTCTTCCCCCTTACTTTCTTGTGGTTTTGTAACCAGAGACTACCTAAAGTAGTTCGGCTTTGTTTCTGATGCTTCGGGGTGATGGTTTTTAACCTGGAGCCCCAGCTCACTTCCTTATCTTTAAGTCCCCCATCCCCCCACCCCATTGACTGGCAGTTGTCTCCATATCCAGGGGCTCTTCTTTCTCTAGAAGTTTCTGGATCTTACTCTCCATGGTTCCTTGGGAATTGTGGGTGATGCTAAACAGAGCCTTGGAAGGCAGGAAGTCTGTTCATGCTTCTTTGGTAGAACATGTGTTGGAACTTCACACGGCCACAGATTATTTCTGAACTGCATATCACTGACTCCTGGGATGTCCCAGTCCCTTCCATGCTCACTACAGGTTAACTGCACTCTAGGAATTCTGGGAACAAGCCAAGCTTACATACCTGCAGTGAGACTCTTGGCCCCAAGCCTTTGGATTTTTTTTTTAACTGTTTTATTTGTTTCTTCCATGGCTGTATGTATGGTAACATTGCTAGCAGTCTTGGTGAGTAGAGCAGACCATTGCTGGTTGGCTTGTATGCAATGTAGGGGTTGCACCTAGGCTCACACACGTGCTAGGCGAGGCCTGTGCTGCTGTGCTGCTGTGCTGCTGTGCTGCTGTGCTGCTGTGCTGCTGTGCTGCTGTGCTGTGTTGCCGGCTACGTGTTTGCTCTTGATGGATTTTTCTGGAAGTTAGTGTTCTGGGATTTATTTTCCCTTGGTGTTACTGCTTTGGTACATTGTTTATCTTTGTCTTTTACCCCCTTTACAGTCCTTGCCAGTTTCTTCCTGGATCCATTGCCCGGACTCTCCTGGTTTCACCCGTCTTCTTTTCTATCACCCATGTCTTGGATGCCCATTCCTCTGCCTCTCACAGAACTTCCTTATCTGAGATTGTTTAGGATTTTTTCCTCCTGCTTTCTTCAATGCCCATTTCTACTTTCTGGAATAATTTTTTTTAATATTGTGATAAGGAAGTATCACAGAGGTCTCCCCCTGTGGCAGATTTTTTAAGTGCACAGGACTGGTGAGTGCTGCTGCAGCCAACGCAACAGGTATCTGGGACACACTTAGTGTGTGTGTGTGTGTGTGTGTGTGTGTGTGTGTGTGATTTCTATATGTCTCCTGCTTACCCTATCCCTGCCTCTGTCTGTTTTGGGAGCTTGACTGTGGTTCAATCTCCTCTAGGAAGAGTCTTGCAGTGCCTGTCATCTCTGGCTGGGTTATTTCACGTAGCATACTGCCCCTTGACATTGGTGTCTCCTGTCTTTGTATACCCTGCTAGATTTCCTCCCGATTAAGACGCTGTCTTATATCCACCATGAACATTCCATATCCTCTTTGCCCCCTCTGACAGCGGGCACTCAGGCGCACCTGTTGTGGCAGATGCACTGGTGAACATGGACTATGGTGACATCTCTTTCATGCTCTGATTCAGTTCCTTCAAGTCATAACCAAGAATGGATGACTGGGCCTCATAGTCACCTGACTGCTGTTTTTGAAGACCTGCCCTCCTGCTTTCCATAATGGCTGCCCATTTTACATTGCCACCAGGGTGTACAGAGGGACTTTAGTCCTCATGCACCAGCCCTTAGTGTCTTTAGCTTTATTGATATTAGAAATCTTGGCAGGCATATGGCGGTATCTTACCTCTACTTTGCTTTATATGTCTCGGTCACTGTATTCATTTTGGCCTCAACCTTTCATGCTGCATACCCTTGAATGTCTGAAGGTCAGAAGTTGTCCCTTTGTGAACTCATTGTGTGTGTGTGTGTGTGTGAGAGAGAGAGAGAGAGAGAGAGAGAGAGAGAGAGAGAGAGAGAGACAGAGAGAGAGAGAGAGAGACAGAGAGAGAGAGAGAGAGATGATGATGATGATGATGATGATGATGATGATGATCCAGGGCCAAAGAGCAAAGAGATTGCTTCGTAGGTACAGGCACATTCTGTCAAGTCTGATGATTGAGTTTGATCCCAAACACCCAATTGCAAAGAAGAGCACTGACTCCTATAAGAGTAAGTTGTCCAAGTTGTCCTCTAACTTGGGCATTGGTATGTGCCTGTGTGTGCTCTCCCCTCTACACATAAGCAAATGCATGCACATACATGACATACACATAAGTGCAAGGATATGCTTTTTTTTTTTAAAGTTTTAAAAAGTCACTTGCTTTAGTGACTCCTCCCACTGTCTGTACCCAGGATAAGTCTCTCCTTCCGTGTCACCTAGCAAAACTAACAAGCTGTTTATGTGAAGCCAGGCTTTCCTGCTAAGAATATGTGAGTCCTTGTTGGAACTCTCACGGAGGCGTTGCCACTCGGAAAGCTCATTGATCGCCTCAGTGTGAAACATGGACAATATCTCTTCACACTGGTTGGTTGAGGAGGTTTTGGGGAGGAATTGGGTGGAGCCCTTGTTTTTTGAATAGCAAGGATTCTGTTTTCAGAAGAATAGCCATTTCTTCAGAATTCACCATGATTTGGGAGCTAAATTTGGCTTATATTAAAAAAAGCAAATAAAGGTAGCACACTTTCCTTGTGGTAGAACTGTGAGCTACTCTGTGGTGGAGGACTCCTGAGAGATTCTTCATTACTGGTCCTTAATGAGGTTGGATAATGGGTCATGCTCTTCACTCCTATAAACTTACTTGTAGAAAAACCACTTCATAGAAAAATAATTGAAATGCTTTAAACCCATGTAATAGTGTCAACAGGCGGCACCCAGAGCGATCTGCTTACTTAGAATGAGCAGTGCTGAGTGCTCTACTGACCGTGATCCCGCTGGGCTGAGGGTCTAGGGTAGCAAGGAGAAATGCAGCTCAGATGAATAAGGTACACCACTCTCTCCCAGAACTATCACAGCTCACAAAAGGTGTGTACATTAATTTCCATTAGAGTGTTTGTGTTAAGTGTGGAGAGCCCTTTATTACACTGAGACAATGGAAGACTGTGGTAGGTATAGAGAGTCCCTTTGATTTGTTGGCTTCATTTTAAAATAACTTGTATGTTATTCTAATTAGCTCCTTTAGTGTTAAAAGTCACATTCATAAATTTATGGCTTGCACACTTACTTGTAGCATTTAATTACCTTATATCTTATGCTAGGTGCTTGTAGATGGAACACATTTAGATAGACTCAGTCATCCTACTGACTAGTGGTATGACCCATGAAGGTGTTTTAACATCTCGAGTGGAAAGTTTTCTCAGTTCTAAGAGCCAAAGTGATCCCTTAGATTTTTCAACACTTACAATATTCCCCTATTATAGGACAAAATATGTCAATTTAGGTCTTGATTTCCAAACACACATTATTTATGTATATATTCATGTACTTATGTAACTACAATACACATATACCCATGGTAAGAAATTTGGACATTGTCATGAAAAATAAAAGTGCCTTTCATTTTCACTCAGGCAGACGGAGGGAAACCACAGTCCCCGTGTCAGAGCTGGCAGTTAACTGCCCCACCTGTCCCTCATCAGTCCAGGAGTTCCACAGTGCATCCCTTTCCCTGCATCAAATCATGTGACATGCCCTGAAAAATACTCACTGTTAATCAATGTCTACTAGCTGTAACTTATAAATTAATTAGGAATTTAAGTTTTAATTCTTTATCTTTTAAATTAATTCTTAATGTTTCTCTCTGCATGTTTGAGTTAGCAGAGTAATTCAAAACAAAATCTATGTGTGGAAAAATACCCAGAAGTCAATAGAGCAAAGCACTAGCAGCGTTCGTGTCAGACGGTCAGGTTGGGCTAGTTTTGTGGGGGTTTTGATTGTTTTCGTTTTTACTTTTTCACTTATTTTTTTATTTTTAACAATTGACATTTCATTGGAGAATCCACTTTAATAGAAAGTTTTGTGCTATTATAAAGGAACTATCAATCAATACTTACTTAATTGAATTATAAAATCATATTCTTTATTGACTATTAAATTATACCTCATTAAAATATTTTATTGTTATTTTTCTCAGTCTCTTTACTTTTTTAATTGAAGTGTAATTTACATATAATAAAACACACAGATTTTAACTATATCCCTTAATGAGTTTTTTAACCCACTGCCTTCAAAACAGAGCAGTCTGTAAGATGATTATCTTACCATAAAACTGCTGGAGTCCCCTTGGAATCAGTCCCTCTGCTCCACCCCAGCCATCACTGATCTGCTGTCGCCCTGGACTCATTTCTTCTGTTTGCAGTATCCTGTAAATGAAGCCACAGCTCATGTAAACTTATAAACTCTTGTTGCTGCCTTGTTGATTTTAACACACCCACCCCATCTCTTAATGTTTAAGCAGCTGGTTCAGCTTTCCAAAGTAGGGAGAGAACAGAGCCTGAGTCTTGGGTCTGTGTGGCTCCCAGCTCTGGTCCTGAGTTCTAGCATGTTGCATCAGGGCATCCTAATTTATAGAAATGGAAAGAGGTGGACCTGAGGCTGAAGCTCATGAGATGGCCTGTGGAGGGACTTCCATCTTGTTCCTTCTATGTTTCCCACTTCAGCATCTTGTAAGGTGGGGCAAATTTATTGCCTCTTCCCTAAATAAAATTGCAAGTTTTTCTTGCTCTGATAGTGAAGAGACAACCACAGTGACAAGTCTCCCCAGCGCCTGACTCTGAGCCCCAGAAGCACAAGGATCTTGGCAATGCTTGATTTGCCACAGATTCTTCTGATGTCCTGCTTCAAGGGTAACAGTGTTGGTGCCAACAGCCACGTGTCTGGTTGTGGTGAACATGCCTAGGTCCAAGTTGTCACTGGATTTTGTTGTGTGACATCCTAGGTGTGGCTGATCTGAAGCCTCTCTCTGTGGCATTGGTCTGTGCAGCCTGTGGAGAGGGGCTAGGACTGGCCTGGGGGACCATCTCAATCACAGCTGTGTCTGAGCCTCCTTTCTAGTCCTAGTCTTTGATGTGGACAGAGGGCATGAACATCTAAAGTCAACTTGGTTGTTTTTGCTCCCTGCCAGCTCTGGAGCACCATGCTTCTCGGGTCAGCTGGGACTGGAGCCTCTTCCACTGTTTACCTCCGTAATGACTTACAGCAGCCGTGTTGTGGGCTCCTGTGCATCCTTTACTCTGAAAAAGAAATCCAAGGACAGGGGATGTGGTTCAGTTGGTAGAATTCTTCTTAGCATTCATGCCCAGCCACATGAACCTGACATGGTGGTGCATTTCTGTAATCCTTGTGTGTGGGTATGAAGTGTGCAGACAGGAGAATCAAGAGATTAGGGTGTCATCCCCACTTACGTGATAATTTTGCGACCATCCTGGGCCATAAGAGACCATGCCTCAACTAAGAGCTTTTAAAACGAAATGAAATAGACTGCATTAGTAAGTTTCCTTATTTTAATTGTGAAGGAGGTTTAGAAATATGTTTGTATATTCTATAATATGATGATATATATAAACGTTATCTTGACCCCAAGCCTTTTCCTATTGCTCTGACAGCTGGCAAATTGCCTTTCTCAGTAAAGCAGATCTGCTATTACCTGGATGGGATGGTTGATTTGGGCTGTGAAGGACCTTGGGTACTTGCTAAGGAATTCACATTTTATTCCTCTACATGTGAGATCTGGAGAAGCTACAGGATCTCCTTGGAGGCCTTTGGGGTCTTCAGTTATCACTCCATACCCCACGCAGAGGGCCACAGACATGGAGGGAAGACAGAGGGTTCTCTTCAGGTTGGAGTAAGAGGTCTTCACTTAAGAGCCTGAGTAGCATGTGATGGCCCCTGGGGTTGAGTTGGCTTCTTTATGTCAACTCTATATAAGCTAGAGTGATTTGGGGAGGGGGACTATCAGTTGAGAGAAATGCCTCCCTAAGGTGGTTTGCCTGTGGCCAAGTCTGTGGGCCATTTTCTTAATTAGTGATTGATGTGGGATTGCCCAGCCCAATGTGGGTGGTGCTACGCCTTACCTGGTATTCCTGCAAGTGATGAGGAGTTCTTTCCTGACTTACTTTGATAGGCTGCTATGTGAAAGTGTAAGCAAAATAGAGCCTTTTCTTAAGTTGCTTTCGGTCATGGTATTTCATTGTAGTAATAGAACCCATAATTAAGACAGAGCACACAAGAAAGTCCCACACACACAAAAGTACACTTAGACTACAGCTTGACTTGATAGTTTAGGCACAGGAGGCATAAGGGGTTTTCTCGGATACTGTTGGTTGGATTCTTCTTCCTATTCTTGTTCCTCTTTGACAACATCCCCTGGCCTCAGCATCTCTGGTTGCCTGAAGCAACTGCCTACAATTATTTATTAAAGATAAGGATAGCTTTGTTTTAACATTATTTCAAAGATAGGATATATATGTATACACACATATAGCTTAACTATTTGAGTGATGGAAATATAGGTTGGTTGGTAGAGTGCTTAGCTAGTATTCAGGAAGCCTTGGGTTTCATCCCCAGTATAACATAAACCAGACTTGGTGGCATTTATCTATAATACTAGCACGTGGGATTAGAAGGCAGGACAGTCAGTAGTAGTTCAAGGTACTTTTGCTTACGTAGTGAAATTTGAGGTCATCCTGGGATACATTAAGCCCTGTCTCAGAAATAATAATATTATTCATATTTTAATAAATGTATTGTCATATTATTATTATTATTGTTATTATTATTTAATTCTTTGTGTGGAATTTCAGTGAACAACTGAAAGAGGGGCTATCAAATCTTGTTTTTTAACTCTCTGGATAGGGTAAAGTAGAGTGAATTTTAGGCTGAAGGAGTTTCAGGCAGGATCAGTGATGTTTGAGTCAGTGTTGAAGCATCTTCCAGGGAAAAGATTCTGTCTGTAAGACTCTGGTCAGAAGTCAGCGAAGATTAGCGGACGTGCTGGACTCACTTCACAGCAGGGCCACATCTTACGGTCCTTAGACCCTGGTATAATTCATGATATGCAATAGGTGCTCAGTGCACCGATGTAGAATGAATGACTCCACAAAGCAGCCATCACCATGGTGATCGTGCATGTTGAGGTTTGGTGTGGGAGCCAGTGAGATTAGGAAGAGTTACTGCATACATTTCATGACTGACCAACTTGATGCACACAAAAGCTTAGTAGGTGAATGACAGGCACACCTTCCAGGATGATGAATGACACTGTAATTTGGCCTCAGCATGTGGGCTGAGAGTAGCAGGTGGAAGACATGTGCCTTGTCTCCTGGGGCTCAGCTGTAGTGACATGACACAAGCCCTCTTCCCCTTTCAGATTTTACACAAGATATTAGAGAGTTACATGGAATACCTGATACTAAAATTCTAATTTATGATGTTTCAAGGTACAAAGAAGAGGTACATACAAATACATTTGGTTGGTAGACTGACCCACACAGTGGCTTCTTTGAGACAAAACCAGAAGAGGTCTTCGACACAGGGAACCTTCCCCTAAGATGAGGGCAGGGGAGTGGGTCTGAGTCTGACAAGGCATTTATTCAGGAACTCTGGGCAGCAGTGATGGATGTCTGCTAGATGTGTGCTCTGCAGAGGCCGGGAAACTCAAGTGTGTGGTGAATCTCATGGAAACAAGGCAATCCACGTGTGTCACGTGTGTACCTGGCTCGCATGCCATCGCACAGGGCTCGTACTGTCATTTACATATATTGGAGAACAAACATATTACCTTCAAACTCTGGAAAGAGAGGAGGCTAGCTCATATATATATATATTTTAAACAGAGTCTCGTGTAGCTCAGGCTAGCACTGAACTCACTGTGTGTAGCCTAGGATGACCCTGAACTTCTGATCCTCCTGTGTCAGCCTCTTGAGTGCTGGGATCACTAGCATGTACCATCACACCTGAAGTATGTGGCACTTGGGATGGAACCCAGGGCTTCCTGCCTGCAGGGCAAATACACACTACCAACTAAGCTAACAACCCAACCTGACATTAATAGTATTTTTTTCCTTGCAAACCATCATGCTTACATCTATAATAAAACCCTTTAAGTGGGTACAGGAAATTTGCAAAGAATTTAGCAGAAACAGAAAGAAACTTTTCTCTATTTTTAGAGCATCCATGTACATGATGGAACAGACTTTGTCTTGTCTGCCAGGCAGTCATTCTGACAGCGGATCCCTTTCCAGGAGGTTTTGTTTGACTGGAGGGAAGCCCACTTACAGTCCCAGTGCTAATTCCTGTCATGCTAACTACCAGAGAACAGATTTTCAGAGTTTGTCGAGTTTGACAAAATTGTTTCCATTTAACTGCATTTTGTTTGTTGGGTGAAGTTTAAAGAAAATGAGCAAAGTAGGCCCTTGGTAGTAACTAGGTATATCCTAAGGAATAAAGTGTTGGATTTGTGGAGAATGTTTTGGTTTTCTGTTGCTTGTTGAACACTTGTACTCAATTATAAATGAATGATTTTCACTGTTTCAGAGTTAGAAGTTGTCTAGTAGGACACACAGAAGTCACTCACTGTGCTCCATCCCTGTGTCCCCATATGCTCAAAGCAGTGCAGAGAATCTGTTCGCGCTGCTCTGCTGAAGTGAGGATCTCGGAGCCACTGAGTGTCTGCACACCTGGATGGCTTCACACCCTTCTCTGGTGTTTGCATCTGACTAGAATGCTGTATCCATCCCCAACTTTTCTCCCTCTAATGTGTCTCTGTCACCCTTCCCTCAACACTTTGTATGTGCCATGGACATAACACTTACAGGCATTGTTATGTGCGTGTCACTTATAAAGGTGTATACATTCCTGTGTCTGTCATTTGTGTGTGAAGGTATGTGGAAAGCAGAGGTCAAAGTCATGTGTTTCCTTCAGGCACTCTCCATTGCATTTTTTGAGACAGGGTCTCTCAGTGAATCTAGGTTGGGAGGTCATCAAGCTTCAGGGTGTCCCCCGCCCCCCACGTCTTTCATCTCCCAGTTCTGAGGTAACAGATACATAGCGCTGTACCCAACTTTTGTGTTAGTGCTTGGGATCCAAACTCAGTCTTCATGCTTTTATGACAAATACTTAATTAGATGAGGCAGCTCAGTGTCCCCTACTGGTATTTCTAAATGTTTACTTCTCTTTTCCACAAAACTGAGCTTCCCAGAGTGTACCCCACTAGTCTGCATTTAGCAATTTCTAAATGACTGTTAGATTTGATTACAAGCATCTACTAAGATGGGCATCACTGGATGGATGACTTAGGCAACTAAAGTTTTGAACCCAGGTTGTGGCCAAAGAACATTAAGCTTACTAGTAATAAAAATAAATGTCCTCACATGTGATTACATAACTCAGAAAAGCACAATAGCATCTTTAATGAGAGGCTAGATATATAGTTTAGCCTTTGTAAACTAATTAATTAAAATTTTAACACTTATTATATTTTAAAACTTTTTGCATTCATTTAAAAAATAAATAATGGGGCTTAGGCTACAGACATGGCTCAGCAGTTAGACACTTGCTTCTTGCAGAAGGACCAAGTCGGGTTCCTAGCACACACATGTGATGGTTCTTGAGCACCCAGAACACTATCTCCAGGCTACACAACACTCTCTTCTGGCCTTCACAGGTGGCATGTGTCCACACACAGATACACACACATGCAAATAAAAACTGTAAATCCTTAAAATATCAAAAATAAAATACATTTTAACATTAAATAAGAAGCCAAACATAAACCTAAATTGTAAGCATTTTTATTCAGATTGACAGAAGACTACTCACTGTGTCAAAGCACTGTAGAGTTAGGTGTGCCATGGGGGAAAACCTCTGATCTCAGATCTAATAACCGTGATGGCTTAAGATGTCACAACTTAGAACATGGCCATTCTCCCCAGTAGTGGTGTTGTAGAGGTCTCAGGGTGAGTCTGAGAGCATTTTCTCAGTGACTGAAGAGTTAGAACTGTGGCCCTTTCTTCACAATGGCTGCTCCTACTAGAGGCCTTCCTCTCTTCTCCTCTCCTGTCCTCTCCCCACCCCCAGGGCCCACACCTCAGGGAGACATCCTGATTTGTGTCTGGATAGGAGACTCTGCATGTTCAACTGTTTGCCCTGCTGGCATTTGGTAGGCTAGCTTAGATGCTTAGACATCAGTATTTTCATTAATTAAAAATATTTAACATGGGACTAGGAAGATATCTCTAAGAATAATGCACATGCCACATAGGAGTGAGGACCAGAATTTAGATAGAAGCCAGGGCAGGCACAACAGGTGATGTAATCCCAGTAGGGAGACATAGACAGTGCATCTCCCGGGCAAGGATGGGAGTAGACTAGCCAGAATTGTTGAGGACCAGGCTCCCTGAGAGCCTTTCCTTCAGTGAATGAAACAGAGTGATTGAGAAAGAAACCCATTGTCAACTTCAAGCCCCTGCAAGCACACAAACATGTGTGCCTACTCCTAACACATACAAATATGCATATCCACGTGTATGTATGCCATACACATAAAGTACTTTACAATATTAAAATAAAAGAAATCTGAGTGAATGGAAATCCCTTAAAGTAGCTATTGTCTATACCATAAGTCCTTAAGAAGTAGTGAGGAAGTTTATTTTTCGTTCCTTTGGGTTATTAGAAAGTCCTTCAGAGATAACACAAGTTCTCAAAGGGACCTCTTTTTAAGCTTAGTAGAGAAATGAGAGAAAAACATCAAAGTCAGACTTCTGAGGAGGCCAGTACAAACCGATTTACTCTACTTCAGAGGCTTCCCAGAAAGCAGACCAGGAAACAGGAGGCCAGAAGGACCTTGCTGAAAGGCTCCTGTTTCCCCTCAACCATGGCCGATGTCAAGCGACACCTTGAAGGTTTTCTTCACTGCAAGGTCACCACCACCACTGCCCTCCCCAGGTCTGGAGAAGCAGAGGTATGATTCCTCCGTGTGTTCCCAAGTTGCTGCCCAGGTGTCCCTGGGCCCACTGTGATTATGCCAGGGTATTGTAATCTTAGAGACGGACAAAATAATGCTTGTGTCTGTAGCAAGCAAAACTGAGCTGCCACCTTAGGTAAAGGTCTCCATTCTCCTGGCCACGTCCCATTCCAGGTAAGAACTGCTCTTTTGTGAACACATCAATGCATCTGCAATAGGAGGAGAGAGCGAGGTGCCAGCCCTGCCCCCCAGCAGCAGCCACCTCCACGGTGGACATGGGGACTTGCTGTCTTGTCATCTGCATTTGATGGTGATGTCCTGGAAGTCACTTTCTTGTAATGGGTAGTGAAGGCAGCGGTGTTCCACAGAGACAGGTTGTGGAAGGTAAAAATATATGTGCTTGTTTCCGGCCTGCAGCGGGCTGTTTGGTAGCAGAGCCCTGGGTTTGCATGGGACATGTTTGTAGCCATGGGCAGGAGTCCCCTGGGTGTCACTTCCAGTGTGCCCCGTACTGGAGGATGATCTGAGCACGTTAGCTTCTGAGTTACTTTACAACACTTACTTGCTGGTTCACCTTCTAATAAACTCTACAGCAGCATTCTGTTTTTATCATGGAGACACGGCTTTGCTTTTGAAAAATGATCATTTCCTAACTTATAGATTATTATTAGTAGCCATCTATGCTACTGTTCAGCTCATTTAATTCATTCCCCAACCATAACAATTGGATAGTTTTCATATTTGAATTATTTTCCTCATAAATTGTGTTATCCTTGGCCAAAGGCTTTTTTCTTTGGTAAATGCTTTTGACTATGTGGCCTTTATAGCATCAATTTCATCTGTAAATGCCTGCAGAGACACGCTTGACTGCTTATAAATTTTCTAGGATAGTTCTATAAGGATCCTTCACTTTCCAAAGACCATATGTATCCATCGTGGTTCCCAACAGTTTATAACTGCCAAAATAATTTAAAAGACATTTCCCCTGTGCAACTTGGTTTATCGAAGAAACATTTTATTTGAATAAATGGAGTGGAAAGTGGGGGTTCAGCACCCCTCAAGGTAGTGTGGGGTGGGCTCCAGCACCCTTCAAAGGAGTTTGAGGTGGACAGAGAATGTTATATTAAGAGTCTGGCATAGCCGGGTGGTGGTGGCACACATCTGTAATCCCAGCACTCTGGGAGGCAGAGGCAGGAGGATTTCTGAGTTCAAGGCCAGCCTGGTCTACAGAGTGAGCTCCAGGACAGCCAGGGCTATACAGAGAAACCCTGTCTCAAAAAAAAAAAAAAAAAAAAAAAAAACAACAACAACAACAACAACAAAAAAAAAACAAAAAACAAATCCAAAAAACAAAAACAAAAACAAGAGTCTGGCCATATAGCTTGGTTCTGATTGTACTTAAACAGGATGTGGCTGTCTCTGGGTGTTTCTTATCCTCAGTTGGGACATGTGGTGTTTGCTGATGTTCCCAGGGCAGATGTTCCTGAATTATGCTTTTCAGCCTTTAGAAATTCAACACAAATATTGACGTCTCTTCTGGCTTCCTGCTCCTCTGAGTATCTAGCCAGAATTCAAAGAATCTAGGTGATACTGTAGTTGCCATTAGCACAGAACCTCAGTGGCAGAAAACAAACCAGTGTCATGCTTAAGGTTCAAATGTGTGTAATATGGATTGGGGTAGAGAGTTTCTGCTCTTTGAAGTCACTCAGAGCTGAGGTTGATGGAGCAGCCTGCTTCTCAGATGCTGATGCTAACTCTCAGGTAGCTGATGTGGTGGACATGGCTGCATAGACACTTGTGTCTACTTAGTTTGGACTGGCTACTCAAACTGAGGAGCTGAGGCCTATGGTTGTAGCTGGGCTCAGCTAGGAGAACTGGTGTATGTGGAGTACTTCCTGGTTGATACCATGCATCTCAGAGAGCATCTTCCAACCAAAGCTAACCATGGAGGAGGTCTTAAAAGACAGTTAATGAGCTGTTATTTGGCACATTTTGACACTGCAGAATAAGAGGGACAGCTGAAAACATTAAGGGATTGGGGGGACATGGGAAAGAAGGTGCTTAGACAATGACCCGGGGGACCCTTGCTGTGCAAGCATGGGCCCTAGAGTTTGGATCTCAAGCACCCATGTATAGGCAAGGCCACAACAGTGCATGTCTGTAACCTAGATGCTGAAGACACAGAGGCAGGTCCCAGGGGCCTGCGTGAGCTCTAGGTTCAGTGAGCAAATCTGGAGAGAGAGAGAGAGAGAGAGAGAGAGAGAGAGAGAGAGAGAGAGAGAGAGAGAGAGAGAGAGAAGGAGGGAGAGAGAGGGAGAGTGAGAGAGGGAGGGAGGGAGAGTGAGTGAGTGAATGAGGGAGGGAGGGAGAGAGAGCTGACATCAACCTCTGATCACAAGCATGACAACACATATACGTATGCGAACACGCGTGCACACACACACACACACACACACACACATACACACACATATTAATAGGAAGTAGAGAAGTTTCCTAGGATAGGTCAGTGACTTAGAAAGACAGTCTGCCAAACAAACCTTCTACCTCGTATAATATAGCTAACTGTTAGTGACCAACTTTAGCAAGATGGTAGGGAGAGGAAAACAGTAATGTGAGATCAGTCACACAGCATGGTGTGTACAGCAGTGTCCTGCATAGTTGCTCGTGTCCAAATGTCACCAGTGTTCATCTTAAGGGCGTTATTCATACATTACTTACCCGTGTGTCTTTTCCCCACCTATGTGACTTTCTTTAGGTCAGAGGTCATTGTTGTGTACCAAATACCCTTCACAGAGTTTGAAACCATAATAGGGCTATTGATTTATGCTTGGATACCAGCTGGCAGCCCCCTCCCCTGGTGCCCGTGTGCCTATGGCTCTCTTTGCAGGACTCAGCACTTCACAGGGCAGAAGCTGGGCACAGGGGATCGACACTAGTAGCTGCTGCTGAAGCAAGATGGCATTTCTGAGATTCCTTATGGCCACTTGTTAATGTCTGTGGGGCCAGCTAGGAGGGCTCACAAAGCAGCAGGAAGGTTGGAAATGCACAAGAGGAATTTGTATGTGGCAAATAGCTTTCTGAACAAATTATACTCATTGCATGCATAGAAGGAAGACTACATGAATGACTCTGATGAAGTCATTTAATAATGGAATAACTCATTCATAGTCTTTCTTAATTAAAAATAATATATGCATATGGGTGTTTTGTCTGCATGTATATCTTTGAACCATATGAGTACCTGGTGTCTTTGATGTCAAAAGAAGGCCGTGGATCCCATGGAACTGTAGTGATAAAAGATTGCTAGCCATTATATCGTTGTTGGGAATTGAACTCAGGTTCTTTAGAAGAGCAGTCTGTGCTCTGTCTCTCTAAGCCATCTCTCCACACCACTCAGTCATATCCTTATCTGCACACTTTTATCATCAGGAAGTTTTTGAGTATAAACAGATGATTTAACTTTGCATGTACACAAGTGTTTATATACGTATGTGGATGTAGGTAGGGGTCAGCGATCAGTCCTAGGTGTGTTCTATTGTTCTCCATCTTGCTTTTTGAGACAGAGAGTCTCTTTAGACATGGAGCTTCAACCAGGCTGGTTGACCAGCAAGCCTCAGGGATCCCCCTGTTATTGCCTCCCCACTGCTTAGATACAGATGTGTGATTCCATATCCAGCTTTTATGTAGGTCCTGGGGATCAAACTCAGTTCCTCACATTTGCATGACAAAACTTTACTAAGTAAGCCAATGTCCACAGCCATCATTTAAATTTTAGTCCTTGTGGTGTGGCTCTCACAGTTGAGGCATGTCAGTGTGACACATAGAGATTCTGGGTCAGTAAATCCAGGGTCAGGCCTGAGAGTTTGAATTCCTAACTTCTTTACTGGGGTAGACTGTACTGCTGGTGTGGGGACTACACTTTAATAAGCAAGTGTGTAAGAAAGGATATAGAAACAGTAAGCATGGCCGTGCTGACTTTGGGTCTCCAGGAAGTTGCTCCATCATTTGCAGGGTCAGTGGTTCAGCCACTGGAATCCTCTTGTATTTCTTTTTTTTTTTATTCAATATATTTTTTATTTACATTTCAAATGATTTTCCATTTCATGGATCCCCATTCCCTGAAAGTCCCATAAGCACTCTTCCTTCCCCCTGATCCCCCATCCACCCCTTCCCACTTCCCTGTTCTTGTATTGCCCTATACTGCTGCACTGAGCCTTTCCAGAACCAGGGGCCACTCCTCGTTCTTCTTGAACATCATTTGATATGTGGATTATGTCTTGGGTATTCCAAGTTTCTGGGCTAATATCTGCATATCATTGAGTGCATACCATGACTGATCTTTTGAGACTGGGTTACCTCACTTAGTATGATGTTCTCCAGCTCCATCCATTTGTCTAAGAATTTCATGAATTCATTGTTTCTAATGGCCGAATAGTACTCCATTGTGTATATATACCACATTTTTTGTATCCATTCCTCCGCTAAGGGACATCTAGGTTCTTTCCAGCTTCTGGCTATTATAAATAGGGTTGCTATGAACATAATGGAGCATGTATCCTTATTACATGCTGGGGAATCCTCTGGGTATATGCCCAGGAGTGCTATAACAGGGTCCTCCAGAAGTGACATGCCCAGTTTTCTGAGGAACCGCCAGACTGATCTCCAGAGTGGTTGTACCAATTTGCAACCCCACCAGCAGTGGAGGAGTGTTCCTCTTTCTCCACAATCTCGCCAATACCTGCTGTCTCCTGAGTTTTTAATCTTAGCCATTCTGACTGGTGTGAGGTGAAATCTCAGGGTTGTTTTTATTTGCATTTCCCTAATGACTAATAATGTTGAACATTTTTTAAGATGCTTCTCAGCCATCTGAAGTTCTTCAGGTGAAAATTCTTTGTTTAGCTCTGTACCCCATTTTTTAAAAGGGTTATTTGGTTTTCTGGGGTCTAATTTCTTATGTTCTTTGTATATATTGGATATTATCCCTCTGTCAGATGTAGGATTGGTGAAGATCTTTTCCCAATTTGTTGGTTGCCGATTTGCCCTTTTGATGGTGCCCTTTGCCTTACGGAAACATTGTAATTTTTTGATGTCCCATTTGTTAATTCTTGATCTTAGAGCATAAGCTATTGGTCTTCTGTTCAGCCACTTTCCTCCTATACTGATGTCCTCAAAGGTCTTCCCAGTTTCTTTTCTGTTAGTTTCAGTGTGTCTGGTTTTACGTGAAGGTCCTTGATCCACTTGGAGTTGAACTTAGTACAAGAAGATAAGGATGGATCAATTCACATTCTACTGCATGCTGACCTCCAGTTGAGCCAGCACCATTTGTTGAAAAGGCTATCTTTTTTTCACTGGATGTTTTCAGTTCCTTTGTCGAAGATCAAGTGGCCATAGGTGTATGGGTTCATTTCTGGATCTTCAATCCTGTTCCATTGATCTGCCTGCCTGTCACTGTACCAATACCATGCAGTTTTTAACACTATTGCTCTGTAGTATTGCTTGAGGTCTGGGATACTGATTCCCCCAGAATTTCTTTTGTTGTTGAGAATAGTTTTAGCTATCATGGGTTTTTTGTTATTCCAGATGAATTTGAGAATTGCTCTTTCTAACTCTATGAAGAACTGAGTTGGGATTTTGATGGGGATTGCGTTGAATCTGTAGATTGCTTTTGACAAGATGGCCATTTTAACTATATTAATCCTGCCAATTCATGAGCATGGCAGATTTTTCCATTTTCTGAGGTCTTCTTCCATTTCTTTCTTCAGAGACGTGAAGTTCTTCTCCTCTTGTTTTTCTAAGGCCAATCACCAAAGAGAACATAGCATCCTGGAATAGTGTGCTGTTTCTAAGACCTGCTCTGTTGGAGGTCTTTCAATGCCATACTGACTGTGAAAAGCAGACCTTGTTTGAGCTTAGTATGACCTTGTTTGACCATGGCAAGATGGTGGAAGATGGCATACATAATGCAGACTCCTACAGGCCAGGGAGGCAGGTGTGAATGATGAGGATGGGCCCTTAGGGTGGGCCCTCTGTCTTTATAGGAAGACTTGGCTCTTCTTCATGGCACATCTGTGCATCCTGGATCTGGACTGCAGTAATGGTAGGGCATTTTGAGAAGTGCTTCTCTCTTCTGAGATTCCAGGTTGCTGACCTCTTAACAGGTTTATAAAGCAAAGAGCATAAAATTATTCATTGCCTCTGTTTTAAACTCATGCTCTCAACAAAGATACAATATCATGATATGAACATCAGAAATATCTCCCTACACTGCTCAGGTTTATGCAGACGGGATGAGGAAGAACATCTGAGATTTGGCATTGTAGCTTGTCCACAGCTGACCAGCAACAGCAGTTCAGGCTTTCTCTATTCTTAGCATTTCAGGTTCACCCCTAATGTTTTAAAATTGTGCTTAATATTAGGTCTAGAAGTTAATATTGGACAAAAAATAATAATATTTTTACTCTATTTGAAGTGTTTTTTTTTTTCCATGTCAGGGTTCACATTCAGAGCTTCACACATGCCAAGTAAACATTTGCCAGTGAGTTACATCCCCAGACATTAATGCTTTCATACCAGCTATTTAACATTAAAGATTATAGTTTAATAGTCATAATTATTATAATTGGCTTGGATAAAATTATGAATTCATTGTATAAGTCATGTCAAATTATATGATAAATATTTTGGTTTTGGCACAGGGTCTCCTTGTAGAGTCCTGCTTGGCTTGGAACTTACCATGTAGACTAGACTGGCCTCAAACTCACGGAAATCCTCCTGCCTCTGCCTACTGTGTGCAGGGATAACAGGTTTGTACTCTAGCACCAGGCAAAGATAATAAATTGAGATATTCAAATTTTTCCCCTGGACAGAGGCTCTATGCAGGTGATTCTTTGAGCCCTGGCCTATGAAAAGAAACTGTATATTCAGTATATTATGATTAAAATGACTCAGGCTTACTGCAATTAAATAGCATTTTTAAAATATCTTACTTTTCCTAATAGGTACTATATAGGTTCTGTTTAGATTCTTGGCATTCCAAACATAATCATCTATAAGGCTGTGTTAAAGGCTTTGTCCTAAGGGTGGTGTTATTGCGGAGTGGTGAGTTCTTTGCAGGTTGTTGAAGCCTATCCAAACCAAAGCTCTTCCTGTCTTTGCCTCCCCAGATCTGGAATTACAAGTCCTCCAACCAACATTCTCTGGTTTAGGCTGGTGGGCTCTATGGATAAACTTCAGGTCCACAAGCTTATATAGCAAACCCGCCACCAATCAAGCCATTTCCTCAGCCCCAACTATACCTCTATTTGCTTCCAAAGTACTAATGGAAAAATAAACCCAAGAATCTACTCCAAAATTCTAGAAAAACAATAGTGTGAGACAACTATCAGCAATGTCCTGTGCACTGTAAATTCACCATAGTCAAGCATTTAAATGGATCAGTTGAATAGATCAAGGATATATGTGTTTGTAAAAATCTGACATGATAAAGTTGATACATGTCTTCTTGTAAAAGATGGCTTATTCTATCTGCCATTGGTATAACTGTGTTCTAGCAGTATGTTAGAACATTGAGGGAGAAGGGAACACAGGTCTCTCTTGCCCAGAGCCAGTGTGCTGCAGTTTAAATGTTCATGGATGATTCCCAAAAGGAGAGAAGAGAACCGGTTGCTAACATGGCTGTTTTATTCTATTTTCTAGTCACTGTAAGCAGTCATTTAATGAACATACTTACATCTACACTGATAAGTATATCCATGAAATCCTTTTAATATGGTCATAGGAATGAAGAGGCTAAGTTGGAGGTCATTTGTTGTTTTAAAGAAATGAGCTTCCAAACTGCTCTTCAGAAAGTCCATGCCACCTTAGTGGTTTTATACTTTTGCTACATTTTGTTCCTCCCTGTTTTTCTCTTCACAATAAACTACCATTTGCCATAGAGAAATTCTGCCTGGCCCCATGTGCCTTGTATATTGGCAGTGTTCTAATGACAGTGAGATGTCAGCTGGTGATGGAGGTGTGTTCTGAGAAATTCGTTTCTGGGTGATGTCATTGTTATGGGAACATCCCAGTGTTCTTATGCAAACTTAGATAATGCGAATCTGTTCCCGACCTGGTCTCTAGATGATGTCAGATGGTAGACCTGATATGTAACTGGCTACCCTGGGGTGATGGGGTACAGTCTTGTGGTAAGTGTATGAAGTTTTATTTTATTGATTTGCATGTGCATACGTGTGATGTATGCATATTTGAGTGAAAGCATACTTGTGTTAGATGGTCTTGTTTTCACCTCCCATATCATCACAGGAGCAAACATCATACCCATACTACTACATCCAGCGTTTGTGTGAGTCCCGGGACTCGAACTCAGGCCCTCATCCTTATGCAGCCAATGCTTTACACATAGTCTGGGCCTTTTAAGGAAAACTGTTTTAAAACATAGGGTATATGCTAAAGTAAATGATAAAAGCAATAAATACAAAACCCAATAAAATCCCTTTTTATCATTATCAGTTGTGACCATTGTTATATGGGCTGTGCCTTTATGTGTCTGACAGGTCAACAGGTTCCTTTAACTATATCACTACAAGTACATGAGGGTTGAGCTCTGATGCTCACACCACATTGAGTCATAGAAGTATTTGGGTTCTGTTATCTCATGGAAATGCCATGTCTGCCTTTAGCCAGAGCATCTTTGTGTGATTTATCAGCACAACTTAGGGCTTCCCATGAGATCTCAATGTAATGGTTTGTGTTTTGATTACACGTGTGCATGTCATAGTTAATGATCTCATGAAGAAAACATTCCTTCCTTATCCCAAATATCACCTTGCAGAGTATTAATCAGAGATACGTGCTAAAATTCAACATGTGGTCCAATGGCAGACTTTATTTTTGGAGTGTCCATTTGTCACCTGTGGGTTTGTAAGCTGCCTCTCCTGCTTTGTCTCTCAGCAAGTGACATCCTCCACAGTGCTTGCTCTTTATGACTTCTGTCACCTCCTTATCTAGCTGGCGGAAGGACGGCATATTTCTAAAGTGTAAGAGCCATGCAGCGTGGAGGTTGGCTCCTATCTCCAGCTATCTTTCATGCATGTGTGTCTTTGATAGCGTCTAGAATTTACTGACTCATTCTGAAGGCCGTGAAATGTGTACTCTCCGAGTTCTCATCTTCTGTGAGGATATATTTTTTTGGGGGGGGGGGAAGGCACTACACAGTTGATTCAGAATTATTGTTTTCCTCCCACATAATTCTGTACATTTGTAAACAGTAGAAACTGGTATTGAAATCATAATACTTTATCTATTATTTGATGTACATCCTTCTGATCTGTCATTTAAAAGAACCTGAAATAATAATAATACAGTGTTCTAAATATCCCTTGTGCTAAGGAAAATACCAGAACATTCCCTTTAGAGCAGGGGCTTTATGCCTTTCTGTATTCAGTGTGAAATAGGATAGAGATGCTCTGTGAATCACAGAGGCCACCAGGCTGAATTTACTGTGTTTACATGCTGTGCTCAGAGGTCCCTGTGCTCTATGCTTTCAGGTTTTTTTTTTTTTTTTGTACTGTTTGGTTTAGGCTTGAATTATAATACTCTAAATAAATGAAAATTATCACAGGGATATTTTAAATTGGCCCTGGGCAGCAGTACCATTGCAGACCTTTCTCTAAATGGCTTTCTTAACGTACAGAAAGGCTCTTTCCGTTGCTGTTTGTCTCTTACTTTAGACGAACTCATAAGCTGGGGTCTGAACGATGAATTAGCTTTCTTATGCACAAGCTATATTGTCAAAAATTTAGTCAGAAAGGTTGGGAGTGGGGATCAACCCTACTCTCTCTATGTATAACACCAAAGAAAAACAATGAAGCTTTATTTACAGTCTCCTTAAATCTGCAATAAAATGTATTTAGCTTGTAACTTCTGTAAACTTTATCACAGTGATCCTAACACCAGTATAGTCAATTTAGAAGAGTAGCTGTGAGTATAGATACACATTAATACATGCATACATGCATACATACATACATAAGGATCTATAATATGCCTCAATGCTATAGCTCAAGTACACATTTACACACGTGTACCATATAAACATGCATACGTGAGAAAGCACGAGTTACAAAGGATTCATTAAAGAGGCTGCAATGATAGCTATTGATTGCTGGTTGGTTTTATCTTTTAAACCCAAGGAGACTTTTATTATAGTAGAGAGTTGTAAATCTAAAAACCGGTTTTTACAGGACTATGGCTACCTCTTGTCCTGTGTACAACCTCACATAACTGTAAACCTGTGCCTCTCCATTTTTAGACCCCCTAGGAACACCAGGATGAGGAACCACTGTTTTCTGTCCTCCAAAGGTTGAAGGTTGTTGAACCTCCAGAGTGGGGCTTGGCACCTCCCCTTGGCTGGTATCTTCATTGATAGACTGAGCAGTTGCCCTCTCTGCCTGGTGGAGTTCCTAATGTTTCTATAAACACACGGTGTTCCTGTGCAGTCTTTGTAGCTTTTTATGTGGCAGTTATTTGCATTTTATTCCATTTTCTAAATGGAGTGTTTTGATGAATTAATGCACTTAAAATCAATATACTTTGGCAGGAATAAGAATTATGGGCATTGCACAAGTTGTCAGGGGTTCAACCAGAGTAGTTTTGGCAGTCGCGTGACCAAAGCTTATTTGTCATGTCCCTTTACCCTTGGCTACTCCTGATGAAGGCTGTCACTCACTCCCTGTGTTGGGATTATTCAGTACAGCAATTCCTCACCTGTCTGGGCTCTTCTGCATCCCCAATGTTTGGTGGAGATGGAGTAAAAATGAACTGTTAGAACGTGAGGAACATTCTAGGGAGGCCCTGTTCACTTGGCAGATGTCTTCAGACACTTGTGGATAGTCATTAAAAACTGGAAATGCTTTGCGTGATGCCAACAGTTATTACTATGACAAGTGACATGTTAAGAAAGGAAATGTTTTTAAAGAACTCTTGTCATATTTCCTCCTATTTTTATGTCTTGATATTTCCAGGAAAAAAATGCTTTATTGAAAACAAGAGATCTATAGGCATGAGAAGATTTTGTTTCTTTTTCAGGATTGCTCTAAAGCCTTAATTGTTGTATTAGCTTAAATCTTTTATCATTCTTGATTGTCAAAGGACTATTCAAATGCATACCATAACAGTGTTGAGGGAACCCAACTATCTTTTCATAATTTTGTAAACAGTATAAGAGAAAGAATAGTCTAGTTAATGACCCCAGACCTACTTTTTAAATTCATTCAAACTAAGTTTTAGAAAATTTAAGATGTTTCTTTTCTGTTCTTTCCTGGTTTACGTATAATAACTATTGTTGGCCTGCAATAGGTCTTTTTTTAGGAGCTGCAACAAAGGCAAATGCTTTTTTGAAAAAAAAAGATACGAAAGCGCATCTGTGTTTATAATGCAATATTTATTAATATGGGTCATGTTACGTTAATATATCTGTACCTGATGGGTATGTGAATTATTTAAACTGAGCATCTGGGCACTATTTTATGGTATTTGAAATAAAATTAATTTTTAATATTCATGTGTAATATGGTCCTCCAAGATGATCGTAGTTTTTAGCTCGAAATAGGAAATAAACAGAAATGTTTGTCCCAGGTCAGAGAAACCAAAAGTCGGGCACAGCCTTTAAATTAGGCTAATTACGTATGCATTCTCATACCATGGTGTTAATGATTTTTGAGTCAGTTTTGACCTTGCTTGCATGCCTGTTCAGGTGCCTCTACCCTGCAATTAAAACTGTTCAAAAATAAAACTGCAACCACCATTTGGCTGACCTCAACTTTCCCCTAAATTTAGAAGCTATTTATATGACCGATAACTTTTCAATTTTTTTTTAATTGAAAGTTTTTCTTAAAGAATTATTTAGACATACAAACTCCAAGTCATAAATTATTGAGCTTTTAAGGATTCTTTTAGGGTGGTTCAGAAAGACAATTTATTTCAATTATATCATTGCTTTGATCATATTCACCCCCATATACTCCCTTCCCCTGCTCCATTCTGCGCTCTCAATCTCTTTCTGTCTCTGTCTCTCTGTCTCTGTGTCTCTGTCTCTGTCTCTCTCTCTCTCTCTCTCTCTCTCTCTCTCTCTCTCTCTCTCTCGTGTGTGTGTGTGTGTGTGTGTGTGTGTGTGTGTGTATGTGTGTGCATGCTGTATAGACAGAGAGTATCTTCATATAATCTGGAACCCAAGAACAAGAAAGCATGACATTTGCCTTTCCGTCCATTTCTTGGACGCTGCCATCATTTTCTTTTTCCCTATGGCAGAATAAGAGAATAAGACTTGTTTGTATACTGATCCCACATTTTCTTCCTTCCTTCATCTGTTGATGGATATCAGTTTGAGAATGGCCTCAGAGGTTTGTGTCTCACTGAGACGCAGCCGCTCAGTGAGATGGCTTTCTGTGGGTCCCAATGATGGTTGTTGGCAGTGGAGGGCCAGGCACTTGGTAGGAGTTTTGGACTCCTGCTCTCAGTTGCACCTGTCTCCAGACTTCCACCCAACTCGGATGGGCTGCCACTGTCTGAACAAAAGGGTGAATTTGCTAATGCATTGCCTTCTTTTATATCCTTTTCCCTTTGGCATTAATTTCCCCCTTTCTGGTGCACATTGGACGAGTTCCCTCTTCTTGATTTGATTCTGAGCTGGACTGACCATAGAGCAGGATCTCACTTTATTCACGGCTGTGAATCACATCTAGCCATTTATCTCCGCTGTCATGCAATTTGCTAATTAGGTCATTTCTCAGGGTAAAGGAAATGAAAAGGCTTTGAAATAATCATTACCTTTTCAGAACAAAGCAACAGCAGTCAAATGCTCTCGCCTCCCTTTATTCCGATGTCTCATACGCCTAGACTCAGAAGTTCAGCTCCTACTGTAGCAGCACCCACATTCCTCCCTTAGCTGGAGAGTGTAGGGCAGCACCTAAGGCTGAGGAAGTTCCCTAAATGGTGATGAGCACATAGTTCTAGCTTACTCATTAATTACACACGTATATTTTCAGGTGCACACACTTGTATGTTTATGTCTGAGGTCAGCAGGTTAGCAGGTCACATCAGATGTACTTTTCCAACTGGTTTTCGCTTGCTTGCTTGCTTGCTTGCTTGTTTGAAACAGGGAGCTTACCAGTTTCTGCTGTCCTGGCTGTCCTGTGATGGTGATGGATGTCACACTTATGTGGGTGCTAAAGTTGTGAACTTGGGCCCTTGTACTTGCTCACCAAGCCCTCTGCCCACTTGTTGGTCTCCAGTGCCTCGGTTTTTTAAAATGACCAAACTAAAAGCATGTGTAAATATATGAAGGAAATATAAAGTAGGAAATATTGAAAGTATCTCATAAAAGGTGTGTGAAAGTATCTCATACAGATGTGTATTTATTTGATAAGTTTCTTTTCTGACCTTTTCACAGATTTAATTATTATTTTACACTGTGTAACAGAAGCTGGCTTCCAGAGCACAGTATCATTGGAGAAAGGGCGAGGTTTCACAGGGCTTTACCTGTGTTGTATAACATTCACAGAAGTCTAGGAAGTACCTATTTTCTACTGATGAGAGTTAGATCTTGTTTGTTGTCAAGAAAGAATGGAAAAGAAGAAGCAGAAGCAGCAGCAGCAGCTCCAGGCTAAAGAAGACAGACCTGATTCTCTGTCCTCTGCCCTGTCAGGTACAAAATAATACAAGAAAGAATCAGGGTTTCAAAAGGTAGCAGGAAGCAACCAAAGTGTGGTCAGTGTTCTTGTCGGACTGTTCGTATTGTCTTCCCAAAGGAAGGCATTCCCTGACCTCTGAACTAGAATCTGAGGCACCCTAGTGAGTCTCCCTCCTGCCCTGGATCAAATAGTTACTACCTGACCAATAGAGCTTAACTGATATTTCTGTATCATTCTGCCTAAATCAAAATAGTTTGCCTTCAGAAGAATCCATGGAACACTTACTAAGATGGAGCAGGCATCTGGTTGCTGACATTTAAGACAGTTATAATTATGCAGAGGGATCGCTGACCCCGGTAGACTTAGAACCACAGCAGAGTGAGCCTAGGAATCTATAACAGAAAGACAGTGGGTGAATCTATTCATGAAGCGACATGCTTTTAAATTATGCAAGGGCTATAGAGATGGATTTACAGGAAACAAAACTGCATAGAAATGAGTGTAAATAAAAGAATATCTATCAGAAGAAGTAGGATGCAAACAAATCAGTTTTGAGGGTGCAATTTGTAGCACCAAGTCCTCATGTTAAAAACGAAGAGTGGTTTCCATAACAGTCCATATGACACAAAAATTAAAAGGTGACTGGGGATATAGCTTAGTTGGTAGAGTCTCTCCTTCTATGCGGGGACTCGGACATACCACTCCAACATGCTTAAGCTGTGCACACGCCAGCAATGCTAACACTCCCAAGGTGGGAGAAGGAGGATTTGAGATCACCCTGGCTGAATCTCAAAAAAGGTTATGAAATTGTGGAAGAAAGGAGCGGTACAATGTAACTCAGGATTCCATTCTCAGCACTGTCCCTCCACCCTAAAAGAAATAAGGATGCAGTGCTGAGGTAGAAGAGCAAAATAAGCCCACAGCAAACGAGAAAGAATAAAAAGCAGAAGTCAGTGCAATCAAAGGCAGGAAAACAATAGAGAAAAATGAATGAAGCATAAATCTGTTTCTTTTGAAAATATAATCAGTTGACAAACCTCTAGCAAAATTGAGAAGGTAATGAGACAATACTACAGACCCTGAAGCCATTGAAAGAATAATATAGAAGAATTTCACACTCATAAATCTGTTGAATAAGAAGTAATAAAATCAATTTGTTAAAATTAAAAACACAGAGGGTACAAGCCACGCTGGGGAATCTGAGTAAGAAAATGGATTGTGCCTGTGTCAGATCCTGGTTACCAACATTGTATGGTTATTCAGAATTATACTGCTGGGGGTAACTGAACGAAGGGTGCTCCAGATCTCTTTCTGTTCCTTACAGCTACATGAATATAAAATTATTGAAATAAAATTTTCAGTTACAAAGGAGAGCTTACAAGGTATTGCTTCAGGCTGAGCCTGTGTTCTTATTCAGGCATTTGGCCTCCGTGTTGTTTTGAGGATTGCATTGCTAGCGGTTTTATGCAATTATATATAATCACACTGCATATGAATCAAAAAGTACCTTTCTGTATGAACAATCAGACCTCTTTATTGTCAAATTGCGCACCCTTGCATTCAACCAACTGGGTTGAAAATATACAGGGAAAAGTATTGAGCATAAGCTGACTTCTTTTGTCTCCTAATTTTCCTCTAACCTTTATAGTTTAACAACTATTTACACTGGGCAGTGGTGGCACATGCCTTTAATCCCAGCACTTGGGAGGCAGAGGCAGGCATATTTCTGAGTTCGAGGACAGCCTGGTCTACAGAGTGAGTTCCAGGACAGCCAGGACTACACAGAGAAACCCTGTCTTGATTCCACCCCCCCCAAAAAAAAAAACAAAAACAAAAACAAAAACCTTTTACATGAAATTTATATTGTATTGATATCACATTTTTTTCAGTTTTTAATATCTATTTGGAACCTTAAACATGATAGAAGTAGAAAAAAATCTCTTCTGAAGTCCTCTATAAAAGGAAATTGTGACAAGTTCCTGATTAGACAGAAACCATTCCATCTCCAAGAGAGAATACTCAGGGTAATTGTGGCTTCACAGGATGAATTAGGTAGTGTTCCTTTTTTTTTCTGTTTTGTGGAATAGTTTGAAGAGTATTGGTATTAGGTTTTTTTTGTAGGTCTGATAGAATTATGCACTAAACCAATCTGGTCCTGGGCATTTTTTTTGGTTGGGAAACTTTTAATGACTACTTCTCTTTCTTTAGAGGTTATATGATTCTTTTAGATGGTTTATCTAATCCTAATTTAATAATACTATGGTCCCTGGTATCTGTCTAGAAAATTGTCCATTTCATTCAGATTTTCCAGTTTTGTTGAATATAAGCTTTTGTAGTAGAATCTGATGATTTTTTGAATTTCCTCAGTTTCTGTTGTTATATTTCATTTCTGATTTTGTTAATTTGGATACTGTTTCTGTGCCCTCTGGCTAAGGGTTTATCTGTCTTGTTGATTTTGTCAAAGAACCAGCGCCTTGTTTTGTTGATTCTTTGCATAGTTCTTTTTGTTTCTACTTGGTTGATTTCAGCCCTGAGTTTGATGATTTCCTACCATCTACTCCTTGGGTATATTTGCTTCTTTCTGTTCTAGAGCTTTCAGGTGTGCTGTTAAGCTGCTAGTATTTGCTCTCTCCAGTTTCTTTTTGCAGGCACTCAAAGCTGAGTTTTCCTTGTAGCACAGCTTTCATTGTGTCCCATTAATTTTGGTATGTTGTTCCTTCATTCTCATTAAATTCTAAAAAGTCTTTAATTTCCTTATTTCTTCCTTGACAAAGTTATCATTGAGTAGGGTGTTGTTCAACTTCCATGTGTATGTTGAGTAGGGCATTGTTCAACTTCCATGTGTATGTGGGCTTTCTGGATTTGTTGTTGTTGTTGCTTTTGAAGAACAGCCTTAGTTCATGGTTATCTGATATGATTCACTGGATTATTTCAATCTTCTTGTATCTGTTGAGGCCTGTTTTATGATCGGATTGATTGTATGGTCAATTTTGGAGAAGGTACCATAAGGTGCTATGAAGAAGGTATATTCTTTGTTTTAAAATGAAATGCCCTGTAGATATCTGTTAAATCTATTTGGTCCATAACTTCTGTTAGTTTCAATGTGTCTCCATTTAGTTTCTGTTTCCATGATCTGTCCATTAATGAGAGTGAGGTGTTGAAGTCTCCCACAATTATTGTGTGAGGTACAATGCATGCTTTGAGCTTTAGTAAAGTTTCCTTTATGAATGTGGGTGCCCTTGCTTTTGGAGCATAGATGATCAGAACTGAGAGTTATTCTTGGTAGATTTTTTTCCTTTTTGATAGCTTTTGGTTGAAAGTTTATTTTGTTTGATATTAGAATGGCTACTTCAGCTTGTTTCTTGGGACCATTTGCTTGGAAAATTGTTTTCCAGCCCTTTATACTGAGGTAATGTCGTTCTTTGACACTGAGATGCATTTCCTGTATACAGCAAAATGCTGGATCCTGTTTACGTATCCAATCTGTTATTCTATCTCTTTTTTATTGCGGAATTGAATCCATTGATGTTAAGAGATATTAAGTAATAGTGATTGTTGCTTCCTGTTATTTTTATGTTTGTGTGGCTATCTTCTTTTGGGTTTGTTGAAAGAAGATTACTTGTTTTTTCTAGGGTATAGTTTCCCTTCTTGTGTTGGCGTTTTCCATCTATTATCCTTTGTAAGGTTGGATTTGTGGAAAGATACGGTGTAAATTTGGTTTTGTCATGGAATATCTTGGTTTCTCCATCTATGGTAATTAATAATTTTGCTGGGTCTATTAGCCTTGGCAGGCATTTCTGTTCTCTTAGGGTCTGTATAACATTTGTCCAGGATCTTCTAGCTTTCATAGTCTCTGGTGAGAAGTCTGGTGTAATTCTGATAGATCTGCCATTATATATGTCACTTGACCTTTTTTCCTTTCTGCTTTTAATATGCTTTCTCTGTTTTGTGAATTTTGTGTTTTGACTGTTATGTGACAGGAGGAATTTCCTTCTGAACCAATCTGTTTGGAGTTTTGTAGGCCTCTTGTATGTTTATGAACATTTCTTTCTTCAGGTTAGGGTAGTTTTCTTCTACAATTTTGTTGAAGACATCTACTGGCCCTTTAAGTTGGCAATCTTCACTCTCTTCTGTACCTATAATCCTTAGGTTTGGTCTTCTCATTGTGTTCTGGATTTCTTGGATATTTTGGGTTAGGAGCTTTATGCATTTAGCGTTTTCTTTGACTGTTGTCAAATGTTTTCTATGATATTTTCTGTACCTGAGATTCTCTCTTCTATCTCTTGTATTCTGTTGGTGATGCTTACATCTATGACTCCTGATCTCTTTCCTAGGTTTTCTATCTCCAGGGTTGTCTCACTTTGTGATTTCTTTATTGTTTCTATTTCCATTTTTAGATCCTGGGTAGTTTTGTTCAAGTCCCTCTCCTGTTTGTGTTTTCCTGTAATTCTTTAGGGGATTTTTGTGTTTCCTCTTTAAGGGCTTCTACCTGTTTACCTGTGTTCTCCTGTACTTCTTTAAGGGAGTTATTTATGTCCTTCTTAATGTTCTCTATCATCATCGTGAGATGTAAATTTAAATCAGAGACTTGCTTTTCTGGTGTATTGGGGTATCCAGGGCTCACTGTGGTAGGAGAACTGGGTTCTGATGTCAAGTAGCCTTGGTTTCTGTTGCTTATGTTCTTGCTCTTGCCTTTCACTATCTAGTTATCTTTTGTGTTAGCTGGTCTTGCTGTGTCTGACTGTGGCTTGCTGCTCCTGCAAGCCTGTGTGTCAGTACTCTTGGGAGACCAGTTCTCTCCTGGGGGAATTTGGGTATGGAGAGCTCAGGGTCAGCTCCAGGGTGCAGACAGAAACTGGAAGGATCCTGGCCCTGGCTATTCCTTGGTTCCTGTGTTCTGATGGCTCTGAGTGGGTCCCTCTTGGGCTAGGAATTTGAGCAGAAGTGGTGGTCTTACCTGTGCTCACAGGTATGTCCACATTCCTGGGAGACCAGCTCTCTACTGTTGGTATTTGGGTATGGAGCATTGTGGCACAGGATCAGCTCTGGGTGCAGACTGAAACTGGAAGGATCCTGTCCCAGGCTGCTCCTCTGTTCCTGTGTCCCAGGGGCTCTGAGTGGGTCCCTCTGAGCAACAGTGGTGGCCTTACCTGTGCTCACAAGCTTGTCAACACTCCTGGGAGACCTGTTCTCTCCCAGTTTATTTGGGTATCATGTTGGTATCACATTTAACAAAACATGATTTAAAGTAATAAGGTGCTTGTATACAAATTATATGCAAATTCTATGCCATCTTTTTAATGATGGATCTTATATTTCTGGATTTAGTATCTAAGTAGGGTTGAACTCTTGGATCAATGCTCTCTCTCTCTCTCTCTCTCTCTCTCTCTCTCTCTCTCTCTCTCTCTCTCTGTCTGTCTCCCTTCCTTCTTACATTGAAAATATGTAAATATATGAATAAAGAGGAATATATAAAGAAATGTATTTTTCTACTTCTTTATTGCCGGTTATTAGTATTAAAAGTTTTGACTTGTTTTCTTTTTTTCCTTTCTGATATTCAAGGAGAAAGGCTTTTGTTTCTCTCACATGGTTAGAAGGTTCCATTAAGTATTGACACTTGAAGTTGCTAAAGTCTCATAACCAGGCTTGTCCTGTTAGATAGGACTGTACTGACATGGGTAATATGGCTGTCACAGCAGACATTGTGCATTTTATAGAAGTGGGAATTTCACATGCCTTGTCTTCTCATATAACCACAGAACTTGCTTGGGCAAAATGGTTTGTTCACTGTGAGGATGTTGAAGTTGACTGTTGGATAAAAGGGATTTTTTAAAAAAAAGGACTCTGCTGCTCAGCGTTGAGATATATTCTTTATTTCTGGCTCATATTTTATTCTTCCCAAGTTTTGACTTTTGCTATGTATTCTGCCTGCAATGGGATCACTGGGTCTTAATGGGCCTTAAGAAGGAAGGATTAAGAGCACTGGTTTCCAGTGGTCTTGGGTTCCATTCCCAACAACCACATAGTGCACAATCATCTCTAGTGGGATCTGATACCCTCTTCTGGCATGCAGGTATACATGCAGAGAGCACTCATATATATCAAATAAATACTTACTACAATGCAATCTTACTATTGCTGCGATGAAACACCATGATCAAAGGCAACTTGGGTTTATTTCACTGTTCCATATAACAATTCATAATCAAAAGCAGTGAGGGCAAGAACGTAAGAAGGGCAGGAGCTGATGCAGAGGCCATGGAGGGGTGCTTCTTACTGGCTTGCTTCCCCTGGCTTGCTCAGCTTGCTTTGTTACAGAATCCAGAATGACTAGCCCAGGGATGGCACCACCCACAAT
Source organism: Apodemus sylvaticus (assembly GCF_947179515.1). Taxonomy (NCBI): domain Eukaryota; kingdom Metazoa; phylum Chordata; class Mammalia; order Rodentia; family Muridae; genus Apodemus; species Apodemus sylvaticus. The sequence goes on along the minus strand of NC_067493.1, from coordinate 25,209,043 downwards.
GGGCCAGACCCTCTCCTATCAAAGACTAATTTTTTAAAATTGCCTTTAGGCATTTTTTTTAAATTGAGGTCTCCTGCTTTCAGATAACTCTAGTTTTCTTGTGTCAAGTTGACATAAACATAGTCAGCATGGGGGCTCCTCTCTATTCCCGGCCATGGGGAACGGATAATGTCTGGGCCTAAAGAAGCCTGGAGGACCCAGGCAGTGTTGCTGGATGGAGAAAGGACAGAACAGGGGAACGATTGGGGCATTTCTGTGCCGTGCATGGCCAGCACCTGTTCTGGGCTGTCTGTAGTCATTCCCACAGTTGTCATGATGTAACCATGATGTTTAAGGTGATCCTTGTGATAGCTTTTGATTTCAATAAAATTTGACCTTTCATTTGACCCCTCTCCTAGAGTGGATTATCATCATTATCAAACATTCTGCAAGCTGGGCCTAATGGCTCCTGCCTGTGATCCCAGCACTCCGAAGGTGGAAACAGGAGCTTGCTGAGAGTTTGAGACCAGCCTTGGCTACTCTGCGAGTTCAAACATGGCCTTGGCTACAAAGTGTTACTGTCTCAAGCAGCCAAGGAAATAAAAGGCACTCCCGAGAAACAGCACTTGAGAAGAAACATTTAAATAAACAGTATTTTTTGTATGCTATAAATATGTATCTTACTAAATAAAAATGTACCTCACTCCAAAGGCATTCATTTTTCCCTATTCTATTCAAGGTCACATCAATAAGTTTGACAGAAGCCTTTTGACAATGGCCTTTCGAAGGTATAAGCTGAACATTTTAAAATTTTCCAGTTGTTTACAGAATATATTCTTTACAACTTAAAGCATGAAAACCGAAGGAAAATCGAAAGCAAGCGAGCTCCTGTTGGAAGCAGTTTCCTCGGAGCCGTTTGTAACTCAGACGGCGAGCCTAACTATGACAAATATTTTTATTATTGTAAAAGCAATACGTACACCTGGAAACACAACCCCGGTGTAGACAAGCGACCCTCACAAGGATTTTAGAATTGAGTAGCTTGCCAAAATGCTGTCTGGCTGTATAGCTCACCACCACAGGAAGCTTCCGTGTGAACAAAGCCACAGACTCTGTAAAATAGTAGCTGTGAGTGTTGTCCACTCTGTTAGCCATCATGGTTGTCTGTGAAGATCCATAGGGAGTGAACGGGCTTATGTCCATCTCCAGGAAAAAAAACCTTTATTGTCCAAGAATTTTCATGCCTTTTCCTCTTCCTTTTAAGTGTTGATTTAGTGCCAGGACTCTTAGAAGTTCAGCTCCTTCCTTTCCAGATGTGCTCATTCATCCTGAATCCTTCCTGCCCCATCTTTGCTTCAGAGTCCTGCACTTGCTTTACCTGGCTGGAGCCCGTCAGGTCTGCCAGCTCACTGCACATCCGCCCAGAATTCCTAAAGAGTCTCCAATTGTAAACATTTGAACTTCATAGCACAAATGAAGCCGATGCTGCGATTTTTCTTCTTTTGAAATAAACACCAAACAAAACCAAGAGCGAGTGAACTTAGTATCTGCAGACAGTGGGAGATCTCACAGGGGCTAGGGTTATGTTTTCTTAACCCCTTACTCCCCAGCTCTGGGCACACCGATCTACACTCAGTAAATGTCTCCAGGTGATTGATGTAGAAAGAACTTAAAAAGTCCTGAGCTCTCAGAACTTGGAAGACCTGGGGCCGACTGGTATCGGCAGAAGAGAGAAATGGACAGCCCCGGGAGACTAGGGAGGACTTGCACAGTAGCCTGCCACTGCCTGGCTTTGAAGTCTGCTGTTTTATCTTCAAAAACTCATTCAGGGGCTGACTTTGCCTTCATATTAGGAATGTTTGTTTTATCAGAAAAATTGTTTTAAATGGTATTCATCATAACATAATATGCTTCTTCAGAATGTGTGGAAGGCCTCCAGCTAGCAGATCCCTGGGGGGCCTTGTTTTGCTTCTGAGAAACACAAGTGTCCAACTAATGACTTTCTGTGGAAGCACCGTTGGTATGTGGCTGCCATCCAAGTGCATACTCCCCCAGCACCTCTCTTCTCTGTCCCTCCTCTGTCCCTCCCTCTTCTCACCTTTCTTTTTCTTCCCTTTCCTTTTCCTCCCATTTGTCTTTTTCTCTTTTCCATTCATGGAGACTGGATCAGGGCCAGCATTCTCTGAGCATGCCCCTTACCAACCTAGCAACATGCTTGAATTTACCTTAATTTCTTTTTTTTCTTTAAACAGCTCTGCCCTTGCTGTTTACCTGGACTGTGTGGGGAGTGTAGATCCTGAGTCTTCCTTGGTCCACTTTTTCTTGTAATACTTTGTATCCAGTGAATTTGGAAAACCTCTCAACCGTGTAAGGAGAGGGTATCCCAAATTCAGTCACTTTTTACCTGCTGCTTCCATAACTTGGCTGGTTGTATGCATCGACCGGCCTTTAAAATGGTACTCTTGCATCAGTCCTGGTCCCCGGAAGCACGCATCCTCCATCTCCACCCGAGTTCTCTGCCCATGACCCATACACTGCTCTCCTTCTCTATCACGTGTGACCTCCTTGTAGCTGGTCCTACCTTCCTGAACTGCTGTGCTTCAGGGGGTGACATTTCTTTCTCCCCTCTTTCAGAATAGGCTTTTCTTTATTCAGAGAGTGGCCAGCTCCGGGGGTTCCCCCATGGATGTTTATCCCAAGTTCCATTTTCAGTGCGGTTTCCATTCACCCTAGCTGAGTTTTCACTCACCAGCCCCTGCCCCAGAGCTGCCTCCATTGCTAGTTTGTTTTTCTTTGCACACTGCTAACATGTTTTACATGTCAAGCATGGCTCCCCACGCCAAGCTGTTGTTGTGTCCTTAAGTGTGGTGAGAGGGTTCCTTGCATGCAAAATACACATCCGAGGACCTTTGCTGATCCCTGTCTCCACTGTTTTCTGCTGCTATCATCTCTCTTCTGTGCACCACACTCTTCTTGGCTCCCTCTGGCCACATCCTCATCTTTATGTCTACTTCTAGGCTTTAGGATTGTCCACTAACTCTGTGTGAGAAATACCACTCCCCTGAGTGTCTGTCTGCCATGTAGCTCAGGTTGGAGCCTTGTAGAGACAGGATCCTTTCCATCCCAGAGTCTCTCACTCCTCCACGGTGCAGATGTGTTAGCCTGTTACTATAGTAGGCATGGCCAACGGTGGGGATGTTGCAGGACTAAATTTATGGTGATCGGCGCTAACCAGGGCGTTTGGTAATTAGTTTTCTAAGTGGTGGTTGCTGTCATGCATTAAAAAGTACTCAGTCATTGTTTCTGAAGTGACCTGGGTCCCCACATTTGGATTCAGTTACTTGGCTTACTTCCTCCCTGTGTGGCTTTCACTCGGCTCTTACATTTGCTTCCTGAAGCTTCAGGAGGTACTATCAGATGCCACACTACAAAAGGTCTGTGCTTCCCCTCCACTACACGGTGTCTCCAACAAGCAAGCTGAGTAAGTCTCTCTGGTTATGGATTATTTATAGGGTTGTAAGTTATGAATATTTTATATGCCTTTCAACGTTTTCTTTTTAAATTCACACTTCCTTCGTTTTCTCATTAAAATAAAGTGGACTAGATTAACACACTCAGTAGTGAGTTTACCCACAGTGAACATCTCGGGTCTGTGCTGTGCCAGCCTGATGGTTTGTGCCTGTGCTCTGGTTAGGACAGATGCCTTGTGTCCACCAGGTGCCTGCCTGGGAATCTGTGCAACATCTTTATGAAAAGACTCCAAGTGGGGTCAAATTCCATTGCCAGCCATTCAGAATGTACTTTGTACTTGCCAAAATAACCTGCTAGCCCACTTTGACCCCCTACCTTTAATAAAGCACCCCCCCCCCGTTTCTGCTCATCACAGGAAATACTTAGACATATCATCTCTAAATCTACAAGCAGGTGTCAAAGTTCAGTGACTAGCTAACCCACATTAGCTTTGGGGAAGTGTAAAAGCTAGAAGCTAGATGTGGAAGCCAGGAGCTAAGAGAAGCCTCTGGAAACCCTGGGCCAGTACTGGCAGCCAGAGCTTCTGTGGGCAGAGAAGAGGACACCTGCAGCATGAGGAGGGCAGCCAGGGGCGACTGAGAGTCTAGGGAAAAGCTTTCTGAGAGCAGGTTTTAACGTTGTGCCAAGATGTGCATCGAGGTGCATTGGCATCAGTATCCCCAGCTGTACGGACCTGATGAAGCTCTCCTCGTGAAGACTGTGTAGAGGGATGGGGTGTGGCTCAGTTGATAGAGTGCTTGCCTAGGGTGCATGAAGACTTGAGGTCCATCCCCAGGACCAAGCCAACAAGCTGTGCTGATAGACTCCTGTAACCCAGCGACGGGATGGTAGAGGCAGAGTGTGAGGAGTTGAAGGTTGTCTTCAGGGACATAAACAATGATGAAGACAACAGTGACTGTGTGGAAACATTGGGAGAGAGCACTCCAGTGTGACAACCACAAGCAGTGAGCTACAGGAGAGGAGGTCCTGCTGCAAACGATGTCTATGACCAAAGGAAGGTGAGAGCACATGCAAGAGAGCCCAGAACCACTCGACTGTTTGAGCGTTCTTCCTTGGAAGGGAAGTCGGTGGGTCTTGAGGGGAGGGGAGATGAACAAACATAAGGATGGCCCTGCTGGGCAGGCCTGGGAATTCCAAGTAAACTGGAAGTGTACCCTTTAAACCCACAGAAGGAACCTGACGCATGCATTAAAAATGGAAGCAAGGAGGAAAAAAAAAGAGAGGAACAGAAAACGAAGATATAAACTCCTAATGTTGCAGTGATGCGATAGGAGCTAATCTCAGACCTTGTCTTATAAATAAATAAACAAGTAAACAAACAAGTAAGTAAATAAAACATATATGAACCAACAAGCAGTAGAGACTTCAATACATAATAACGAACAAAACGAAGTGTTAGATATTCATAAAGGAACACCAAGACACGAACCTATGACCAATCGGGTCACATGGTGTACCCATGATACATGGGTATGAGTCAGTGCACACCTGTAATCCCAGGACTCTGAAGGCTAAGGCAGGAGAGTAATTAATAGACTCTGCTGTGGTCCAGGTTACACTGAAAAATATTGTCTCCAAACAAAAGAAAATAGGAAGATAGGAAGTATCTGTAATACAGCCCGGAGCAGCATGCAGCGGTCGTAGTGCTTCATGCACGGGGTCAGCTTTCTCTGAGGATCCCCTAACCCTCTGCTCTAAAGCCGTCGATCCTGCAGCTCAGGTCTGAGGGGAGGGGGAAGATGGGCGGCATGGCTGAGGGGAGGGGGAAGACGGGCAGCATGGCTGAGGAGCTAAAGCTTCTCCCAGTCTTCAAAAACCGCATACTTAAAAACAAAATATTTACGTGTGGGGCTCATATGAGATGAGAATCAAAATCATATTCATGTCAGAGAAGGAGGCTCAATAATTTCCCAGAGATGAAAATGATATCTACTAGAGGATTCTTTTGATACAGTACAACACGAAAATTACTAGCCAAGTGACAGTCCTACTACTCTTGTGCCTGCACATTAAGTAATGCTCAGTAACCCCTTGGGTTAAAAAAAAAAGAGGGAAAATGAAATTATAGTATTCTCAGAATGAAATCAAATGAAAATACATGTCAGAACTAGGAGTCTGATTCAATCAGTGCTTAAAGGGTGGTTACGCTCTGTGTACATGTGCAGTAAGGACACATTTAAAATATGAAACAAAATGTTCGTACGAATAACAAGGGAGGCCCCTCACACAAAAGAAAAAAAGGTAGGAAATAAATAATGAATGTTAGTGCAGAAGCAATGGTGGCAGGAAAATGTTAACTGACCGGTGTGGATGATGTAAGCCAGGCTCTTACATCATCCATACTTGCTCTTTGAAAGCTAAGTACAGTTGACTGGAAGATAGGCTAGAATAAATACGGTGCAGTGCCGAAGAAGTTGTTCTGGACCAATGGTTCACAGGCTTCCTGACATGGCAGGCCTTCTATACAGTTCCTCATGTTGTGCTAATCCCAACCATAACATTATTTTTGTTGCTACAGTAATTTTTTTTACTGTACATAAACAGTACAGATGTGGTTTACTATACATAAACAGTATTCTCATACTGTTTATGAATAGTAATGTATGTATCTGTGTTCCCAGTGGTCTTAGTAGACACTTGTTTAGCATCCGAAGGGCTCGTGACCCACAGGTTGAGAACCACTGTTTTAGACCAAGCGCGGTCCAAATGATTTAAGGACTGCTGGGACGGACGAGCATGTGCTGATCCATGTGGGTGGAAGTGACATGCAATGAATATGCACGAAAAACAGACAATGTTGGAACTCTTATAAGAAGAAATTACACGAATAGATCTACACATTGAACAGAAATGGAGATAGAACCAAAAGAGTGCCCTAATCAAAGACCCCAGGGATAATCTGTATAGGCAAGTCTACCAAACTCTTAAGAAAGAATCAATCCTTATCAGTTGCCAGCTATTCCATACAGAGAATAGGAAAGTGTCATGCTTGTTCAATAAGGCTACCGAAACCTTGATCAGAAAGTCTGCTACTGAAGTACTGTACGTTAAAAGTGACAGAAACCTGGCTATCTCAAGCGGTCCTGCAAAAGCAAAATTCAGCCCCTGTTTAGGATTCCGAGGAACTGCATACCTGACAAATTAGAGTAGAGAACTTCCTTAGAGGTTACATGCCAAGAAGCTATCAAAAATCAGACTTAATGGAGAAACTTTAGGTAGCCATTACTTCTAATATTGGCATCCAGTTAGTATACTGATACCAATTACTCTGGTGGACAGTGAATTTAGATTTTACAGTGTAAGGATACAGTATTGTGGCTCAGATATCTGAAGATGGGAAGATTAGAGAAGAATGTTTGGGGTGGAAGATGAGTATTAAGATCACACCCTATCGTTGCTATAGTCTAGAGCACAGAATTGCTTCTGGTGTTACATTCATTACCAGATGTCTCTCCCTTCCACACACAAGTAGAATAACTATGTGCTGGAGTCTGAGTTTCAGCCACACAAACTCAAGTGTATTTCTAGGCTTGCTTTCCACCATCCATTGGAGTAGGGAATTGGCTTTCACTCTATCTCCATCTTCCAGTTCCCTGGAGAGTACATTCAATTGATAGATCCTAATATATACCTGGAAGCTTAGCTACAAGGGAACCTGGGAAATGTAGTTCTCCCTACTTAGAAATAGTCAAATGGAAGTAGAGATGAATGAAGTCTAAGGGATTCATCTAAAGTATCTACTACATATTTTCTGTAACATCTACTTATTTGGCCAATGTTCTACAGGAAAAAATCAGAAGGTCTAAGGATTAAAGGCAATGATAGTTATAATTGTTGATGGATAATATGGTCATCATAACCAATGCAATTGGAAAACTGATTGCTAGAATGAACGAATGAACATGGTACCATTTGCTCATTTTCAACTCACAAGAATCAGTGTCAGGACTCAGGACATTGCTTACTGGTGCAGCAATTGCCTATCAGGTTCAGGCTTCAGTTTCATCAAAAAGCAAAATGTAAGTTGACACTTGGGGGCTAGAGAGAAGGCTCAGCAGGTAAGAGGGCTTGCTTTTCTTCCAGAAGGCCATAGTTTGTTTCCCAACATCTATGTTTGGTTGTCTACAGCTTGTTGTAGTTCTGATACCCTGTTCTGGCCACCATGGGTACCCACACAAAGGATATACACAAACAGACACATAAAAGTAAAATTATAAGAAGAATGTTATTTCTAAATTTTAAAAATGTAATAAAACATAAAATATCACTCAGTGGTAATGAAAACTATATTGTATTCATGAACCACAATACATAAATCTTAAACAGAAATTCTGATTGAAGACAAAGATTTACTAAGTTATTATCCTGTGAATAGTGTTATAAAGGCATGGTTTTTGTCCAAATCAATCTTTAAAATTCAGTCTCAGGCTCTTGCTTGATATTTTATTTTATTTTTAATTAATTATTTATTTATATCCAAATGTTGTACCCTCTAGCCCCCCTTCCAGAGTTCTTCACCCCATTCCTCTCCCATTCTTTGCCTCTGAGAGAGTGCTCTCCCCCACAGAGATCCCCTTTTCAGGGCCATGATGTCTCTACAGGATTAGGTGTATCCTCTCCCACTGAGGCCCAAAAAGGCATATGGGCATATCCTCTGCTACATATGTGCCAGGGTCCTCAGAACAGCCCATGTAAGCTCTTTGGTTGGTGCCTTAATCTCTGGGAGCTCCCAGGGCAGTTCTAGACTCTTATCTCTATTTTTAAAAAAACTCAATAAACTTGTGAAAATCATAGGGAAACTGATTTGATATCCGAATCACAGATGCAGATGTCTATCCACAGAATGCTTCTGTAACAGATGCAAATAGATGACTGACCAATCTGTGTTCAAAACTTTGTGAAGTGGGCTTAAGAGAGGGCTCAGAGCTTAAGAGTTTGTTGCTCTTTCAGAGGGCCCATGTTCAGTTCCTAGCACCATGGTGGTTCACAACTATCCATAAGTTTCAGGGGATCCAGCACCCCCTTCTGACCTCTGAAGGTACCAGGCATGCATGTGGTGCACACATACATACAAATTAAATACTTTCACACATAAAAAAAATCTTGAAAAACACAGCAAATACCATGAGACAACTGAAAGACATGAAAGAGATTGTAACACATGAGGAAAAAATTAGAAAGGTTTGAGCATGTCATTCACACAGGCCACGCAGCATGGGACAAACTCACTAGTCAGAGAAGGAACTGCAGCAGCAATACAGTCATTCTTCTCTTGCAGTGGTGATGGGACTTTGGGTATACTGGAAACTAGTCTAGACTGTCATTGGTATGAGCACTGGTCGACTCTCACCCCTCTAGTCATGTGTCCCAGGATATTTCCATAATCAAATTAGTGACGCATATGAAGTAGTAACTGAGCTAGCAAAATAATCTCTAGGGGCATGGAGATCATGTGACATCTAGTTGAGTGAAGCATGATGGGAGTCCACAAGACAACACCAGCAGGGACTGTAGCAGGTTGAGAACAATACTACGGCATTGTTTACTGAGCTAAAAGTGCATGCATGGCTGAGACATCTTAATTTAAATGTCATCTCAATAGGTCTTGGCATTTAGGCTGAGTAGACAAAGTTCTTGTTCTGGTGGTACTAAACAAACAAAAATGGCAGTAATTAAAATGCATTTGCCATGGCCTCAGGTGAATGCCTCAGATGAGGGTTAAGTTGGCTTCAAAGGCAACCCTCTGTGCTCAGCCTCTCGTCACTGGTGCAGGCTTGCACTCTTCCTTTGTGTCTTTCCACACGTAGTGATGGCCGACTTCGGTGGATCTCCTTTTCTTCGTATTTGGGTCCTATCTGAGGGGATGAGTTTGCATGCCTGCCCATTCACTAGCTGTGCCAGCTCCTTGGTGGGCCTCTCAACATGGAGTTCCTTAAGAGATTTGCCATCTGAGCTAATGCCACAACAGTACATGGATCAGTTCACCCAGTGTTAGTCTTTGGTTGTCAACCACCCTAGACAGCTCTGGTACACCCTGGCTCACTCCCTAGTAGCCTTCCAGAGGGAAATAACTTTGTCTTGTCCTTCTCAGCACTCCCATCAGCCACTGCAGTGATAGTCATGATCCCTCTGTGCATTACAACGCATGCACCCTGTTCCTGGGATGGTAGGATTCTTCTCATCAGTCCCTATAGGTTTGTGATTCCTAACTGTTTACCATTTAAGCCCCTCCTCTCATTGCCATCTTGCATAGTCTTATATCATTAGAATTTCTGCTGCCATGGTAAAGAACAGACCTCTGGTGAATGTCACCGTTGTAATTTATGATCTACATTTAGAGACACAAAGGATGGCGCTTGGCTAGCTAACTAGCGAGGATTTTCCCACACTGGTGTCATCATGGGTACTATCTGTAATGGATAATGTTGGCCACCAGAGCCTGTCTAACACCCTACAAATTCCAGCAAGGTTTGCTTCTGCATTTGTGCATATTTCTATTTTATGTTGTTAATAAATAGAAAATATTGTCCCAAAGGAATTATAATCCAGTTGATTTAGTGTCTTTTTCCACTGTACAAATAAACATTTATTTTGAGTTTATGATATTGCTGGATATTTACTGTGGCATATGTTTTTTTCCTAGCACCATATTACCGTTGGTGGTTGTCTGGACCTTAATATCCTTATCTGAAAAATTAATGAGTCTATATTTTAGACATATACTCCCTTAAAATTTATAACTTGCTTGGTTTTAAAATGCATTTAGATTTAGTGGGAAAGTTGGGATATTAAAAACAAGCAGGTGAGAAGTAGGAGAACGGGGAAAAGACAACGTGTTAGAAGCAGCGCGAGGCTGGCGGAGAAGTGCCCAGAGCCTGTTCTCCATGCTGCACCATTTAATGGCTGACAGGAATGGGAGCCAAGCCACACACAGCCAGTATCGGGTCATCAGGTGAAGCCACCTTTGGGAATCATAACCATGTTTGGGCCTCTTTTTTCTAGAGAAGAGTGTTATAGAGGGTTCAGCGACTTCATGACTCACAAATTACCCATGGGCCCCTCAGCATAGCTCCGAGGAGGCCATTGACGTCATCTTTTGCCCATGCAGATGAATTTATCTGATGGGTAGAAGTTTGTGTAGCTACATTGCATGGTTTGCTATGCCTGGGGGTTAGGCCACCACCGTATGTCCATGATTCCTTATCTGGTATCCTTTCTGGTAAGACCAGGGAGGCAGCACCAGCAGTTCGTCCTCTGCCACCATGAACTGAGTGTGAAGGAAAGGGCTGGAGAGATGGCTCCGTGGTTAAGAGCACTGCTCTTCTGAAGGTCCTGAGTTCAAATCCCAGCAACCACATGGTGGCTCACAACCATCCTTAATGAGATCTCATGTCCTCTTCTGGGGTGTCTGAAGATAGCAACAGTGTACTTACATATAATGAATAAATCAATACATCTTAAAAAAAAAAAAGATTTTCTCATCCAGTAAAATCGGTTAGCTTTGGAAGAAGACTTTGGTCTTAGACTTGCTAGAGGTTATTCCTGGCGACAAGCAGTTGGGATTGCTGTGTCTACCTCAGGCTCACCCCTGCCTCCAGGAGTCACTGTCCCACTCCCTTTCCCTTCTGTGACCCACTCCTTGGGACCATTCTTTTATTATCCTCTCTTCCTCTCAGTCCTGTCAGAAGCAGCAGCCTCCTCATTTGAGAGAACGGCATGCGAGACCTCCGTTCCCACCAGCATCCCTGGCTGCTTGGCTCCTCGGGTAGCAACCTCCCTGGACCTTCAGGCATCACATAATGGATGCTTCAGTTTTTCCCAGCCACTTCCCACCCCTTGGCAGATGACAAGGTTTCCCATGGAATCTCTCCCCAGAACATGTCTAATTCTGTCTTGTCTGTGGAGACTTCTTGTTTTCTAATGATAGGTTAATCTATAACAATGCGATCGTTACCTTGTGTCACAGTCACAGATGGCTGTGGCCCGGCTGTGTCCCACAGCATCACAGAGCGAGGCATGGAGAGCCTGTGCAATTTGCTGCGCTGATGGCTCCCCGAAGGCACTTCAAGCTTTGCTCCACAAAGTACTTCCTTTTAACACAAATTAATGTTCTTTATTTTGCTCGGTGATTTTTGTCAATATATAAGTGCTCAGAATTCATTACGGTCACAGTAGCTTGCTCACTCTCCACGCGTGCGTCTTTAATCTGGGATGATTTATGTGTTTACTGTCTGTAGCAGGGATTTTTCTGTCAGGATATGTGCTAAGTTATTTGTAGGTACAATACATTTGCATCATGTTTTCACTCGGTATTAATATTTTGTGTTTTCCTAAACTGTATTGACTTGACAAAATTAAGATCTTCCAATTGCAATTTTTGCTTTTAAAAGTCTAGATTTCTCTCCTGTTGCTTAATTTGCGGTTGGCGGATCAAAGTTGATGACTTACTTAACTGTGATGCTGTAGTATGAAAATATGAATGTGTGAGGTATCTTGAATATTTTATATTAACAACACGGAATTTTAGCTTTGACTCTGTTGTATATTGTACATGAGCTTTGTGATTGAGGGAGAACATTTTTGGTTTTTAGGTTTTTATAAATTTGTGTGTATGTATGTGTGTGTGTGTGTGTGTGTGTGTGTGTGTGTGTGTTCGTAAGGACCAGCGAACAATATCAGTTATATTCCTCATTCTCTTTTTTGAGACAGGGTTTTGGGTTTCTTGTTGAGCCTGGAACTCACTGGTGGGCTAGGCAGGCCAGCCACCGAGTCCCAGGGCTCCTCCTGTCTCCAGTTCACAGCTCTGGGATTATAGCTATGTTGCCTTCCCACTTGGCCTTTTCCTTTTCATGGATGCCTCTGGAGATCCGAGCACAGGTTCCCCTGCCCTCAACCCATCCTGTTCTCTTATTTACCTGCAATTTTGTGAGGTTCACTTGTGAATCAGTGCCCGACTGCTGGCGCCTGGCCATCAGGTGTGCACTTTAAACAACATCCTCTGATCTGCAAGAAAGCGATGACTTGTGCCACTAACAGTGTGAGGCACACTCACTGTGTACTAAGCTCTGTGAATGATCTGAAGGCTAAGTCAGGTACTGGTTTAAAGTAATTCAGATTCTTTGCTTTTTCTATTGCCTTTCCAGACATTGAATTAGCTTGGTGGTATTTTAAGAATTTGGATAAAGTAAGGTGTCTTGAATGAATGACAATCATAGCACCTCCCCCCTACAAAAGATCTCAGTAGAGGGGACAGGGAGGGGGCATCTGTTTGGGATTAGACTGTTTTAGCACCACCCTCTCAGCAAAAGAATGGACATGATCTTTATGGTGGGTGTGAAGACCTGGGCTTGGCTTCGGCAGCTTGTTAGACTGGAGAGATTTTTCTATGTCCAGCTGAGGGGTTGGGGGCAGACAGTAGGAGATGGCAGGAGTCTCAGAAAGTACACAGGTTAAATGAGATAAACGTGTAACTGTCCCCACAGATTTGCACATGCTGTGGGAACTTTGTAAATGGTGGCCTGCATGTTGATGCATTGCTTTGCTTTGGTGAATTTACTCAGGGAAGACAGGTGGCCTGTGTAATGATGTCTGTAATGTGACAGACTTGCAACTAGAGATAGCACTTAATATGAACCGCACAGCCCTTTCATTGCTCTCATAGGACTTTTACTTAGTGAGGGGCTTTAGATAAGTATGCCCACTAAACAAGGGCGTGGTGAAAACTATAGGTTACCATGGAAATACGTTCCCCTTAAGAAGGGGATCAGGAAAGAATTTGCATTTGGAAGGGTACATGAGCTGAAGGGTAGGTAGGAGCTGGCTTAGGAAGCAGGTCAGGAGAGGGGGATATTGCCTTGGACAATGGGAATATCATCTGTGACTACCCAGAAAGGACATCCTGAGAATTTGAATACACATCCCAGGCAGATCCCCGGCCTGGCATGGTAGTCAGTGTCTCTGGTCTGGCTTTGAGAGAATATGGTATGCTATAATCTGAGGAAACATTGAATCAATGTCTCTGATCTTAGAACAGACAGTGGGCTGAGATGCTTGAGACACTGCAGAGAGACTGAGACATCGGTGCAGACTGAAAGTCAGCAAGGAACTCACCTTGAGTAGCTGTGGGCTGCGCAGGCAGAGGGATGCAAATGTCCCCACACAAGCATGCCTGGTGTCTAGGCAGGAATGGGGCTGGCAGAAGGACCCAGGAAGGCAGGTGTTAGGGATCCAGTGACACTGAGGCTGGACAGCAGAAGCAACTGTCCACATGAGAGCACAGCCTCTGAAGGCACTGTGTGGAACCCCTGAGTCCTGGAGCACCTTTTCAGCCACACCTGGCACCCGCTCAGTGGCCACTTCCTCTAGGCTGGCTTTTGAATACTGAACCCAATAATCAGAAGATCTTTTCCTGGGGAGTTGAATGAACTCTCCTGATTAGCTCAGAGGCCGGAGCTCAGCCAGGGCTGCTGTGGCCGAGGAGTGTGGAGATGATTTCCACACTTTCTTTTCTGTGGCATGCTGAGAAGCAACCAGCAACCCCACTGTTCTTCTGTTTTATTTTTTCTCTCCTATCCTTCCAGTGCTCATTAACAAAAGAGGGGGAAAAAAAGGAAAGAAATTGAATATAATTAAGCAAAACCTAAATACCATGTTTGTCATCTCCTCCTGTGGATTCATCATTTCTACCTGTACTTATTGAATGTTTGCAAAAGGCAGGGTTGGGTTTTCAGAGTTCTTCCTGCAGCTGCCACTTTCATTTTGGTTGGAAGATGGAGAATTCCTGGGAGCTTTGATAATGTTGATAGACTTGGCTTCCGAAGCTTGGGGTCAGCTCTCTATCCATAGTGGATTTTAGCCACCTCCGGTTTGAGCATGGTTTGTGAATTGCTACTTCCACTGCGGCCAACAGAGGCCAGAACCATGATTTGTATTAAGCGTGATCACCAGCCAGCTTTCTGACTGGTGTTTGTGCTAAAGTGGGAAGCATTCCAGACTGGTGCCCTCGGTGCTGCTGTGGACAATGCTAGGTCCCCTCGGTGCTGCTGTGGATGGTGCTAGGTTCCCTCAGTGCTGCTGTGGATGATGCTAGGTCTCTAGTGCTACTGTGGATGATGCTAGGTTCCTAGCGCTGCTGTGAATGATGCCAGGCCCCCTGTTTCTATTGTGGACGATGCTAGGTCCCCTCATACTGCTGTGGATGATGCTAGGTCCCTGGTGCTGCTGTGGATGATGCTAAGTCCCTGGTGCTGCTGTGGACGATGCTAGGTCCCTCTTGGTGCTGCCGTGGATGATGCTAGGTCCCCCTTGGTGCTGGTGTGGATGATGCTAGGTCCCCCTTGGTGCTGCTGTGGATGATGCTTTTCTCAACCAGTGATTTTTCCCGTTTCTTGAAGCCAACCTGGGGATGTGAAGAATAGATGGCACATGATACTACTTGGCCCATGAAAACCAGAAAGAAGTATTCCACTTACGGTCTCAAAACAGGGCTGGGGATATGGCTTAATCTGGCAATTTTCTTCTCTCAACAAGCATAAGAACCCAAGCTTGATCCCCTGAGCCCCTGTAAAAATCAGGTATGGTGGAGAGGGCTTGCAGTGCTGAGGGAGCAGAGATGTGGATCTCTGGCTTGCTGGCCAGCCATCCCAGCTCAGGTAACTTCTAGGCCAGTGAGAGACCCACCCTTAAGAGACACACTGGCTAGAACCTGACTAAGACACTGAGGTGGACCTCTGCCACCTCACCCATGCACACATACACATGCACCTGTGTATATGGACATGTGTGCACATATACACACATACATGAAAGACAATACATAATGGTCCCAAGGATCACTGACTGCAGAGTTGGTGTCTGAGCCTGTGACACCCTGAGTGAGCCACCTTTCTATAGAGTGCAGGCCGGTTACTCTCCGAGTGGCTCGTGCCAGTCTTGTCAGCTTGCTTGTGTCACTGCCTTACATTCATGACAACTCTTAGAATCTGCCCTTTGCTTTGCATAGGGCAGAGTCTTAGCTCTGAATTGATGTACCTGTCCTAGCCCAGGCTGCCATGACAGAACACCATATAGACTAGGGGGCTTCAGCACAGACGCTGACTTCCCAAGGTTCCGGGGACTGCCGGTTCCCTAACCAAGGCTGCCTTTTCTTGTCATGAAGCTCCCAGTCTTCTCTCCAGCCCTCTCTCATGATTTTTTCTCTTCTCAGATGCATGAGAGAGGGCTAGAAGCAATCCAGTGTGTCTTAAAAGGCCCCTAAATCCACCCTCTCATAGGCATATCAAGCCCTAATTATTGTCTGGAGGTCCCATTTCTTAGTGCTACCACACTGAGGGTGGGATTTTCAACAGATGAATTGGGAGTCACATGCGAATGTGCAATACCTTGCCACACTTATTTGACTTAAAGGATACGTTGGTACATTTTCTGGGGGAATATGGGTACACACGTGCTTTTGTATACAACATGTGCACCCCTCCCCCACACACGTGGATGCATAGACACATGTGAGTGCATGCACATACATGCACACTAGTGTGATTTCAGCTGGATTTTAATTGTTTTTCAAGATCAAGGCAAATAAATCTAGAGGAAAAAAAAGTAAAAATTTTATTAAGAACTTGAAAGGGTCCCGCTCAGTAAAGAGAATAAACCTAGGAAGTGAAAGTTTGGGGGAATCACCTTATTAATAACATTTGAGTGTATCCAGTTTTCTTTCTTCTCTTAAAAGTTATGGGAAGGAATTAAAAACAGGCTTCCCAGTCTATCATGTGTCACTGAAACCCAAAACACAATAGTGTTTGTCTTGCCCCAAACCACAAGGCTGCGAATCTACTGTTTATTTTTTATTAGCAGTCCAGGTCCTGAGCAAGGCCTGTGAATAGCCAAGAGAAACAGGAGATGGGCCCTTTCATCTCGGCTCAGTTCCTCACATGTGACCAGGGCCGGCCGTGATTCGGGGAGCTTGATCACTTCTGAGCATATTTCCTTATCTGCGCTCTGTTCAGAATGCTGAGAAACAGAAAGGGAGAAAATGAGGCAAATTGTAAATCAGAGTTTACATTTGGCAACAGATTTGAAATTGCAATTAGAGAAAGCTGCACCATCCCCACCTCCTGACTACATTTCCCATCCAGCCCACAAGCTTGGGATCTCCTGCAGGTCCCTATAAATAATGCAGGATGGTGAGGCCTCCTGCTATTCAGACACCTCTTTTGTGGTCTCCACCCCCATGTGGGGGTGGGTCACCATTGTTTATGGGATTGTAATGGAGGCCTCACCCAGGTAGAATCTTCTGGAGTGACACTCGCTGTATGCCTCTATGTGGTGCTGAGTAAGCAAAGGGCAGCTGCAAGCAGGGAGTGGTTACAACAATATTGTTGTTCCCTAGGGACTCAGTCTAAGAATACTGTGTAGACACGTCCTAGTTTGTGATCAGGCAGCAATGAGGACAGATGGAGGTGTATTGATTGTATGTATATGCTGTGGGTGTGCAGGTGTGTATGTTGTGGGCATGCAGATGTGTGTGCTGTGGGTGTGCAGATGTGTATGCTGTGGGTGTACAGATGGGGAGTGCTGTAGGTGTGCAGGTGTGTATGTTGTGGGCATGCAGATGTGTGTGCTGTGGGTGTGCAGATGTGTGTGCTGTGGTGTACAGATGGGGTATGCTGTAGGTGTGCAGATGTGTATGCTGTGGGTGTGTAGGTGTGTATGCTGTAGGTGTATAGATGGGTGTGCGTGGGTGTGCAGATGTGTATGCTGTTGGTGTGCAGATGTGTGTGCTGTGGGTGTGCAAATGGGGTGTGCTGTGGGTGTGCAGATGGGGTGTGCTGTGGGTGTGCAGATGTGTATACTGTGGGTATGCAGATGTGTTTGCTGTTGGTGTGCAGATGTGTATGCTGTGGGTGTGCAGATGTGTATGCTGTGGGTGTACAGATGTGTATGCTGTGGGTGTGCAGATGGGGTGTGCTGTGGGTATGCAGATGTGTATGTTGTGGGTGTGCAGATGTGTTTGCTGTGGGTGTGCAGATGTGTTGTATGCTGTGGGTGTGCAGGTGTGGGTGGGGGGTATGCAGGTGGGAGGTCAGAAATTTGTCACTGGGTGTCTTCATCTTTTGGTTTAAGACAGGGTCTCTCAGTGGACCTGGAGCTCATTGGGAGACTAGGCTGTCTAGTCAGCAAACTTCTGTCTCTGCCACCCCAGACCTGAGGTGCTAGGCAGCTATCACCACACCTGGGTTTTACATGGGTGTTGGGGATGTGAACTCACGCCTTTGTGCTTGCTCTGTAGGCTCTTCACCAGCTGAGTCATCTCTCCAGCCCATGGTATCATCATGTTCCCCAATATGTCCGTTTTCTAATGAGCTACTCCGATTCATAGATGTGTATGTGGACCACTCTTTGCTGTTCCACACAGCAACCTCCTCATAGCAAAGCTAACTATTTCGTTTGCACCGCGGCAAAGCTACCAGGATCTGTATAGACAAGCAAAGCTTGGACAATAAAACCCTTTTGTCCATCATGGGAAACATTGCTTGTACCCATGTGGTTAGGCACCTGTGCTCTGCATGTGTCAAACAGTGCTCATACCCATGTGGGTACCATGTTAGACACCTGTGCTCTGCATGTGTCAAACAGTGCTTGTACCCATGTGGGTACCATGTTAGACACCTGTGCTCTGCATGTGTCAAACAGTGCTTGTACCCATGTGGGTACCATGTTAGACACCTGTGCTCTGCATGTGTCAAACAATGTACACAAGCAAAGTGGGATGCTGGGCTGGGCAGGAAGGCAGCAGAGTCGGTGTGGAGGACCTGGTTCCAGTGAGACACCCCAAGGAACGAAGGGGGAGGAAGATGCCTAAGGGACAGTACCTCAGGTTGTCCTGGGTTCCATACATGCACACATATAACTTGCATGCATCATACACACACATGTACACGCATGTATGCATACATGCAAGTACATGTATACACGCACACACGTGCATGAACCAGACATGGCACGCACACACACACACACACACACACACACAGCTATTTCTTTTCTCCTAGCTAGAATGTCTATGTTACGTTGCCAATGCTGCTTTGATTTAGAGGGAGGGGTGACTGCTTCTAAATTACACAGAGGCTTTGTAAAGCTGAAGTCGGTTGCTATTTACTGGGAAGGCCTAAACCTGCCCTTGGGGAATATGTTTAATTTCCTGGGAACTTGCTGGGCATCTGAAGGAACAGTAGGCTCCGGCAGGGACCCCTTTGCCTTCTATTGTTGCTAACAGGTTTCCACCATTGTTCCTCTGTGCCTCTGCATCCACCTCCTGGCATGACCCCTGTGTCCAGCTCACTCACCAGACAGGGTGCCACATTGCATCCTGGAGCCTTTCTTCTGCCTCTGAGCCATTCCATAGAAAAGTGACACCCCTCCTGTAGTCTCCCGACTACCCCACCCAGCCTGTCAGTCTCCCAACTACTGCTACCCCACCCTTACACTGCACTGCAAATCATCACAAGGCCCTAACTAACAAGAGCTCCTCACAGTGCTCCAAGGTCATCCCTCCTGCTGCCTTCATATGCAGAGAGGCAACAAAGGGCACCAGCTCCAGGCCCAGGTCTGCTGTGGTGGCTCCTGGCGTCACTCCCGGGTCCAGACTGGCTGGTGGTCCAGACTTCTGGGTTCTCTGTGGTACAGGCTCGTGTCACACCTGTTCTTGACTCTCCCACACCTGCTCCCATCAAGTGAGTAACCCGTGCACTGGGTGTTTGGATGAGTTTTGCTTTTCCTAGCCTGTGCATCAGACTTGGTGCTGACAGCTGTCTATAACCTTAGATAAAAGGGGGATAAACAGAACTGACTTCCCAGAGAGCCTGCGGAAGAGGTTTTCTGTTTGACAAGCAAGGGAACTGGCTCACATTTCATCTAACATCTCGTCTTGTCGCCTAACCATGGTGGAAGCTTCCTGAAGGCAGAAACTATACTTTCCTCCTTTTCTGTAATTCCAGACAAAACCCCCTTTGTCCACCCACCAAAGCAGCCCGAGGTGACCTTGATGCTTGATTCAATTGGAAGGAAGTCTGAAACTGTGAGACAGATGATTAAAGAGGCACGAGCTAAGGGTGTGAAATGTCCTTTGACTCAAATTAGAATGTAGCGAGACATAGTGACCCATCACTCTGTGTGTATGTATGTGTGTGTATGTAAGTCTCTGTGTGTGTGTGTGGTTTGTATGTGTGTATGTAGTGCATGTGTGGTGTCTTTATAGTTTGTGTGTGTGGTGTGAGTGTATATGTGTGGTGTGTGTGGTGTACGTGTGTGTGTGGTGTATGTGTGTGTGTGTGTGTGTGCGTGAGGCTGAGATCAATATCAGTGTCTTCCTCTGTTGCTCTCAACCTAAGTTTTTTGTGACAGGGATACTGAGTGAACCCAGAGCTTGCCGTTTTGGGTTAGTCTGGTGAACCCCTGGTGTCCACCTGTCTCTGCTGGCTGGAGTAACAGGTGTGTTCTGCTGTGCTGGACTTTTATGTGAGTGCTGGGTCTCCAAACCCAGGTCTTCATGTTTGTATGGCCAATGCTTTAGCTTCTGAGCTATCTTCCCAGCCCTCATGCCCACCTCTTTGCATTCATTTCTCCTATAAATAGGGCCTTAGGAAAGTACCTCTCTTCTAGAAAGTTCCAGCTTCATTCTACTGTTGAAATAAAGAAGGCCAGGCTTCTGTAGTTACACTGCCTTCTTCCAGCACAGTGTGGCACAGCATGGCTAAATCCCATGGTTTCCTAGCACTAACCAAGGCAACTTTGTTACCAACGGCTTCAGCACTGCCCAGTAGAAAGCCACATATACAGGGGAGGACCATGGCTGGTGATAAATAGATCCCACAGATGATGATGCTTACACACTGTGGAGTTGGGAGTTACCAGACTGCATTCTGAAGTTTGCCCCTTCTGATACTTCTGACACAGGAGTGCAGCCTTATGCTAAAGGAATTCAAAACTGAAGACTGAATGAACGGGTACAAACATTCTGGAAGCCTCTGCTTGTGCCGTTCACTCAGGCCCTGGCTGTAGTCATGAAAACTATATATCAGCACGACCTTGTTTACAGCTCCTGGATTAATGAGGACTATCAATTATGCCCGAGAGTATGTAAATTTGGCAGTTCTTGCTCTAAAATAACATTCTCCATCTTTCTGGGAGCAGTCTGCCTCCTTAGTAAACAGATTTTCAGTTTATTATGTTGCCATTTAGAAGGTTCTCTCTCCTGGTGCCAAATTGCTCTAAAAGGTGATAGATTCATAGAGGGTCTCACCTACCTTGGAGTCATATTCTGAGTAGGATAGTGGTGGAGCAGGAGGAGAGTCGGTGCTGGCCTCCGGATCCACTGGAGGAAGCAGAGCTGCCCGTGACATGTTCTTGGCTTGTGGAGGTTACCTCTGTCTTGTTGAAGTGTTCAGTTTGTGTGATTCTCAGAGTTGCTGTTATGTGCAACGCTTTCAGGAGCTCCTGGAGATGCAGGTAGGGGTAACACCATCATCTTTGGGCATCCAAGCCTTGACATTTTGGAAGCTGGGGTAAGGGTAAAGGTAAGGGAAGGGTTAGGAGTCCTGAGCAACCTCTGAGAAGACTGTCCCCTGCCTGCAGGAAGGCCAGGTGGCATCTGCCACAGCAGATCTTATTTAGCCCTGGAGGAACTGAAGGGGGCAGTCTTGACAGAGGAAACAGGGACCTATGGGACCCTTAGTTTTCTTGGTTTGAAGATCACAGTCCAAACAAGTGTGTTAAAACAAGGCCGGAAACTTTCTGTGGGGTCAGAGCTTCCTCCCTATCCCTCAACACTCAGGACAGGAACTCTTAGAGAATCCAGACTCTACAGGTAAGGATCTCATCCAGAAACATACCCAGCCTGTGACCCCCCTAAATATCGAACACAGCCTGACTAAGGTCAGGTTACATGGGTTACACATTTGCTGCAAGCCCTTCCCAGATACCTAGTAGTCTCTGTTCTGGAAATTTAAGCAAGGTATACCTTGTCCCTACCCCCATCAAGTAGGATAGATCACACATTAACTAAGCCCACTTCCTTATGCTGCAAGACACCACCCCCACAAGCAACCCCCACCTCCACATACATACACACACACACTCCCATTCCCTAGGAAACTTTAGAAGTAGACTTTTTCCTAGGGGGGAGGTGTGAAATTCTCCCTCTGAAGCCCTGCCTCACTGCCTGCTGCGGTGTTAATAAACCTCTTGCCTGAAGGAAGATCCAACTTAGGCACTCTCTCTCAAGCCCCCTCTGCTCTCTCTCTTTCCCTGAGAAGAACACAGTGCCAATAGAAAGTGGCTGGTGGAGGGGAATAAATCAATCTGGATAATTTGTCTTCCAAAGTATGTTTTTGCAAACTCAGTTTATGATAGCATAAGCAAAACGAAGCCTGAGCTCTTGGCATACTAAGTCCAGGGCATGGAAAGGTCTTCACAAAGCTTCTTAAAGCCTTCAGTATGCTGCGTGAGTTTTTGGAGGAGTGATATGTATCTTGTGTCTTGCTCAAACATAAGTCTTGATTTGGATGTGACTTGGGTCAGTCATCTCGTTAGAGCCTCTGGCTGCCTTTCCTCCTGGTAGGACTTGTAAGACTCTTCTGAGTATAAAGCATTGAGCCTACCCTTCCGTGGCCCCTCACTCCTTGGATCATGGTTCAAGAAGCCCTCCATTCCTTGGCTTGGATAACATGTCATACCCACATGGTTCTTGAACCATGGTCTCCATGCTACAGGCTAGAAGACCTCAGGGGTAGGCTTAGCTCCTCAGAGCCTTGCACAGTGAGTCACAGAGGTTGCCGGGCCATTCAGTTTCCCATCCTTCTTCCCGTATGGACTGCTCTGAGTGTGCTCTCATCCATCCCAGGAGTTTTCAACAAACATTGGCACTTGTCTGTCTTGGGGTTTCTGCCTTGTGGTCAGAGAGACCCATTCATTATTTGACATCTTTCCTGGCTTGACACACCTGTTTCTTTGCCTCCGACTGCTCTAACTTGCACTTCCCAAGTCAAACACTAGCCGTTAACCCTTGCCCCAGGCTCTGCTTTCTAGACATCCTGGACAGAGCTAGACCTGGAACACTTGAGACCTGTGTTCCCCTGGAATCTGGACAAGTGCGTCAACCATTACAAGAGACCACTTTGTAATGGTCCAGGCAAGAAACAGGATGAACAAGAAGGGTGGGGACTGCAGTGGAGCTGATCAGGGACAAACTAGGAATAGAGAGGGGTGACAGATGAGGGTTTGGGGGCAGGGCTGGGTGTCAGATGATAGGAGGATTGCTGCAGGAGGAAGCTGGCAGACAAACAGATACCAGCGCATAGAAAGAGAGGTGGTGCCCTTGCTAGTGGAAGGGCTGGAAAAAGCAAGAAGCAACAAAGTCTAAGGCACAGAGCTACCGAGGAGGCCAAGGAGGACTTAGCTCTATTAAAAGCATGGCAGGTGACAGAGAGGCAGGGGGATGGTAAGTTTAGGAGCCTGGGTGGGGGAGGGTATAGGTTTCAGAGAAGGTCACTGAGGCCAACTATTTTTCAGGCTAAGAAATTAAGACCACAGAGAATAAGGCAGCATTTTGAGGCACTAAAGGCCAGTGCCACCAGACAAAGAGTGTTCACCTTCTTAAAGGCTGCGAGGGAGGAGGGTGTCCCCAGGTCTGAGTAGCTCATACTGCTGGCCTATCATCAGATTGTCTGTGACTCCCTTGGGCAACAGTGGGGGAAGGGGGGAGGGAGGGAGCCTCTTAGCAGAGGTTGCCTATCAGCTCCTTCCAGTAGGCAAGTGCATAGAGGAGCTACAGGGGAGTGGCCAGGACTATGAGGCCACAGCTCTAACCAAGAGTGGGCGCACTGCAGTAAGTGGGTGTAGAGGTGGTGTGTGGGGGCGGGACTGAGAATGTGAAGATAGATGGGCCCAGGTGAAGAAGGGGTACATGAAATGGAACAGGAAAAAAATCTTAAAGCAGAACAGATTTATGCTTCTAAAGGTGTAATGTAATTCTTGTCAGAGGGGAAATTAGTCTATTTCTCTCTTAGATTTGGGATTAGAAGGCAGGTTCACATGTTGGGGCCTCTGCGATGTCTTTGTAGCTAAAGGAGACAAAGGGTATGCAGCTCTTTGATTTAGCAGGAACACTAATGAGCTATTGGATATGCAAATGTGGACTCTAGAGAAGATTGGATGGAAGGGAGCTAAATTATACTTTTAAAAAAGTGAGGGGAATGGACTATCAGGGTGTGGGTGGCCATGGAGAGAAGCTGAAGGTGTTTGGATTAGCCAGGGTCCTACAGGCTGACGGACTTCAGTGGACCTCACTTACAGAGGCCACTGAGTGGGAGTGTAAGAGTGTGTAAGAGTTGACGTCACTCAAAATGGACCAGGTTGTGCTGCGTCAGTGTGGATATCAGAAGAACCTGCCACCAGGCTGAGAGTTGAGGTAGACCGGTGTGAGCAGCAGGATGTGCCGTGTGGGAATTAACCAAGCTGGTCACTTGAGACCACCCAAGGCATGTTGGGAATAACCATGGAAGCCATCAGTGTCCAAGGGCAGAGTACCACAGTTTTGATGGTGTGAATGCTGGACCTAAGATGCATGCCCTTGAGTCAGTTGCTTCTACCTTGGCAGAGAGGTAGCATGGGCTGGACAAGTCTTGAGTGAGCAGACAGAACAGGGGATTCAGGTTGGGAATGGAGTTCAGCTGGTAGAGTGCTGGTTAGCATGTATGAGCTCTGGGTTCAGTCTACCACATATGGTGAGTGTGGTGAACCATGCCTGTAATCCCTGCAGTGGAGAGATACAGGCAGGAGGATTCAAGGTCATCACATAGCAAGTTCAAGGTCAATAAGGGATCCAGGAGAATGACTCAAATAATAAGCAAGCAAGCAAATATATGAATAGGAGCACCATGGCAATATTGATTAAGGTAATGAAGTACAAAACAGGGCTAGCTGGCATCTCAGTATAGTCGTTGGCGTGGTAACAGGCTCTCAGAAAGAAGAGTAGTGGGGAGGTCAGTGGGAGCCGTGTGGAGAGAGAGTCAGGGTTTAGCATAGTGGGTACAGGCAAGGGCCCTGAAGGTTGGATCTGAAAGCCTCGCTGAAAGGATTGGCAGTGAGTCCAGAGGCATAGGGAGGTTCTTGCATAAAACTGCCAAGTTTACCCTAGAGGAATAAGGACTGTGAAGATGGCGGCCAGAATGGGTCCAAAGTGGTCTGCGGAGGAGTGAGGGCCGATTGGATGAAGATAATGAGGATAGTCAGGCATGACTGGGAGGGCTTGGGAGGCTCCTGCTTATGTGACTCAGTGTGTGTGTATGTGTGTGTGTGTGTGTGTGTGTATGAGAGAGAAAGAGACAGACAGACAGAGACAGACAGAGGCACAGACAGACACAGGAGAGGGAAGGGTTTAACTAGAAGACATTGCAGAGGCTAGAGTTCTGACACATATGACCCACTGACCCAGGAGCAGTGCTAGTGCTCCAAGACCTGAGAGCCAGAAATGCCACAAGTGGGCTGTCCCAGCTCTAGCAGTCAGGCCAGGGTGAGACGCCCACCTTTCCCAGGCTTTCTGCTCTGCAGGCCCTAAAGCAGTGGTTCTCAACCTTCCTCAGGCTGCAACCCCTGAATGCAGTTCCTCGTGTTGTGGCGGCCTCTACCATAAAATCATTTTTGTTGCTACTTCATAACTGTACTGTTACTATTGTTACAAATCGTAATGTAAATATCTGCTATGTGACCCCAAAGGGGTCAGCCTTCTGGTTGAGAGCCACTGCCCTGAAGAAATGGCCGATGCCCCGCTACCTTGTACTCTGGCTACTCCACCATTCAATTGTTTACGCCCAGCCAAGCTTCTACATCAGATTCGCCACCACACTCCCTGTTGAGTGTATTAGTTGCTTATTACTGTGACCAGACAGCTGACAAGAAGCTTATTAAGGGAAGAAGTGTGTATTTTGGCTGAACATTTTAAGGAGTTATAGTCTACTGGGACAAGAAACTCATAGTGACAGGAACAGGAGGCCATTGGCTGGTCACATTGCATCTGCAGTCAGGAAGCAGAGTAGTTACAGGAAGTGGGTCCATGCTGGACAACCTTGAAGGTCCCGTTCCAGGGAGGACCCCTGCACCAGCAGAGCTCTACCTCCTAATCTTTCTACAGCTTTCCCAGACAGCACCATCCTCTGGGGGAACAAAAGTCAAAACATGTGTACCATGGGGCACATGTGACATTCAAACCACATATTGGATTTTCTTGCCTCATTATCCAGTTCTCTGTGAATAAAGCCTGTCTCCATATCCGAAGAAGCACTGTCTTCAGGACCAGGCCTTCTCCTGTCTGTTCTCTGTAGCTGACACAATGCCTTCCATGTACTAAGTGTTCAATAAAAATGTGTTGGCCGCTTCATTGATCCAATAAACTTATGTCTATGCCAATACAGAATTGCTCTTGGAAAGCTGTGGATAAATCAATTCTTCGTAAATTGAATCTTACTTCAAATGCAGTGGGGATGTTCAGTATTTCAAGAAAACCAGCTGAATCTTTTGTAAACCCAAGTCTTTTACCCTCCTCCTCTCCTTCATTCATAAGGGAGCTTCATCAAGAAGAGATGGGCCGACTTGGCACAATCTCATTTGCCAGTCAGATGAAAGTTTCTTCAAGCAAAGTACACACTTGCTGGTCAGGACCAAGTGATAAAAGTCAGCTATCTGTCTCTGTCTCTGTCTCTGTCTCTGTCTCTGTGTGTGTACGTGTGTGCGAATGCACCCAGAGTCTATGTGAGATAGCAATCCCCAGGAGTTGTCCGACTCACTTTTTGAGACTAGGTTTCTCAATGCAATCTGAAGTTTAGTAATTGGGCTAGCCTGGCCAACAAATCCCAGGGATCCTCTGGTCTCTGCCTCCCTAGCATTGAAATCTCTCTCTCTCTCTCTCTCTCTCTCTCTCTCTCTCTCTCTCTCTCTCTCTCTCTCTTTCTCTCTCTCTCCCTCCCTCCCTCCTTTATGCCAAGCTACTTTTAATGGTTGCTTAAGGAGTGAACGCATATCCTCAGCATATCCTCATATTACATGATAAGAACTTTTCTGACTGAGCAACCTCCTCGCATTCAGCTATGCATTTGTTAACAGTAGACGGTCGCCCTGTGCTGTCCGGAGCACTTACTTGTACCTTGTTTAAGTCAAAACATTATTTGAAAAGTACAGTAATGGCTGCAGCATGCACCTCACTGATCTGTTACCTATGGCAGGATGAGAATCAAAAGTGAAAGAACAGAAACCATGTCTGGCCAAGAAAATTCGGTCCCCCAGAGTCCAGCTCTAGGCGCTCCTCTGCTCCTGTGATTTGTGCACCCATGATGACTGTCCTGGAGGAGCGCCAGGTCACAGGGTCCTGCAGGGTGTGTGCTTGGATTCATGATTGAGGTGATGGAAATCTTTTCAGTCAGCAGCAGAGTGCTAAGTGTAGGAGATGTGGGGAAAGATTTATGGAAACCTTTGGACACCTTCCTGATTGAATTATTCATTTTAAATTGATCGGGTTTTTATCAACATCTGTATTGGTTTGATTTAGTTTCTGCTTGCTGTGTTCTAGAACGAAGTAATTTATTACATGTAGGAGACTTGGACTTAAAAAAAGAAGAAGAAGAAAGCTACTTTGGATAATGATTTTAGATGATCCAAACAAAGCAATAAAAGAATCGGGGTCTGCATTTAATCTATTCTCCCTAGTCACTCTCCTGCCTCACTTGTCACAAAGGGGATGTTGTAAAGGAAACTTGATGATGTGTAGTAGATCCGATCTAAGCTGGCTTATGACATTAAATCACTTAATTCTCTCAACCTGTGGCACTGAAAATTTGATCCCCCAGTTTATAGATAGGAATACTGAGGCTCAAAAGGATAAAGAAACTTGAACACAGTTTTAATGGTCAGGGTGTGAACTCTTCATCACCAGCAACCGTCCACAGCTCCCATGTGTTCATGTGGTTTAGCACACCCCATCCCTCTCAGTCTGTCAGCACCTTTCCAACTTCCTTGTGCCTTCCTGATGCCCAGCAGCCTTCCAAGCCCCCAAGCCTCCATCCATGCCCGGCAGCCGCCCTTTGTCCCTCTTTAATCCCCTGCCCACAGCCCCTCTTCACCCCCATAACACCATGCCAGTCAGTCTTGCTTAGTGCCCCACCCTCCCTAATTCCCTGTCCGCCAGCACCCTTATGTTCCAGGAACACTCATTTCACTGTGACACACGTTCCATTAGCTGTTCTTACTGTTGTTTTCAACATCGTAATTTGCATAGTAACTTCTTAAATAAACATACTGTTGGACCAATCGGGACAGCAAGAATAATCCGGATCTAAGTTGTCTGTGTTCTCTGTTTTTTATGCAGAACAATCTCCACTTATCTAGACCTGTTTTCTTCCTCGTGCAATTTTGTACCACTTGCCCGTAGCTGTGGTGGTGACAGGAAAATTTGTCTTCATAGTAACTCGGTACCAGTGTTAGGGGATAGAGGATAAATGTCAGTTCTGAAGCAGGTACCTGCAGGCCTGGCTCCCAGATGTGGGGGTCCCTGCTCAGTTTCCTTGCCTGCCATTGCTTCTCCATTGCAATGTTGAGTAGTGATTTGAAGTAAAGAAGATAAATTTGACCGTTTACCTTCCTGCCCGTTTCCTTTCCTGTTTATCTTTTATGGACCCACAAATGGCTAATGCTGCCAGCATTAGAGAAGGCAGATGATGGAGGAGCTGGAAAATCCCAGTCTGCAGAACAAAGTGCTAATATTTTTAAATGCTCTGATGAAGTTCATGAAGTAGACGATATCAAAATGGAATTGACATCTTAAGATATTCTATTTTAGCATCGAGAAAATTAATGTTAATATCCTTGAATCACTAAATCATAGTAATTCCTTGCTTTATGCAACAGAGACCTGTTAATTACAATAAGAAGACTTTGGGTGGGGGAAGATTGCTAGTTTTTGGCACCTTCTGCGTTTTTAGAGGTGGATTCCTGTCATTTAACATTTGGCTTCAGAGTTGTCTCCGTGTCCCCAGGAAGGCGCTGTGGATCAACTTCCAGGCGACCTACAGGGCTGACCTTTGCCCCCGCTCCTCTTGTGTTCTAGCTGGCAGTAGCTGTGTGGCTCACCTCTTTCCACTCACGGCATCATAATACCGAGGACCAGAGCCCATGGTTTTGAAAGCTCCAGGAAGAGCCTTTTAAACTGCTCTGAGCCTGTAGGGCATGGCTGGACCTGCGTACTTCAGAACTTTCATCTAACTGACAGAGGCAGGATCACTGGCTGCCTAGGGAGCCCAGGCTGTTAGAAACATCTTCCTTGGATGCCCTTCATGTGCCTGCCCAGAGGCCTGGCATTGGGCACCTTGTGAAAGTCATGAGATTGAAGAACTATTTCACCCTGGTTAAGCACGCTGACACTCAGAAAAGCCTCAGTGACTGTGGAGGCTTCTAAAGGCAGTGATACAGTTGAGCCATTTGGTGGGGTTGTTTCTTGGTGGACTTTGCAGTGGGGCCCGTGGGCCCTGATAACTAGGAAAATGTTACGGATCGATAGGCGCCCCCAGGAGCTGGACCCTGTTCACCATCATGCTCATATGAAAACAGTTGCTTTTCTTTATATATTTGGAGCTGGGATATAGCTCAGTCAGTGCTTGCATTGCAAGGATGAGGACCTGAGTTGAGATCCCTGCCTCCACCCCCAATACAAAGGCCAAAGAGTAGCAGTGTTTTCCTGTAATCCTAGCTCTGGGAAAGCAGAGACGAGGATTTCTGGCTTGGCTGGTCCTCCAGGGTCAGTGAGAGAGACAGTCTTAAAAAATAAGATGAAAGAAAAAAAATCAAAAAAAGAAATTCAGGAAGATACTGGATGTAGGTATACCCCTGGCATCCATATGCATATCACACACATGTATTTATATACATGCAAGTGTGCATGTGCGCGCGCGCGCGCACACACACACACACACACACACACACACAGTATGTTTATGAAATTTGTCCAAACGAAGTCAAGCCTTCAGTAACTGTAAGATGTTAAGGTCAGATTCGGCAAACCCAGGGTGGTTTTCAGAATCATTCAAGGACCAGTGTGAGTAACTTTCCACTGAAGGCTGCTATGCCTGATGCTATGATCCAGTCTGCAGATAGGACTATTGATGGTGTCCTACAGAAAGTACTGAATATGATTTTACTATTTGTAGAAATCAAAAGTCGTGTGATGAGGGAAGGCCTGTGTATCACTGTCTGCTCTATTTTGGGATGTAATGGAGAAAGTATTTCAACCTGATTACTGCCCGCAGAGTGAGGGATTTCTTCTTCTTTGTCTGGCCACCTGCGGCTACTTTATTTCCTCAGCACTCCTCAAGTCATTACAGGAATCACCCAGCAGTTTGAAATCACAGGGGTGTCTCTCTATAGAACGCCAGCTTTCTGTTGTAAAAGATTATGCGCCATTTTCAAACATAATTGCCAAGCCCCCCACACTGTCTAGTCCGATGTCTCAGAACAACAAAATCCTTGCCCAGTGAGAGGCAGCATTTGAGGTTCCGGCCTAGCAAATTTGGTATGCCGCCTTCCACGTTAGGTTGGAATAATAGTCCAGATAATTATAACTTCACTCTTTGCCCTTTTCTGTCTCCACCTCCCAACCATTCTCACAACATTTTAATGACGCTGATTGTGTGTCTCTGCTGATGAATCCTGCCGGGGAAGGTTGTTTATTTATTTTCTTCCCTGAACTGCATTTTAGCATGTTTACTTATCTTGGATTCTGTAGCCTTTCTCAACACTCCCAGACAACCCCTTTCCTCACCATTGTATAATGCACAGCAGGCCAGTGAAGCGTGGAGACTCTCGCTGTGAGAATCCTGCCGTGGGTAAAATGTCACAGCTTCATGCAAAGAACCTGGCCAGATCTTAGCAACTCCAGAAACAGCGCACAAGGCCACAACTTAACATTTTATCTTGTGCCCAGATGGAATGTGTTTATGATTTGCTTTTGAAGCCATGAGATTGTTTTTGAATGTATTATCTATTAATGACCCCAAGGTCAAGGTGAAATCTAGTCAGCAGGTTTCCCAGAGTCCACATCCTCCGGCCCTGTCCAAGACTGCAGGGCAACTGACACAGTTATGAACACTGTGTGGGTGGAAAGCAAGTTGGAATGAGACCTGAGTGGGAATGCAGATGAGAGTCTTGTTTTGTGTCATGCTAGAGACTCCTGAGCAGGTTCCCTCTCAGGGTCTCAGTCAGCTCACCACTAACTTACTGATAGAAATTACTGAGGGCTGGAGGAATGGCGCAGTGCTTGAGAATGCTTGCTGCTCTTACAGAAGACCTCAGTTTGGTTTCCAGCACCTGCCACAGACTTCACTACCTGTAATTCCAGAGCCAGAGGTCCTTCGACCCTCTTACGGCCACTGCATCTAATGGGTATGCATACGGACAAGCAGGCAAAATATACATGCACATAACAAAAACTAAATAAAATTTAAAGTACAGGTTTTTTAAAAGAAGGGAGGGAGGGAGGGAGGGAGAGCTCACATAGTCAGACTGGAGACATAGCTGGTAGAGTGCTTGCCTAGCATGCACTGAAGCCCCGAGTTCCATCAACAGGACTCCATAAACTGTATACATGATGACATACAACTGTGATGCCAGTGCTGATAAGGGAGAAGCAGGACAATCAAAATTCATTCTCATGCCAGGTCATCCTTAGCTACAAAGTTACTTAAGAGGCCAGCCTGGGCTACTTGAGATTCTGTGTCAAAAAAATCAAAGCAAATGACACCCTTTGGTAATCTTTGTCCTGACTTGGGAAAGGGCATTTTTCTTCTCTTTCCTGTATGAGCCTTTCCCTGTGGGGGCAGGGCAGGATGGGGGCATTGGAGACAGGTCCTGCATCTCTCCTGCCTCCTATTGTCTCTGATTCAGGAATGGTATGCCATCCAGTTAAACATGACCTGATTTTGTTATGCTCAGGGTCTCCCTTCCTCTGGTAACTGGCTAGTGCTCATGCCCAGACAGCGAGCCTTTCTGTGTCTGCAGTGCAGGTGACGCCTGGGTAACAGCATCCCTGACGTAAGTCCCGACTTTGCCTCCTCCTGGCCCTGTTGGGCAGATTCTGCAACCCTGCTAATGCCTCAGTTTCCACATCTGGACAAGAACTGAAATGATAACTCCTTATGACTGCCACGAATGCTACTATTTTCTAAGTGTGCCAGTTTAACAGATATTCAGAGATAAAATTTACAGCTGTAAAATCCACCTGTGTAAAGTTCATAATTCAAGCTTTTAATATGTTTTCAGAGTTATGTATGCCATCATCACCCTGACCTAATCTTATAATGTTCCCCAAAGGAACATCATGCCTACAGCCATCACTTGTCACATCCTCTTTCCCTACTGTCCCCCTGCTTCGCAGCCCACCCTCCAGGAGCCACTGAATCTCTTTGTCCATATGGATTTACTTAACTACAACCGTCAACGTTAATGCAGTTATGGAACATGTGACCCTTCGCCATTCATCCTTTTCTTTGACTTATCATAATGTTGTCTCTAAACGTCCCTGTCATGTTGGTGGGGACTGAACCCAGAACCTCACATGGGCTTGGCAAATGCTCACCGCTCCACATCAGCAGACTTCACATTCAGTGCAAACAGCTGACATTGTCTATCCATTCATTAGCTGAAGTGCATCAGGGTTGTATTAATTAATCTTTGTGTGTAAGCCTTCATGTGGACAGACCTCTCTCTCTACACTGTGGGGTAAAATTCCTGAGTCATGGGGTAACTTGATATTTAACATTCTGAACAACTACATTCTGAACTCTCCTGACGTTGGGGGATTCTAGCCACCCCCAGGCTTCCCCACACTTGTCTTTCAGTCATAGAGACATTTCAGTGTGTAGTTTGAACTGAGGTATCTCCTAAATATGATTTTGATTTGCATTAGCTGGTGACACAATACATTTTATGCCATTAGTAGCCTAATTGTACTATTTATAAGAAATGCATATTTTTTGACATTACATAGTTTTAGGAAATGCCAGTCATTGGGTTTGTAAAATTTTCAGCCATGGGAGGAGGGTGGCTTGCTAGGCCTACTTAAGGATACCCACATCTCATTAAAAGCAATAAAATGTCAGTTATAGGCACGCCCAGATGATTTGATGTTTATTATCCAGTCAGCTTCCTAGAAGGTTGTATGCAAAAATGTCCATTTTGTTTGAGTTGAGCTCCTTGATTTGTGTTTCATTTTTTAACAAATGTTGTGTCTGTTGGCAGGGGACACATTTCACTGCCACCATCATGAGTCTCTGTTTGTCGTCAGAATGCTTAGGTGTGTAGTTAGAGTTGGATGCAAACAATGTTCTAGTTCTTTTGTTTTTTTAATTTCACTCTTATTTTGTTTTGCCTGAACGCTGTGTTGTGTCTGCTAGCCGGTCAATACCCTTCTAGAAAGAGGGTAACTTTATGTTGTTTTGCTAGTAGGTCATTGGATATAATCATCTTTCTACCATGTGGAATGGTCCTTGAATGGGTTGTACAGCTAATGTGATGATTGTCTTGGCCGCTTCTCTGAGAATGGTCACTGGCTTGTGGACTGCTTCTCAGTCATAAAAGTCAGTGCCTACTTATGCAAGGATAATTGTAGTCAGTTCCACTCTGACTTCATTAGATTACAAGAGGTTGACCTGAACTTTGTGTCCTTTCTGTGTAACCTTCAACAAGTCACCTGTTATCTGACTCATAATGTGTGTGTGTGTGTGGTGTATACATATATGTATACATGCATATAATTATATATACATATATACATATGCATACACATAAATATTTATTATGTTTTTAGATTTTATAGATCTGTCTTTTTAGGAAGAAATATCTCCTATATGATGAGGCTGCTGTAGGACCATGATATATTTGTCAAAATTATTTCCTATTGGGCCTGTAGTAAATGCTCAGTGTTTGTGGACTTGCAGAACTCTCACTGCCAAAGGAGCGTAGGGATGGACTGGGAAGGAAGTTCAGGGACAATTTTTATTAGAGTTTGAATGGAAAACAACGGAGCAGGCAAGCTGAAGATCTCAGCAGCTGCCTGGGAGAGGGTGATAGCGAAGAGGAAGAGAGAGGTCAGGGGCAGTAGTTGGCAAGCAGCCACCGGGCAGAAGAATGAGGTGCAGAAACTTCACAGAAAGCATGAGACAGGCCAGGGTATCAGGGAAAGCATATTTAGGCTTTTCATCAGCACCTAAAACCCAAAGAGAAGGAACAGAAAAAGTTATCCTCTTGAGTGAGGACTTGGAAAAGCAGGCAGGCAGACCAGTGAAGATCTACAAGCCAGCGTCGCAAGGGTGGGCACTCGTGGGATCTCCTATGTGGCACTTACTGGGATCTCCTGTGGGGCACTTACTCCTCCCATTCCCTTAGTCATCTAAGGTAAACCAGCCTTCCTGAGCGGGGAGGGGGGCAGATGATTGGCAGGTCCGGTTGTCATAATTCATAGGGAGGGGACAATAGTCTGTAGTGTTCTAACCTTGGTTTAGATCAGAATGCTATGTCTCTGCACAGGGCCAGAGGTGGAATCAGAGTCCATTCTTTTGACCAGAAGTAGACATTTCCCTTAATGGGCCTCAGTATGTTCTTGCAAACTCCAACTTCTATCAAGGTATTTTTAAATACCAAAACAAAGCATTTGCATTGTCTCTCTCTTCATAGTGCAACCAGGGAAATGGGAGGTTGGGTCCAAGCTGACCACGACAGAGGGGTCTATGCATTCTTGACAGTCATGTATGAATGCTGCAGTTCTATGAGTCATGTATGAATGCTGCAGTTCTATGAGTCATGTATGAATGCTGCAGTTCTATGAGTCATGTATGAATGCTGCAATTCTATGCATATTTACCTGCACTTAGTACTGTCTTGTTTTCCATTTTGCCATCAAAGTCTATGGTCAAACAGTATAGAGCACTTTCCCGTGTGCTTGCTGGCCACTTGTCTAGTTCTTTAGGATGCTTAAGTATGAATTTATTTTTTCTTATTATTTTCATTTTTCTGTCTTGTCACTGGGAAGTAGGTATTCTTTCTACAATCAGATAAAAATCCTTGTAAGATACATGATTAAATGTTTTTCTCTCCTGGGTGTGGGGAGATGGTGGCTCAGCAGATGAAAGCTCTGGCTGCTCTTGCAGTAGATCCAAGTTTGGTTCCCATCACCCACTTGGGGAAGCTCATAATTGCTTGTAACTCCAGCTTCAGGGATCCAGCTCATTCCTCTGGACTACAAGGATACCTGCACTTATGTGTACAAACCCACTCACAGATACACATGCACAAAAATAAAATAAATTTTTTAAAATATAATTCTACTTTTTTACTCTTAGATAATTGTGTTTGTTCACAATTTTGTTCTGCGGCAACTATAGAGGTGTGTGCAAATATGAGAAACAAAACACAGAGGTCCTTGTACCTTCATGCTTTTTAATTCAGATTTCCCCTGTGGTACTGTAAAAGGATGGTCTGACCTCTCAACCAGGCCAACTGACATCTGCATCATCAGCTGAAGAGCATTTGCTGTGCTACCCACTTGATTCGTATCTCACCTACTGTCCCAACTTCCCAGTGACACCAATACCTATTTCTATAATTGGGGCATTTTAAGAATGTTAGATAGAATGTCCCATAGTTTGTGTCACCCTTTCTAACTCTGCAAACTGGTCTGCAAATCCATCCAGCTTGCTGGGTCTAATGTGTTCTATTTTATTACTAGTGGTAAGTGGTGCTTGCAGTGTGTGTAGCTTTCCGCCTCTGGAAGGATACCTGGCTCCAAGCCAATTTTAACCGTGGGGACTCAAACTGTTATAAACACCAAATACAGGTTTTCTTGTGATCATGTCTTTGTTTCTCAAGAACAAATGCCCAAGAGTGCAGTTACAGGGCCGTGCTGGAGTTGCCTGCCTAGTTTCAGGAGAAAGCACCAGCCTGTTTCCTGGGTGTATCATTTTACTTACCCACCAACCGTGTGTGTGTGTGTGTGTGTGTGTGTGTGTGTGTGTGTGTGTGTGTGACCTCATGCCTCCTGTTCTGACAAGCATGGCTGATAGAATAACAATACTCCAGTCATTCCAGAAGGTCTGCAGTGTGTGTGTGTGTGTGTGTGTGTGTATGTGGGCACTACATTTGTAGAAGTACAAGTAGAGTCCTAAAGAGTAGATCTAGAGTTACAGGTGGTTGTGAGCTGCCTAACATCAGCACTGGGAAGCAAACCCAGGTCCTCTTCAAAAGCAGTCTGAACTGCTGAGCCGGTTGTAAAGCTCGCTCTCACCACATGGTGGTTTTATTCCGTGTTTCTCTAATGGAGAGTGACACTGAAAACCTTACAGGTAGCTATGTCACACTTGGAGATCTTGTGCAATGGAATTGTTGCTTATGTGTCTTCTCACTTTCCGTTTGCTTAGACTATGCTGTTGGGTTTTGAGGATTCTTCACACACGAGACTCTAGTCTTTTTTCAGGCCTACATTGTGTATATACCCCCCATACACACACACACACACACACACACACACACACACACCCATACAGACCCATACACACACATACCCATACATACATACACACATATTATGTACTACACATACATTACATACACCCGTACATTATACATACATATATATACATACTCACACATGCATACACATATACACACACAAACACTCACACACATCTATGCCTGTCAGTCTTTATATTTTCTGTATATAGTCTTTAGCAATGGTTTCAAAATTGACAAGATTCCATTTTCTATTTTTTTTACTGTTGCTTTTTATTTATTATTTTAGATGAAATACATGTGTCTGTGTATATGTATGTGCATATATGTGCCTACAGAGTCCATAAGAGAGGGTCAGAGCTCCTGAAACTGCAGCTACAGGTGGTTGTGAGCTGTCTGTTGTGAGTGCTGGGTACCAAACTCAGTGCTGTACTTTGCAAGAACAGCAAGGGCCCCTAGCCATGTGAGCCATCTCCCTACCCCTTCCCCTTCCCCTACCCCAACCTCCACAGAGTTCTTTTCCTGCCATTCCTAAGACTGTATGCCTGGCTCTGAATTTCAGATCTTTCTTCCCCATCCTTGATGTTTTTCTAAAAGTTTTGTAGTTTTGAATTCTCGTCCATGATCCACTTTAAGTTGATGTGATATGAAGATTTAGATGGAGTTTTATTCTTTTGCCTTCTGGGTTTTTAAGTTGATTCAAATGGCTTTCATTTTGGAGGCTGTCCTTCCTCCACTGGGTCTGCGTTTCACCCTTGTCAGAAGTCACTTGGCTGTCTGTCTTGCGTCTGGCCTTTCCTGTGGCCCCCAATCTATTTCTTTGACCCGTCTGTCAGTACCACGCCAGCTTTATTACTGTGGCTGCAGACTGAGCCTTCACATCAAGAAGAGCAATTTTCTCCCATTTTATTCCTTTTCAAAGTCGTCTTAGATAGTCTAGTTCCTTTGCCTTCCCGTATAAATTTTAGAATAACCTTGTGCATATCAATGGAAATTCTTGCTGTTATTTTAACAGGATCCCATTAACTTTTATGGTGTATTTGTACAGACGTGACAACTTTACTGTGTCTACCCTTTCAGTCTGTGAACATGAATGTCTTCCCATGTATTTAGATGTATTTCCAGTTTCTTTTTTCAAAGATTGATTTCATTTTTTTATTTGTGTGTGCTCATGTGTGCATGCACACACATGTGCAGGTGTTTGTGGAGGCCAGCAGGGGGTGTCAGATCCCCCTGGCACTCCGGTTACAGGTGCCTTACATGAATGCTCTGGCACTATGGTTACAGGCAGTTGTGAGCTGCCCGACATGAGTGCTAGGACTCAAACCCAGTTCCTCTGCAAGAACAGCAAGTGCTCTCGACAGCCCAGCCATCCTTCCAGCCTCTTCCCCTCCTTACTCGATTTCTGACATCAGAATTTTATAATTTGCAGCAGATCAGAATTGTAAAATTAATTACTCCCGTTATTGGTGGAGTTACTTATGGTTTTACGCGTCTTGTCTTCAGCTCGATCATTGTTTATATTTGTGTTTATATTCACTGTTCTGACCCCTGTACTGCAGCCTCCCATGATTCGTGTGTTGCTTCAGGAGGCCTGTGTGAGCCAGCTTCTGTGTGATCTATAGAGAAGGCCAAGTCGTCGAAAAACAGGGACGCTTGTATTTCTTCCTTCTGAAATATGTCTTTTATTCATGTTTTCCTTCCTTCTTCCAGTGGGAAGGCCTTTGTGTGATACAATGATCTGAGATCCTTGAGTGATACTAGATTCAGGGGAAAGACATTCAGGTTTGAACATTGATTAGCTGTAGAGTTTTGCAGTGTTCTTCATGAGATTAAGAACATTCCCTTTTGTTCCTGGTTGCTAAAGGTTTGTCTTTTAAAAATCATGAACATTGAATCTTGTCAGTTTCTTTCTGTTTCACTTGACAGATAAATGATGCTTTTTTTCCCATTCATACGGTAGACTATGCTATTTATTTTGTATTAAACCAGCCTTGAATACCTGAAATATCCCTATTTTTGGTATGCTATTGGGTTCTATTAACTAATATATTTATCTATTTTCTATTCACTTTACATTCTGACCACAGCCCCCCTTTCTCCTCTCTTTCCAGTCCCATCCTTACAAATTCCTCCCCTATTGTCACCTCCTCTTCTCAAAGAAAGGGTTCCCTCCTAGGGAACTGCCCCACTCTGGGACATTTGGCCCCAGCAGGACTAGGCATATTCTCTCCCACTGAGGCCCAACCAGGCAGTCCAGGTAGGGGGAAGGGATCCAATGGTAGGTCACAGAGACAGAGATAGCCCCTGCTCCACTTGTTAGCAGCCCCCAATAGAGACAAAGCTGCACATTTGCTACAGGTGTGCAAGGGTTCTAGGTCCAGCTACTGCATGCTTGCTGGTTGATGGCCCAGGCTCTGTGAGTCCCCACAGGCCCAGGTTGGCTGACTCTAGGTCTTCTCATGGTGTTCTCGACCCTCCAGCTTGCTAACTTCTACCCCCACTCTTCTGTAAGACTCACTAAGTTGTCTGATGTTTGACTGTGCATCTCTGCATCTGCCTCCATCTGCTTCTGGATGAAGCCCCTCAGGAGACAGTTAATGCTGGGTTCCTGTCTGCAGCAGAGTATCATTAATAGTGTCTGCGATTGTCTCTCTCGCATGGGGTAGGTCTCAGGTTGGGCAGTCATTGGTAGGCTGTTCCCTCAGTCTCTGCTCCATCTTTATCCCTGCACATCTTGTAGGCGAGACAAATTTTGGGTTGAAGGTTTTGTGGGTGGATTGATGTCTACCTACCTCCTCTGGAAGTCCTGCCTGGTCTCAGGAAGTGGCCACATCAGTCTCTGTATCCCTCCTCTTGTGGGGATCTCAGCTAGGGTCACCCCACTAAATTAAAAGTGGTCTTCTTATATTTTAAAATATTTTTATTAATTCTTTGAGAGTTTTGTACGTGTTTTGAGCCTATTAACACGCTATGGAGCACTTTATTATTTTGTGCCTCATCCTTGTGAAAGAGCTATGCTAATCTTCCCTGTATTATCCTAATATCAGTACATGTACTGACAAAGCAAGCATAAAATAAGACAATTTAAGAGGTTTATTTATTTTCATATATACAGATTCATTCACTGAGGGGGGGGAGGGTGAGCTCCAGTGTGTCACAGTGTGAGTGCAGAGGTCAGAAGACAACCATGAGGGTCAATTCCCACCTTCTACCCCATGGCTCCTGAGGCCCTACTCAGCTCAGCAGGCTTGGTAGCAACCACCTTTACCTGCCTAGCCATTGTGCCAGCTCTGAGTTACTAATCTTTTTATTGAGGCTTTTTGTATCTGAGGTGATAAACATTATATATCTATACATGTTTCTTAGCTTGCCTTTGTCGGGATTTTAGAGCAGGTGGCATGATGCTCTAGAATGGCCTAGGAAACCCATCTTCCTTTCCTCTTTCTGGTCAGGAGCCCTCAGTTAGACGCTAACTCTTAAAACAGTAGTAGAAACCTCTGGGGAAACCACAGTGCCTGTAGATGTTTTATTCAGAAGCCATTGAGAAAGGACTTCATTTCTTTGCCTGTTACAGGACTCGCCTGTAACTTAACATGAGTTATATATTTACGGTTGTCTAAGACGTCAACTTTAGGAGCTTGAAGTTTTCTGTTGGGTCCTGATGGTCATGGAGTCTGTAGTGACACTGGCCTGCCTCCTTGCTGATCCTCTTTGCTTGTTTTGCTTTTGACACAGCCTATGGGTTCAGTTCTGGTCTCCCCAGTCCTCTGGTGAGCCGTGTTTTGGATCTGTTGAATCTTGCTTTGGGTTTATTCTTTTAATCTTTGAGGTCTAAAAGTTGGGCTCCTGATTTAGTTTTATTCTCCCCATTTTTGTAATGTAAATTTTTTATGCTGTTGATTCTCCTGTCTGTGCTACCTTACCTGCAACCCGCATTATCTTTTGACATAATTGCATTTTCATTGAATTCAATATATTTTTATTTCCTTTCAGATAATTTTTATACATTTTTTTCAAAAGCATATATTGTTTGGTTTCTTGGTATTTGGTGAATTTCCAGTGGTCCTTTTCATATTCTTCACTAGTCTGAATTAACTGCAGTCAAAGCATAAAGTTAGGAGTTCAGATCTTTTCCATTCTTTCAGTTCTGTTCTTTTCTGTTCTTTTCTTTTCAGAGGACGATAATGTATGTCTTGATACACTCTCTAAATAGACCCTTGAAAACTTAAAGAAAAAGGAGAAAATATATCTATGTAGTAGATATAATGACTATTAATGCAATTTATTTTCTCTTTTTATTGTCCTCACAAGGTCTGGTTAAATAAGCCAAAGGGGGTTTTAGGCATTCTGTCTTGGAGGAACAGGACAAACCTTTCATAGAATTGTTTGTGCCTGAAGTAAGAGTGTTTTGTTAAAGAGAATTTTTATTTTTTGAGAAAAGCTATGTCCTCAGGCTTGTGAGAGCAGCTCTGAGCCCCAGCTCCCCCTCACAAGACCTTCCCATGTTTGCCAGTCATGCTTCTCACACCATCTCCTTCCTGGGAAGAGTACTGGACACAGTCATTGTTAACGCTGCGGTTGGAGTGCTGAGTTCTGTTGCCTGTCTCAAGTAGGAGTGTCAACCACTGATTAATTTCCTTTTCTCTTGCAGAGTAATTTTCACTTGGAAGAATTATATAAATTGAGCTTAGTTTACTTATCAAGAGATTTAAAATATAACTGTACTTCAAAATAAAAATTATATCAGAACTTTTGTTAAGTCTTTAAGGATTTTTGGCTAAAACAACAACAACAACAACAACAACAGCAACAAAAAACAGAAGTCCTTTGTACAGGGAGCTAAGAATGGCTCGATTTGCATTTTTCTACATGCTGACTACCAGTTGAACCAGCACCATTTGATAAAAGTGCTCTTTTTCCCACTGGATGATTTTAGTTCCTTTGTCAAAGACCAAGTGACCGTAGGTGTGTGGGTTCATTTCTGGGTCTTCAATTCTATTCCATTGATCTTCCTGCCTCTCTCTGTACCAATACCGTGCAGTTTTTATCACTATTGCTCTGTAGTACAACTTGAGGTCAGGCATGGTGATTTCACCAGAAGTTTGTTTATTGTTGAGAATAATTTTCACTATCTTGGGTTTTTTGTTATTCAAAATGAATTTGCTCTTTCTAACTCTGAAGAATTGAGTTGGAATTTTGATGGGGATTGCATTGAATCTGTAGATTGTTTTCCGCAAGATAGCCATTTTTACTATATTAGTTCTGCCAGTCCATGAGCATGGGAGATTTTTCCATCTTCTGAGATCTTTTTTGCTTTCTTTCTTCAGAGACTTAAAGTTCTTGTCACACAGATCTTTCACTTGTTTGGTTAGAGTCACACCAAGATACTTTATATTATTTGTGACTATTGTGAAGGGTGCTATTTCCCTAATTTCTTTCTCAACCTGTTTATCCTTTGAGTAGAGGAAGGCTACTGATTTATTTGAGTTAATTTTATATATTCAGCCACTTTGCTGAAGTTATCAGTTTTAGGAGTTATCTGGTGGAATTTTTGGGGTCACTTAAGAAGATGATCATATCATCTGCAAATAGTAATATTTTGACTTCTTCCTTTTGAATTTGTATCCCTTTGACCTCCTTTTATTGTCTAATTGCTCTAGCTATAACTTCAAGTACTATATTGAATATATAGGGAGAGAATGAGCAGCCTTGTCTAGGTCCTGATTTTAGTAGGATTGCTTTAAGTTTCTCTCCATTTAGTTTGATGTTGGCTAATGTTTTGCTGTATATTACTTTTACTATGTTTAAATATGTCCCACCTGGGGATTCATCCCATATTCGGTCACCAAACCCCGACACTATTGTGGAGGCCAAGAAATGCTTGCTGAAAGGACCCTGGTATGACTGTTCCCTGAGAGGCCCTTCCAGAGCCTTACAATTACAGAGGCAGATTCTCACAGCCAACCATTGGACTGAGCGTGGGGTCTCCAGTGGAGGCGTTAGAGAAACTTCAGAACTGAAGTTACTGAAAGGTTTGCAACCTCATAGGAAGAACACCAATATCAACCAACCAGACCCCCCCCCCCCAGAGCTCCCAGGGGCTAAGGAATACACATGGCTCCAGCTGCATATGTAGCAGTGGATTGC
Source organism: Apodemus sylvaticus (assembly GCF_947179515.1). Classification (NCBI taxonomy): domain Eukaryota; kingdom Metazoa; phylum Chordata; class Mammalia; order Rodentia; family Muridae; genus Apodemus; species Apodemus sylvaticus. The sequence goes on along the minus strand of NC_067493.1, from coordinate 25,166,788 downwards.
CTTGTCAGGCATCAATGGGAGGAGAGGTCCTTGGTCCTATGAAGGCTTGATAGATGCCCCAGTGTAGGGGACTTGAGAGAACTGAGGTGGGAGTGGGGTAGGTGGAGGAACACACTCATAGAAGCAGGGGGAGGGAAGATGGGATAGGGGGTTTTCAGGAGGGGGTACCGGGAAAGGGGATGAAATGTAAATAAAGAAAATATCCAATAAAAATAAATAAAGAAAAAGACAAAGGTGAAGCCAGGCAGTATGCTCATCCTCGTAACCCTGGTACTCAGGAGGCTGAGGCAAACGCAAAAAACAACAGAAGACATTTCAGGTTGCTTAACTATTTATTATTAATTAATTGAGCTAGGTTCTGAGCTCAGACTGGTCTCTGCCTTTCAGTCCATCTGTCCTTTCGTCTCTCAGCATGCCAGGACTGCAGGTTCATCTCATGACAACCTGTTCAAATTGTTTTAGTGTTATTCCATTTAAATGTTGCTTTTAAATCAAAGATTTTTCTCTACACAGCTAATGGTTTGCGATTGTGCCATCCCGTGTCGGTTGTTCTGTGTGTGAACCCGACTGGGTGTTGCCCATCTGTACATAGCACAGGGTAGGCACGCTGACTGGCCATGGCTGGCTCTCAGCTCCGTTAGCTCCACGGGATCTTGCCTCTTCAGTAGTCGGGTGCCTTTCAGAAATGGCCGTCTTTCCAGTTCCTATGGCCAGAAACCTTTCTCTTGTCACTGGTTCGCGTGTGTCTCATACCTCACGTGCTCTGACTGGACTCAAGCACTCCTTGATGGTGTTTCTCCCTTCTGCTGCTTCCTGCCACCATCGTCTCAGGGCACCACCATCCGTGTCTGGATTAACAGGTCATGCTCCTAGCGGTTTCCTAACATCCACCCTTCCTACCTCATCTCCTCATCCTCCTCAGCAGGAGGGTTCTGAGCGAGCACCAGCTAAGGTGTCAATTACAAACTCTAGGTCTCTAGAGGCCTCTTATCCTTGGCTCTGTAGCTTTTCTCCTCCCCCAACCACTTGCTCCACCCACCCACATTAGTCTCCTCTTGAGTGCTCTGCCTCTGCTGATCCAGAGGCTGGTGTATCAGCCTTCCAGGTCTTTACCCAGATGTCTTCCTCAGGGAAGCCATCCAACCTTCCTTATTTAAGACTGCCATCCCTTTCCTCGAATCTCTTCTCCTCCCTTCTTGCATGCTCTCTTTACAGTAATAGTATATCACATACAGGTGTTTCTCTTATTCGCTCGCTTATGTTCACACCAACATAATGTAACTTATGGGGTATCTTCTATTAGACCAAACCATTCCAGACTCGTGGGGCTTGGGCTGGGATGCTTCCTCTGTACAGCGCTAGCTGAGCAGGCTTAAAGGACAAGTAGCTGCTGATGCTACTTGTGTCCCTAATTCTAGGGCTCTCTCTTTAATAAATGATAAAACTTGTTCATGCAAACATTGTAGCATTAATATTCTGGGGGAAATGATGCATAAATCAGTGTGGCTCCCTGCTTCATACCCATATCAGCTTCCTATTCATCAACCACATATGAAGTAATTTGTACAAAAGAGTTATATAGGCTTTCACCAAACAGACTGTCCTATATATTTCCCTTATTTGTGTACTGTTTATCTCTAGCGCTAGAAGACAAGTTCACGGAGGTGTGAATTTTTATTCTGTTCTGTTTTTAAATTCACATCTGTATTCCCATCTCCTAGGAGTCCTAGTAGGTCTTTAATAAATATTTGTTGAGTGAAAGAATAAATAATCAAATCAATATTTAGGCTTCTCTGGAATTCTGAAGTAATTGAAAATAGGAACACCTGTTTTTCTTTAAATGGAACAACTTCTCTGGCCTAATAGTTATTGACATTAAGGACTGTAGGCTGATTTATGTGTGTTATTTAGAAAGCCAGAAGTAAATGTGTTCTGGATGAAGTTCAAGATTCAGCATTCTGTAGTAAGGCGCCAGTTCGTTCCGCGGAAGCATGCTCTAATAGATGCTAGCAGGTAGATCTTCTTCCAGTGGTGGTCTTAATGCTTTGTGAACACGGACTGACTTAATCCTGTGATAAGCTGCAGTTCCCGGAGTGTGTTCCTAGTACACGCATGGATCAGAGACTCTGGTACAAAGAAGTACACGGGGAACACGTGGTCAGTAACAGAAATAGAGACAGTCTATTAGAACGAGGAAAGCTTCCATAGGGTGGCAGTGGGCTGGTGGGCCTGGGGAAAGTTATAGCCCAGAAGCACTGGGCCAGGAGACCCAGAAGCCACGTCCTCAGGCCTTGCATTTGGAATATTGCAGTTGTTGTTGTTGTTGCTGTTGTTGTTGTTTTGCATGCTCTATTTACATGTGTAGCATAGGTTGGGGGGGTCCCCAGTCTTTGTTTGCCCAGTTGCTTCTCAGATGTTAAGCCTGATGCCTCTCTCCATATCCCTTATCTCCATCTCTCCTGCCACAGTCCAAGGGAGGACTCTGATGGCCTTGGGAACCCTTGCTGGGGAAAGTTACAAACTCAAAGTCTTCCCTGGAAACACAGAGAAAGACCTTTTTGCTTTCTGCCCTCCTTTGAGGTTTTGCTGGTGAAGCAAAAGGAATCATGATAAAACTTCTGGCAGCTGAAGGTAGCTCCAGACAGCCAGCAGAGTCAGGTTCCAGTTGGCATATGTTTCTTCCTTTTCAAGCATCTAAGGTTTTAAAAAAAGAAGAACCTCACTCTCTTAAGGATATCCTTGATGGAGTAGTAAAAAGTCATTAATTGCATTAAATTTTGACTCTGATAGATGTCTTTTTAATATCCTTTGTTCAATTGTGAATTACGTATAAAGTCCTTCTGCTGCATGCAGATATATGATGGCTGCTTTGAGGCACAGTCCGTGCGATTGTCTGAGCTGGCAGCCAAGCTGGCTGCTCCTTTCTTGGCACTACATTCTCACTTGAGGTTGTGACTGACAGTCAGACCATGATAATTTAGATTTGCATATGTTTGGCACCTATTTTCTTTCTCCCCCCCCCCCTTTTTGAAAATGAATAAAATAAGCCCATTTCGTTGGGAGTGGGGATGCATCTGACAGTATCTGTGGCTCATGAGTAAAAAATGAGAATTTCTGAAATCTTGCCTGTGCCACTATGAACCTGACATTTCTCATTATTTAAAGACTTGACAAGGTAGGAAGGTGTATGAACACGTGGCATTTCTTACATTGTCTAATGACGTGTGTTAACATTTGGAAGACTGCAAAATGCAGTGAACCAACAATGTCAAGAGTGCAGACAATGAGTCAGAGGAAGAGCTCGATGAAGGATTCTATCGTAGCAGAGTCTAGACGTCCCCTTGCTGGAGGACAGCCACCCAGGTTTCTGGCTGACCCTTGTTCATTGGGTTTTCATATCAACATGAGTGCCCTTACCCAACTCCAGATCTTCAGAGAACGTGATTCTCCACCCTTCCAGTGAAGCAGTGCATTACAAAGCTGAACTGCCAAGGGAATTTGAGCATCTAGTGTCTTTTATTGAGATATACTGAGAAGATGCCTCTTTTCACCTTCTTTGTCTGGGGGGCAGGTGATATATTTTCTATGAGTATACCTTTTGTGCTATCTTTTAACAACTGTAGTGCTACACTTTTTTAAACAGTGAATAAGCATCATGAATCCTCACCAGTTCATATTCTCAAATGGGAACTATGCAAGTCAATGACTCACTGAAGGGAGACTTTAAGCCTACACCATGGTTTTCCATGGAATGAGGAGCCAAAAGGTTCCCAGTTGAAGACGTTGAAGTTGGTTTGTGTATTTTGTGGACTGGAAACCCTTTTGCATAGGAGGGTCAGCGGATCACCCAAGAGGCCAGCTAGGGATTGGAAGAGCTGAGGTCTAAGTGAGCTTTGCAAAGCCTTGCTGTCGGCAGCCATGATGCGGGAACACTTCTCCTTGGCAGAGTCATGGCTGGCTTTTGCCTCAGCCCCTGTTCCTTCCAGGAACTTCCTTCCAACCTGGAAGTTGCTTTCATAGGCCGCTATCCTTGTCTGAGAAACTTGCTTCTGGTGAGCTACCTCTTGAGCCCCAGAGTTCATGTCACTAAGTACATATCACACACTCACAGGCAAACATCTAAGCAGAGAAAGTAAATCATAGCTGCTTTCTTTTCTCACACCTTCTGGCTTTATATTTAATCAGAGTAGGACCTTTAGGCTTACATGAAAGGCTCTTTGGAGGAAACATGATATAATATTTAAGAAGAATGCTGGCTATTTCAGATAAGTTTCTTCTTATTTACTATTTGGTTTTGGTCATACTTTCTCACTACAAACCGGAGAAATGACAATTTAGCACACTTCTACTTTGAAGTATAAAATACTGGAGAGCTAGAAGCTTATTGCAGTTTGGAGGAGAAGGGGATTGCTTCTGCCCCACTCTCTCTTCTTGTTATTAATTTATATGCTGAAATAGATTAGCGCAGTGCAGCATGAACGCCATACATAAATACCCCGTTTATGTTTCCCCATCAGCTTCGGCTGTGGATTAATCTCACTGAAAGCTTGAATGGTTTCTTAGGGGGAATATTGGAAGGGTTAGGTTCACCCCATGAGTTCCTTAAATATGCCATTAATTCACATTGATTTCAGAGAACACAGATAATCAGCTTGACTTCCCCGCTGGCTGGATGCCTTAGCAAGCTGTTTATATTTCTATTCACTGGAATCTCGGGGAGCCTCCTATGTACCCCATTTTCTCATTCAGATCCCAGTGTCCAGAGGATGTTGTGGTCCAGCGATGAGGAAGTCTCACACTTGTTAGACAAATGTCTCAGCATCAAGCTTAATGGAGAGATCTAGGAACCTTCAGTGTGTGTGTGTGTGTGTGTGTGTGTGTATGTGTGTATGTGTGTATGTGTGTATGTTTGGGGGAGTTGTGTGTATATACACATGCAATCACATATGTACATATGTAGAGGCCAGAGGACACCCTTAGCTGTCATTTCTCAAGAGGCCTACCTTGCCCTTTGAGACAGTTTCTCACTATCCTGAAGCTCACCAGGTGGTCTAGGCTGGATGGCCAGCTAGTGCCTGGTATCCTCCTGTCTCCTTGTCCTTAGTGCAGCAATGCAAGTGCATGCTGTCCTGCCAGGTTCCTTTACATGGGTTCTAGGGAGCCACATGTGAGTCCTCACATTTGCACACAGTCAGTTTACTGACTAAGCTACCACCCCAACCCCAAATTTCTTTTCAGAAAAAGAAGCAGTCTCAGATCCCATTCCAGCTCCTCCTGGTTTCTGGTGGGGTTTGTCTAATGTAACAACTGAAAATATTACTGGTCAATAATACAGATTGACTTGCTTCTAGCCACCATCTCCAAGACTCTGACGCACCCCGTTGTCAGTGCACCATTAGCATGCCAGCCCTGGAGCCAGACTGGCTGGGGCTGAAGCTAGTTCTGTCTTTACCAGCTGTGGAAAGTTCCCTTTTATATGGTTTTTCAGATGTGAAATTTCTTATGGAATTCAGGGCCTTGTATTTGAAGCTATCTCCTGAGGAGCTCTCCCCTCAGCTGCCAATACAAAGGTTGACCTGCAGTCTGTCCCTTCTGATTATGCCCCCTCAGAAAGTAGAGGAGTGGCAGAGACTGGGAAGACGGTCAGCCAGTCTAACCCGCCTGTTATTTGGTCTTACTATATGCTCTGGATTCTTAGTTCCTGAGTCCCCTGACTTTGTCCCAAACCAAAGTTGGAAGTCACTGTTTCCCCTACTAGGCTACTCCTTGTACTCTGGGGTGTCATCTGGGTTTCTCCAGAGATGTCATGACTGCTCACCTGTCATAGATGGACCAGGCACAAGCAGCCAGCAAGTTGTCTCTAGGGTCTGTTTCTTAGGATCTAGAAGCACTGGTCTGAAAATGTCTCAATTTGGGGAAGCTGAGGAGATAGTTCATTCAGTCAGGAGAATGCTCATGATACAAGCAAGAAAGTTTGTGTTTGGATTCTCACCATGCATCTAGAGGGCCAGGGGCAGGGGGCTCGAAGTGGGGGCCGGGGGTGTTGGGGGGGTACAGGTGCGGGGCCAGGGGCCTGTAATCCTAGCACTGAGTAGGCAGAGACCCAGAGACCTGAGGATCTTTGGCCAGCCAGCCAAGTAGAATCTGGGTTCCTGGTACATGGAGAGATGTTGCCCCCCAAAAGTTAGATGGGAAATGAGTAAGGAAGGTACCCAGGAGGGACTTCTACCCTCTACATGAATGGAAGTAAAGACAAATGGACCCTGGGGTCTTGTTGGAGAGCCACAATTAGTGAGCGCCAGATTCAGTAAGAGACCTTGTTTGAAAATAGTAAAGTGGAGACTGGTGGAGGAAGATACTTATTCTCTGGTGTGCGTGCGTGCATGTGTGTGTGTGTGTGTGTGTGTGTGTGTGTGTGTGTGTGTGTGTGTGCAGACATCCACATGCAAGCAATCATAAAGCCTTCAAGAGCTGTTGAAAGTCACTGTGTAGCCGAGTTAGTAGCGAGTATTGCCATGGAGCCATCAGCAGGGAGAGCGCTGAGACACGGTCCTCTGTGACTGAGCCTACTGGTTCCCCTGGTGTCTGCAGCCCTCCAGGTACTGGCCTGCCTGGGGTGGCAAGGCCTTGGCATGGGAAGGCCCTCTGCTGTGATCCCTGCTGAGCTCAGCATCAACCTCGGACCTCTATGGCTGTCTCTCCTGGGATGCTCTTGGCTTGTTTGCAAGCCTCGTTTTCTAGGCTGTGAGTTCACTGGCTTGGAGCCAGCTACATCCTCAGCTCTTAGCGGCCAGCACGCTTGGCCATGCTTAGGAGTGAAAGTGTTTGTAGCCGTGTAACTGGAACAAGAGTGAGAAGCCAGGACTTTGCTCTCTGCCTCTGTGCAAAGATCTGCAGATATGGAGTAACCTTTGAGGCCTTCTCATGTTGGCTAGAAACACTACAGGGTGCTGTTGGAGGGTATGTGGTGAGCAGGCCTCAACTGGTGGTCGCTTCTCATTAAAAATGCTTATGGGACAGCAGCTTCTATTTCATAGTCATCCGAGTACATTGTGTTAGTGGTTTATGTTTTACTTGAGGTTTTGCTTGTGTTTTAAGACACAATCTTGCTGTGTAGTCCAGGCTGGCATTACAGTCATCATCCACCTGCCTCAGCTTTCTTAGTGGTGGGGTTACAGATGTGTGGCCCCTTGCCCAGCTCGGATGCTTTCTGTTGATGGTATTTGTGTTTGTGTGTTCAGTGGTCGCTACCTTTGACCTTAGAACTTCTCTGATCTCACTTAGTTTTTCAAATGGTAGTGGAAATAAATCAACCGACATAGGCCAAGGTTGGATGATTGATTTGCCAGATCTGGACAATATAATCATAGAGGCGACCACATTTGTGTGTCTTCGCCCCCAAAGTATTTGTGATCATCTAGGAGCATGAAGCCTGGGGTTATCTATGATGTAGGACCACTTCTGTTTTTAAATGTTCTTCTTTAATTCTTTCTTTTAAGGTTTAGGTTAATTATGTGCCTATAATGTATCGACTCTAGCCACCCCATTTCCTCTCTTGTCCCGCTCAGCTGCCAGATTGATCTACAGTGTGATAATTACCTAGTCTGATCCTTGTGCAACACTGCTTCTTCTCTTCTTCTAGTCCCCTCCCAGGTTACTTCTACCCACAGAGGCATGTGCACAGTGACCACAGAAAGCACATCTGAATCACCTTGTCCTCAGGCATATTGAAGATTTTTGTCCCTAAACATCAGGGTCCAATTAAACCAATCACAGTGTGACCTGGCTTATCTGTGGACTTAACCACAGTTCACAATTATTTAGTAATTGTTTAGATTTTACCTCAGGAGCATGTTTGAAATACCTAATTGTTTTCTTTTAAAAGATGAGTATTGCCATTGTGAGGACAGTATGTTATTTGGTGAGATTAATCTCCTCGTCTCCCTATGTGTACATAACAAACTTCTGGCAGCAGAGCAGGGGAAGGCTGCACCCCCCCAGCATCACCCAGAAGTGGACCTTCTACCCATGCTCTCCAGCCTACTTCAAAGGTGATGCATTAGGCACCGTGCTTTAGTTTCTTCCTGGAATTTGAAAAAAGTTAGAATATTTAGTGAGTAGTAAATTCATAAGGTTGGGGCACAAAAATGTCGGGGTTTGATATAAAAGAAGTTTTGGAAGATTAGTGGTTTACGTCCCAGGATTTTCCCTGTCTGATCACAGACTTCTGCACTCAGGATCTTTTTTTTTTTTTTTTTTTTTTTTTTTTTTTTTTTTTTTTTTTTTTGGACTCAGGGAATTGGTGAACTTTATTGCATCATATCAAGTTAAAGCATCCTCTTGGTTTCTGTTGATCCTTAGGCGTATAAACGTTATCTTGGGTATCAGAAATGGGAAATAATCCAAAGACCTGTGTCAGCCTTTCAATCCCTGTACTAAACAGTGATATCAATACTTTCTGTGTTTATATATTTCTTAGATACCAAGAAATAAGGAGATAAGTAAAATAATATTAAATTAATACAACAGCTTTATTAGTAGAGGGAGACACATCTTTTCTTTTTTTTTTTTTTTTTTTTATTTGATATAATTTATTTACATTTCAAATGATATATCTACACAATGGAGTACTATTCAGCCATTAGAAACAATGAATTCATGAAATTCTTAGGCAAATGGATGGAGCTAGAGAACATCATACTAAGTGAGGTAACCCAGACTCAAAAGGTGAATCATGGTATGCACTCACTAATAAGTGGTTATTAACCTAGAAAACTGGAATACCCAAAACATAATCCACACATCAAATGAGATACAAGAAGAAAGCAGGAGTGGTCCCTGGTTCTGGAAAGACTCAGTGAAACAGTATTTGGCAAAACCAGAACGGGGAACTGGGAAGGGGTGGGAGGGAGGACAGGGGAAGAGAAGGGGGCTTACGGGACTTTCGGGGAGTGGGGGGGGGCTAGAAAAGGGGAAATCATTTGAAGGATCTTTTTTAATAGTTCCCAAAACAGGTTTAAATGGAACAGTTGGTTGCCCTTAGGAATTTTGCTTCAGCAGAAATGGAGGTTGATAACAAAAGGTCCTGCTTACTCTGATTTTCCATTCATGCCATGATCAGGGTCCTCCCTGCTGGACCCCCACTGATTGATGAGCTGATTACAGGCGCTTCATAAACTTCATCTCACTTTAGTAGAACACGTGGGGTTTGTCTCCCTGGGACTCCCCTTGTTTGTGGCATAGTTGTTTCTTTTGCTAAGTGGAAGTTGACTGTCATTCTTCATTAATTATCTCTTTAAAAGAGATAAGAGTGGAGCCAGTGGATGGCTCCGTGTGTAAAGTGCTTGCTGCACACACATAACAACCAGAATATGATCCCCAGTAGCCACGTAAAAGCTGGACATAGTGGCACACGTGCGACCCCATTGCTCAGGAAAGGGGAAAGAGAAGGGTCCCTGGAGCTCACTGGCCAGCCAGTCTAGCCTAGTCAGCAAGAATCTGCCCTTCTGCCCCAATAAGATGGAAGGTTCGTGAAACAGCTCAGTAGGTAAAAAGCCACATGTCTTATAAGCCTGATGATCTGTATTTGGCCCCCAGGCCCTATGTAAAACTTCCAGAAGAGAACTGACGCCACGGAGCTATCTTCTTAACTACCTCAGCACACACCTACCCATACTCAACACACACACACACACTCAATACATGCACATACACTCAATACACACACATACACACATACTCAATACACACACACACAATACACACACATATACACACACTCAATATACACACATACATACACACACACTCAATACACACACATACATACATACACACACACTCAATACACTAACATAGTCAATATACACATGCACTCAATACACATACATACATACACACATAGTCAATACACAAACATAGTCAATACACACACACACACACACACACACACACAGTGGTAATAAATAAGACAAATAATAAGGAAGTCTTAGCTGAGTTCCCAGCAGCAGTTATGTAACTAGCTGGACACGTGATGTTACTGGTACACAGTGGTTGCTTCCTATCTGTTGTACCCTTAAAGGTTCCTGATAGCTTCTACATTTTCCGTAATGGCAGTCATAATAAAGCACCCAGGAAGATGCCCTGTCTGTGTGCAGGAAGCTGATCCATAAGCCAATGCCTTGATTTCTTGTACCTGTCTCCTCCCCATGGCAACAGTGTCCCCTTGTCTTATGGGTTGTGGTCCTTTCTAGATGAGAAGATTATCTTTGCATTGGACAGGTAGAGTTAGATCCACTTACAGTTATCAAAAACCTTAAAAGTCCATTTGGGGAAGTGGCTTAGACATCATAAAATTATTGGGTCTGGTCCTTTCCATTGAATGGACCTTAAATCTGTGATATTCAGACAAATGCGACTCCCTGTTTCATCAGTGATTTACCTTCTATTTAAAAGTGTGTGAAAGTGAAATGTCATGCTTCCCATGGTTATTCATTGCTGGGACTGAGCAAGTTCCCTGCTGGAACCCAGAAGTCCTCATACACTCGACATAGTTTCTTAGGGGAGAGTCGGAGTCTAGTGTTCATAATTTGGAATGTTTCTATCTCCCTAAAGAACAGTGAACTGTCTGTTGGCATTTCCCCAGGTCAGTCTCATGAGTAGCTCATAGGCTATTCACCTATTTTCTTCTCCTGCTTCTATTTTCAAGCATTTTTTCTGTCCATGTAAACTACAAACATAACACACACTTTTGTGGTGATCTGTGTACCCCTCCATAAATATCCATCTGTTCTGTTAGCTTCTCCTGAGAAAATGACAAGTATGTATCCACCATAGATAGGTGTGGTGGTTTGAATAGTCCTGGCCCCCAAACACATTCATTTGTTTGAACACTTGGCCCACAGGATAGGCACTATTAGGGGTGTGGCTTTGTTGGAGTTGGTGTGGCCTTGTTGGAGGAAGTTGTCACTGTGGAGGCGGGCTTTGAGATCTCATATGCTTAAGCTAGACCTAGTGTGGCATTCACTTCTGCTGCCTGTGGATTGATATGTAGAACTCCTTGTACATTACTCCTTCTCCAGTGCCTGTCTGCCTGCATGATGCCATGCTTTTCTTTCTAACCGTTGTGGTCACAGTGTCTCTTCAGAGCAATGAAATCCTAACTAAGACAATAGGGCACCAGTGATACATCGAAGTTCCCTCCCTACTGTGAGTGTACTCGGTTTTCAGAGCATGGGTAACCTCAATAAAGCCATCCTGTCATGGATGATAACCTAATGGTTATCAGCTCCATCCATGTGTCCCCTCTCGGTGTATAGTTCCATTTCAACATTCTCTAGCATTTCCTATGAGTACTTGCATCTGTGGGGAGCAACCACTTAGTATTACCACAGACCCGGCTACCTCTGTCTTGGTCCCTTCAAGTAGTTGCCATCGCTGCAGGGCCACTACTCTAAGACAGTGATGGGGTGAACATGTTATATAAACCCTCTCTTTTCCAAAGTGACTGTACTTTGCTGCCTTTGTGTCATCTTTAAATTCCAAATTCAACTACATGTTTTCTGTAGGAAAGACTACTAGTCTTAGAGGAATAACTAAATCTCCATTCAGGCTATGCTAAAATACTGTGGTGATAATTTTAATGTAGACAATTAAAATCCCAGGGCTTTGACAATGTGTGTTTCTCTTCTTCTTGTGATGAATGGCCAGCCTCGAGGCTAACTACCATTCTATGGCCGTTTACATCATAAGATATTTGCTTGCCAAGTATATGAAGCTATTCCTTGTGAAGGATTTTCTTACTTGATCTCAGCATCTAGCATAGTAATTTTTTCATAGTGGAGGTGTGCGTAGCTACCTGTGAAGAATTGAACTGTGGTGTCATTTAAATTCCAAACCATCATATAATATTTTAAATTGATGATGCTCTGTCAGGTGTAGTCACAAATTCACATTCTTGAGCTTGTATCTTAAAGCTTTTTTCTTTCAAAAAGATGTATTTTTTATGAGGCATGCGTGTAGGACACTGGAACCCTATGAAGTAGCATTTCTTTTTCTATTGTTAAAGAGAGAGCAAATGGCAGGCCATTAATAAAGCCTGCAGCTCAGTGAACCCCAAAGCATCAGAGTTATATCTATTGCAATTCAGCTTTATTGCACTGTTTGGGTCAGAGGAGTGGATGATTTGGGCTGAAGTACATAGCAGAAAGGGAAATTGGGCACACAGGTGACAATCAGGACCCGAGGATTCACTTTAAAAAGCAGCTCAGAGCAAAAGCATGTGGGACTCTCCCAATAGGACCTGGATTAGTGGCCCTCGCTGACAATGAGTGGCACATTTCATTACAGCACCTTTCTGTTGGCTGTTTATATCCCTGCACGAGATTCAGATCAGACCCACTGAAGGGAAAGTGACATGTCTTATTCTCTTCCTATTCCCAATGCTGATTGCAGGGTCTATTCCATAGGATAAATGCAGATTTGTGTGTTTGTTTATTTGTGGTGCCAGGGATTGAAGGCAGAACTGGTGCATGTAAGGAAAGCACTCTGCCACTGAGCCACGCCCCCAGCCCCTCCCTGGGGGATTCCAGGCAGGGACTGTGCCACTGAGCCATGTCCCCAACCCCTCCCCCACACACCTAGCCCCTCCCTGGGGGATTCTAGGTAGGGGCTCTACCACTAAGCCCCGCCCCCAGCCCCTCCCTGGGGGATTCTAGGCAGGGGCTCTACCACTGAGCCACACCCAACCCCTTTACTATAAGATTTGCCCCTGACTGGGGAATTGTAGACAAGCACTGTACCACTGAGCCATGTCGCCAGTCATAGTCTACAGACAGACACAGCATTGCTGAACTATATCTCCAATCCACTCAGTGCATGTTTACTGAAAATCATGCAGACCAGAAACCCATTAATTCTTCTGTAAGCCCCCTGTCTCTCACTGCCATGGCCAGTCTCTCACTGAACTCTCCTTACTGTTTCTTTCCATCTCTTCCATCATAGCATGCTGTCTGTGTTGTACTTAGTCGGTTGACGTATTTTATTCAACATCTACTTTTGTTTTTCATCATTTTAGGTGCTAGGGATTCAGAAATGCAAGACAGGCGAAGTTACAAGGTGTAACCTGTAAATGCTTTAATTTCACTCTGATGTGAGTGAAATGAATATATAGTTTGTAAGACAGGTCATCAGGAGGGGTTCCCGAAGTTAACCTGTGTCTTAGACATAGTTTCTATTACTGTGATAAAACACCATGACCAAAAGCAACTTGGGGAAGACAGGTTGTACTCAGCCTACTGTTTCCCACAGTAGGGCAGGAACTCAATGCAGGAGGGACCCTGGAGGTGGAAACTGAGGTAGAGGCCATAGAGGAACACTGTTACTGGCTTGCCCATCCTGACTTTCTCAGTCAGCTTTCCTACACAATCCAGGACCACCTGCCTGGTGATGGTACCACCTACATCAATTGAGCCTGGGCCTCCCACATCAATTGTTAATCAAGAAGATGCCACACAGGCTTACATACATCCGATCTGATAGAGGCGCTTTCTCAGCCAAAGCTCCTCCTCACAGATAACTGTAGCTCTGTTAAGTTAACAACAGCAACCACAACCACAACCACCACCTACCAGGACAACCTGGGTGAGCATAAATATCCCGCACAGGGTGAAGGAAGGCACAACAGCAAATAGCCTGTGGTAGGAGAGTATTTGCTCAGCAGAGCCACTGAATTCTGCCTTCACAGAAGTGGCCGTGCCTCAGTGAATAAGGCGGAGAGCCACTGAGGATGACACCTGATACCTACTAAGAATGATCAAGGAAAACATCCAATATGTACCTCAGCCACCTTCATGCATGCACACCCTCACACATGGAACACGAGCACATGTGCATCGATACCACACATGAAAATAGAAAATAAACAAAAGCATAACAATAAAACAATGAGGCTAGGTGTGGTGACATATGCCTTTAATCCCAGCACTCAGAGGGCAGAGGCAGGCGGGTCTGTGAGTTCGAGGGCAGCCTGGTGTACAGAGTAAGTGCCAGAGCATCCAGGGCTGTTACACTACCACCATCACCAACAAAAACAACCAACAAAAACAAAGCAAAAAAATTTTTTTAATTTAGCATTTCTTTTTTTTTCTCTTTTTTTTATTCGATATATTTTTTTATGTACATTTCAAATGATTTCCCCTTTTCTAGCCCCCCACTCCCTGAAAGTCCCGTAAGCCCCCTTCTCTCCCCCTGTCCTCCCACCCACCCCTTCCCACTTCCCTGTTCTGGTTTTGTCGAATACTGCTACACTGAGTCTTTCCAGAACAAGGGGCCACTCCTCCTTTCTTCTTGTACCTCATTTGATGTGTGGATTATGTTTTGGGTATTCCAGTTTTCTAGGTTAATATCCACTTATTAGTGAGTGCATACCATGATTCACCTTTTGAGTCTGGGTTACCTCACTTAGTATGATGTTCTCCACCTCCATCCATTTGCCTAAGAATTTCATGAATTCATTGTTTCTAATGGCTGAATAGTACTCCATTGTGTAGATATACCACATTTTTTGCATCCACTCTTCTGTTGAGGGATACCTGGGTTCTTTCCAGCATCTGGCAATTATAAATAGGGCTGCTATAAACATAGTAGAGCATGTATCCTTATTACATGGTGGGGAATCCTCTGGGTATATGCCCAGGTGTGGTATAGCAGGATCTTCTGGAAGTGAGGTGCCCAGTTTTCGGAGGAACCGCCAGACTGATTTCCAGAGTGGTTGTACCAATTTGCAGCCCCACCAGCAGTGGAGGAGTGTTCCTCTTTCTCCACACCCTCTCCAACACCTGCTGTCTCCTGAATTTTTAATCTTAGCCATTCTGACTGGTGTAAGGTGAAATCTCAGGGTTAAAACAAAGCAAAATTAAGCAGACAAAACACCGAAATCAGTGTCTTGCATGATCCAGAGCATTCTGGTATTTGTTCTTTTTTTTAATTTTTAAAATTTTTTTATTTGATATATTTTTATTTACATTTCAAATGATTTCCCCTTTTCTAGCCCCTGACTCCCCAAAAGTTCCATAAGCCCCCTTCCCTCCACCTGTTCTCCCACCCAACAAAACTGGAATACCCAAAACATAATCCACACATCAAATGAGGTACAAGAAGAATGGAGGAGTGACCCCTTGTTCTGGTATTTGTTCTAAATAGGAAGGACTCACATGAACCTATCTGGTGCTTTCTGGACCTTTTGGTATTTTGGAGAATCTCCTAGGCTGTTCCTTTTTCCTGGTGTATCAGGGATTATTTGCTACTTCATTGGGCTGCATAGTCTTTGTGTCTGCTGTTGAAAATTAGAGGGGTTCATGTAATTGATTCATTGCTTAGATGGATTTATTGGTTGGGTTGGGTTATTTTCATCTCAGCATCATTAAGCGTTCTTTGTTCTGTTTTCTTTTAATACCTCAGATGATGTTGCACCGTATTTCAAAACGGAGCCGGGCCTGCCACAGATCCACCTGGAAGGGAACCGCCTTGTGCTCACCTGCCTGGCTGAAGGGAGCTGGCCTCTGGAATTCAAGTGGATACGGAACGACAGTGAGCTCACCACCTACAGCAGCGAATATAAGTAATTGATGGCTTGAAAATAAAGATTGTGAGGTTATAGCTGAACCCCTGGCCTTGTGGGACCTGATGACAGGAGCTGGCCATGTTGGGTCAAGTCCTGGTGCCCTGAGGGTGAAAGGCGAGGCCTGGGGTTAGAAGCAGGCTTGTCCTGGAACGCCTTTTCACCTTGGAGTCTCCCAGGCTGCTTGTGAGGAAGCAGAAGCCCGTCTAGTGAAACACACACACAGATAGGAATCCACGCAGCACTGCAATGTGATGAATTTGCCGCTTTTAGTGACAACCTCACCTACAAGTTTTGTTTGTATCTAACTGGTCCACGCATTTCATGTAGGTGTGTGGATTAGGGGCTTCCAGATGCCACGCTGTTAAAACCCTCTCTAGCTGCCTTTTCCAGCACTGCTGGGAAAGCAGGCATCATGGGAGAGCAGGGCCTCATTGTTCAGCAGGAATGAAGAGAACCTACTATGCTGTGCTGGCCATTATGCCAGGGTTAGGAGAAGCTTGCTGAGCTTGGAGTCCAGTGTGGGGAGGGTACAGCAAGAGTCCGAGCTGAGTCTAAGCTAGCTGGACCCAGGAAGCAGCCTTAGCTCTGCCTTTCAGCCTCGAGTCTCTGTATTTAGAAAAGAAAGTTAAAAATGTCTTAGACTATTTAAGTTAATGTACAAGTGGAAATCATTGTGATATTTTCATATGTACATGTCATTGTACATTGTTCTGTTTTCCTGTCCGTCTGTCTGTCTGTCAGTCAGTCAGTCATTCTGTCAGTCTGTCTGGTTCCCTTTGTGCCCACAGAGTTTTGTCTTGTTTTTTTTTTTTTTAATATAACTTTCCTCCACTCCAGTGATTCTCTTCCTAGTTCTGCTTTTTTTATTAGATATATTCTTTATTTACATTTCAAATGTTGTCCCCTTTCCTGGTTCCCCCCACCTAGAAAATTCCATAAGCCATGTCTGCTCCCCCTGTTCACCAATCAACCCCCTCCGCTTCCCTTTCCTGGTATTCTTCTACACTGCAGCATCAAGCATTTCCAGGACCAAGGGCCTTTCCCTCCTTTAGTGTCTAACAAGGCCATCTTCTGCTGCCTATGTGTCTGGAGCCATGGATAACTCCATGCGTACTCTTTAGTTGATGGTTTTGTCCCTGGGAGCTCTGGGAGTACTGGGTGGCTCATATTGTTGTTCCTCCTATGGCACTGCAAACCCCTTCAGCTCCTTGGGTCCTTTCTCTAGCTCCTCCATTGGGGACCCAATGCTCAGTTCAATGGCTGGCTGAGAGTGTCCCCCTCTGTATTTGTCATACACTAGCAGAGCCTCCCAGGTGACAGCTATATCTGGCTCTAGTCAGAAAGCACTTGTGGGCATCCACAGTAGTGTCTGGGTTTTGTAACTTTATATGGGATGGATCCCTAGATGGGATCCTAGTCTCTGGGTGGTCTTTCCCTCAGACTCTGCTCCACATTTTGTCTTTGTATCTCCTTCTGGGGGTATTTTGTTCCCCCTTCTATGAAGGACCAGAGTATCCATAATTTGTTTTTCTTCCTTCTTGGGCATCATTTGATATGTGAAATGTGTCTTGGGTATTCCCAGTTTCTGGGTTAATATTCACTTATCAGTGAGTGCATACCATGTGTGTTCTTTTGTGATTGGGTCACCTCACTAAGGATGATATTTTCCAGATTCATCCATTTGTCTAAGAATTTCATAAATTCATTGTTTTTAATACCTGTGTACTATTCCATTGTGTAAGTATACCACATTTTTTGTATCCATTCCTCCATTGAGGGACATCTGGGTTCTTTCCAGCTTCTGGCTATTATAAATATGGCTGCTATGAACATAGTGGAGCATGTGTCCTTCTTAATGCTGGAGAATATTCTGGGTATATGCCCAGGAGTGGTATAACAGGGTCCTCTGGTAGTTTTATGTCCATTTTTCTGAGGAACCACCAGACTGATTTCAAGAGTGGTTGTACCAGCTTGCAATCCCACCAGCAGTGGAGGAGTGTTCCTCTTTCTCCACATCCTCTCCAGCACCTGCTGTCTCCTGAGTTTTTGGTCTTAGTCACTCTGACCAGTGTGAGGTAGAATCTCAGGCTTGTTTTGATTTGCATTTTCCTGATGACTAAGGATGTTGAACATTTCTCTAGGTGCTTCTCAGCCATTCAATATTCCTCAGATGAAAATTCTTTATTTAGCTGTGTACTCCAGTCTTTAATGGGGTTATTTGGTTCTCTGGAGAACCAAAACTTCTTGAGTTCTTTGTATATATTGGATATTAGCCCTCTGTTGGGTGTAGGCTTGGTATATATCTTTTCCCAATCTGTTGGTTGCCATTTTGTCCTATTGACAGTGTCCTTTGCCTTACAGAAACTTTGTAATTTTATGAGGTCCCATTTGTCAATTATGATCTTAGAGCATAGGCTATTGGTGTCCTGTTCAGGAAATTTTTCCCTGTGCCCATGCGTGCAAGGCTCTTCCCCAGTTTCTTTTCTATTAGTTTCACTGTGTTTAGTTTTATGTGGAGGTCCTTGATCCACTTGGACTTAAGCTATATACAAGGACAT
The DNA here is from genome assembly GCF_947179515.1 of Apodemus sylvaticus. Taxonomy (NCBI): domain Eukaryota; kingdom Metazoa; phylum Chordata; class Mammalia; order Rodentia; family Muridae; genus Apodemus; species Apodemus sylvaticus. The sequence continues at coordinate 25,148,608 of NC_067493.1, read as the reverse complement.
AAAAATGGATCAATTTGCATTCTTCTGCATACTAGCTGCCAGTTGAGTCAGCACCATTTGTTGAAAAGGCTAACTTTTCTCCACTGGATGGTTTTAGCTTCTTTGTCAAAGATCAAGTGACCATAAGTGTGTGGGTTCTTTTCTGGATCTTCAATTCTATTCCATTGATCTACCTGCCTGTCACTGTACCAATACCATCCAGTTTTTAACACTTTTGCTCTGTAGTAGAGCTTGAGGTCTGGGATACTGATTCCCCCAAGAGCTCTTTTACTGTTGAGAATAGTTTTAGTTATCCTGGGGTTTTGTTATTGCAAATGAATTTGAGAATTGTTCTTTCTGACTCTATGAAGAATAGAGTTGGAATTTTGATGGGGATTGCATTGAATCTGTAGATTGCTTTTGGCAAAAATGGCCATTTTTACTATATTAACCCTGACAATCCATGACCATGGAAGATCTTTCAATCTTCTGAGGTCTTCTTTGATATCTTTCTTCAGAGACTTGAAGTTCTTGTCACACAGATCTTTCATTTGTTTGGTTAGAGTCACACCAAGATACTTTATATTGTTTGTGACTATTGTGAAGGGTGCTGTTTCCCTAATTTCTTTCTCAGCCTGTTTATCCTTTGAGTATAGGAATACTACTGATTTGTTTGAGTTAATTTTATATCCAGCCACTTTGCTGAAGTTGTTTATCAGCTTTAGGAGTTCTCTGGTAGAGTTTTTTTGTGTTGCTTAAGTATGCTATCATATCATCTGCAAATAGTGATAATTTGACTTCTTCCTTTCCAATTTTAATCTTTGAACTCCTTTTGCTGTCTAATTGCTCTAGCTAGAACTTCAAGTACTGTATTGAATAGATATGGAGAGAGAGGGCAGCCTTGTCTACTCCCTGATTTTAGTGGGATTGCTTCAAGTTTCTCTCCAAGAAACTCCATCAAGTTAGTTTGATGATGGCTACTGGTTTGCTGTATATTGCTTTTACTATATTTAGGTATGGGCCTTGAATTCCTGATCTCTCCAAGACTTTTAATATGAAAGGATGCTGGATTTTGTCAAATGCTTTTCAGCCCCTAATGAAATGACCATGTGGTTTTTTTTTTCCTTTGAGTTTGTTTATCTAGTGGAGTACATTGATGGATTATGATGAATGATTATTTTGATGTGTTCTTGGATTTGGCTGGCAAGAATTTTATTGAGTGTTTTTGCATTGATATTCATAAGAGAAACTGGGCTGAAGTTCTCTTTCTTTGTTGGATCTTTGTGTGGTGTTGGTATCAGCGTAACTGTGGCTTCATAGAACGAGTTGGGTAGAGTTCCTTCTGTTTCTATTTTGTGGTATAGTTTGAAGAGTATTGGTGTTAGGTCTTCTTTGAAGATCTGATAGAATTCTGCACTAAAACCACCTGGTCCTGTGCTTGTTTTGGTTGGGAGATTTTCAATGATCCCACTTCTATTTCTTTAGGGGTTATGGGACTGTTTAGATGGTCTATCTGATCCTGATTTAACTTTGGTAATTGGGATCTGTCTAGGAAATCGTCCATTTCCTCCGGATTTTCAGTTGTGTTGATTATAGGCTTTTGTGGTAGGATCTGATTTTTTTTTAATTTCCTCAGTTTCTGTTGTTATTTCTCCCTTTTCATTTCTGATTTTGTTAATTTGGATACTGTCTCTGTGCCCTCTGATTAGTCTGGTTTCTCAAAGAACCAGCTCCTGGTTTTGTTGATCCTTTGTATGGTTCTTTTTGTTTCTACTTGATTGATTTCAGCCCTGAGTTTGAAGATTTCCTGCCTTCTACTCCTCTTGGGTATATTAGCTTCTTTCTGTTATAGAGCTTTCAGGTGTGCTAAAAAGTCTTTAATTTCTTTCCTTATTTCTTCCTTGACCAAGGTATCATTGAGTAGAGCATTGTTCAGCTTTCATGTGTATGTGGGCTTTCTGTTGTTTTTGTTGCTATTGAAGACCATCCTTACTCCATAGTGATCTGATAGGAGGCATGGGATTATTTCAATCTTCTTATATCTGTTGAAGTCTGTTTTGTAACCAATTAAATAGTCAAGTTTTGAGAAGATACCATGAGGTGCTGAGAAGAAGGTATATTCTTTTGATTTATGATGAAATGTTCTTAGATATCTGTTAAATCCATTTGGTCCAAAACTTCAATTAGTTTCACTGTGTCTCTGTTTAGTTTGTGTTTCCCTGATCTGTCTATTGAGGAGAGTGGGGTGTTGAAGTCACCCACAATTATTGTGTGAGGTGCAATGTGTGCTTTGAGCTTTAGTAAAATTTCTTTTACAAATGAGGGTGCCTTTGTATTTGGAGCATAGATGTTCAGAGAGTTCTTCTTGGTAGATTTTTTCTTTGATGAGTATGAAGTGTCCAGTGTATTGTATGGTAGATTTTTTTTTCTTTTATGAGTATAAAGTGCCCTCTCGTGTCTTTTTTGATGACATTTGGTTGAAAGTCAATTTTGTCCAATATTAGAATGACTACTCCAGCTTGTTCCCTGGTACCATTTGCTTGGAAAATTGTTTTCCAGCCTTTTACTCTGAGGTAGTGTTTGTCTTTGACACTGAGGTGTGTTTCCTGTATGCAGCAAAATGCTGGGTCCTGTTTATGTAACCAATCTGTTAGTCTATGTCTTTTTATTGGGCAATTGATTCCAATGATGTTAAGAGATATTAAGGAATAGTGATTGTTGCTTCCAGTCATTTTTGATCTTATATTTATCTTCTTTTGGGTTTCTAGGGAGTAGTTGCCCTTCTTATATTGATGTTTTCCATCTATTATCCTTTGTAGGGCTGGATTTGTGGAAAGATATTGTGTAATTTTGTGTCAATTAGGTTCGATCATGGAATATCTTGGTTTCTCCATCTATGGTGATTGAGAGTTTTGCTGGGTATAGTAGTCTAGACTGGCATTTGTGTTCTCTTAGAGTCTGTATAAGATCTGCCCAGGATCTTCTTGCGTTCATGGCCTCTGGTAAGAAGTCTTGTATAATTCTTATAAGTCTTCCTTTATATGTTACTTGGACTTTTTCTCTTACTGCTTTTAATATTCTTTTTTTTTTTTTAGTACATTTGGTGTTTTGATTATTATGTGATGGGAAGTGTTTCAGTTCTGGTCCAGTCTGTTTGGAATTTGGTAGGCTTCTTGTATGTTCATGGGCATCTCTCTCTTTAGGTTAGGGAAATTTTCTTCTATAATCTTGTTGAAGATATTTACTGGCCCTTTAAATTGTAAATCTTTGCTCTTTCCTATACCTATAAGCCTTAGGTTTGGTCTTCTCATTGTGTCCCGGATTTCCTGATGTTTTGGGTTATAAGCTTTTTGCATTTTGCATTTTCTTTGACTGTTGAGTCAATGCTCCTCTATGGTATCTTTAGCACCTGAGATTCTTCTATCTCTTGTATTCTGTTGATGTTTGCATCTGTGACTTCTGATTTCTTTCCAAGGTTTTCTATCTCCAGAGTTGTCTCCCTTTGAGATTTCTTAGTTGTTTCTACTTCACTTGTTTGTGTTTTCCTGTTATTTTAAAGGGATTTTTGTGTTTCTTCTTTAAGGGCTTCTGCCTGTTCACCAATGCTCTCCTGTATTTCTTTAAGTGATTTTTGTGTTTCCTCTTTATGGGCTTCTACCTTCTATCCATGTTCTCCTGTTTTGTTTTGTTTTTTTCAGCGATTTTTGTGTTTCCTTTTTGAGATCTTCTACCGGTGGACTTATTTATGTCCTACCGGTGGCTACCGGTGGAGTTATTTATGTCCTTTTTGAAATCCTCTAACAGCATCATGCGATGTGATTTTAAATCCAGATCTTGCTTTTCTGGTGTGTTGGTGTATCTCAGACTTGCTGTTGTGGGAGAACTTGGTTCAGATGGTGCCATGTTGCCTTGGTTTCTGTTGGTAATGTTCTTGCATTTGCCTTTTGCCTTCTGGTTATCTCTGGTGTTAGCTGGTGTTGCTGTCTCTGACAGTGTATTATCTGTGGTCCTGGGAGACCTGCTCTCTCTGTGTATACCTTTATGCAGTTATTCCTGCCAGACCTACTTTCTTGTGGTTGTATTTGGGGATGTAGCTCTGTGGCCCTGATCAACTTTGGGTGCAGGTAGAAACAGGAAGAGTCCTGTCCCAGGCTGCTCCTAGGCTCTTGTGTCCTCAGGGTTTCCGGCTGTTTCCTCTGAACAGCAGGGGTGGTCCTACCTATGCTGTCTGGCCTCTCTGTATTCCTGCATGCATCACTTGGATATGGTGTGCAATATCAGAGGGTGGTCCTAAGCCAGAGACAGAAACCAGAGGGCTTCCACCTGAGGGCTTCGGGCATGATCCTCTGAGCGGCAGGGGTGGTTCTACCTGTGCAGGACAGTCTCTCCTCACTCCTAGGTGGTTAAGCTGCCTCCCTGTGCCACGTGGGTATGGCGCCCTGTTTCTCTTCCTAGTTCTGTAACCTAGACACAGATAGACCAAGTGCAACACACACACACACACACACACACACACACACACACTTAAGCCTCGGTTTTACATATAAGAGAAAAGTACATACTTGTCTTCCTTAGTCAGGCTTATTTTGCTTGATTGACTCAATGATTTTGAGTTACATCCATTTTGTGCAAATGTCAAAATGTCCTTTTCTCCTTATGTTTGAAAACATTCCATTGAGTAAATGTGCCGTGTCCGTGTCAGCTGCTCATCTGTTGTCAGACATCTTAATTGGTCTGTTTTCATAGCTCCCGTGAGTGGTGCAGCAAGCCTGGATGTGCAGGCATCTCTGTGGGACGTTGACTTAGAGGCTTTCCAGTGTAAATTAAGCATGGTCTGCCTGGGTTCTGCACTGATCTACTTTTAGCCTTTGAGAACACTTGAGAGTGATTTTCCTTAGTGCGGAGTAGTGCTACATTCCCCTGGCAGCAGTAGACTCTTTATGTACATCCTCACTGGAATTTGTTGTTGGGTTGCCTTTGTTTCTTCCTTCTTTCTTGCTTATGGCCATTCTGACTGGGGTGATGGGAATTTGCATTTCCCTAAAGGCAAAAGACGATGAATACTTTTCAAACATTTATCGGCCATTTGTATTTCTTCTTTTGAGAACTGTCTAGTCAGCTCACTATCCCACTTATTGATTGGGTGCTCTTAAATGTTTAATGTTCGCAGATTTTATATGCCTTGATATTAATTCCCTATGCGCTATGTAGTTGGCACAGAGCCTTTTCCCATTCTCTTCATCCTGGTGAATGTTTCTTTTGCTGCACAGAAGCTTCTTAATTGCATGTAATCCCTCATGCCAGCTCCTGGAATTATTTCCTGCGCTCCTGAGTCTTGTTCACAGTAAAGTCCTGCTGGTTCCCATACCTGGAAGTGTTTTCTCTGTAGCTTTGCTAGCAGTTCCAGAGTCTTGGTCTTGTAAAAAAAAATCTTTGATCCATTTTTAATTGATTTGTGTGTGTGTGAGTGTGTGTGTGTGTGTGTGTGTGTGTGTGTGAGAGAGAGAGAGAGAGAGAGAGAGAGATGGATCTACTTCTAATTTCCCTAGCACCTTTCTCTTGTTTTTCTTTTTTTTTTTTGTAATTTTCTTTTTTTTTATTCGATATAATTTATTTACATTTCAAATGATTTCCCCTTTTCTAGCCCCCCCACTCCCCGAATGTCCCGTAAGCCCCCTTCTCTTCCCCTGTCCTCCCACCCACCCCTTCCCACTTCCCCGTTCTGGTTTTGCCGAATACTGTTTCACTGAGTCTTTCCAGAACCAGGGGCCACTCCTCCTTTCTTCTTGTATCTCATTTGATGTGTGGATTATGTTTTGGGTATTCCAGTTTTCTAGGTTAATATCCACTTATTAGTGAGTGCATACCATGATTCACCTTTTGAGTCTGGGTTACCTCACTTAGTATGATGTTCTCTAGCTCCATCCATTTGCCTAAGAATTTCATGAATTCATTGTTTCTAATGGCTGAATAGTACTCCATTGTGTAGATATACCACATTTTTTGCATCCACTCTTCTGTTGAGGGATACCTGGGTTCTTTCCAGCATCTGACAATTATAAATAGGGCTGCTATGAACATAGTAGAGCATGTATCCTTATTACATGGTGGGGAATCCTCTGGGTATATGCCCAGGAGTGGTATAGCAGGATCTTCTGGAAGTGAGGTGCCCAGTTTTCGGAGGAACTGCCAGACTGATTTCCAGAGTGGTTGTACCAATTTGCAACCCCACCAGCAGTGGAGGAGTGTTCCTCTTTCTCCACACCCTCTCCAACACCTGCTGTCTCCTGAATTTTTAATCTTAGCCATTCTGACTGGTGTAAGATGAAATCTTAGGGTTGTTTTGATTTGCATTTCCCTAATGACTAATGAAGTTGAGCATTTTTTAAGATGCTTCTCCGCCATCCGAATTTCTTCAGGTGAGAATTCCTTGTTTAACTCTGTACCCCATTTTTTAATAGGGTTGTTCGGTTTTCTGGAGTCTAACTTCTTGAGTTCTTTATATATATTGGATATTAGCCCTCTATCTGATGTAGGATTGGTGAAGATCTTTTCCCAATTTGTTGGTTGCCGATTTGTCCTCTTGATGGTGTCCTTTGCCTTACAACCCAGGATAGCTAAAACTATTCTCAGCAACAAAAGAAAATCTGGGGGAATCAGTATCCCTGACCTCAAGCAATACTACAGAGCAATAGTGTTAAAAACTGCATGGTATTGGTACAGTGACAGGCAGGAGGATCAATGGAACAGGATTGAAGATCCAGAAATGAACCCACACACCTATGGCCACTTGATCCTTGACAAAGAGGCTGAAAACATCCAATGGAAAAAAGATAGCCTTTTCAACAAATGGTGCTGGTTCAACTGGAGGTCAGCATGCAGAAGAATGCGAATTGATCCATCCTTGTCTCCTTGTACTAAGCTCAAATCCAAATGGATCAAGGACCTCCACATAAAGCCAGACACTCTGAAGCTAATAGAAAAGAAACTGGGGAAGACCCTTGAGGACATCGGTACAGGGAGAAAGTTTCTGAACAGAACACCAATAGCGTATGCTCTAAGAGCAAGAATTGACAAATGGGACCTCATAAAATTACAAAGTTGCTGTTGTTTTTCAAATGTATGATTTGTATACCTTCGTTAAAAAATTAGGTTTGGTTTCTCTGTTCTATCAATCTGTGTATCTGCTTTGTGCCTTAGTCCTGTTATCTTCCTTACTGTGGCTCTTCAGTGCCATTTGAGCATGGCTTTGTGTTCTTAAGTCACTAGTGTATCAGTGCATGTTTTGGGATCTGTTTTTTTCTGTGAAGACATCATTGGGACTTTGATGGGAATCATGCTGACTCTATGGCTGTCTTCATGTGACAGTCATGCCCCCAATACTAACTCCTCCAATCCATGAACATGAGAGGTCTTTCTGATTCTAATATCTAATATTCTTTCTTCAGTGTTTTAAATTCCCATTGCAGAGACCTTTCACCTCCTTGCTTACATTTACTGATAGATTTTTTTTTAAAAAAATCTATTATGAATAGATTTCATTTTTAGCTCTGCCTGCCTTTTTGGGGCAAGTTTGCTATTGATATATAAAAAAGCTACTGATTTCTGTGCGTTGATCTTTTATCCTGCTACTTTGCTGAAAGTGTATGCCTTTCTGGGAGTTTCCTGGTAGTCTTTTAGTTCTTATACTGTAGATTCGAATCATCTGCAAATAGGAATCCTTCAGTTTCTTGATTTCCTGTGTGTATCCCAGTTGCTCCTCCCTTGGCTTATTGCTTGAGCTAAGCCTAAAGCTCTGTATGAAGTGAGGGCAGTGAGCACCTTGCCTCTCCCCCAACTGAGGAGGAGTGCGTGCAGTTTTCTGCTCTTTACTGTAATATTGGCTGTGGGTTTGCCATATGTGGCCTTTTAGTGTGGTGAGGTGTTTTCCTTTTAGTTCTCATTTTTCAGGGTTTGTTTTATTTTTGTTTTGTTTTGTTTTTATGAAAAACAGATGTTGAACTTTTTCAAAAACTTTTACTTCAGGTATGGAGATGATCATGTACTTCGCCCTTAATTCTACTCATTTGCATATGTTGGAGTAGAACCAAGTTGGTTTTGGTGTATGACATTAGTGTGTTCCTGAAATTGGTCTGCAAGAATTTTATTAGGAACTTTTGCATCCGTGTTCATTTAAGAAATTGGCCAATGGTGTGTGTGTGTGTGTGTGTGTGTGTGCTGCCAAGGGAATGAGCCTGTCTGTCTGTCTGTCTGTCCATCCATCTCTGTCTCTTTGGTTTTGTTTTCAGGGCAGTTTTGCCTTCATTGAACAACTTCATTGATACTGGCTCTTTTCCCTCCTTACTATGCCACGTAACAGTTTGTGGATCAGTTAGCTTGTCTTTGAAGATTTTGCAAAATTTGGTAGTGACTCTGGACCCTTTTCTGGGAAACGTTTTAATACTGATTCAGTTTCATTTCTGAACTGAACTAAAACTGAATCTGTTTTACTTCTTTATATCCTTTTGATTTAACTTAGTAGATCATATATGCTTAGAGATTTAGTCATTTCTTTCAAAATTAGTCACCACTGCAGTCATTTCTGCCGTCATCGGCTTTTGTCCAGGTTCGCTCCTGATTTTCTAAGACCTAGAGGTACATCATTAGGTTATTTATCCTGTTTTGATTTTTGCTTTTGCTTTTTGTTTTTTAATATGAATGCTCTCAGCTAAAGATTTCTTCTTAAAACTTCCTTAGTGGTATCTAAAGGTTCTAGTACATTGTACTTAACTGTATTTTTATCTTATTCAGAGACCTATAATTTCCTTACTGATTTTGTCAGTGACCTTCTGGTCATACAAGGGTATGTTGCTTAGTCTCCATTTATTTGTGTAGATTCTGTGATTTCTCTTGCTGCAGTGATTTCTACTGTTATTCTATTATGATCTGATAAGATTTTAAAATTTAGTTGTTTTGTATTTACGTCTTGATTTGGGCTGGCAAGACTTTAGAGAAGTTTTCATGATTGCTGAAGAGCATATATTATATTTCTGTTGAATGAAATAGTCTGTATACTTCTTTTAGTTTTTTTGACCTACGGTATAATTTAACTATGTTTTTGTTTGTTTGTTTGTTTATTTGTTTTTGGCTGATGTTCATCTGAATGACCTATCTAACAATGAGAGTAGGTTCTCCAGTTGCTTCTTCTGCATGAGGATGTCTCTGACATTTTCTGTCAATTAATTAGTGTGAATACACTTACAATTGTTGCATCTTCTTGCTGAATTGTGGCCTCTACTAATATGTTGTGGCCTTCTTTCTATATGTATAAGTACATGTATGTGTGACTATGTATATAACTTTATATAGCATATCTGTTTTTACATATGTGTACAGATTTGTGTGCCTATGTGTATTCAAATAGGAGCCAGAAGAGGTGTCATTCTCTACTGTGTTCCCTTAAAAAAGTAAAACCCTGGCAAACTTCCTGTGTCCATTTTCCCAACAGCACTGCAGTTACAGGCACTGTGCTCACCTGTTTACTTGGGTGCCGGATATCAGAGTTGGGTTTACACTCTTTGCCTAACTCAGCACTGAGCCTTCTCCCTAGCCCTTTATGCGTTTTGACTAGCTTTTCTGCTTGCAGTCAACTTTGTCAATACTAGAACAGACGTGCCATGTTACTTTCGTCTCCTGTTAGTTTGATAAATTGCCCTTGTCCTTGTCTTTTGGTTTGTTGGTATCCTTACCAATAGTTATGTTGTTTCTTGGAAAGAACAGACAATACAATTATAATTTAGAATTTTTTCACTTGAATTTTATTCTATTTGTATCAGTATTCGTTACATGTATGTCTGTGCACTGCATACATATCTGGTACCTGTGGATACCAGAAGAGGGCATCAGATACTCTGAGACTGGACAGATACCCTCAGACAGTTGTGAGCCACCATGTGGGTGCTAGCAATCTAACCAGGTCCTCTGGGAGAGCATCCAGTGCCATTTCTGAGCCCCACGAGTCATTTCTCCAGCCTATGGATCTATTGTTTTAAAGATATATGTATTTCTTGTGTATGGATGCCTTGCGTGCATATTTGTGTACCACATATGGTCCTAGTGACTGAAATATAAGAAGAGGGTGTTGAATCTCTTGGAATTGGAATTAGGGTATTTATGAGCCACCTTGTGGGTACTGTGAATCAAACACAGGTCCATCTTATCTGTCCCTGGATCTAATTTTTGAATGTAGTCAACCCTGCCCACCCACCCTTCCCCCCACCCCCATCTCTCTCCCTCCCTCTCTCCCTCATAGAGTCCTTTCATATTTAAGACTGTAACTGAGAGATGTTCACTAATTCTGATAATTTTGTTGTCGTTCTCCAGTTGGATAGATTACTGCTCATTCTCTTTCCCTAAATGTTAGGGTTTGCTTTCTTCCTTTTGGGGCATGATGGATTCCTGCCTTTCTAGCTCAGGTCCTTCCTAATAGCACCTGTGGCTTGGCTTCTGTGATCACCATTCCCTAAGGACCGTCATGCTGTGTGCTGTGCTTTTGAGCATGGTGGGGTTCAAAAGTCAACAACTCAGCAAAGTTCATGAGGCCCAGAAGTGATCAAAACCATGCTGCTTTCATGACTTAAGAAGGGATTGCCTGTAGAGTGTGTCCGCTCAACCAGCCCGCCCCCTCGTCCACCTCCCAAGTGGTAATGCAGAGCCCATGTTCAGCTTGCCTTAATTATCCATCTGTCTGTCTGTTTCTTTCTCCTTTTTTCTCTTTTTCCTCTTTCTTTCTCTTTTTTCTTTCTTTCTCTTTTTCCTTTCTTTCTCTTTCTCTCATTCTCTCTTGCTCTCACTGTGTGTGTGTGCATGTATGTGTGTATGTGTGTGCATGTATGTGTGTATGTGTGTATGTGTGTGTGTGCATATGTGTGGGTGTGGGTGTGTTATTCAAAGTGATCCACTTCCACATATGTGCTAATAAGCTTCCTATAACATCCCTGCTTTCCAGTCATGGCAGCCCATTGACAGCCCGCTGCACTGGTCTCCAGACCAAGCCCAGGGAGCAGCTGCACGTCCCTCACTAGCTCTCATCCCCTCTACGCATCTGGCTTCTCTCTTCCTTACCACTGCACCTGTTCCTGCCATGTGCCTACCCTTTAACAAGTAGGGCTTTGACTTTCGCTGATATAGTCCTACTCCTCGTTACCTCCTTGGTGGGGGTCAGTTTATCCCAGCAATCCAGAGCACGCAGCAGTACAAACAGTTCTAGGTTGGAACCCCAGCTCCAACTCCTACATGATTCTGTGACCTAGAGCAGGCTGGCTGTGTAATACCCTACTGGAGAGATTTACAAGAACTGGCTGTGTTATTTTCCCAGTTGCAAGAAAGCAACTTCAGGGAAAGGAGGGCTTATTTTGGTTCACAGTTTGAGAGCATCGCCCATCTTGGAGGTAAATCGGTGGCAGCAGTCGAGTGTTCTCAGAGAAGCTGACCACTGGGGCTCTGCCTACTCTCTTCTTTTTATTCAGCCCAGGACCCCAGCCAAGAGAATGGTGCTACCCACAGTCAGCGTGGGTTTTCCCACTGAATGAACCCAACTAGAATCTCCCTCCCAGACATACTTAGAGGTGTATATCCAGGTTATTCCTGACCCTGTCAGGTTTACAGCCACTAGGAACCATCACAGGCCCAATCATATCTCATGCATGGTATAGAAGCATTGACTCTACTGTGTAAAATACCCCATTTCCTGACACACATTTAACTGTCCAGTAATTCCTGGGAGTATTCCTCACTGCTATTGTGTGATGTTATGGGGGTTGGCTTACTGTTGTAAAACAAAACCAAAACCAAAAAAAATCTAACAAACAAACAAAAAACAGAAAACAGATGGTGACTTAGAAATGAGAAGTGTAGATGAACCTGGACAGACAGGACTTGAGCTCCGGGAGCTTCAGGTTCCCATCTTGTTTGCTCAGTGTTGATGGTGAAGTTAACCATTTTGACCTTGTCTTATTCAATGTGCTGCAGAAAGTAAGCAGTGGGGGCCCCAGGATTGCCCCATATGGGAGAAGATCAGGGAGGTGCATGGTCTACAGCAGGAGGCCCTCAAAGCCAGGAACTGGTATGCCTGCCTGGAGAAGAGCTGCCTAGGCTACGCTTTCTGTCTGGGCACCATGATGGCCTTCCCCTGTCCTGCCCTGCTCAGTGATCTCTTCCTCCTCATAAAAGAAAGATGCATAGCGCCCTTCAGAGCAGTGGTTCTCAACCTGTGGGTCGCGATCCCCTTTGAGAGTCATGTATCAGATATCCTGCCTATGAGATATTAACTTTTGCAATTCATATCAGTGACAAAACCACAGTTATGAAGAAGCACACAAAAAAGTTATGGTTGGGGGAGGGGGTCACTAGGACATGAGGAACTGCATTAAAGGGGCACAGCATTAGGATGGGTGAGAACCAGTGCTTAAGAGTCTTTCTGTGGGTCTCACCTTAGGGAGAGGGGGCAAGGTAGATGTTCAACCTGAGTGAGATGGGCACTTTATCATTGTGGGCATCCTGTTGAGACAGTTGTATAGAAGTGTGTGTGTATGTACACGTGTGTGTGTGTGAGAGAGAGATAGAGAGAGAGAGTCAGAGACACACACACACATACACACACACACACACACACACACAGAGAGAGAGAGAGAGAGAAAGAGAGAGAGAGAGAGAGAGAGAGAGAGAGATTGTGCACGTGGATCACCTGAGCTGTCCTCTCCAGACCCTCCTGCCTTACATCCATTGCTTTGCTTTCCTTCCCGTGTGCCAAGGTCTCTCCCTGCGATGTGGAGGTTAGCATGTAGACTAGGCAGAGTGCCTGGCAAAGCCTCCAGTGGTGCCTGTCTCCACCTCCCCAGTGCTCAGATTGCAGGTGTGCACCACCACATCTTCTAGATCACACCAATACCAATCTGCTGGATTCTTTGACACAAGTTCTGAGGGATTACAGTGTGCACCTTCACACCTGGATTTTTGACATGAATTCTGAGGATTGAACTCAGGTCACGCCAAGCCACTGTGCCAACTGAACCATCTCCCTGCTTTTTACTGTTAAAGCCCAAATGTACCCCAGGCCATTTCCACACATGCAACCTCTTAAAGGTAGTGTCAACCTAAAAGTATGTGGAAAGGTGTATTGTTGAGATTTCATTTCATTCTTCATTGCACCTTCCAGTAGCGAAATTTACCTATTCGTTTGAAATATGTGGTGATAACCCACAAGAAGACAATCCAGCCGTGGTTGGATTGAAGCAAGACCAAGGTAGCGACTCATTATTCATGGACCATTAAAATGAGGCAGCTGCCTCCCTTCTCTAGGCGCACAATGAGGAGACACGCATTCTTCTGAAGCAGCCATGGCTTGCGGTGGGAGTGATGAATTGCATTCCGTTCACCGAGGTCTTCAGACTCTGAGATGAGTTATCAAGAATCCATTGTATTTTGTCATCAATTTGTCCAGATGTAAAAGCTGCTTAAAAATCGCATACTATTTTTTTCAAATTACTCTTTCATCTGCCTCCTCCCCAGAACACCTTCAGCTATCGTGTGTTAACCTTCACGAGACCTTTGTAAGTCTCAAATTGAAAAACAAGGATGAAATGATAACCGCCTTGCCTGGGAATGAGCACCAAGTTTTACCTCCCCGGGTGTCAGTCAGGAAAATGCTAACACTGTAAGAAGATAATCATGTAATTTCACCTGTCCTGGCACTCACTTTGAATAGTCTTTTCCTTGCCTCTTATTGCCGGATGCTTGTGGATTTCGGTGAATTTTAGATGTTTCGGTTCATATTAATACTTGCTCCGCCTCGTAGGCACAGGTGAGCTCATGGCACAGTAACGGCGGTTGAGTAATTAAGCTAAGTTTGCACAGGCATCTGAGCTGGATTTGCATACAGTTTTTACAGGAAACATCTGTGAGTTCTGGTCTGCACTGAGACAAAAGCCTTTAATATTTATATTCCAAGTGGATGCGTACCCATGTGTAGAGAATTTTGTAATGCGTGTATAGCATGCCTATTAGGACAGTAGGAATAGTTGGGTAGACTAAAAGTTTCTTCATTTTCTTAGGAGATGCATCTCCATAGTTCAATTCTGTGCCACAATAACAACAGAAACTTGATGGATGTTTATTATATTTTATTCCAGTAAAAATTGGGATGATTAAGGGAAAAGCTATTTTGTTTGATAAAAAAGGACAAGGAAACTTCACCATATCGATAAAAATTATTACATTCCTGGGGATAACTTTTATAGGAGATTTATAAAGCCCCCATGAAGAAGAGTGTGGAGAAGAGCATAGAGAGAAGCCTCAGGGAAGCTGCTACCCAGGAAAGGTGAGCTTTGTAAATGCCTCCACCTTCCCAATTGCTGTCTGAATTTAGCCCAGTCAATAGGCCTTTCAGTAAAACTATTATCAGTACAGCATCTGCTTACAGTACTAATGATCCACACAGGGTCTTGTGCACGGCAGGGAAGCTCTCTAGCACCAAGCTACACCCTCAGCCCAAGGTGTTTTTTTCTAAGAAACGCCCGTGACATTTTGTCTATTATGAAGTGCCATGACAAGGACAGCTTTGGCATCTAACGGTGGCCAGTGCCAGGCAGTGGCAAACACTGTACTAGCTTTGAGATGTGTGCGCTTTTAGACCCCTTAGTAGCCTCAAGTCTTACAAGCAGGTCTGATCTGCCTGTGTCTCATCTCACTAGTTACGGTGCATTTAGATGACCTTTTCTGAAGTGGAGCTGCCTAGTGCTGCTAAAACCCACATTTTACACCCACCATGTTGCTTATCAACATGTGGTTTCTTCCTTCTGAATTTATAGTTAAGTGTCTCCCAGGTCTCCTTCCCGTTAGCCAAGCCATTTGCTGTTGCTCTGGTTTCCCTATCCATGCCTAAGTCATTCCATTCATGGACTTCTCCCTTTAAAGGCAAAGAGTCACATTAGTTACTTCTGCGGTTGCTGCATTGAAACAGCCCATTAAAGAACTTAAGGAGGCAGCTGTTCTGGCTCCCAGGGTGAGGGTTCAGTCCGTCATGGAGAAGTCATGGCGGCAGGAGCAGGAGGCAGCCGCTTCTACTGGATATGCATTCAAACAGCAGAGAGCTCAGCTTGCTTTTTCCTTTTTAGTTGGTCCAGGACCTCAGCCTAGGGAATGGTGCTGCTCTTATGCAGGGTATGTCCTTCCTGTCTCAGTGAAACTAATCAAGAAACCCCCCACAGACATGCCCAGAAGCTAATCTAAGATTCCTAGAGAATGTTGTATAAATGTTTAATCCTGACCTAGAGTTCCTACCCTGCCTTTGACCATTTAGTTCCCAGATAAAAGACACACTTAACCTTTATAGTTACAAAAAGCCTTAAACAGAACAAGAGCTGGGCAGCTGCCTACCCTCTATGCTATTAGAATCTACTATCTATAACCCCAAGTTATTATTTACTATGTTTCATCTGGGATGTTCTTGACTCCCATTGGCCAGGCCTCGGGTCATGTTTTGTTGACTCTAATGCATTGGTGTCTTCTTCCTCCTCTTTCACCTTCTTCCTCCCCTCGTGGATCTTCTTCTATCCTCAAGTCCGGAAACCCTAAACCCTTCCTATGTCTCTTCTGTCCAGCTATTGGCTGTCAGCGTCTTCATTCACTTACCAAAAATGATTTGGGGGCAAGGTCACAAAGTGTCACTAGGTTCTATGAGTAGATTCTCTTGTCTTTGGGACAACCAGGTCTTGGGAGCCCAATATTAACATTAGAATATAAGCAGCATCAGGCCAACCTACTATAAGATAATTCCTAGCTGGCATGCCCAGAGGCTCCTTTCCTAGGTGGTTCTAGGTCTTATTAAATGACAGCAGGAACAGAGCCAAAAATACTGCTTGCAAGGATCCCCTTGCAGTATCCCTGGAAGGCACCTCTATTTCCAGAATGTTAGTGACCCATGTATTCCCTGGGCCCAGGTGTTTATCCATTATATCAATTTGCGTGGCTTAAAAGTCATTGAGAAATTAGCCCTGGTGCTTAGAATTCTGTGGCTCTGATAATTCTCTTGTAAGAGTTATTTGTGTGGGCATTTTCCTAATACCCACGGCACAGCTCCCATTTATTACCTCACACAGCAGAAATTGCTTTTTGGTATCTGGAGTTGCCCACTCAAGAAAGCATGGCTTTGTGCTAGAACCTAAAGGCTCTACTTGACTCTTTGAGATTGCTGGAGAACCCCCGAGGAGCCTTACCCACAGCAACTATCTCTTTCAGTGTCAGCTGTCAAACATGTTTTCAAGGGGGAAAAACAACACCAAGAACTGTACTAACATCCCGAGACAAAGACTTCTCTCATGCCAGGTCTCACTAACCCTGTCTGTCACATTGGGCTAAGAGTGAGTTATGGGATCGAACCTACACACTTGCATGACAAAAAAAGATTAAAGTTTGTGAAATTGTTTTTAAGATACCAACTATTAGACAGTGAAAGATGGGGATCCATAGGAGATAAGCTATAAACAAGGGGAGTCATGTAACTGCCCACAGTGTCTGCCTTCATAGAATTTCCAAGCTAAGGCATTCAAAAAAGAAAGAGAGAACCCAGGTGGTGTCTTTTTACTAAGATCTCAGGGCAGGGCAGGGGCAGATAGAAACTCGATTTCTCAAGAGCAGAAGATGCAAAGGAATGTTTGGAGAAAAATTTTTGGACATTGCATAGACTCCCTTAAGCTTTAGCAGGGTAGTCAGTCAGAGCACATTGGCATGAAGCAGCTATCAAAGCCAGGTATAGAATCACCTGGGTGGCAAGTAGTGACTCCCTATGTTCACACAGGAATGACTATCCTATCTTCAGAACAAATTTATCAGTCTTAAATGAAATATGTTCTGTCCCACCTAGCTACAGTTAAAAAGCAATACTTTGAAAGGGTTGCATGAATTACTTTTGAGTATCTTCACAACAGTACTACAGAGTCCAAGTACATTTGTAAGAACGCCCAAACAGCCAGGACTCAGAAACTTAGACTTTGCAGTAGGTAAAAATCTAATCAGTTTATTGAGCTTGCAAAGAGGCAGGAAAGGAGGATCTGAAATGAGGAGGACACAAAGTCCCTGAGAAAGACCGTAAGACCATGGCTGTGTTGTTGATTATCAAAGTAAGACAAACGCTAAAGGTAAAATGGCATCTGAAGAAGATTAGAATGATCAGAAGGAAATAATAGTAAGCTCATGAATACATCAGAAGAACTATAACAATAAAAAGCATATCAAAGAAACAATTAAGTGAGTATTAGAGAGTAACAAGAACAAATAAATGAATAATCAGAACCAAAGAAGGGGCAAGGGAAATATTTAAAGAAATGAATGTTAGCTTTTCCTAATTTGAATAAGATCCACAAAGTTACAAGACATCAAATTATAATAGTAGACTTACTAGCCAATACAATAAGGCAAGAAAAAGAATTTATCTGTGTTGCAAAGGGAAACAAAAAGACTGCTTTCATTTTCAAACAGCATTATTACCTGTATAGTGAGTTCAGCAATGTTATTAGATAGAAGATAAATATGTAAAAAATCAGTTATATGTAGATTCATTTGTAGCTTATGTGTTTTAGATAAGTCATACTTATCTATAATACATACCACACACAACAAATAAGAATAGTAGCAAACGCTGAAATATTTAGGGATAAATCTGACAAGTGATATGCAAAATATTTACATTGAAAACTTCAAATATTGAGAGAAATCAGAGAGCCTGGCCATTGGGCAGAATACTGTGTCCTTGTGTCTGATGACTTAGTTTTTAAATATGTTTTTATTAAATTAGTTTTAAAATATCTTTATTTACAGACTCCTGCTCATATTCCATAGACTTGACATCTTGAGGCACACCTCACAATTGAAATCCTTCACTGAGCCAGGAGGAGCATCTGTACACATACTGTTTTAAACCATTATTTCTCAATCTGTGGCCCAACAAGTAAAGGTGTGTCTGAGCATTTCCTTCTTAGAAGAACCAACTTGTTTTTCATATCAACTTTCTAAACTGAACATGACCCTCACCTGCATCTTCCTGCAAAGAATGGATTTCTAGTTCTCCTTAACATTAGCTCATAATAATTTTCTTCTAATGGTTTATACTCCAGGAGTCCTGCTCTGGGAACCAACTCACAAAAACAGATTTCATTTGGCCTCAAAGCCACCACAAGAGCTATAGAGTTTTAGGTAAAATAAAATCTCTTGTAGTTTCATGCCACATGACTTAATTGGTTTCTAGTACCCAATATATAGATGGTTGTGAACTGAGTATAAAACTTTTGCTAGGCCTTCAACTTTCTTCTTTATCATAAATCTGTATTTGTGAATTGTGTCATTGAAAATGGATCCCTTGTTTCTGAGGTGTCAAGTTACCTATCATTTTGTCTGGAAAGATGGGGTAATAAACTTGGGAATTTAAAAGTGATGGGCAGTTGCCTTCTTACTCCAAGTAAGCGTGACCCACTTTGCTCTTCCAGGCTTGTACCTCGTGCCAGGATATGTAGCCTAGATCTTTAATATCACTGAGGCATGGCCAGTCTGCCTGTGGATCCCACAGAGCTGTGTGCTGTGCATATTGGTTTCTGGCTTTAGTCTGATGGTCTTTCCTTGGCTATGTAGTCAGAGGGGACAAGATTGTTCCTGGAGAATTTCTTAAATAGAATTGATGTGTTGCTTCTTAAAGTCCTTATTGGAGATGATTTGGATGTAGATAATTAATCTCTCTTGGGTCTTCTGTCTTAGGATCATTGTGGTATCTAAGTGAAAAGCCTTAGCCAGAAGGACAACCCAACCTAATGTGATTCATTGTTGACAAGTACTTCCAAATGAGACACCAGAAGCTCTTAACTGTATGTTCCTAATTCACTGGTGCTTGTTATAGTGCTTACAGTTTAGACTCCTTTGTCATTGTGGCTCTGGGTGGATATTTTTAACTGTGTAGGGAGTAACATTTGTCTTCATACTTTAATTCTTGGTATAATGGTCCCCATTTTTTATGTCTACAGAGAATCTCACATCATAAAGAATTAAGTAATCAGAGATGGAATAAAAGATTTTGTCCATAAAAAAAATCAATGCCCTCTTTCCCAAGGGTTTTCTGACATTCAATTCTTACTGACTTTAGAGTGTTTAATCCTAATAAGGTTAGATCCGAGAGGCTGATCCCTGTCACATGCTTGGGTTTCATGAAATGGAGATTTTCACCTTTCTGCCCCTGATTAGACAAAAAAGGAATGGGCAGCCTTCATAACATTGCTTATGTTGGTAAAAAGGAAGAAAAAAACCCACCAAGTCCTGGAGAGACTTAGGAATATCTCAACAGCAACTGTTGGAATTTGGGTTGTCTTTGGTTAGTGTTGGGATAAAGTCTAAGCACAGTCATTCACGGTGGCTATCGTGAGATGCTCTTGGGATGCTGGCATCCCATTGGACTCTGAGAGCCTTATTCATCCAGATTGAACCCTAATGTAACTACTGCCTGCTCATTATAGTGGCCCAGACCCACAGACATCCATTTTCCTTCTTCATTTAAAGTCATTTTTAAGTAACCAAATATCACACACACACACACACACACACACACACACACACACACACACACAAATATGGTAATTTTGGCAAATACAGGGTTCCAGATGGATAACTCGTTCTTCCCTGTTCTGCCCACTTTAACTTTATACTGATGACTTCACTCTTCTAAGGACATAACCTTGAACTTGCCCAATGTGTATGACCTGTCAGTCAGGCACACCTTCAAAATTGTGCCTCTATTTTCTTATCAAATTCCACCATAGATTTTTTTCATCATTATTTTGCTTGAGGAAACAGTCAGCTACAGACTCATTCCACTTTGGATTATTGTTTTTTAAAGTTTAATAGAGGAAATTTATAAAAAATAAAATTGAAAACATAATTAGCATCTAACCTTCCCAAGATGAGGTGATGACTTTTACTGTGTATTTCTGTAAGCCCCCTCTTTTTAACTACAAAAATAAGAACTTTTGTCCAAGTCATAAAAGCTTATAAAATCTGCTAGTTTTATGTTTAGCATAAAATTATGCTTATAGATAGTGGACATTGTGTTTCTGTGGATTGATCTGTGCCTTATGGATAACAGGGAGTCTTCTTCCTACCACTTAGGGAGTCCCCCACCCCATTAGTTCATTTCCTTAATTGTTTTCTTTTTCAAATTTTACTAGAGTCTCGTACTTATTAGGCAAGTACTGAATTGTCAAGCTACATCTATAACCCCAAATCTTTATTTTCTTATCATCAGTATTAGCAGTAGTACTTTTTCTTGGTTGGTTGGTTGGTTGGTTGGTTGGTTGGTTGGTTGGTTGGCTGGCAGGCAGAGTTCTTAGCCCAGGCTAACTGGGATATCCTATGTAAGTAACCAAGGATGGCTTGAACTCCTGATCTTCCTGCTTACATTCCCCAGCCCAGAAGTTCATGAATTATAGGGTGTGATATCCTCCTGAGTTTAAGTGGTGCTAGGGATCAAACACATGACTTCATACATGCTAGGCAGGCCTTCCATGAACTGACCTACATTCCCACCCAGAATTACTAGTATAATTCCTGACTATCAAGAGATGTAGATCTGACATTTTCTGGAGGTATGGTCTTATTACCCTGATGAATATTCTCGGTCCTAATATCTTTTTGTTGGGAATGTCTGTCAAGGAGACATAATTCATATTTTATCATACATTTTTAGAAATACAATAGTTCTTTTCCAGAAGAATTCCATTTATCAGCCTAATCTGTCCTAGGTGTGCCACCTACCCCATGTTTGTTTGGTTTTTTGACTCTCATTAAAAAATGGTCATAGGTAGTTCAGCAGAGGCCATGGTCATTGTCAGTTTGTTTTTGTTTTAGTCTTCCCTTCAGTTATTTTGGTTGTATTTGGAGTCAATTCTGAACAGAATCAAATCCCAGAAACAAAGTATCATTACTATCTTGGGTGAGCTGTGTTTTTGAACAAATAGTGGAGCATTCTTAGGATTTGGGGGCCACTGGAGACTGGGCAGAGTGGAGTGAGATGACCTGCCTGCCCCCAGCACCACAGTCATGCCAGAATCCAGCACACTGAGAGACTTACACTGAGCACCCTGATCTGAGCTACTGCCCCAGTGGCCATCAAATGCTCTTTTTGCTCCACTTGTCCAGGTGCTGCTGTGTCTCACCACTGCCATGTCCCACCGCAGCCATGCATGTCCTACTACCACAGCTGTGTCTTCACTATTGTCCTGTCCTTCCCTCTGCCTTGTCACTACCACCATCATTTCCACCACCATGTCTCCACCATTTTGAAATCCTACATTGCTGTATCCCATCACTTCCAGGTCCCCTCACCATCATTGGTGAGGTTGGTGTTACACAACCACAACACTGCATCCCGTGTTGTATTCACACCGTCTCGCCACAACTGTCATGTCCAGTCACCATCACATCCAACCTCTGCCTTGTTTCTCACCTCACCTGTCAGATCTTAGGCCAGTTCTAATATAGCACCAGCCCCCAGCAGCAGTGCTGACTTGGCCATGCAATGTCTCTGTGCCCTGGAGTGAGCCTAGGATTAGCCAGTGTGGTCTGTTCTTCTCTGAGACATGTTCTCAGAGTGGTGTGCAAAAAAAAAGTGAAAGGTTCAGATCCTGGGAAGATTTTGTGTCAATTTTCCATCCCATCCTGGCCTAGTTCGGAATTTACTGCTGGGTGGGAATGGATCTGAAGATGCTTTCTAGAGAAAGCCTTGGGTAGTTCTAATGGAGGTTTAAAGTATCATTGATGGCTGATGTGCGTCCCCAGCTGACATGACCCTCTCATCCCTGGCATTGGTGGGATCTGGAGAGCACTGTGTTGATCTATCAGAACCCCACTTGCTGTCGTACATTCACACACTAGCTCAGAGTTGTCCAGAGCAGGAGCAAGAGATGTTTGTGTTTGAGCAACATATGGTACCACGATTTTATCATACCTTTCTATAATGAGCCAGGAAACTTTCCCTGCTTAAAAATGTGTGTTTATAAACAGTGGGCTTACAACGAACACTCCCATCTGTTAGGTGAACATAATTTGTGCAGGAATTCCGGCAAGAGGTGGGGGACTTCACAACGCTTTTGTATATTTTCCCCTGGTGCGACATTATCCTCGGAGACAGCACACAGCAGCATATGCCTAATACTCAGTTTGCTTTCTGCCTCTTCCTGTTGTTTGAAAGCAATGCTATTTTTGTGCATTAGCATATAAGATTATTGTAGAAATTCATAAGAATTTTACATCTATGCAGGATACTTAAAAAGAGAAAAAAGTAGAATGGGTAGCAATTATGTAAGCGTGGTTATGTCGCCATGATCAAATTGTCCTTGTGGCTTTTCAGTGCTGCAATGACCTGTCCTCAAGCTCCTCTAAAGAACTTCTGTTGATTTTGCTTTAACCTGATCTCAGAACCCTCGTCCCTGTAATCACAGTACACAACAATCAAAGCATGCAGCCTTCCAGTCTGATTTGTAATTTAAATACACGGCATTGACTCTTTGTGCCCGGTTTTGTATTACTCTGATTGTCTTCAGTAATTAATTTTGTTTGGGATGAACTGTTCCTCATAATAGAACAGAGTTTTTTAAGATTAATGCTCAGCAATATTTTTTCTTATCATAAAAGATTTTATGAGTCCTGCCACAGGACCACTGCAAGGTTATCAGAGGGAGACTCACTGTGATTAATACTTGCTCACTGCTGAATTACCTGCATTGTCCAAGGGTTTCGTTCACTTAAAATCATTCCTCTGGGTTCCTTCTCCAGGGTGACTAATTGGACATACTTGAATAAAAAAGATGAACAATTAGTTGAATATCAATGTATCTAGCTCTACTTGGTACTGAGCAAACAGAACCCATTAACACTTTGTCTTTTCCCTGAGTTGTTTTAAGCTTGTTTTCTGACTGAAGTTTATAAGAGGAAGTGTCTTCAGAAGATAGACAGCCACAACAGAACATCACTTTGGTTAAGGGAGAGCTTACCATGATTTTTTGATATTAGAGAGTTTGTGTATATTCAAGCTCCCCTCTTGATGACCCACCCCTTCCCAGTGTGAAAGGGACCCAGGCCTCAAGTCTTACTCTTTATTTTTTCATTCAGAGACAGTAATTTTCTTTGTTCTGTTACAGTGTGAACATACTGTTAGTTTGTATTTACTTAACCCTTTTGGGTAGGACCTTGGACCTGATAAGTGACCAACCACCTACTATTGAAGCTATACCCTCAACCCATATATCTTATTTTTTGTTAAGATGTAGTTTAGTGTATGTACAAATGTGAGTGTACACGGAGGCCAGGGTATTATGTCAGGTGTCCTGCTCCCTCACTCTCTTCTCTTCCTTCTGGCTTCGAGACAGGATCTCTTAATGACTGCGGGTCAAAGTTTGTGGCTTGAAAACCTTAGAAATCTTCTTGCCTCTGCCCTTATCAACCCTGGAGTTATCGGTGTATGCAGTTATCCATGGTCTTCTTGGAGAGTTCTTGGATGTGACCACAGGTCCTCCTGCATACACAGCATACTCAGCACTAGTGTTATAGGTATGTGCAACCATGCACAACCTTATTGGTAGGCTCTGGGGATGTGAACTCAGCTCTTCATATTTGTAATGCTAAGCCATCTCCTCAGCCCACGTGATGTATTTTAATATGATACAGTATGCATATAATACACTGTCTTTGTTTTGTGTATTGCACAGAACCCAGTGAGTTAGGGATTTGTACATGCCTTCACACCCCTGCCACACTGCCTCTTCATCCCTTGCAACCCCATCCCTTCAGCAGTATTTTTACGTAAGAAGAACATATAGGGCTGGCAAGATGGCTCAGTAGGTAAAGGCTCTTGACACATGAGATTTTTGGCCTGAAATCAATCACTAAAGCCCATGGAAACGTAGAAGGAAAGAATAGATTCCACAGAGTTGCCCTTTGACCTGCACATGTGCACTGTGGCAGGCATACCCTCCACACATCATGCCCACCCATGTTGATGGTACATGTAATTTAAAGCATTTTAAAAGAACACTTAGATGGCCTCTTGGTCAACCTTGAATACACAATACCATATAACCAGTTGTGTGCTCTATGCCTTGCATGACTTTTCACTTTTATATAACTAAAGTTGGTTTTCCTCGGCGTGGCCTCCTCTCCCACTCTTCCCACTCTGCTGTCACCATTGCATACTGTTTCTCCTTTGACTGGCTTCCTTCAGTGAGCATAGTATCTGCCAGGTCTGTTCATGTTCTTGGGGGAAACCTGGCTTCCTTGGTTTCAGGCTATATCGTGTTTTCTATTGTGCAGATACTATGTTTCATCCATTCCAGGGTTGACAGATTCTTAGGGTTTTTCTAGGGCTTGCATGGAATAGAGCATCAGTGAATGTGGACTTCAGTATCTTCCTGTCCTTAATTGCAGGTCCTGTCTTGGGGTTTTACTGCTGTGAACAGATGCCATGACCAAGGCAGCTCTTATAAAGAACAACATTTAATTAGGACTGGCTTACAGGTTCAGAGGTTCAGTCCGTTATCATCAAGGTGGGAGCATGGCAATGTCCAGGAGACATGGTGCAGGAGGAGTTGAAAGTTCTATGCCTTCATGTGAAGGCCGCTAGGAGAAGACTGTCTTCCAGGCAGCTAGGATGAGGGTATTAAAGCCCACACCCACAGTGATACACCTAATCCAGTGAGGCCACACCTACTCTAGGAAGGCCACACCTCCTAATAGTGCCACTCCCTCCACCCAGCACATACTAACCATCTCAGTTCCCTTTCAGAGAAGCAGAGTTTATAATAATTCCAGTTTTAATTTTGCAAAGAACACTCTATTTTGTAGTAATGTCTCCGTTTACATGCCTAACAGCACTGGACAAAGCCATTCCCTTCTCTCCCTCCTCAGCATGGTTTGTTCCTTATTCTTAGGTTTCTTATGTGCTGGGTTGATGGTGCTGTCTTAGTTTGGTTGGGGCTTGCATTTTCCAGAGATGGATGTACTGAGTACCTTCTCACAACCCCTTGGCCATTTTCCTTCTTCAGATTTCTGCCTTCTCAGTTTTAGGGAGTTCCTTATATATTTTTCATATTAACTCTTTATCAGACAAATGATTTGCATAAAGTTTATTCTTTATTTGTGAACATTGTCTATGATCCGGCTCAGGTCTGGGCCCAGGAGATGTTGGATTCTTGACAGTGGTCATTAAGTACATCCCAACTTGCTTATAGGTTTCAAACATTTTGACTTACAAAACTGCTGTCATGCTCACAGAAGGACTGTCATAGAAACTGTGTCTCTTCCTGACCTGCAAAGAGCTAATAAGGCGTTTAGGGAGGGATGGGGTGTGAGGGATTATTACAGTCCCAGGAGTGGAGACTAGAGTCAGTCATCATTACTCAAGATCAGTAATTACATCCGAGACTTTGTCTATCACAAAGTTAGTCTCAGTGTCAGGCACAAGAAGAAGGAGAAGTAGAGGAGTATTCATTATACTAAGGGACATTAGCACTGGGGTGGAGATAGGACTGTCCTAGTCCTGAGCCTGCTTTGCCAAGGACAACCAGAGCTCATCCTGAAGGTGGCAGTGGTCTTTGGTACAGAGTGGCATAGGCTTTATGTGAAGGAGTCATAGTTCCAGAATTTATATTTTCAAACTCTGAGATTTCCCAGCATGAGAATAAGTGATGTTCTTACGTTGGCAAGTCTTTTTTAATAGCTGTGGCCACAGGCTACTTAGCATTCTCAGGTACCTGACAACAAAACTGCCAAGAGAGGGGCAGCTTCTTTTGGCTCACAGTTCTGAGGGATACAGTCTGATATGGCAGAGAAGGCATGGCGCCAGGAGCCTGAGGCAGCTGGTCACGTTGCATTGGCAGTCCAAAAGCAGAGTAAATCTCAAGGAAGGCCTGCTGTAAAACCTCAGGGCCTGACTCCCCAGTGATTGGCTTTCTTTCTTTCTTTTTCTTAAATAAAGAAAATCATTTAATTGGGACTGGCTTACAGTTTCAGAGGTTCAGTAAATCATCATCATGGTGGGAAGCATGGCAGCATGCAGGCAAACGTGGTGCTGGAGGAGCTGATCCACCACATCTTGATCACAGGCAGCATGGAAAGACTATCTCTGGACATAGCTTACTTAAACATAGGAGAACCCAAAGCATACCCTGATGGTGACATACTTCCTCAACAAGGCCATACTTACTTCAAGAAGACCCCCATCCCCCAATAGTGCCATCCCCTATGGGCCAAGCATTCAAAGACATGAATTTATGGGGGCCATTCCTATTCAGACCATCACACGAGTACATGAGGAGATAAATGTGATAACCATTAGGGCATTAGGGCTGCTATTTGGCTTTCTTTGGTGAATTTGCATCCTCTAAAGGTTGTTCAACCCTCTGAACTAGCACCACCTACTGGAGACTGTGTTCAAACAAGTGAGCCAATGGGGACATTGCATATTCCAACCCCTACAACACAGTAAAACCTACTTCATACACAGCCCTGTGCTGACACAGGACACAGATTGAGGTCTGACTCCGTGTAAAAATATGCATCCTCACTGGATCTCCATGTGGGTGAAGTCTCCTTAGGGAAAGGCTTGGGTATGTTCTCCAGTAGGGGAAGGCACAGACTACTTGAGCATCTCATGGTTACTCTGGCCAGGCTTACCACTGACACTTCTTTTTGGCATTTTGCAGGTATATCATCCCCTCTTTGCAGAAGCTGGATGCCGGGTTTTACCGCTGCGTGGTGCGGAACAGGATGGGAGCTCTCTTGCAGAGAAAATCAGAAATTCAAGTAGCATGTACGTATGCGGGGCGAGCAAGGGCCTTAAGTGAGAAATAGAGTTGCAGCAGCTGTGGGGAGGAGCTCTCTATGCCAGCAATTGGTACTTGTCCTTGTGTCCTGTAAAACAGAAGTGTGATACAGGCTGGGGGTGTTAATTCAATTGGTAGAATGCATGCCTAACTTGGATAATGTCCCATGTTCTAACCATAGCACCAAACTGGGTGGTAGAGGCAGGAAGATCAGAAGTTCAAGATGATTCTTGACTACATAGTGAGTTTAATGCCAGATAGAGCAACCAATGAGACACTGTTAATGAATGGATGAGTGAATGAATGAATGAGTGAATGAAGATAATCAATAATATAGGATTATGGCTAAAATTAGAAATAGGACTGGCAAAGTCCCTTGCCACTAAACCTGATAACCTTTTGAAGTCCGTCTGCAGGATCCACATGACAAAATGAGAAACAAATTCCTTCAAGTTGACCTCTGACCTTCACATGACCATGATTACATACATCTTGTGGTACATGCTCACAAACACACACATAAACACACAGATGGATAGATGGGTAGATGGATGGGTAGATGGATAGATAGATCAATTTATATCTAGATAGATAGATAAGTATATGATAGATAGATAGATAGATAGATAGATAGATAGATAGATAGGTAGGTAGGTAGAATTTTTAAAATGTAAAACCAAACTTGGGGACCAGGTGAGGAATTGCTTTGTTTTCTGACTGAAAATATTCTGGATTTGCCAAGCCCCTAGGGGAAGGAGGAGGAGTAAGAAAGGTGCTCTGTATAAACCAGCTTCCATTGGCTTGTAGGTAAATGGATTAAAATATGTTTAGAATGAAAAGCTGAACCCAACTGAAGTCAGATTCCCTTACTTCTTCCCCATGACCTGTTGTGCAGTCATTTTGCCACTCAGTAGATTTGATAGTCATGCTGCTATCAATGCTGTAGTGATCTACTCTTTATCTAGAAGATCCATTTTAGGGAACACAAGTTTTAAAATAAGGGCACCATCGAAGGGCAGAGACCTCCAAGAAAAAAAAGAAAAGGAACAGAAAAGAAGGAAGGAAGGAAGGAAGGAAGGAAGGAAGGAAGGAAGGAAGGAAGGACAGATAAATGGATGGATAGATAGATGGGCGGATGGATGGACGGATAGATGAATATACGGTAGCTAAGGGATTACTCAGTCGTTAAAGTACTTGTTCTACAACCACAAGGAACCAAGTTTGGATTTCAGCACCCACATATAAAGCCAGAGACTTGAAATCTTTAGGGGCAGGAGACCTGGCTGGTGTACATTGCTCTCTCCCTATGATAGGAAGTCTTTGAAGAAGAGGATCTGTCCAGTGTAGTTGCAAATGCTACCAAAATGTCGTGTTTAAGAAGAAGCAAAAGAACATCCTGAAATTTTATATTATAGGATGCATTGAAATTTTACATTATATTGATACACTGTAGTGTGTCTCTTCTATTCCGATGGTTCCAAGATTGCTGTTTCTAATTTTGGCCACAGTTATGATCCATAGTTTTATGTTAGCACATAGTAACATGAACCTATCTAACTCACCTATCATAATTCACTTATATAACCGAGGAAGGTCCCCATATTATATGTGTTTAGTTATTATTTAAGCCTCAAGGGAGGCATCAGTCTTTCTGGTTTGTTGAAGATGAAGCCACTGCCAAATTTATCTACAGAATAATTCAGAACAGTTTATTCAATATAAAAATTGAAAACATAATAAATAGAATGTAGATCAATACCCAAACCATATTTGAGTAAGTTAAGAGCCTGGGATTGATTATAGCACACTACATTGTATTTATGAAGTTCGGGCTTCGCGCAGTTGCCCAAGCTCTTGGTCCCACGCTTTGTCTCTCATTCTGACGTTGTATGTCGTCTTCCTTTACATTCACACAGGCAAGGGTGTTTTCCATCATGTTACATAGCTCTTCCATCTGCGCCTTCACAGTGTGTCCTGTCACATAGAAAATAGCTCTTAATGATAACACTACAGAGGATAGCATTCTGTCATAGAGAAATCTGAACATGAGATGTATTTAATAATATACTATGGTCAGGTATGGGTGGCACACTCCTTTAATCTCATTACTCAAAAGACAGATCTCTGTGAGTTCCAATTTACATAGTGGTTTCTAGGCCAGCCAGAGCTACATAGTGAGATTCCGCCTCCAAGAAAAAAAGAAAAAGAACAGGAAAGAAGGAAGGAAGGAAACATGGATGGATGGAAGGATGGATGGATGGATGGATGGATGAATGGATGGAAGGATGGATAGATGGACAGACAGACAGACGAATATACGGTAGCTAAGGGATTACTCAGTCATTAAAGTAATTGTTCTACATCTACAAGGAACCAAGTTTGGATCCCAGCACCCACATATAAAGCCAGAGCCAAGCACTGCACTGGGTAGGTGGTTATAGGAAGATCCCTGGGGCTTGCCAGCCAGTCCATATAGCCAATTATCAACCTCCAGTTCAGTGATGGACAATATCTCAAGCAACACATGGAGACTGATCAAGAAGATAGACGATCATCCTCAGGCCTCCATATGGACATACATACACACTCATGTGTGCTCACCCCCCACACATACATACTTGCATATACATGGGAACACACACACACACACACACATTACTACACAAAAAGTATGGTATGGAAATATCTGTATACATGGATTGTATCCAATCACAAGATAGAAATTGTTTTGATATTTCAGGTTCCCAGTTTAAAGGAGAGCCTTTCTAATCTACAGTCTGATGGCTAGGCCCTCCATTTTTTTTTAGATGATTTAATCAGTAGAACAATAACTGCCCCATGTTATATCATCAGTGTGGGGTGGGCAAGAGAATTCTCTGTGAACTCCCTAAGGGTTGGAACACATTGGTTTCCAAAGGCTTGTGAGTGGAGACAGCGTCCCCGCGATGAGGAGGTAGACAAGGAGACCAAGGAGGGGAGGGGTACCTGCAGGGTGTCCAGGGACATTGCACTGCAGCTCTGTAAAATCTGCTTCGTGGAGATAGAGATGCCTTCCAGAAAGTTTTCTCCTATGTTACAGTCAACTGTGAGCAGCCATTATATTACTGCAGTGTGACAAAGGCTGGTGGCCTCGCTGATGAGAGCCCCGTGGCTGCTTTAGAGGCCCACGGCTCCGTCAATGCTCCTCTCTCTCACTCACGGTGGCATCTGCACTTGTCAGCACTGCCGTTCTCTCTTGCTTGTCACCTTATTAAGTGTGGTGGTGGCACGGACTTCACTGTAAAATATAGCTATTTCCCTCTCTGACCCCTACTCCCCCTCAAAAAATAGCGTGCTCCAGAACTTAAAAGTCTAATTTTTCTCTGCAGATATGGGGAACTTCATGGATACAGACCAGAGGAAAACAGTTTCTCAAGGGCACGCAGCACTTCTAAACTTACTGCCTATCGTCAGCTGCCCCAGACCGCAAGTGACGTGGTTTAGAGAAGGACACAAGATTATTCCAAGCAGCAGAATGTAAGTCGCTCGTGGAAGCAGATGTAACTCACTGCACCTGCCTGTACCGGTCAGGGAAAGGGTGGCTAAGTGACCTGCGGCTGGACGCTTCCCTAGGAGGCAGCTGCTTTGAGGGCTGGCTTGACTATTTTTAAGCCATTTAAGCAAGGAGCCTTGTGCGGTTGCTTTCTGCTTGCTGTCCGTCCTGAACCTAAGGTCTCCTCTCTACCCTGAAGCCCATTCTCTCTGGTTTTGAATACTATGCCTCACTGCTGTCACCCCCAACTGTGTGTCGCCTCATTTACCCAGGCTTGTGTTTACTTACACAGCTGTGGGGTCCCCCTCCGCCTTCCCTTGAGCCTCACATCCATACTGGTTACTGTGCCGATAAAGTGCCAATTACTGCTTATTTCTCCTTATCCTTTCATTCTTCCATGACAGTTTTATTTCCGTTTGTCCAATTAGGGGCTCGCTCATCTATTGCTAATCGCGCGGTTAAGGCCTATCTTAAGGTCTTCCTGCATGCCCCACATTCAAGACACGTGTTGAATGTCAGGCAAGTTTTCTCCATTTGGAGCTGTTAGTGATTCCAAAGAGCATTGGATTAATAGATTTTCTTTATCCTGAGGGAGTGTGTCACAGGGCAGAGGAAAATCTTGGTCATCTTCTCCATCCACCTTGTTTGAGACAGAGTCTTTTTGCCACCATGTACAGCAGGCTAGCCCATGAGCTCTCTCCATCTCCTATCTCAGGAAGACTCTGGGGCTGTAAGTACATGCATCTGCGCCCAGCTTGGCATTGGTTCGAGGCATCCCGGCTCAGGTTCTCACACGTGGGAGTAGTCAGTTACCTTGCTTACTGAGCTGACTTCCTAGTCCTTGCTATGTATTACTTAAGCAGGCACCTTGCAATAGAATTGGAAAATAATGGTGCAACAACAAAAACTTCAAAAATAAAAATTTTCAAAAGGAATCGTGGAATGCTCTGTGCTTGAGGTAAAAGTCAAAGACTCATGCTGCCACGTGCTTGCTCTCAGATAAGAATGCATGAGGGGAAGGTTCTAGGTTTGGTTTAGAAAGGATGTGTGTGAGATGTTTGCCAGGCGGGTCTCAGATGCAACTGTGGAAGTTAACTCTGGTCTATAGACCCACTTTCCCCCTTAGCAGAGCACCATGGTCTATAAGCCCACTATAGACCCAGCTTGACATTCGAACCCTATATGGGCCTGCTTACTAAATGGCAAGTAGGAGAAAATTAGAAATATATGCAACAAGCATACCTCAGAATTCTTGTAAAAAAGAAAAAAAAACCAATTCCTTTCAACGGCATGGCTGCTAAGCCTTTTTTCTGTATCTGAAGTTCCTTGGATATTCACCTTTGTATTGATTCCAATCATAACAGACATCTCTTGGGACTGGGTGAAACAAAGAGGAAGGATCGATATCTCATCGCTGTGGGAGACCATTCTGCTAGGCAGAAAGCAGCTGAGATACAGTGTGGTATAAATGTTCTGGGAGGACCAGCGTGGAGCACGGGAGGAACACAGCAGGAGCAGGGGAAGGTGGGAGGAAGGCTGGGGTGCTGAGAGCAGTGCGATTCGGAAAGTAGGCTTCTTCTCAGGCGTGGAGCTCAGAATACCAGGGGCTGGGAGCTCATGGTGTCGGGGGCATTTCCATTCACTTTGTAGCAAATAGACACATACATGTTGCTTCATACATCAACCATATGAACCAGATTTACTCAATAGACAACCTTCCTTCAAAGTACGTCAGGGCATCCATTGAAATAACTTGATTTTTACATTGAAATAACTCATAATTTCATGGCTTCTTTTTCATTCGCAGACTCTTGCTAAAGACTATTGAATTCCTAATGAGCTGATAAAATGATGGTGTGATTAAAGTCCTAACACAGTGTCCCATCAAACAAATAGTCAGTTTATAAGCATAAAACTATTGATAAACCCCTGGCCTTGGCAGCGTGGTGGCGTACGGGGCTGATTATGAATATTTACACTCCTACAAGGTCCTTTAGTTTTGTATGTTCCACCTCATCACCGCCCCACATTTCCTGAGTGCCTGCTGTGTGAGGTGTCATAAATCAGTGCGTGCGTGCTGTTCCCCAACAGTTTATACACCGTTCCGAGATATACTGCTCCTAAGAAACTTCCACTTCTGACCCAGGTGGCTGCACACGGGGAGCTCAGGGGGCATCTGCTCCAGGGCTGTGTCTAA
This sequence comes from Apodemus sylvaticus, assembly GCF_947179515.1. Classification (NCBI taxonomy): domain Eukaryota; kingdom Metazoa; phylum Chordata; class Mammalia; order Rodentia; family Muridae; genus Apodemus; species Apodemus sylvaticus. The sequence continues at coordinate 25,116,012 of NC_067493.1, read as the reverse complement.
GATCTGGAGATTTCAACCCAAAGTGCACCATTAAACTGAGAACAAGTCAAGAACTTGCAGTGGCTTTCAGCCTTGGCATGTGAGGTCCCTGGAGACCCTTTCTGTGGGGGCCACCCTAGCCGCCTCCCTCTCTTTATAACTATCTTATGACCTTTAAAAGTTGACCTTTGGGCTTATAGTGAAGCGGATTTTTTTTTCTTTTAAAAAGATACAGTAACTCTAATGTTTCCAAACTTGAAGAATTAGTTAAATAGCCTATTAATAATCCTAGCAGCTATTATTTATTGAGGACCTACTTGAAACATATCTTCTGTAATCCTCAGAATTGCCTTCTGGGGCACTTATAATTAGCTCCACTTACAGCTATCAGAACTGAAGTTTAGAGGTACTAACTCACCCCAGGGCATGCAGCTGACAGGCCGAAGCAGTAGGCCTGGGTTCTGACTCCAGAGCCCACACTCACCTCACAGTCAAGCTGAGTCTTCTGTTCCGTTACTTGATGAGCTTGCCTCGTGCTTTTGATCATTTCTCCCACGGCTTCAGGTGGTTTTGCTCATTTATTTAGAAGCCCAGCTTTCAGTGTGAAATAACACGGGCTTGTGTGGGTTTGGGTAGAGGGAGGGAAGTGTGTCAAATATCAGGAAAGGATAGACTCAGCAGGATTTCCTTTTGGATTGGATGTGGGATTTAGGACGTGAAGAAAAGCCTAGGCAGTTCTGGTAGGACGGTGTTACTGCCTCCCGAAGCAAGCAGAAAAAGCTAATTCTAGGAGAAGCAGGTCTGGATGTGTGCTTTGTGTATCGTGAGTGTATGTGAGTGAGTGTGTATGGGGGGGCAGTGTGAGTTTGTTCATAGATATATTTGTGTGTGTGTGTGTGTTTGTGTGTGTGTGTGATTGTGGGTATATGAGAGTGTGTGTGTGTGCATGTATCTGAATGTGTATGTGTGAAAGTTTGTGTGTATGTGTATGAGTGAGTGTGGGAGGTGTTGGGGTATGTGAGTATGTATGTGTGTGAGTGGGGAGATGGAGGTAAGTATATGTGTAGTGTGTGTGTGTGTGTATTGGGAGATGGCAGCTACAGAGAGAAACCATGTTTTGAACCACAGCGACCCACTAAAAAGAAGAGGAGACACTAAGATTAGCACCCCAGTAATTCTGTCTTCTGTTAAGCCTTCCAGTCTGTAGTTCCTTTCTGCCTGGGGTATTTTCTAATCACAACTGGCCTTCTCCCAGGGTGATGATTACCGAAAGCATACGTCTCTCCATAACCGTAAGGCCTGATATGTAAGGCTCGGTCCTGGAGGGCTGAATGGATGGACGGTTGTCAAGAGTGTCAGGTGGCCTCTATACTTTCCCAGAGGGAGGGGAACGGAATAAAAGCAGCACACTGCACAGCAGCAAATGACTGTTGACACAGAGAACCATCTCAGAAAGGCAGATGATGTTCTAAAAGCGTGAGGATAAGTTATACTGGGAAATTTGAATAGATGATTATGGGTTTTATGTATCTGAGAAGATATTAAAAAAGCAGGCAAGTTTATTCTTTTGATTTACTGGATCCAAACAGTTAATTTGCTGTCGTCTCATGTCAGAGTTGAAGACAGCTTTGTCTTATTAATGTAGTCTAAGTCGAAAACAGAAAGTCCTCCGTGTTATCCTGGCTTAGATCTATTTTCTTCCCCTCCTTTTATTTCTCCAGCTTTGAAATGTGAATCTGGATGCTGTGCAGATTCTCCTACCCCCAGGAGGTAATTCACGCCGGCACTTATCAGATTAGGATGCAAAAACTTGGTGTGTACAGTGCCATTCTTTTGCTTAATTGAGGGTTTCTGTGCTCAAATTGCATCCTGTAGTCTACCTGACAGGAATGTGTGAGCACGGGCATCCTCACACATGTTTTCCTGGAAATGTGGAGTTTATAGATTGAATATTTCAAAGCTCCTGCCAGCTTTGTGATAGACGGCTTCCCAGTAACAGTCCGGACTGTGAAGTATGGGCAATAAACAGCATCCCAGGTGACATACAAACAGCCTGGCTCATAATTGTCCACGCTTAAATAGTCAGGCCTCCATTAACTTATTACCATTTCATTTCCGCTGCTCCAAGAAAGATCTGTTGAAATTAGCACTTGGGTTGGGAGCCACAACTCAGTGCTCGCGTGAAGTAGATCTGGTTGTAATAATATTTTTATAGTTAACCGAGCTTTCAAAATAATGTGCTTTAAAATTTTTTATATTATGTTTTACGGGCATTTTGTGACTGTTTATAGAACATATCTATACTTGTGAAGTATACTTACTTAGCATGAGTCAAGCTGGATAGAATATGGGGGCTCCAGCCCAGGTTCCCATCTTGGGCAAGTTACTTTTCTTCCTTTGACCCCATTTGGTTCTTGTTTGTGAAACTTAGGAAAGTGCAAGGGATGTGTTTGTAACTCCATTTGCTCTGCTTACATTTGGCAGTGTTGATGGGAAGACTGGCTGATGGCCACGCCCACAGCCTCCTCTGCCTCTCTCCTCCTCTTCCCCCTCTTCCTCTTAACCCTTTCCTTCCCTTCCCAGAGCCCTTAGATCCTGAATACCTGCCTAAGGCTGGTTGGTCAGCACCAGGAGGAAAGCAAGGTGTCAAAAGTGCTGCCACTGGTGAGGCCGTGCTCTCCTGTGGGAGCAGGATGTAGGAAGAGATGCTAAGAGGACGTGACCGAGGAGGGACGGCAGAGTTCTGGTCCAGGGCTAGGGCTCCTTGGGATTGACTATTAATGTTTGGGGAGATTCCCTCAGCTGATCATGTGCTTGCTTTGCAAGCATGAGGACCAGGGTTCAGTACCCAGAATACACTTTAAAGACATAAAATAAAAAGACGCTTGTAGTCCCTGTGCTGTGAAGGTAGAGACTGGAAGTTTCCTAGAGGTCACTGGCTGGTCAGCCTAAGCTGCTTAGAGAACTCCAAGCCACTGAGAGTCCCGGACTCAAAGAGCAAGGTGGAGGATCGACCCCAAACATTCTTTGTCAGTCCACACATACCACACATGCGTGAATGTACATCAAAGTGCACACACACACACACACACACACACACACACAAATGTCAGCCACTTTGGCTAATAAAAAATTGTCTAATATAAAGTACACAGATTTTCAGCCCACGGGTGGGTGAACTTTTGCAACTGTGCCCGCTGATTTTTAGTCTCCTCTACCCCCTCACCCCCATTCCAGTGGAGAGAGCTTTCTCCTCTAGCTCCCCTTCCCAACTAATCTAATTACCATAGATTGCTGATTGTTCCTTATTCTAGACTTTCATATAAATGGAATCATTGAATATGAAATCCTTTGTGTCTGACTTCACTCATTCAACCTAATTTCTATGATAGTCTCAATATGACATTTAATAATAATAATAATTAGCAATTTTGGAGTTGCCAGGCAGTGTTTTAAGTGTTTTATTTATAATGAGTCACTTAATCTTCACAGCGGCCAGTGAGTGCAGACTGCGATTATCCCAAATTTACTGGTGAGAAGGAAGGCGGGCAGAGGCCAACGTCCAGGCAGAGCTGGTACGGTTGGATTGCAGGATCCCCCACTCTGTACTGTGCTGGCCACTTGGGGTGATGTCTGCGGCTGATGAGCACCAGTCATGCACAGACCCAAAGGATGTATGTTTTAGGCAGAGCTCAGGTGCAGGGAGGAGCTTAATGTGTTTGCTAAAGTGTCATGCTAAGATCAGTTGTGAGGAAAGAACAAGCAGAGGTAGAGAGGAAACCCCCATGGAGATCCTGTAGCCCCCAGAATTTGGAAATAAATAATAATTTTATTATGTATACATTAGAAAGCCCTTATACGAGGGGCACTCCTTTGTTTTGAAAAAAGAATGTGGCAACATCTGTATAACATGAAATTTAGTATTTTACCTAGTTTGTGCGTGTGCCTTTAGATGGTATATGCGTATCTGATGTATATGCACATGTGTGAGGATACATGGGTAGCAGCCACTATGGAGGATGCTGTGTCTCTGCCCTGTCACTCTCTGTCTTATTCTCTTATTCCTAGGATCTCCCACTGAGCATGGAGCTAGGTTAACAGCTAGCAAAGCCACAGCAATCCTGCCTCCACCCCACCTGCACCGAGGTTACAGTTGTTCCTGTGGCCTTGACCAGCTTTTTCCCATAGGTGCTAAGATTTTCTGCTCAGTGGTATTGTCACGGTGTGAATGGTTGGGTTGCCATTGTAGTGTGTGAGTGTTATGTGAATGCACCAGCTTCTGTACGGTTGCTACTCTGTTGATAGATATCTGGGGTATATCCAGATTGGGGCCATTATGAATATGGCCACTGTGAACACTTTCCCATGAGTTTTTCTGTGAATGGGAGACTCACTTTTTCTGTGACAGACACCCAGGCTCTAGTTGCGAGTTCCGATTTTGGTTTTATTGTTAAGGTGACAACAGTCTCTCTTCCACACTGACCATTCCATTTTTTGGGAGGGGGGGCGGGGGGGGGGGGTTCCGAGACAGGGTTTCCCTGTGTAGCCCTGGCTGTCTTGGAACTCACTCTGTAGACCAGGCTGGCCTCGAACTCAGAAATCTGCCTGCCTCTGCCTCCCAAGTGCTGGGATTAAAGGCATGCGCCACCACCGCCCGGCAACTGTTCTATTTCTTACTGACACCAATGGTATGTGCACAGTTACCTACCCTGCTTCCACTCTGACACCAACAGAACGTGCAGTTACTTCCTCTGCTTTTGCTCTGGCTTACAATGTTGCCTCCATTTTAGGTGTACTTTGTCCATCCTGATATATGTCTGATGATATCTCATTGGCGTTTTTTCTCTCCTCATTGAGCTTTTAATTTTCATCTCCCTCGGTGGTGAGTGATGTTGAACATCCCTTCATGTGTGAATTAAAAAAAAAAAAGCCAAACTCCTTGCAGTGTAAAATGTTTTCATTTATTTTAAAAGTCAACTGAAGGAGTGAAAAAGTAGCCTCTGTGCAGCTAAACAGAGAGATTGTTCTGGTAGATCTGAGGCAAACTCTCAGATTAAGCACAAAGATACAACTATGGAAACGGTAAGGGAGATTGTATGAGATAGAGTGGGGTGCTCGGTTCATGCGTAGGAAATTCCAGAGGGAACAGAGAGAGTGGGGGTGGCATTGGGAGAGATCCCTACTGTAGTTGTTCCTGAAACAATGCCCTTCAGAGTGAGAAAGTCAAATAAGCTTCGAGAGGGGCAGGAACAAGCAAGCCTGGGCACACTGGGGTAGCTGTGAGCAAGCCTGGGCACACTGGGAGAGCTGTGAGCAAGCCTGGGCACACTGGGAGAGCTGTGAGCAAGCCTGGGAACACTGGGAGAGCTGTGAGCAAGCCTGGGCACACTGGGGTAGCTGTGAGCAAGCCTGGGCACACTGGGAGAGCTGTGAGCAAGCCTGGGCACACTGGGAGAGCTGTGAGCAAGCCTGGGCACACTGGGGTAGCTGTGAGCAAGCCTGGGCACACTGGGGTAGCTGTGAGCAAGCCTGGGCACACTGGGAGAGCTGTGAGCAAGCCTGGGCATACTGGGAGAGCTGTGAGCAAGCCTGGGCACACTGGGAGAGCTGTGAGCAAGCCTGGGCACACTGGGAGAGCTGTGAGCAAGCCTGGGCACACTGGGGTATCTGTGAGCAAGCCTGGGCACACTGGGAGAGCTGTGAGCAAGCCTGGGCACTCTGGGCTAGCTGCAGGGCTGTGGAGCAGAGGTCTTACAAACAGCCACCTTGAAACAGAGCCACTATGAGAAGCCAACCAGCAGCAGTAACAGAGGAGACAAGGGCGGATGCTTCCGGGGGCCAAGGAACTCTGTGATGCCATAGCTCTGTGGAGTTCCAAGCAGCCTTCACAGGTAAGGGGCATGGGAAGTCTTCAAGACATGACGTTGTCCAGAGACTTAAGACCAAGTGTGAGGCTGAATACTGAACTCGAAGGAAATACTCCATCAGGAATGTCTGTCTTGCCTTTAATATTGTTTCTAAGGTAGAAAATGGGTAATGATTTTAATGTATTTATGTAAAATAGAGTGAGGATGGCAAGTTGAGACGACTTTGGGAACGTTTATTATGAATGCTTCAGAGAGCAACAGGTATCCACAGTGGGCACAACCAAGACAGGGGACTTGGCCATTTTGTTTTGATGTAGTATGATATATGTGTGCTGTGATGTATGCAGAGACATACATTCATGTCTGCTACATGTCCTGCTTTGTCACTCTCTGCTGTGTTTCTTGCTTCCCCACCACCACCACTAGGCTAGCCATCCTCCTGTTTCCAAGCTCTCTAGTTCTGGGCTTGTGTGCAGTCACGCCTGAGTTTTTCATAGGTGCCAGGAATTAGAACTCAGAGCCCTATGCATGTGGTCTTACCCACTGAGCCATCTCCCCAGACCAGGAGGTTTTCTTTAAGATGAGGAATGCTAGAGACCCTCTCTAAAGCAGTAAAAATTATCAATACTAGTAAAAATTATCAGCTGGAGAGAGATGGAGGGAAGAACATGTGTGGGGCCCAAAGCCCTGGAAAGATGTGGGCGTTTTTCTCTCACCCATCCTGCCTCTTGAGGTCTGTGCTTTAGAACCCTGCTGTGTAGTCAGAGGTGACTGAGATAGCCCCTGCTGTGTGGTGAGAGGAGGCTGAGATGGCCCCGAGGATTCTTGTTCTCTTACAGACTACCAGTCATTGTGGCAGAGGGTTGCCTTATAGACACTGTTGGATAAGATTATGGGTTCTGCCTTGAAGTGGGCACATTCTCCAGTGAGGTCAGTCTCATCCCAAGGTGCATAGGGAATAATGGAGGGTGCTAGTGACTCCTTGTGGTGCAGCTTCTGCTCAGCTGTTGTGGTAGACCCCGTTCGGGCAGCCATCCTTGTACAAACCAACCAGCACGGGGAGGGGTGCTTGTCAATGGCTTGGTTCCATTTGAGTTGGCAATGTAGTGTTTAACTTTAATGACAAGAGTTTAATATTCTATGTAGCGATTTTTCATTTGGAATAAAATGCCACTTCATTTTACCGGAGCAGATCTACTGACAATAATGCATTTCTTTACAAATATTAGCCTATTATACATCTTAAGTCACTTGCACGTAATTGCATTTCACCAACTCCACATAATACTTTAATTAAAACTAGGATAATTAAAATACAGTTTTAATGAGCAATAAATTCCAGTTGCCAAGCCTGGAATGTATTAGTTGAATCACACCTTTCTCTTTTTGAGCTCTTAAATTTGTGTCTGCATTATGTTTTGACATGCCGACAATCATAAGCAAGAGGCCCTTTTAAATGCATATAATAGTATATCCTAGGAAATAATGCTTCTTTATGGCTGTCTTATCTTGTGTATAATCCTTACATATCATTGGTTATTTATGTGGACTCTAATCCTTTGAGGCAAGAAAAAGGTTTCCTTTGCCTTTGAAGACTCAACAACTTACCATAGTGACTGGTCATTCTAAGCAGTAAATGTTCATTTCAGAAACAAGTATTTTTTGAGTTAATAAACAGTCACAGATGGCAAGTTCTGTCTTAGTTAGGGTTTCATTGCTATGAAGAAACATGGCTATGGCAACTCTTATAAGGACAACATTTAATTGGAGCTGGCTTATAGCTTCAGAGGTGTAGCCTATTATATCATGGCGGAAAGCATGGAAGCTTGCAGGCAGACACGGTGCTGGAGGAGCTGAGGAGAGTTCTACATCTTGATCCAAAGGCAGCCAGAAGGAGACTATTTTCCCCAGGCAGCCAGGAGGAGGCTCTCTCTTCTACTGCACTGGGCACATCTTGACTACTAGGAACCCTCAAAGCCTGCCTCACAGGGGCACACTTCCTCCAACAAGGCCACATCTCCTAATAGTGCCACTTGCCATGGGGCAAGTGTATTTAAACCACCACAGATGTGTGGCAGCTAGTGTTCATTGTCAAGCTAACAGAATCTAGAATCTCCTTGGAGATGGACCCATGGGCAAGCCTATTGGGGTATTATCTTATGTTGCTATGGGAAGAAATACCTTAATTATGGGAAAGATAGCTCCTTGGGTGGGACTTTCTGATCCACATAAAATAGCAGATATGAGCTAAGTGTGCATTCACATTTCTCTGCTTCTTGGTTGTTGATGTGGTCTAACCAGCTCCCCCAAGCTCTTGCAACTGTGATTTCTGCACCATGAAAGACTATAACGTGAACAGGGAGCCAAAACAAACCCTCTCCTCTTTAAGTGTTTGTTGGTAGCATTTTTTTCACCAGAAGTAAAGAACCTACTGCAGTCCAGGACACAGAGCACTAGAGTTTCAGCCTCAGCCCTGATACTTGCTACATGACACTGGGCAAATCAATTAATTCTTCTTGATAAAGTGGGGGTAAATAGTATATATTAAACAGATATATGGTCATGTTATTCTGCCAGCCTCTTGGGATTTGGGCTGGAAAGATGGCAGTAATACAACAGAAGGTATACAATCCTTGTCCAGTCTATAAAGTGAACTGGATTACTGTATTATTACAGTGTTACACTACTTACTCGTGGTGACTACACAATGTGTCTTACTTGCTGTCCTACTATTGTGAAGATACACAATGATAAAGGAAACTCTTGTAAAAGGAAACATTTAATTGGGGTATTGCTTACAGTTTTAGAGGGTAGTCCATGATTATCATGGCAGGAAGCAGGCAGACATGGTGCTGGAGCAGTATCTGAGAGCTTTACATCCCAGTCCACGGGCAGCAAGTAGAGAGAGAAACTGCCTGGCATGGGCTTTTGAAATCTCAAAGCCCACACAGTACTATACCTTCAAATAGGCCACACCTACTTCAGCAAAGTCAGACCTAATCCTTTCCAAACAGTTCCACTAACTGAGGACCAAACATTCAAACATTCCTTTGGGAAAGGAATTCTCATCCAAGCCACCACACACAATTCACACAAGCATCCAGTCAGCTCTTTACTATCTCATTTGGAAATACTTGTTTGTAGGTAATTTTTGCATGATCAATTTTTAATCCTAGGTTTGTAGTGCCTTATAATGTAGAGTATTGGGACCTCTGTCCCCTCTCCTTTTTTTCCCCCAGACACTATGTCCTTGGGAAGCCCAATCCAGTCTTTATATTGGCTGGGTCATTAGGGAAGAATGGTGATTATGGGGCTCACATGCAGGTACCTCTGCACATGACTTTATCTGTGTCTCATTTGGAACATCAGTGCCATGCTACCTGCCCCCTGGCTCTTCCTTCCTTCTAATATCTAATCATGCTTATGTCACCAGTGAGAAGTTAACCCTTGAAGGGCCAAGTTCCCCAGGTGGTATGTGGGCTTCCACCCTGGCAGAGGGAAGATAGCTAGAGGAAGTGATGGGGGAAGGATTTGTCAGCTGTCTCAGCTGAACCCAGATCAAGGTTGACCCTTCACCACAGCTTCTGGTTACTGTGCATTTCCTATGCATATCCAAGAGAGCCAAACCTGAGATTCAGTCTGTACTTAATCTTTGAGGATCCTACATCATAGAGAGAAGTCTCATCTGATCTTAGCCCAGGGTCTTTGGACAGAAACTTTGGATACCAGTACTCCAAGTTCTACCAGCTTCACTCAGAGTTCAAGAAGAACCCTATGATGTGTGTCCCAGGGCATTTGTCCTCTTTGGGGTTCGGGGTTCCCTGGATGGCAGAGAAGGCATTGAGGCACGTGAAAGGGCCACATAGCGGGTTAGCTGAAGGAGCTGCTCCTATTAGCACCCTGTGCACAGGGTGGGAGCCCACTGGGGAGAGACCTTAGACATAAAGGCTTCAATCTGGGAGCGGAGGGGAAGGAGATTGCAAGGGAGCAGGAAAGAGGTGCTATCGTCTTAGATTAGAGCTAGAAGGGCAACAATAAGAACCAGCTGCCCTGCTTCATCACTTCTGGAGTGTTCTGAGGACTATGTTCCATACATGGAATGGGGTCACACCAGTCCAGTGAAAGCCTGGCATGAACACATTTGGCCATCTGTCGGCCCCAGGCTGTGTTGAGGGCTGGAGAGAACTGGCTGTTCTCAGGAGGGTGAGTGCCTGGGAACTGGCTGGGTGATATGCAGCCCATGCAAATAATCTGGAGACACAGACCTCCTCATCTTCCTGCCGAGCTGCTCTCAATCTTCCTGGCATGCTAGTAAAGAAAGCAGACCCAGGCTTATCACACCAATTTTGCAGATGACAGCATGGGCGAGAGAGGAGCTAAGTGATTTAAAGTCAAATAGTATGTGAACGGAAGCACTGGGGGAGACCTTAGCTGTGAGTGGCTTCTTTCTGATCAATTTTTGTGACTGCTCTTGACAAAATCGGTCTCAGCTTGCCCATCAGGGTAGTAAGGTAGCAAAAGGACCCTGTGCTCATCTCGGCCTTTGGCTTCATGGTACCACAGACAGCCAGGACTCACTTGAATTCTGAGAGGATCTTGCCAACCTACTGGGGCTTTGGTTTCTGCATGTGATAATCATATCCTACAGCAGATGGAAGGGTCTTTTGTGAACTACAAAGTCTCATACCCATACTATCTCTGATCCTTTTGTCCCGAGAACTCATTCTTTGCTATAGTCAGAGCTGACCAAAGCCTATTAGGTGTAATTGCTGTTGTATCTGCTTCCAAGTGATGGCCCTTGATGTCAAGGTCATCATTCAGTGGGCCAGCTCTGTATTAAGTTCTGCGCGTGGAAAGATCAAGAGAAGTATTCTAGTGTCCCTAGAGTGTGCTCTCAAGTTTTGACACAGCAACCTCTCTCTTTTATTTGGGGCAAACATAATGGTATTCAAGATTTCTGTCAGAAGACCTGGCAAAGACCAGACACCACATATGATGTGGGTGGCATCCCATATCAACTCAACTCATCCAGTCTTTAGTTGTCTTGTTTTTTCTTTTGTGTGCGTGTGTTTGTGTTTGTGTGTGTGTGTGTGTGTGTGTGTGTGTGTGTGTCTACCTGCCATGGCTGGCATATGGAGGTCAAAGGCTAATGCCAGGTATCAGTTCTCACCTTCTACCTTGTTTAAGTCAAGTTCTCTCTTGGTTGCCATTTTGTATACCAGGCTAACTGATCCTTGAACTTCTAGAGATTCTCCTGCCTCAACCCCCATCCTGCCAGAAGAGCTCTGGAATCACAGATATGTGTCTGGCTTCTACATGTGTTCCAGAGACCCACACTTAGGCACTTGCATATGCAGAGGGAGCACTTCACCCACAGAGCCACCTCCTTAGTCCTGTATGTTCTTTTTAACAGCTTTATTTAGATGGAACTGATAGAGCTGCCTATTACAAAACTCTCACCCAGCCAAGCAATTCAATCCAATGGCTTTAGTGTGTTTATAGGTTTGGGCAACTCCTGCCACAGTCAGAACATTTCTGTCACCGCCAAAGAAAGCACTAGGCACATTTACAGTTATCCCCAGTCTTCTGTCTTCCATGGCCACCACTTGTCTTCTTGCTTCTTCTGTGGATTTGTGTATTCTAGACATCTAATACAAAATGAATCCTACCCTCTGTAGCCTTTGACACTGCACATGACCTTAACACAGCCGCCTTTCCTTTCCTCTTGCCCTTTTCTGATCACCATCCCATATTTCACAGGGTCTCTTTTTTAAAAAATGTACTTCCCCCTTGTCTCTAAGTTCTACAAGGTAAAGGAAAAGTATTCCTAAGAAAATGCTTGCCCAGTGTCTCCTTTATGTCAGACCCTCTGTTAGTTCTGGTGTGATGTCAAACGGGTGACAAAACTGTCATCGTGGAAGATGGATTAAGTATCTGTACCAAAGTGTGGATGAGAGGCAGCCAGCAACATGAAGAGATGGATGAGCAGAGCCAGGGTGATAGCTGTCTATAAAGTGCCTGCCTTGCAAGCATGAAGCCTCTCAAGGCCAGAGGCAAAGGGCAGGGGTGGGGTTGGGAGGGTTAGGCATGGTGGCATGTGAATACACGTGTGCACACATATGCACACATGCATGCACAAGACAGGCTGGGCACTTGGGCATGACCCTGAAGAACTAAGGTAGAAAGAGTCTGCAGGGAACTGGGGTAGCTGCCCTGCTTTGAGATGGATGACACAAAGTGAGATTGTCAGGAACAGGTCATAAATTAAAGGCTACAGTTGTGCATTAAAACCACATTGTATGATCCAATTTATGCAAACCTGTGACATGTGAAGAACAGACAAAAAGAGGAAAGGCAGAAGCTGAGAATCTTCTGAGTGTGCCCTAGCAAGGGTGTCGGCAGCCAGGAAAATCATCACAGAAGACTTGGACGAGGAAAAACACTTCAGAGTTGTAGGTCATAATCACAGGCCGGGCATATGGTATAGTCAGTTGCTGATGCTTGCTGTCGGTTTCAGTTCTTGGGTGCATGTTTACTAAAACAACAGCAGCAGAGCCGAGTTTTCTTTGGAACATGTTAAGTCCAAAATGTTTGGGAACAGTCTAGGTAGAAAGATCAGCTATGAGGTCGTGAGTATGGATGCCTGGAACTTACAGGCAAGATGGGAGTGGAGACGTGGAACTGAGAAACTCTCTACAGGGAGGTGATATTTAGTCCTTTGAGGGGTTGCCTTTGAGGCTATGTCTGAGATTCTACAATGTAGCTAAAGATGACTGTGAACTGGAATTGTCCTGGTTCCAACTCCTGAGTTCTGGCATTACAGGCACACACACCCCCTTGTTGGGTTTATGGGTGAACCCCAGGGCTTCCTACATGTCAGATATCTACTCTACCAACTGAGAGACATTTATTTATATCATAAAGCCCGGACATGGTATTTAAAAGTGTGTGTGTGTGTGTGTGTGTGTGTGTGTGTGTGTGTGTGTATGAGCTCTTCCAGAGGGAGAGAGAAGCCCTGAGAACTGCTAAATCTAAACACAGAGGAGAGAGCACTTGCTCACAGACATCCAGAAAGGGATAGGTAGAGAGAGGAGAGGTGCCACCGGAGTTTGACACCACAGCATCACTAAGAGCACTCTGACCTCAACATTACCAACCCACAAGTCCTTGGAGCCAACAAAATGCAGGTTCGGGCACAAAATATATCAGTAAGAGACTAAGGCTTAAGCTGGACACGGGGAAGTGTGAGGAGCAGAGGCATGGGAGGAAGAGGCAGGGCAGGGTCTGTCTGCACAGGTCCCATCACCCTGGGCTGAGACCCACAGCCTGGTAGAGAAAGGGTCCAGCTTTGCCCTTCACGTTAATGGAAAATTAGAAGGCCCTGGGGAAAATGTGCTCTGGACAGATTAGAAAGTTGAACATCAGACAAGTCCAGCAGCGGGACTTCACGCTTTCCCCCTGGGGATGATTTTTCTTCCCGTTTTAGTGCTTGGTCTTTATCAGAGCTGACGGGCTTGCACTGTTCTTACCTTGGGAAATTATAAATGAGGAGGCATCCCCAGAACTTATTTATCTTTGAGAGCATGAATCTTTCCTTCTTCAGTCTCCTCTTGCCCATTCATTATTACGCAAGGTAAATTATTACATCCGAGAGATGAATCATGCCTGTTGGTGATGTGCACCATTTATTTTTTACAGGTAGGGGCTATATTTTAATGTGCAGAGCAATTTTGAGAATTACCTGTGCTGAGTGGTTTAAAGTGCTTAGAAGTCACCTATGTGGACTCCCTCTGAATTCACTGTCATTCTAATTCCTGTTTTCATACTAGAACATCAATGTGAAGCCATTATTGCCTACTATGGTGGTCTATAATACCATCCACCCTTGCTTGTGCAGTTCAGTGTTGTGTCTGAAAACTCACACCGTTTCAAGTATTTTGAAACACTAATTCACTGTAAATAATTTCTCTTCCTATTTTCTCACCTTTAAAATGTATGTGTGCAAAGATATTGTGGCTAGGATTGAAGCTGCTGAGTTAAATTGTGGCATGATTTAAGAATTTTATCAGAGGAAAGGAATTTGGGATAGGACTCCTGCTAATTGGAGTCAGGAGGAAGGAGGCCCTGGCGTTGTGCCGTTGGCTGGTCTCTGATCCTTGGCTGTGAGGGAAGCTCTGGTTACTTACCGTCTGGTCTTCATCTCACACTCCAGGTGAATTTTAATAAACGGCACATGCCCTGGGTATGGCTTAGTTATGTCTTTGATCTAATGATGAAATAATAAATTGTGGCAACCATAGAATTTTTGAAAAGCATCTGCTCACTGAAATCAAGACATTCTAAATTCGTGATGGGAAGTTCTTCTTGATTTAGTCTTGTCTCCTGCTCTGTTTTTCTGAACATCTTTAGGAGTAGATAGACAGCAGATTGTTTTCTGCTGCTGTGATAACAATGCTTTCTTATTATAAGCAACATAAGGGGTTATTTCAGCTCACGGTTCAAGGTTATAGTCAGGCCATCATTGTGGGGAAAGCCATCGAGACAGGAGCTGGAGACGTTGCACCCGCAGTAAAGACAGTGGATGTGGCTCAGCGCTTGTTAGCGCTCAGTTCACCTCCTCCGTCTTCTCTGTCAAGGATCCCTCTGCTGAGGGATTGGACCCACCAACAGTAGGCAGCTCTTCTCATCTCAGACTGAGGTGGAGTTCTCTAGAGACACGCCCAGATGAGCATCTTCTGGGTGATTCTAGTCTGTAAATGTAAAACTTCACACCTTGATGGCTCTACTCCTAGTCATCAGCTTGGCCACATCTGGAACTAACTAGCACATCTGGAACTAACTAAGACCCAAGCAGCTGTGTACACCTGTCAGGACTCTTTTACTTAATTAAATCATTCGAAGTGTGAAAAATCCACTTTCAATGCAGATCTTTTGCTATGGGAAGATACAATCTAATCTTTATGTTTTGAAGTGGGAAGGTCCACCTTTAACCTGGGTCACACCTTCTGCTGGCAGCCTATATAAATGTCATGGAAGAAGGAAGCTTATTTTCTCTTTGCCTTCTTACTCTTGCTCTGACAAGTCTTCACTTGGCTTAGAGCCAACTTCTTTGAGATTCGAGCATGTACTGAAGACCGGCTGAGACATTCAGTCTCATGGACTGAACAAGTGCAGGATTCTTGGCCCTTCCACTCATAGGCAGCCATTGTTGGACCACAGCCTATCAGCAACTCTAATGAATATCTTTATATGTGTATATAATGTATGCATGACATATACATACATGTACAAATGGCATATATACATATATGTTTATATTCATTTGTGTATGTATGTATGTACATGTTTATTGTACAAGTTCTAGTCCTCTAGAGAACCCTAACTAATACAAACACTAACCATCATACAGATAAAATTTGAAAATAAGTGAGTGTACAGTGGAAGCTATGAATGTAAAGTTGGAGGTCAGGGCCTTTGGTAGTATGTACAATATATGTTTTGTCTTGTTATTTTATAGTCAGGTGTACCATTTAATGTAGAAGTTCATATCTTAGACCTGACATGTCACAGTCAGGAGGTTTGGATAAGCCATTGATGTTTACTATTTTTCTCTCCTATGTTCAGCTGTTGGAGCACTCTGCCTGTATCAGGATTGGGGAATTACTTGGGAAGCACATGTACGTCTGGGGACCCAGTCAGGCTAATGCCCAGCCATAGATAGGCCATCAGCATGTCTTCTCCTCTCTTTATTTCAGAAGTCCTCCTGACCCTCCACTCACTTTTCATAATTTCAGTTATGTGCAATTAACTGAGGTCCAAAAATGTTAACTAGAAGAGTATAGAAATAAGCAATCCTGAGTTTCAAATCCCGTGCTGTGCTGAGCAGTGTGGTGAAGTCTCATTCATCCTAACAAGGACACAGATCCTCCTTTATCTCCTGCCTCTGTGCTGTCCAGGACTTGATCATAAGTCACTTCACAGCCATCTTTGTTAGCACAAAGCATCACAGGCTGTGGCTGAAGTCATATTATTTTACATAGTTATGGCCCTAAAGCTAGAAAAGCCATCTAAAGGGGTGCGAGGGCAAACAGCATGCAACCAAGCTGTGTACCACAGCACTGAGGGGCAATGGGGAACCTGTGGCTCACATGGGACTTGGAACTGTCTGGGCCATCAAGCATCCACTGCAGGTCCTGGCGTTACATTTTCTGTGATAAGGGGAGACTGCTGGAATTCTGCTTACTCGGTGTTTCAAACATGGGAACACACAATGGTTTCTTTATTCTCTTGGTGTTAGTTCAAAGATGTAGTGTAAGGCAAACTTACATCTTTGTGTATTGGATTACTTCCATACCATCTGGAAGCATGAAAATTATACCCTTAATCTTTTCTTTGAACACAAGTCCAAATCTTTAATGGCAATAGGTAAGATGGGGCTGAGGAAGCAGTGCGTGAGACCAGTGCTGTGCCTTCTGAGCGACGCAGGCGTCCCATGTGCCATGTGCGTGCTGTGCCTGCTGTCAGCTAGAGCCTCATCTCTGCCTGAAGAATGTTTGTGCAGCAGCCTGGACTTCAGAGTGAGGGGCCGCCCCCAGCTGCCTTCCCTGATCTACATGCTGGCCCCCAAAGCAGCAGACCTGTTCTTGTAGCCATCTTTCCTAGGTGCCATTTGTGCATTTCCAGCTCTAGTTAGTTAGTTAGTTAGTTAGTTAGTTAGTTAGTTAGTTAGTTAGTTAGTTGTTAGTGCTTGTGTTCATATGTCTCCATGTGAGTATGAAAGCCAGAGGCATTTTCCACCTTCCTCGTGAGTCTGATTGCTCGTCCACCCAGGCTGGCAGACCAACAAGCCCTGTCTCTAGTTCTCCATTGCTGGGATCCAGTTATGCATTGCCACACCCATATTTTTATGTGGGTTCTGAGGGCTCCAAACTCAGGTCTTTATGCTTGCCGGGCAAGCACTCTATTGACTAAATTGTCTCTCCAGCCTCAACACACTGTCAGAGGCAGACAGAGGATGTAGTTGAGCATCAGATGGCCTTTTTGTAATTCCATGTAAAGAAATCTGGCAAGCTGTAGTTGAGAGAGCACCTGTTCTCAGACTATCGCAGAGAGGGAAAATAGTTCCTGGACTATAGGAAAGAGGACACCTAGTTCCCAGGCTATAGAATAGAAGGCACTTTGTTCCCGGGTTATAGGAGACAGGACACCTTGCTCCCAGGTTATAGGAGAGAGGACACCTTGTTCCCGGGCTATAGGAGAGAGGACACCTTATTTCCAGACTATAGGAAAGAGGACACCTTGTTCCCAGGCTATAGGAGAGATGGCACCTTGTTTCCAGGCTATAGAATAGAAGGCACTTTGTTCCCGGGTTATAGGAGAGATGGCACCTCGCTCCCAGGCTATAGGAGAGAGGACACCTTGCTCCCAGGCTATAGGAGAGATGGCACCGGGCTCCCAGGCTATAGGAGAGAGGACACCTTGATCCCAGGCTATAGGAGAGATGGTACCTTGTTCCTAGGCTCCAGGGTAGAAAAGTGCAAAGATAGACTCAACAGCAAGGACAAATGTCAGTCTTGTATCCTCCAAGTGTCCCTCAAGTGTGGGAGATTTATAACTGTACGATGAGGTAATGGAACGTCTGTGTGGATGGATGTGTGTCAGACAGCCAGTGTACGTATTTCATTTTGGTTTTGACATGGGACAAATACCTGACTGGTTGATTTTGTTTCCACATCTTCAGACCTATTGTTGTGATAAAAGTCTGTGGACCTTGCTAACACAGCAAGTAAATAAGAGAGTTGGGACTCTGACTTTCAGAGTGAGATCTATAAGGACAGGAAAATACCTTGCTTAGAAGATGGACGTGCTCTTTCTTCATGGGGTGGAAGGAGCAGGACATTAAGGAGCTGAAACTTAACCATGTATAACTTCCCTGCTTAGAGCTGGAGGCAAGGCTCCAGTTTGTGATATACCTTCTCACTATGACGACTCTTCCCAGGGTTGTGGGGCCTCCCTGTTGGGGGCATATGCCAAACTTGAGGGTTTGTGCCCTACCACAATGAAAACAGCAAGGGAGATACTGTTTGGCCCTTACCATTAGGAGAGCATATGTGACATGTAACTAGCTCATTCCAGTTTGTCCTGGATTATAAGACTGTTCTTGCTTTGGCTCTGAAAAGTTCCCTCAACCTCTAGGGAAATCCAAGAAAGTTAGTCACCATACATTTTCATAGTTTTTTATACCATACATTTCATTCCACCATAGTTCCTGTGGTGGGCGTTAAACTCACCCTATTAAATTTGAATCGTTTTCTTACTAATGTCAAAAGTTTGGGAAAATAGAAAGATACATCTGAGATTAGTCAAACCCCTCCCCAATAAATGCTGAACACAGCAGAGATGTCTCATAAGCAGAATGAAGTTTGTTTCCCAAGCACTTCTCCTACCTGTGCCTCGCTGTGGTTTCCCTCAGAACTTAACAGGTTTCCATGGGGAACTTGAGTTGTAAACCAGGAAACTCAGCCTTAAACTCCTCCCTGATCCCAGCCCTCACTTCAGCCTCTCACACCCCTTTTACAAGCTCCTGGCTTTACACACTACTTTGCCCTCTGAGTGCTTCTCAATGCCTGGGGAATCGTGCCTCAGACTTGTTGAAACTCCCCCTCCCTGCTTACCACAGGGAGACACTTTCTTTTCTTTTGAGCTGAATGGTTGGCAAAGCCACACACTCCCCAAGGAAGGTATAAAATGCAGTAGGAGGAGGGTGCCAGGGAGCAGTGTTTCTGGAGCGGCTGTCTGTCCTCACGGCATGCTCACAGCCAATGTTCTAACTGGAAGCAGCAGACCGTGACTCCCTCAGCCCAGAGCAGCTCCTGCTTCAGGGATCTTGGTCATGAGAAAGTGAGATGCGGAGTCCTGGTGTGTGGACTCTGATGCTCTGTAGATTCTTTCTTCTGGGTTTCTGACAGACTTTCCCATTGCACACAGGGCATCGACAGGTAGCAATGGTGTGGTGGAACTTTGAAGACTGCATGGCTTCTAACCTGGAATGTTGCACATGGTTCCCAGGTGGAGGAAAGTCACCTCCAAGAGACATACAGCCTTTCTCCCATGTCTTCCTAACTGGGGCATATGACTGCATTTAAGAGATAGCCAGAGTTCTTGGAGAGTAGAGCTGTGGCCTCATGAACAGCAGAGTGGAGACAATCTTCATGACTCTGACTGGGTTCTGTTGACTATCCTTGATTCTCTGTGAAAGAAGAGAAATGAATCTTATGAATCTTGTCTGCGCCTAAGCTGTCTGTCTCCTCAGCCCCGCAGCCACCCTTCCCTATCAACCTGACCTATTGAAACACTCTGGCAGATCCTCTCTGAGCGCTTTAGCATAAAGGGGAAAACTCACATGAAACTACCTAGAGAGAGACTGGGAAGATGTCTCAGTGATCAGGTGCTTGCTGAGCAGTGGTGGGAACCTGATATCCAATCCCCAGCACCCATGTAAAATGCAGGCATAGTGGTACATGTTTGTAACCTCAACAGTTGTAAGGGCACATCAATAAAGTGACTCCAGGGTTTGCTAGCCAGCTGGTCTAGCCCAAATGCTAAGTCGAGAGATCCCGCCCCTCCCCCAAAAAGATGTCAACCAATAGAGAAGTACATTTGACATTTACCTCTAACCTCCATGTGTGCATGCATGCATCTATGCATGTGCATACAACACACACACACACACACACACACCATGAACAACAAAGAAACTGCCCTTCTTGCTAGCCTAGCCCTACAGTTCTTCAGAGCATCGGAATGATCGCTGGGCCTTGCTTTCATTCACCTCTGCCTCTCTCTGCTCTGACCCAGAACACTGCATGAGTTCGCACTTAACAGTACCTGTTGGTTTGATGACTAGAGCTTTATGTCCTGCCTGGAAAGTTAATAAATGTTTTCTCTTGGTTTCTTTCTCCTTTTCTGTTGTGAGGGGGAAGGACACGACTCTGGCACAGCAGAGCTGGCAGTGGCTTTCTGTAGCCATCATGGGACACAGAGGTCACTAGCTGAGGAATGGCTCTGTCCCCAGGGCTGGCACCATGGTACTGTCCCGCCTGCCTCAACTCCCACTCTCCTTACCCCCAGAGTCTGGAGACAAATAGCGGATTCATGTTTGAAATGTTCTTTTCATATTACTCTGTCCATTAAAGCACATTTGAGAGAGTAAACGGAAGTCAAGGAGAAAGTGCATGCTTGCACACTTGAGCGCCAGCAGTGGGCGGGCGGGCGGGCGGCTGCTTTATTCCCTGCCTCCTCAGGCCTTGCAGGATGGGACAATGTGGAGCCAGCTGCTGCCTCACACCCCGCCTGTGTTTCCTCCAACACTAGCCCCAAGCTGTTTTCGCTGGTGCAGTCACATGGCACTTGGTTGAACCTGAAATTGAAGTGGGTTTTTAATTTAGTTTTTCTTGTTAGGACTTGTGTATTGTTTGTTTGGGTTCTTTTATAATTTGGTAAATTTTACGATACAGCCTTATCTTTTTCTTGTTTCCTATTAAGTGTTCCTAGAAGAAAAATAAAGGATAAAAGACATAAAATCCCAATGAATTATGACATATGCCATTTCTTCTGCATAGCTCTGTACCTTGCAGGATGATTCTGACCTAATTCTGGGTAATTCTCGTTTGAGAAATATACACCCATGAAGTTTTTTTTTATAACTATATTATCAAAAACACATCTTTGTGTAGAGAAATCTGCAGTCTTCTACTTATTCCATTATCACAGCACTGTCTATTTCTTTTTTATATGAGTAATTTGTGGAGGAACATTTAGGCCTATAATGACTTTTTAAATCTTTTTTTTTTTTTTTTGAGAAATTGGACCTAAATGAAAACCTATAAATAAATAGCTGACTCACAGGGAAGGGCAGAAGCAGGTACCACTGAAAATGTGAGAATAACAGATAGCACATCTTGCTTCCACTTGGGGGTTTCCTATAAATCAAAGACCTTGAAGGTTTAATTTTCCAGCAGACTTTCATCTATTTCTCGGAGTGTAGCTTTGTTCAGCTAAGGTGTGAGGGTGGACTGCTTCGAATCTTTAACAATCACCATATATAAAGGTGACTCGCCACTCTTGCTTCTCATATGCTAATTGCTTTAGCAGACTGTCTCTATGGAATTAGGATAATATGACGCGTGCTATAAAGCATGGTACTTCCCATTGCCCTTCTCATCATTGAACTTTTATTTCTTCTTCAACATCTCTGATCATCAACCCATGGGTACTGGGTACTCGGGAAAGTATTGTCTTAGCCTGTTGGCTGATGCTGTAGCAGCATACCCCATCCCAGAGAAAGGATAAACTGTAACCTTTCCTGTGGTTCATATCTTATACCAAGGAAATGATAAACTGTAGCCTTTTCTATGGTCGGTACCCCATATCAGGGAAATGAAAAACTATAACCTTTCCTGTGGTCCGTACCCCATACTAGAGAAATGAAAAACTATAGCTTTTTCTATGGTTGGTACCCCATATCAGGGAAATGAAAAACTATAACCTTTCCTGTGGTCCATACCCTATACCAAGGAAATGATAAACTGTAGCCTTTTCTATGGTCCATACTCTATACTAAGGAAATGATAAACTATAGCCTTTCTTATGGTCCATGCCCCATCCCAGAGAAAGGATAAATTGTAGCCTTTCCTGTGGTCCATACCCTATATGAAGGAAGTGACAAAATGTAGCCTTTCTTGTGGTCCATACCCAGTACCAGAGAAACAGTTAACTATAGCCTTTCTTCTGAATCTGTATCCCACCTTAGGGAAATGACACATAGTAGCTTTGCCTATGGTCCATACACCATCCCAGGAAAATTATAAACAGTATCC
Source organism: Apodemus sylvaticus (assembly GCF_947179515.1). Lineage (NCBI taxonomy): Eukaryota > Metazoa > Chordata > Mammalia > Rodentia > Muridae > Apodemus > Apodemus sylvaticus. The sequence continues at coordinate 25,094,288 of NC_067493.1, read as the reverse complement.
TTCCTTGCCTCTGGTCTATACCTCATCTCAGGTAGACTATAAACAGTAGAAGAAAGTTTCCTTGCCAATATCCTGTAAGCCTCGAGGTCTGTCATGGCCTCTTATAGGTCAGGGCACACATGAAACAGTGAGAGAGCCACCAGCCATCCTGCCTGCTCATCAGGAGCCTGCTCTATCCACAATGGCGTCATTCTGCCCATCGGAGCAGAGCCCTCAGGACCTGCTCTCCTTCTGGAAGCCTCACCTCTCAACACTGGCACAGGACAGGCACATCTTCTAGCATGAGATTTGGAAGAGATGATGAGACTTTGGTTTCTCCTAGCCCTTTGATCTGACTCCAGAGAAATCAAAGAACTTCTCCAGCTCAGTTACTATCCATGTCCCTGTTTCAACTAATGTCACCAATACTTTCCCAGTCACAAGACTTTTCAACTGATTCTTCTCCTTCTGGCAAGAGACCCAGTGCCTTACTTATGAAGTGTACGTCAGGGCGTGGGATGTATGAATAAGAAAGCACGATGAGGCAGATGCCTGCCTGGCTGCCGCTTCTCTGCCGATGATCACTCCTGCCAGCCCGCCTGGCCCTGCACAGCTCTCCTGCGTCCCATTCCTGTCAGGAGGATCCCACCTTTGTGTGCTGCTTTCTTCGCTGTTTTAATGCTGCTATATTTGGTTTCTTCTTATTATAAAACCAAAACCGAATGTATTCTTGCACGTCTTACTTCTTTTAATTTTCATCCCCTTGGCACAATGTGTGTATGCTAGAGCATGCATGTGGAGACCAGAAGACACCTTGCAGAAGTCCGTTCTCTGTTTCTACCATGTGGGTCCTAGGGATTGAACTCGGGTCATTAGGCTTGGCATCAAGCACCTACCCTCTGAGCCACATTGCTTTAGCTCACTAGGCAGGTTTTGAGGTTCACCTACATTGCTGTCTGTCTCAGTTTCAGTTGCTTTTCTCACTGCTATGGTCAGATCCTGACATAAAGCAACTTAAAGACAGAAGGACTTGTTTGGGCCACAATTAGAGATGCAGTCCTTTGTGGCGGGGAAGGCGTGGCAGTGGAGGAGAGAGGCTGCTGCTGCTCACAGTTTGCTTGCAGCCCTGAAGCAGAGGGGCAGGGCCTAAGTGGCTAAGCCATAAGTCCCCAAGGCAGGCCTCCTGTGGCCCCCGTCCTCCAGCAGGTGCTCATCTCCTTGAAGTTCCACAGCCTTCCTTCACAGCTCCCCCAGCTGGGATGCAAGATCTCAACGGTTGGCGTCCACAGGGAGATTTCACCTCTGTAACAAGATAGCTACTTTATTTAATATATACTTGTCGCTGTTTGCATTTTCTTTGCGAACGTATGCCCTGGGGCTTCTGGTTTGTGGCCTGATGGACTTGAATCTTGTCTGAAGCTTTGGAGCTAATGAGCAGCCACACTGTGGATATCTGCCGATAGCTTCCTGATGCATGGAGTCGTTGGGTTGTAGCATGTGTCTGTTTTCATCTTAGCTAGACAGTCAAAGAGATTCAGCCATTTTCCATTCCCACCACTATCATGGGATCCATTCTTCAACTCTGCCAAGCCTTGCTATTGCCCATTTAATAAAACAAAAAACAAAAAACAAAAACAAAAACAAAAACAAAACTGGCACAATGACATTTCACCGTGGTTTCCATTTTGTTTTGTTTTACTGAAATATGGTTTCATATAGCCCAGGCTAGCCCTGAACTCTCTTGCAGCCAAGGATGGCCTTGAGCCTGTGACCGTTCTTTTACCTCCCTAGTGCTGGGATGGTAGGGGTGCACTACCACCACCGTACCTGGTTTTCTGCAGTGCTGGGACTAGAACCTAGGACTTCATAATGCTAAGCAAGCATTCTACCAGCACAGCCCCAGTCGTGACACTGTTACTTTAATTAGCTCTTCTCCCTGCAGGATGGGTTAGCTGGGCCTTATATGCTCTTGTTTTCTCAGTTGTGACTCATCTGTAGTACGGTGCCTGCCTCGCCACATCTTTGCCTGATTTCTCCGTTGGGTCATCTATCCTTCCCTTACCAATTTGTACAAGTTCCTCATTGATACTAACAATAAACATGTAGCTTGTTACACCGTTCCTGTTCTGTTTAACTAATCTTTGTGGTTTGTCCTTTCAATTCTCATAAGAACCCTGGAAAAATCTGTCATGAGCCGTGGTTTCAAAGCAGAGCTTACTGCTTCCCTCGGAGGCTGCTGGTTGTTACACCGGCTCTTCTCCCAGAATCAGCTCTGCATATCCCTCCTGGGGTTGCTGGGGTGGGAGTCTTAGACTGCACCCTGTCCTGTTTATGGTACCTAGGAGCACTTCGCTCATACCTCCCTTCTAGGCAGGCCTCTCAACAGCAGCAGAGTCTCTAGGAAGCCAAGCTGCCTTTACAGGGTAACTTGGTTTATGTTTAAGGAGCTGGGACATATGCAGAACTGTCTATTCTGATGTCATTGTAGAGCGAGACCTTTCCTTACTTCTACCTGATCCCGCCTGGGCGTATTCTCTGCAGCCAGGTTAGTTTCTTTTTCTCTCTTGGACTAGGACTTTATTCTTCCAGTACTTTTCCCCCTCAAGCCCTGTGCTGATCTACCCTACAGACCCCTCTACTTGCATTAGTTACAGTCCATCCAAAAGCACAGAGCAGAGCTGGTGAGCTTTTCCCAGGGTACTCCAAAGGCTGCTGCTTGTCTTTTTTCTTTCTCCCTTGTCCCATGTTTATGTGTATAGTATGCATGTGTGTGTGTGTGTGTTCATACATGAGTGCACACGGAACGTTGTTTGTGAGAACAGGAAATGCTATGCAGGATCTGGGCTCCATCTCATTTCTGCCCTTAACTACCAGGTTAGCTGTCAGCTCTCAGCTTCTGTTTCTTTATCCAATACCAGGACAAAATTGGCCTTCAAATACTGTGAAGTTTCTGTGAACTCTCTGTTCCATGAATGTGTTCAATGAATCCAGGTTTCTTACTATTTGCTAAGAAATCATAGTTAGTCCTTACATATTGAGTCTTACATACTGAGTCTTACATATTGAGTCTAAGGAAGACCTGGAGCTCATTTAGATTTCTCCAAAGAGAACAACAAACTTTCTCCCCCAGTGGTTGATGCCCCATTCCCAGAAATTCATGTGAAAACTGTCCTGGCCTCTCCCCTCCCCAAATCATGTCATAACATGCATCTGTAGGATCACACAATTACTACTGAATCTTCAAAGCACGCTTAAGACAGCTAATGGAGACACAAAAGTCAAGTGAATATTACTTAAACATATCTTTCCCCAGGCAATCAGCTAATCAAACCCCTTTACTGCTGTGATTGTTGTTATTCAGAAAAATATAATCCTGGAGGAGGCAGCCTTATAGAAAACCTAGAAATTCAGAACAGTAAATGAAATCTATAATACCACTGGGAAATACCAAAGCAATTTGTATAGGGCTTCCCCCTTTTGACTTACTCACATGTGTCTAAGAGGATGGGAAGGGTTTTCTTTGTTTGCTATGGAAATCCAGTGAGCAGACATCCCTCTTAGATCAATGGATATGTGATCACTTACAGCAGAGGCAGGAAGAAACTGTTCCAGGGTCAGACTGACTCCATACTTCAGGATATAGGACATGTAAAACACTCAAGGGGTTTCTTGGGCTGGAGAGCTAGTTGTGTTGAGTAGGTACTTGTGTCCTAACATGAAGACTTGAATTCCCATCCTCTGCACCCACATAAAAGGTAAGGGATGCCAGCACGTTTCTATAATCATAGCAACAGAAGAGGAGATAGGAAAAACCCTGGAGCTTACTGCTCAACCAGTCTATCTAATAAATAAGACCCAGGCCGTGACAGACCTTGTCTTAAATAGTGAGGCAAAGATGGATAGTTTCTGAGGAGCAATGTTCAAGGCTGACCTCTGGCTTCCATGTGCACACAATCATATTTTCTTGGCAACTATGAGGATTATCAGATCACTCTGTGATGAGTTGTGAGCTACAGGCCCTGAGGGATCATGGGATAAGGGCAGGAAGCCTGTAAGGAGAGACTACACTGGAGGGGAGACAGGATCATCTCTGGATTAGCTCCCACAGCAAGGACATTCCTGTATCCACACCTGTATCCACTATGAGGTCACTCTTCCACACTGCTCAACCTTGGGATGCTATGCTGTCTAAAAGGCAGGCCAATGTGAACATCTAAATCAATAGTATAAGTGTGGGTGTGGGAGGGGGGATAAAGAGACGTAGTAAACAGGTCACAAAGAAGGAAGGTGAATGGAGCCCAGAGTCAGTCCAGGAAGAGAGAGAGAGAGAGAGAGAGAGAGAGAGAGAGAGAGAGAGAGAGAGAGAGAGAGAGAGAGAGAGAGAGAGAAGCAAGGTGTGCACTGGCAGCTTCGAGGACCTCCTGCCATCTGCAGTGATTCTCAAGTGGGAGCTCAACTCTTGAAGCAAACATTTCACTCGGTGCATCCTTTAGTGTTCCTTCAAAGAATCCCAAAGAATCCTCTTCCTATCATTTATTCCTCTGTGAAGCAGCTCTCACTGATTGTAAATAAATACTAAAAATGATAAAATACTTGCACGTGTGTTCCTGTATGCATACATGTGTACATATGTGCGCATCCATGTAGAGACCTGAAGCTGCCAGTGTGTGTCTTCCTCAACCATTCCCCACCTCATTTTAAATGTTGTATTCTTTACTTTTAATTATATGGATAAGTTAAGGAAGGGGGTATGTGTATGTGCATTCCTGTGTCCAAAAAAGCCAGAGGTGTCGATGCCTTAGAGTTAGTTACAAGCAATTAGGAGCCACTCAACATGGGGGACAGAACTGATCTCTGCTCCTCCCTGGGAGGAGTATGCATTCTCAAGTGCTGAGCCATCGCTCCAGTATGCTCTGCCTTATTTTTTATTTTTTATTTTTATTTTTATTTTTATTTTTGACGTGGTTTGGCTAGGATGACTGGCCAGTGCCATCTGACCTAAAGACGCATGGACCCTCCTAAATCTACCCCCAAACACTGGCGTTACAGGCAACTCTTCCATGCTCACATGGGTTCTGGGGAATTGAGCTCGGTCCTCATGACTGTGTAGAAGAGGCTCTAGCAACTGAGCCATCTCCCGGTCCTTAAAGGACTTTTTTTTCTTTTGTAGTATCTGACCCATTTGCAAGGCAGTGGTTCCTAAATGTCATCAGTACACCAGGCTTTTCAGAAAATGCATTCCAAAGGGAATTGATTTTTATCTGCAATACTCTCATCCTCCGGACAGGTTATTGACTGCATTTGATAGAATAGAAGTGTAAAACCAGAATAAAGCATCTCGGCAGCAAATCCCAAGGGGGAAGCTGGAGATCGTTCACCGAGTAAAAAGATCCGAGAGCCAGACAGTATCGATAGAGAAGAAAGGGAACATGAAAGCCCTAGCTTTCTAAAGGAATCTTTCCCTGGGAGTTATGTGGGTTTTGTTGACCGGTCCTTCCTTTCATTATGCTGTCTGTTCCTAATATTTTCCCACCTCTTATTAGAATATAAAATTGGTAGTAACTGGTAATCAAATATTTAAATATGTGGGCTGGTGAGTCAGTCTGTCAGCTGTGTGTCACTCAAGCATAAGGGCTTGAGGTCAGTTCCTCAGAACCTGTTTTTAAAAGCCAGGCACAGTGGTATATGCCTGAATTTCCAGGGTTAGGAAAGTAGAGATGGGGAGATCCTTGGGGCCTGCTGGCCAGCTAGCTTAGCCTATTTGATGTGGTCTGGCCAATGAAAGACTAGGTCTTATGCCTGGAGAATAATATGTACACATATGTGAACATGTACACACACACACATACACACACAGAGATTTAAGTATGTTAACACGGGTGACTTGGTTTGCAGTCGTTGTGGGAGGCTTTGGTGGGATCTTACTCATTGGTTTCTGGCTTGTGTTACTTTGAATGTTCCATTTTCCCAGTGTGTTAGCTAGCTTAATCCAACTGTGGAAATTCCAGAGACCTTTCCAGTGCTGCGGTGCTTCTATTCAAGCAGGAGTCCTGGCTACCTCATGCCTATGGTTGACAGTATCCTAAACCTTATTACACGGAAGACATACTTTGCTCTCCAGGAAGAATATGCATATGTGGGCCTCGGTTGAGACTTGTAAATCCAAGTTCTAAACACTGAGGTCAGTATTGAGGAAAGGACAGTAAACTAATTTTATAATAGAGACAGAATTAAGTGCTCATAGAGTCCTAAAATCATTTGAGAAATGGAGGCAACAGAAGAGGTAAATCCTGTGGGAGAGCGTGGATTTGTGTCCATAATAAAATTGTAGACTAGAAGCTCTATTATCTAAAACTAAAGACAAAACAGCATTAGAAGGTAACAGAAATTATCTCGGTGTGCAGGGAATGAAGGTACAAAATATAATTTCATCAGATCTGAGGTGGAGGTTGTTTGATAGAAGGAGGTACAGTGGATTGCTGGTGATAGGGTGGTGGTAGCATATGGGGCGGGGCTAGAGAGGGCAGCAGGGGAGTGTGTCCACAAGGGAACTGGGACTCTAGGAGGAAAAAAAGATAGGAGAAGCGAGGTTGACAGTGCAGTGCTCCCTCTGAGGTTGGACTGGTGCCCCAGAAGCAGTGACAGATCCATTGTGGAGTATGCATTGGTGAGGGTGCAGAAGAGCGGGAGCCCTCTGTTGAGGCACACAAGTGCACATGACTTGAAGCATCGAGTTTCAGGGCTCTATCTGGTAGTCAGGGACAAAGGCTCTGATATGCTGATAAATGTTTAATGATTGGCACTTGGCAGGAAAAGTCATGGTTTGTTGCTCCTGCTAATTTCCATGGTGTGAATACTTGTGCCACAGCAGATCTCAACTTGCCACTGGGCTGTTAGTGCTCTAGAAACCAGAGTCATGGAACTTGTCCTTACAGACAAATATATACTGGGTAAAAGGTATCATCAGGTTAATCCTGATAGCTCAGGTAAAGGACATGACAAGACTGGGAGGAAATAGCAGACATTTGATGTGCCCTCCTGGCCCTATAGATAAAGGGAATTGCCTTAATGATGTATATACCTAATTTAAAAACAAAGCCTGTCTCAGTCTTGCCTCACAGCTTCCAATAGACCTTATACTTGAGACAGTGCCAGTTGGAGATCTGATGGAAATATGAAATTCTAACCTCCCTCCACCGCCACTTCACCCACATTTCATTTATCATTTGATAGCAACTTGGTCTTTTGAATTGTTCTGTCCAGAAAACATGCTGTCATTCTTGACAATAATATTTTTCATCCACAGTCAAAGAAAACCCTGTTGGCTCTTCCAGAGGGGATGCCCCACATGACTTTGGGTCTTGGGTCTCATTAACTCTCCCCCTTCACCTTCACTGCTTTCTCCTGAACACACAAAGGATTCTTGTTGCTTTGGCCTCTTGGATGTATGTTTCTTTGGTCTTAGAGAAGAAGCCTGGGAACCTGACTTTGAACATTCCTCAAGCCTCAGTGAAGACACTGAGCAAACGTTATGTGATTCCATTAGATGGGGTGACTTAAATTGGCAACTTCCCAGAGAGAAAGTCGAGAGGGGATGCACCTGTTGGGTGTAGAGTCTCCATGTGGGGTGATGAGGACATTCTGGGACTGGAGAGGTAGGCCAGTTGGGAACGCGCTTGCCTAACACACATCTCCAGCACTGCATATACTGGGTGTGGTGGCAAACAGTCATGGGTGTAGAACATTGTGGACATACTTGACACTGTTCAAATGCACACTCACAGTCACTAAAATATAAAAAAAATACCGTAGATATTTTCCCATAACTTTTCAAACAGTTCAACAGAAAGAAAACAGTCAGGGTTGGAGAGATGGCTCAGGAGTTAGAACAGCAGGAACTTTATATGCAAAGTAAACAAAAGCTAAACTTTACACCTTATATGGAAAAAATAGGGAGAAATCAATGCAAGTGTTCTCTAGACTCCAGTGTGTGAGCATAAGGTTTTAGGGAACGTGTTGGAGGATGGAGATTAGTGAATGATTATTAGATGTGGCACTGGAAACATGAGCCATGCGTGGAAGCAAGCAGGATGCGGACTTCACCAAAAATATTTTTTGAAAGAGAAATAGTAACCATATTCCATATTGTTGCGATGCAAAGAAATGGAATCACTCATCAGCTGGTGGCCAGTGTATGAATTGGCACAACTATTTTGAAAAACTGTTCGTTACCTTTTTTTTTCCGATATATTTTTTATTTACATTTCAAATGATTTCCCCTTTTCTAGCCCCCCATTCCCCGAAAGTCCCGCAAGCCCCCTTCTATCCCCCTGTCCTCCCACCCACCCCTTCCCACTTCCCCATTCTGGTTTTGGAGAATACTGCTTCACTCAGTCTTTCCAGAACAGGGGGCCACTCTTCCTTTCTTCTTGTACCTCATTTGATGTGTGGATTATGTTTTGAGTATTCCAGTTTTCTAGGTTAATATCCACTAATTAGTGAGTGCATACCATGATTCACCTTTGGAGTCAGGGTTACCTCACTTAGTATGATGTTCTCTAGCTCCATCCATTTGCCTAAGAATTTCATGAATTCATCATTTCTAGTGGCTGAATAGTACTCCATTGTGTAGATATACCACATTTTTTTGCATCCACTCTTTTGTTGAGGGATACCTGGGTTCTTTCCAGCATCTGGCAATTATAAATAGGGCTGCTATGAACATAGTAGAGCATGTATCCTTATTACATGGTGGGGAATCCTCTGGGTATATGCCCAGGAGTGGTATAGCAGGATCTTCTGGGAGTGAGGTGCCCAGTTTTCGGAGGAACCGCCAGACTGATTTCCAGAGTGGTTGTACCAATTTGCAACCCCACCAGCAGTGGAGGAGTGTTCCTCTTTCTCCACACCCTCTCCAACACCTGCTGTCTCCTGAATTTTTAATCTTAGCCATTCTGACTGGTGTAAGGTGAAATCTCAGGGTTGTTTTGATTTGCATTTCCCTAATGACTAATGAAGTTGAGCATTTTTTAAGATGCTTCTCTGCCATCCGAAGTTCTTCAGGTGAGAATTCTTTGTTTAACTCTGTACCCCATTTTTTAATAGGGTTGTTTGGTTTTCTGGAGTCTAACTTCTTGAGTTCTTTATATATATTGGATATTAGCCCTCTATCTGATGTAGAATTGGTGAAGATCTTTTCCCAATTTGTTGGTTGCCGATTTGTCCTCTTGATGGTGTCCTTTGCCTTACAGAAACTTTGTAATTTTATGAGGTCCCATTTGTCAATTCTTGATCTTAGAGCATATGCTATTGGTGTTCTGTTCAGAAACTTTCTCCCTGTACCGATGTCCTCAAGGGTCTTCCCCAGTTTCTTTTCTGTTAGCTTCAGAGTGTCTGGCTTTATGTGGAGGTCCTTGATCCATTTGGATTTGAGCTTAGTACAAGGAGACAAGGATGGATCAATTCGCATTATTCTGCATGCTGACCTCCAGTTAAACCAGCACCATTTGTTGAAAAGGCTATCTTTTTTCCATTGGATGTTTTCAGCCTCTTTGTTGAGGATCAAGTGGCCATAGGTGGCCATAGTGGCCATAGATCCATTTCTGGATCTTCAATCCTGTTCCATTGATCCTCCTGCCTGTCACTGTGCCAATACCATGCAGTTTTTAACACTATTGCTCTGTAGTATTGCTTGAGGTCAGGGATACTGATTCCCCCAGAATTTCTTTTGTTGCTGAGAATAGTTTTAGCTATCCTGGGTTTTGAGAAAATCAACAAGATAGATAAACCCTTAGCCAGACTGACCAAAGGGCACAGAGAAAGTATCCAAATTAACAAACTTAGAAATGAAAAGGGAGATATAACAATGGAAACTGAGGAAATCCAAAAAATCATCAGATCCTACTACAAGAGCCTGTACTCAACACAACTGGAGAATCTGGAGGAAATGGACAATTTCCTTGACAGATACCAAATACCAAAATTAAATCAGGACCAAATAGATCATCTAAACAGTCCCATAATGCCTAAAGAAATAGAAGGAGTCATAGAAAGTCTTCCAACCAAAAAAAGCACAGGACCAGATGGTTTCAGTGCAGAATTCTATCAGACCTTCAAAGAAGAGTTAACACCAATACTCTTCAAACTATTCCACAAAATAGAAACAGAAGGAACCCTACCCAATTCCTTCTCTGAAGCCACAATTACACTGATACCAAAACCACACAAAGATCCAACAAAGAAAGAGAACTTCAGACCAATTTCCCTTATGAACATCGATGCAAAAATACTCAATAAAATTCTTGCCAACCGAATCCAAGAACACATCAAAACGATCATCCACCATGATCAAGTAGGCTTTATCCCGGGAATGCAGGGTTGGTTCAATATACGGAAATCCTCAATGCAATCCACTACATAAACAAACTCAAAGAAAAAAACCACATGGTCATTTCATTGGATGCTGAAAAAGCATTTGACAAAATTCAGCATCCTTTCACGCTTAAAGTCTTGAAAAGAACAGGAATTCAAGGCCCATACCTAAACATAGTAAAAGCAATATACAGCAAACCGGTAGCCAGCATCAAACTAAATGGAGAGAAACTTGAAGCAATCCCACTAAAATCAGGGACCAGACAGGACTGCCCCCTCTCTCCTTATCTTTTCAATATTGTACTTGAGGTACTAGCTCGGGCAATTCGACAACATAAGGAGGTCAAAGGGATACAAATTGGAAAGGAAGAAGTCAAACTATCATTATTTGCAGATGACATGATAGTCTACCTAAGTGACCCAAAAAACTCCACTAGAGAGCTCCTACAGCTGATAAACAACTTCAGCAAAGTGGCAGGTTATAAAATCAACTCAAGCAAATCAGTGGCCTTCCTAAACTCAAAGGATAAGCAGACTGAGAAAGAAATTAGGGAAATGACCCCCTTCACAATAGCCACAAACAGTATAAAGTATCTTGGGGTGACTCTTACCAAACATGTGAAAGATCTGTATGACAAGAACTTCAAGACTCTGAAGAAGGAAATGGAAGAAGACCTCAAAAAATGGGAAAACCTCCCATGCTCATGGATCGGTAGAATCAATATAGTTAAAATGGCCATTTTGCCAAAAGCAATATACAGATTCAATGCAATACCCATCAAAATCCCAACTCAATTCTTCACAGAGTTAGAAAGAGCAATTATCAAATTCATCTGGAATAACAAAAAACCCAGGATCGTTACCTTTTTTTTCCCAAAAAATAAATCAGGCCATCAAGATATCTTGGAAAATAAAGACACTTGCCACTCTGCCTGTTGAGTTGAATTTAATTCTAGGAACCTCTGAGATGGAAGGAGAGACTTAAGTTCTATAAGTTGTCCTCTGAACGTGATGAACACACATTCCTAGAGAAATGTGTGAGTGTGTGTGTGTGTGTGTGTGTGTGTGATTAAAAGAAAGGTAACCATACAACTACCATATGATCTGTCTATTTCATTCTTGGCATTTCTCTGAGAGAAATGAAGCCCTGGGTGCACATAAAGATATGCATACAAATGTCCACTTGTAATAGGTTAACTGTGAAGGTTTAGTTGTAGTTACTAAAGAGTCAACAACCCAGATAGGGGTGAGGCGGACTTCTGGGGTAGAGAACCTTCCTAGCATGCACAGAGGCCCGTGTTCCATCCCTGGTATAGCAGAGACAACCCGGCAAGACTGTCACATGCATGACTGTCATAGCGCGTTTCCTGGGCTTCCATCAGTTTTGACATAGCAATGTAATCACTGATTATTGAGAATAAGCTCTATGCAAGAGTGCCTGTCTTCCTGCCTGATCCATCCACCTGCCCCTACACTCCGTGCTCTCTAACACATCGAGCCTGTTTGTAAGGCGTACTGTAGGTCTCCCATCGCTAACAGCAGGAGCTTCTTTATCCGGACAGTATCCTTCCCTTCTAGGACAGAGCCTGGAACATAACATGACAAGTGTTTGCCAATCAAACAAATTGAACTCATGGGTACAAGGTACAAAAGATACCTTTAATGATGACTGGGGCTCCCATAGACGTGTGCAAACAAGTGTGCATGTTTGTAGTTAGACGTGGCATGTCTTGAAATTTAGAATTTGTTTTCAGTGTCTGTCTGTGTGTGCGTGTGCGTGTGCGTGTGCGTGTGTGTGTGTGTGTGTGTGTGTGTGTGTGTGTGTGTGTCCTGGGGATCCACCTGAGGTCTGGCCTGAATCATTAGTTCAGTCTTCTTTATTGCTGAGAATTCTGTAGTCAAGATGTACCTTAGATTGCTTAGCCATTCATCCACAGAAGGATATGTGTTTTTCTATGAGACAGTCTCGTGTAGCCCAGGATAGCCTTGTTCTCACCATGTAGCTGAGAATGACTTTGGACTCCTAATCTTTCTGCCTCTAGCCCATTATGAATGCCCATGCAGTGAACACTAGAGCAAATAGAATCAGATTCTAAATACCATCAAGTCAGCAGAAACCATTGATCAGTGGTTATAAAAATCTCCCCATCAGAGCACTGCTGAGGACTATGGTGCTAAAACTTACACATGGTTGGAGAGGTGTTTGAGTTGAAGAGCAAGCCTGGGACCAGAATTCAGATCCTGCCCTGGGACCCATGGGCAGATGTGGCAATCTCCTAGAATCCTGGAATCAGGATGGAGAGACAGAAACTATCCGGAGCCAGCTGGGCCTGGCAGGCCCAGTGGATTGGCAAATTCTGAATCTAGGGAAAGACCTTGATTTATAGATAAAGTAAAGAAAGAATGAGGCAGTTACCTGGTGTCAATCTCTGGCCCGTATAAGCATACATGCACACACACATGTGCACTTACATACATGCACACATATATACATATATCTGTATACACATACATACATGGTATGATGTATATACCAAGCACATATCTATGATATATATGATATGTATATATCATGTAACAGTGTTTATAGGAATTGTTAATTTTCATTACAGTTCTGTAAGGGATAGGCAAGGGAGGAATTGTCATAGTCGTTTGACAGCTCAGTTCATCAAGGCTAGCAAAACAAGATCCTACCCCAGGGTTTACTCCACATCACAGCCAAAATACAAACTTCATCTTTTGATCCTGCTGAGTACTTTAAAAAAAAAAAATAAACCCACAGCTGCTCGTTATTGATGGAAGTAGCAATTTCTGTGATTTGTAAATTAACATTTCCAGAGGGGGAAAGGCGTCTCTGTAATGAAGCTGTCACAAACCACACGCAGTTGTCCTGGGATTTGAAACAGAACTAATAGCATTGTTCCCACTGAGGCATGTGTGTGAACTGGGCTGTCCCAGGTCACCGTTCATTTGTCTGCCCCAGAAGCGTGTGGAGCCTCCATATGTTGGAAGCCCGGCCCCAGCATGGCTCCCCTGCCTGCCCCATGCCCTTTTCCCTGTGTTCAGAGCTCTTTCTCCCAGTCAGCTCTAGAGTTCCTCCACACTGTGCCCCAGGCTGCTCTGCTCTCAACAGAGGAGGTTCTGACATCAAGCTTTGGGTTTATAAATTAAACAGGAGTAATTTTCAGGCAGGGCATCACTTGGCAAAGCATTACTATGAGTGAGCCAATGGAAAGGGTGACTGCAGCATCAGCCTCTGTGTGCCTGACACCATCGTTTTTGTGTGTTGTGCTGCATGTGTGTAAGCTGTCTTCTCTGTTGTGTTCTGTGGTATGTCCTCATTACTGTAGCAAGGCCTGCTTCCAACCTACAAAACCTAATGCTTGTTTTATAAACAAATGATCATTTAATCACTTCAACTTTAAGAGTCATATGCTTTTGGACTCTTAACAAACTGATTTAGACAGCAGGAAGCAGATTGGGAGATTTTTGAGGGGAATTCATGATTTGGGCATATGAGTAGCCATGATAGATCATTGCAATTATTTTATGTGAATGCCCCTCCTCTGCTCCAGAACCCATGGTGGAAATATCAACAGATTCCTGAAAGTTGTCCTCTGACCTCCACAAATGCTGTGGTGCTCAGGTGCCTCCACTCTCAAACATACACAATCATAATAAATAAAACTTTCTGATGTTATGTTTCTTAGGTATTGAGAACTAAGAGAAAATAGAAATGCAGCATGAAAAAAATGTGGATTGCAGCAACTGCAGATCCAAAGGGGAAATTTAGAGTCCAAAGTATATGTTAAAAAGGAAAGTGTCTACAAATGTTTACATTTATTGGTGTGTGCACACATGCATGTGTGTGTGAGCATGTGCATGCTCATAGTCATGCCCTGCATGGTACATGTGTGGAAGTCAGAGGACAACTTGAGGGAGTCTGTTCTGTCCCTCTACCATGTGAGTTCCAGGCCCAAGCTATGCCCTTGATGGAGAACACATTTTCCTGATGAGCCATATTGCCAGAACCAAGAGAGAAGGCTTAAACTCTGACATCAAGATGAGGAAAATAAACCCAAAGGAGGGAGCTGCAGCTGTACTTATTTCAGGGCTTGCTAGCTTATAATGAAGAATAGGCGGCTTGGGGTGGGACAGTAGTGAAGAAAATTAGAAAATTGACCCCAAAAAGCTGATCCCTGGAAATGATCAGTCGTGTGGGCAAAGCTTTAGCAAGACTGTCAAGGAAACCAGGTAAAAGACACAATTCACTGGTATCAGAAGTGAGCGGGCATCACTGCAGACTCTGTATTCGTCTATGTGATGATAAGGGGCTGTATGCAGACATTCGTGTGCTCACAGTTGGCCACTGAGGTGAAATCATCTAGCCTCAGAAGCAGGCACTCAGGTTAGGGTTAGGGTTAGGGTTAGGGTTAGGGTTAGGGTTAGGGTTAGGGTTAGGGTTAGGGGAGGGGAGCTAGTCTAATGGCCTAGTAAGGAGACTGAATTTATCATTTATCCTGAAAAATACGCTTATGCCGTTTGCTTTCTCCTTTCTCTAGCGCTGGGCTTCAAACTCAGCGCCTGTTGTATGCCAGGCAAGTGCTCCACCACCCAGTTGCACCCCAGCAGTGCTCCACCCCCCCAGCTGCACCCCAGCTCCCCGTGTGATTTTCAGTGTATTCACAGCGATTGAATGTGTAGAAATTGTGTATCTTATGGTCTTGTAAATCTAGACGTTAGTCTAGAATGGCAGGAGTGATGTTTATTTGTTTGTTTGTTTGTTTTATAACACCTGAGCACTGCCCTTCCTGCGTTTTCTCGAGTAATCAGGAGGGTACAATCTTTCATGTCATCGAGGTGCTGGGCATGGGTCTATCTCTGTATCTTACATCTTTTTTTTTTCTAACTTCTCAGGCCTTTGAGCTTGTAACATCTGTAGGGCTTTAAACTAGCTTGGTTATTAGTAAGTTTCCACTTGAAGCCTGTAGTGTTTGTGTAGGGGTAGCTGGACTTTCAGAGTTGTGGGATGGATATCTGTCTCAGAACACTTTTAATGTTTTTTTGTTCTGTAGTTGGAGTCAAGACACTTTCGTTTTGAAAATGAACTATTAGATTTTATTTCTTACAACATTGTCTCCTTCAAAAAAAATGCTTCCCAATATATGTATGGGGATTGTATTCTTTTGGTATCAAAGTTAGATAACACTGGAAAAGGAATTATACCCTCTTTCATAGGTTTAGATATTACTTTTTAGTAAAATTTTGTAAAATCTCATTAGGCTAAGGCAGAAGGAACATGTGCAAACATACATTACTTGTGGGAATGTATAACTGTACAGCCTTATGGGGAGCAGTCTTAAAAATCTCCATAAATTATATATATTATATATATGTCATAACATATATAACATATATTTATGTAACAATATAACTATATATATTTTATTTACTTATAATTATTATATTTATATATAACTATATATATTATTTACCTGTAATTGTTAGATTATATATAATATAATTATATAATATATAATAAATATAATTACATTATAATTATATTATATATGTTATATATAAAACTAAACCAGGCATTAAAGACTTGTTGAACACTTGAAAACCATTCAGGTCATATTTAACCAAATCAAGAGGTAAAAATTTCAAAAAAATTGGTGAGCATATCATTTTATTAAAAAATGGTAAAACTAAATTCAATTTTGTAAGATCTCTAAGCAAACTACAAGGAGACAAGAATATACACAGTCTGATAAAACTGTCTGCAACCAGGCAGACACTCACAGCTGTCACCTCAGCCCTCAGGAGGCTAAGGAAGGAGCATCAAGAGTTCAGTGCCAGCCTATACAGCAAGACACTGCCTTAGAACAACCAAAAATACACAAATAAGCAAAGTCTCTGTTGTGCATGCATATATTACTTGCAGCAATATATAACAGTACAGTCCTAATGGGAATACTCTTATAAATCTCCATAAATCAAAATATGCAAAGACCCTATAACTCCTCAACCGCACAAGAAAGAACTCTGTTCCTCACCCCTTTGGAGGAGGCCAGGCTGCCTTCAGCCCTGAGCAGGGTGACAGTTAGTGAGAGAAGGGAGCATTTAGCTGTGATTGGTACAGCTTGGGTAGTTGTTTTCCTTCAACTTCTATAGACTGGATGTTTGAAAACTTACACTGGATTCTAGAACATATCGATTAACCCACTTTGGTACCTGGCTCTGGCCAATGAGAGCCAAGAAACAATGGGAATGAACTTTTTTTTTATTGTTATTTTTTTTATTCGATATAATTTTTTTACATTTCAAATGATTTCCCCTTTTCTAGCCCCCCCCACTCCCCGAAAGTCCCGTAAGCCCCCTTCTCTTCCCCTGTCCTCCCTCCCACCCCTTCCCAGTTCCCCGTTCTGGTTTTGCCAAATACTGTTTCACTGAGTCTTTCCAGAACCAGGGACCACTCCTGCTTTCTTCTTGTATCTCATTTGATGTGTGGATTATGTTTTGGGTATTCCAGTTTTCTAGGTTAATAACCACTTATTAGTGAGTGCATACCATGATTCACCTTTTGGAATGAACTCTTAATCATCTGATATACTAATTACTTTCTATTGTGTGATAAGACACCATGACTAAGGCAACCTGTAGAGAAAAGCGTTAGTTTGAGGCTTACAGTTTCAGAGGGTTAGAGTCTGTGACCATCATGGTGGGAGCATGGTAGCAGGCAGGTAAGGTACTAGAGCTGAAACTGAGAGCTCACATCTTGAGACAGCCTTGAGGTGGAGAAAGAGGTAACTAGAATGGCATGGCCCTTTGAAACCTCAAAGCCCACCGCCCAGTGACAACCCTCCCCCAACAAAGACCACGTCTCTTAATCTTCCCCAAATGATTCTACTGACAGAGGATTATATTCCAACACATGAGGCTATGAAGGCTATTCTCACTAAAAACATGCATGTGTGTTTGATCTCTAGCACTCCATAAAGTCAGGCATGATGGTGCACACCTGCAACCCCAGGCCTCCAGCAGAGGTTCAAGGTCATCATCATGTGTGTAGTGAACTCTCGACTAACCAAGGAATATGGAAGATCTTACCTCAACAGCAAAATAACAACAAAAGCAGGGATCTTGGTGGTATCCATGTAGGGTTTCAAAACAGTGTTTAGGTAGCCTAAACGAACACAGAGAGGTGAGAAATTATGCTCACACAAACATCTGTACCCATAAGTTTATGGCAATTTAATTCCTAACAACCCCAAACCGAAAACATAAAAATGTTCATCAGCTGGCTAGCAGATCAACTGCCTCTGCGTTGTGGGATACTGCTCTGTGATCAAAATGATAGGTGCACACAACTAGGGTGAGTCTCTAAGGAACAGTGGTGGCAAAATGATTCCGTTCCAAAGGCCATGCACTACACAGTTCTATTTTTATGTAGTTTGTTTTTATGAAATGATAAAGTCAATGTAGTGGTGAACAGGTAACAGTGAAGTTGGAAGGGGCAAGAGGTGTGGGTCACAGAAAAAACACTTATGGCCTTGGGATGCTTTCCATTTTGACTGTGTCAGCAGCACTGCCCTGGCTTCATTGTCTATGGGTGATTCTGCAAGCCGTTACCTTGTAGGGAGTGAGCTATGGGAACCAGAGACAGTCTGCTATTTCTTGTACCTGCCTGTGTACCTGCATGTAAGATGCTGGAGGAAGTGAGAGGGAGGAGAAATAGGTGGCCTCCAGACATTCTTAGAAAAGGTTTTACTCTCAAAGGTTACAGCAGTTCAGAAAGGAATCATCTCTAGAATCTATTTTTGACTGTGCTGAGGAAGCCAGTATCCTAACAGCTTCAAGTTTCTCAGGCAGGCATGGCCACTCTTGACTCCTATTTGGGTCCTGTATGTGCAAAATTAAATGTGTTAATACTGTTTCAAAGACATGGGGACACCTTCTGAGTGTTCCAAAGGAGTGCTCGATCTTTTCTAAGTTCCAAAGAGTATTGAGGTTAAAGGACTCTATATGGTCCTACAGGCTGGTGGTTTCAGAGCCCAGGCTGGGGCATCAGTCATGGGGTCATGTCTTGATACTACCCTTCATGTTTTTCTGAGTGTTAGCAAATTAGTTACTCCTTAGGACTTAAGTTCTTCAATGTCATAGGATATCTGAGGAGTGGTAGCTGTGTTTGGAAAGAATGAATGAGATGAGGAACCAAACCCTTCCGAGGTATTCTGCAGATGCTGGCGTCACTTCTGTTGTAGAAGCAGGTATAGCAGTACTGAAGCAAAATAGCCAAGACAAAGTTCATCCTCATGGCTGACTGGCATGGGATCTCAGGAACACCTTTTGTTTTTCAGGCCATGGTGTTTTTGAACTGAGTTTTCTCGTCTACTTTTCCTTAGATTCTAATTGGAGCTTCTTCAAAAACAGTGATTTAGTGGCTACGTTTGTGGACTGAGGTGTCATTCAGTATAAATACTGAGTGGGTATCCCTCACTTCTGAAGTGCATGCTACTGATAACTGAGACACAGATCATCCCCTTTGCCTTCCTACAAGGCTGTCATTTCATTCCAAACATCACTGCCTGCTCCTCCAGGCCACGTGCTGAGCCATGGTTACTCTGAGATCACCGAACAGTTGCTAAAAAGTAAACTGACCTATTCCTGCTTTCTACCCATCTTGTGTTACTACAAACAAAATGCTCCTGGAACATAGCCACTCATCCATTTACATATTGGCAGCACTTTTTGTTTCCAGTTCTGGAGGCAGAAGTGAGTAGCTATGGCAGAGACCATGTGAGCCACAAACTCTCACTATTTATTGCACAAAATGTTTTGTCAAACCCTCCCCTAAAGAAAATATGAGCCTGAATTAGTCATGGGTCTCTAGAGTCATAGAACTTCTGGAATGAGTCTATATATGGAAAGAGAATTATTAGAATGACTTATGGTCTGCAGTCCAGCTAACCCTACAATGACTATCTGTGAATGGAAAGCACAAAAAATCTAGTAGTTGCTCAGTCCCATGAGGCTGGGTGTTTCAGCTGGTCTTCTATATAAGCTGGGACCCTGAAGAAGTAGGTTCCAACCAATGTGCTGGCAAGTACAAGCAGGCAGAGAAAAAAAGGTCTTCCTTCTCCCGTCGTCCTTATATAGCCCTCCAGCTGAAGGTATGGTCAGATTAAAGGAGTGCCTCAAGATCTGGATTAGAGGTATGTCATCCACCCCACTTCAAGGTCTGGATCCAAAGCTTGTGTCCTCCAGTCTCAAGATCTAGATCAAAGGCATGTTGTCTTCGTGCCTTAAGATCCAGGTGAAAGGTGTGCTTTCCATTTCTGGATTGTAGTTCATTCCAGATGTAGTCAACTTCACAACCTAGAGTAGCTCCCCAGAGCCATTCCTTTAGTGACCCAGCTTCTCTTGCAGCTAGGGTGGATCGTCTGCCTGCTACTCCCAGTTAGCCATAGAAAATCCTGTCAGAGCTGCTGCCTCCCTTCTTCCTTTGGCAGCTCAGTGTGACTGGTTGTCTCTAGATGTGTTACCTATAGGGGAGTAGCTATCCTGACTAATACAGTGGCAAACATGGGACAGCCTGAGTGGGATTCACCGGAAGCCAGCAGAGGAAGGACTTTACACAGATACACTCGCACTGTTGCCCCAATCCTAAACTCCCACTTCTAGTTCATTGTTGTTGTATGACATTATTCTTTTAATTAGCTTTAAAATATATTTGTTATCATTGTCTGTGACTGAATAGAGCCTAGGCATTAGAGCCCATCACTATTTATGAAATTCTGAGCAAATTGCTCAACTTCTTTAGGCCTCAGATTTCCCGTTTCTCACTTTATAATAATGGGGTTTGATTTGGATGATAAACGGAGCTTTTTGCTTCATTTCTTCTGTAGACTAAGCAAGTAATTGGAAGTGATTATCTCTCCCTCTTGATGAACTCATATAAAATTCTAAATTTCTCGAAGTCTGTGTCTACACAGGCATATATTTTCCAAACTAAATACCTTTTGTAGAAATAATGCTTTATTTGGACATGTTTTGACAGCTAGAACATGTGTTCCAACTGCAAACAAAAATATTTCCAATTGTTGTTTTGATCTTTGAGGAAATGAATGTTTTGTGTCTGAGTTGTTAAGCTACAAAACATGTTTGCTAAATTTATATATATATATTTTACAGATATATTCATCAGTTTCTTAGAATGATGTCTTGGAGAAGCACCCAATGTATTCTTTGCTCTTAGGCAAGGTTTATAGTTTACAAGTGAGAGCAAATCAAAATGTCTGAAAAAATATTGAATGGCAGCTGGGAGAGACAGCCTGGCTATGGATGGGAGCTTCTTGTTTCTGGTAATGGCTCTGATGTTATTCCCAGTGCTATCTGGCTGAGTTTTCACAGGGCACCATGAATCTAGAACTAAATAACATTATATTTATGCCTTGAGTATCACATAATATCGATCTTTTTTATTATAAATATATACATTTTCCCCTTCCAGGGTCATGAGAAAATTCTATTTTCCCCAAGAATATAATTCACTTGAGGCTTATTGTTAATGTTCAACGGCAGTGACAGGGGTTTATCTTTTTATAATCATATTACTTCTCTTTCAGATTTTTCACGTAGTAAATGAAAAAGTAAGACCCCTGGATAGCATATCCTTTTTGCTGGCATTTAGGATAAAGAGAAACCCAATAAATCATGCATTGAGCAGCTCCACCAATATTGAATTATTAGATCAGGATAGAACTTCGTAGATGAATCACCAGGCAAATGTGCCACAGCCTGTCTCATTCAGAAGTGCAACTGGGCTTCTTCTCTTGCACAGACTCATTGTTTTAGCTGTGAGAAACTTGAATGGACACCCAGTCCCTTCAGCTGTGGTCCCCCATGGACAGTTCTGTGAAACAGTCATGTTCCTTACTTCTTCCAGGCAGAGGGCTTGTAGGATGTTGTGATTTTTTTCAAGTTAATTATATTCTGTATCATAAGATCAAAATAAATTATTACCAAGTTACTGGGTATGGCGCCACAATGCCTTTAATCTCAGCACTCAGGAGTTGGAGGCCAACCTGGTCTATATAGCAAGTTCAAGAACAGCTACATAATAAGACCCTACATGTATCAAAACAAACAACAAGGGATTCCCTAGCATGTAATAAGGATACGTGCTCCACTATGTTCATAGCAGCCCTATTTATAATAGCCAGAAGCTGGAAAGAACCCAGATGTCCCTCAACGGAAGAATGGATGCAAAAAATGTGGTATATATACACAATGGAGTACTGTTCAGCCATTAGAAACAATGAATTCATGAAATTCTTAGACAAATGGATGGAGCTGGAGATCCTACTAAGTGAGGTAACCCAGTCTCAAAAGATCAGTCATGGTATGCACTCACTGATAAGTGGATATTAGCCTAGAAAATTGGAATACCCAAAACATAATCCACACATCAAATGAGGTACAAGAAGAACGGAGGAGTGGCCCCTGGTTCTGGAAAGACTCATTGTAGCAGTATAGGGCAAAACCAGAACAGGGAAGTGGGAAGGGGTGGATGGGAGAACAGGGGGAGGCAAGGGGCCATATGTGACTTTCGTGGAGTGGGGGGAGGCCAGAAAAGGGGAAATCATTTAAAATGTAAATAAAAAATATATCAAAGAAAAAAGAAAAAAATCTAAAAAAAAAATAGCTATGGGACTTGTCAAAAAATTAAAAGAAATGCTTTCTGTGCTGGAAAGATGGCTCAACAGTTAAGAGTGTGTACTCACTGCTCTTGCAGGGGATTTATTGGGCACCTAACAATCATCCCTAACTCAGACTCAAGGGAACCAGGTACCTCTAGGATATGCCGATACTCTGCACACACATCTGCATACTTTTAACCACCCCCAAAAGTAATTCTTTGCATCTTTATAACATATTGCATAATATTTCATGTCAAAACTCTTCAAAAGTAAAATAGTCTGGGCAGGCACTAGAGGCATGGCTCAGTTGGTAGAGGGCTTGCCTAGCATGCAGAGGCCCCGGGTTCCAGCCCCAAGTCTGCCTTAAACCAGGCACGGTGAAGCATACTCCTAACACTAAAACTTAAGGGGTAGAGCTAAGAGGATCAGAAAGAAGTTCAAACTTGTCTTTTGCTACCTGGGGAGTCTGGGGCCAGCCTAGGATGATGCACGAGACCCTTTCCAAAAGAGGGGGGAAAGAGTTAAACTGTCCATTTCTATCTGGCTTACAGGACTTCACTGGGTGACGTCTCCTTCAGCTCTATAGCCTGTCAGAAAGCATCATGTGCCTGTTCTCTTTAAGTGTTTTGTTCTTTAAGAAACAGTATTTGGAGGAAAGTTTCTTGAGCTTAAGATAGAAAAGAAAGCCACTTTCTCAGCTTATCAATCAGCAGCAAGCTTGCCTGTTCCTTTCAGACAATTACACCAATGGGCCACACTTTCAAATCATTTTTCAACATGAATACATTCAAATGTATATGAAAAGCAGTTAGAGATGTCTGAGTTTCAGATGCGTGGGGCCAAAAATGACTCTATTTTTCTCCTAAGATGTCGACTTTTCACAAAGCAGTATTACAATACCACAAGGTGGGACTATGGGAGGCTATTGTGGAGAGGGGGGTCCTCGTTTTCATCAAATCAGAACCAGGTACTTTCAGTTAGGGCAATTTCTGATAGCACTGACCCATTGGTTCTGCTTCCCAACAAGGAATTGGAACAGGTTGTGACCGACTGTGCATCCTTAAGCTCATAGTTTGGGGGCTCCCTACTCTGATGAATTGGCCATGATTTGGTCTGGTTTTCCCTCCATTCTCTGTCTCTTTCTCCATGTGCCCACTTTTACAGCAGGAATTAAAAATATATTATAAGCAAGGACAGTGCAGGGGAATTTAAGTTGCTAGCCAGGAGGAGACAACTCAGTGAATGACGCAGTTGTCATGCACATGTGCAGGTGGATATGGGAGCCTCCTGTAACCCCAGCAGTCTGCAGGCAGAGATGTGATCCATGGGGGTCACCAATATTCATGTATGCACTGCGTGTGTATATTTTAAATTATGTACTATGTATTATATATTTACTATGTATTATAACTTTTGGTATATATATATACATATACAATATGTATGCATATTGTATATTGTGTATAGTTTGTATATATGTGTATATATATGTATATGTGTATATATGCTGAGTTTTTTTAAGATTAAAATAATATTCCTATTCTCTTAAGACTAAATATTTAAGAGGAGTGAGAAAGAAGAGGGGGAGGAGACGGAAGACAGAGAGGAGATAATAGAGGAAAAACAGCAGAAGAAAACAGTAGGTGAAATATTGGGGTTCCTTGCCCTCATGTATTGACCACACCTTGCCTCCCTCCCTTCCTATGCTCCCTCCCTCCCTCCCTCTCTCCCTCCCTCCCCTCCCTCTCTCTCCACTTATTCATTGATTCATCCATATTTATTAAGTTTATTTACTGAGCCGGGCATTCGGGAGATAACTGAGAGCAGGGGGACATCGTTCCTACTCTCATTTAACTCATAATTGAATTGAGGAGAGACATGAATTGTATAATTACATAAATAATTTTATAATATCCTCAGTCCTGTGCAGACACTCAAGGCAGTGTTGGAATTCTTCCTAAGAAATTCTTCCCGATTCTAAAACTCTATCATACATAATTTGGGAAATAGAATAAGTCAAGAAAAATAACTTAAGATGTTATTATTATAACATCTTATAATTATAATCTTATACTTATAACAACTTACTGTTTTAATTGTTCTTCGCAATCTTCTTGGATCTACAGGTGTGGTCTAAGTATTGTGTGCACTTGTGGCATTGCTTGCACTATATGTTTGTATTTGCAGGCTTGTGGTGTATGCATGTGTGCATGCATCTATGTGTTGTATGTATGTGTGTATGAGCCCATGCAGTATATGTATGTATGCATGAGCTTGTAGAGGCCAGAGGTCAACATTGGGTGTCATTCTCTATTGCTTTTCCCCTTATTTTGTGAGAAAGGCCTCTCACTGATCACAGACCTGATGTTTTCTATTAGGGGCTAGCAAGACATCCCCAGCATTCTCCACCTTCACATGCAGGGGCGTTCCAGGCACCAGCCACCACAGGACCCCAACTCAGGTCCTCAAGCCATCTCACCAGCCACAAAATGTTAAAACTGTTCACATTGGTAACATTCTTGAAACATGTATTTCAGGCTGTGTGTGGTGGTGCATATGTATCTGTAACCTGAGCATTTCAGAGGTAGAGGCAAGCAGATTAGGAGTTCCTTGTCTTTCTCAAGTACACAGCAAGGTCAAGGCCAGCCCAAGCTGCATGAAAGTCCTTTCCCAGAAAAATAAAAATAAATGAGCAAGTAGACGGCCAATTATATATTTTATTTGCTGGATAATTTAAGAATTCAGCATATACTCATCTGTTTCCTTGGCTACATTTTAGGAGCATCCTCTAGTTTTTGCTTTATTTTATGCCTGTATTGGTGGAAATATGGATTATTAGTCTATCATATAATCTGGAGTTGCAGTTGCTAGGTCAAGGAGTGTGAATAACTTTTAAAACCATTATGTATCATGTCATGAGTGACACAGTATAAAATATACTCTTGATCTATTTATAATATGTATAAAGCATTCTTCAGGGTGCTAGAGTCCTATTAATTTACACATGAACTCCCAGGGGCTTTAAAGACCTACTAAATGTTTCTGGTGTCATTAGGTCTTTCTAGATTTTTAGTATATACCCATTGGATAGACAAAAGAGACATCTAGGCACTTTAATTTAATATTTCCATTTATATGCCATCCAGCTGTATTTTGTGTGTGACTATGATTTGGCAATTTTCTATTATGAGAGCCTTGAATATATTTTGGTTAAGAATAACACAGGAAATTGCAGGTGTCATATTGCATATAGCATTAATATGATTGAACACATTATTTATGTAATACATTAATGGGGCTGTGTATTATTTCCTAAGGTCCCTAAGAGTTTGTTTTTGGTGAACATTACACATTCTCTTTCATTGCTGATTTACCTGAGGACAGTGTGTGAGTGTGAACAAGGAAGCCTGTGTCCATCATCTCTGATCTAACCCCTGGCAGCCCTCAGGGCTACACTTTCCTCTCCTAACCCGTGCCATTTCTCATCCTCCTGCTTGTTCTTTTACTTCTGCGCTGACCTCCAACCCCAAGCCTGAGAAATCTCAACCCCACCTATGTTTCTTCTGCTCATCTATTGGCTGTTGGCATCTTTATTTACCAATCACAATTAACTAGGGGCATGATCACTCTGGGGCTCACATTGGCATTAGAATACAAGCAGCATCAGGCCAAGCACTGCACATCTCCATTGATTCTTAGGTGCCTCCCCTATCCCAGTCTCTGTCACATGCTCTATATGCCCCCCACCTCCCCACCAGTCAGTTGCAGATTTCCATTCATTCCCATGGCCATCTCTCCTGTCCCTCCCCACACCTGATTCTGAACCCCACCCCCATTCTCCTCCCTATCCCTTCTCCCACCCAGTTCTCTCCTTCCATCTGCCTCCTCTGACTATCTTATTCCCCCTTCTGGGTGAGATTCAAGCACCCTTGCTTGGACATTCCTTCTTGTTTAGCTTCTTTGGGTCTGGAAGCATCCTGTATTTTATAGCCTTCTTGTGTTCAGCCAATTGAGTCCTTGACTTAATTGTCCCATTTGCATGTGAGTACCTCTTTCTTGATACCTTTGTGGTATTTGGTTGGAACCTTTCCTGTGGGTATTTTTCATGTTTTTCTCTCTCTTTTTTTTGACTCATATGTATAGCTACCTGGCCCTAAAATTATGACAGGAAAAAAAGCAAATGGTAAAAGACTATGCCTCAGGACAATGACCACCATTCTTGGCCACCTGTTTATACTATGTAGAATGTCAGGTAAGCCCTGCCCACCGCGTATCAGTTTGTACTTTGAACCATGTTGGTCTTATAGATGTTGGCTAGGTAGCATTTATCTTAGCTTAGGATAGCCCTGGACTGCTCAGTGTGTAGCACACACTGAGTTTCTTGTAACACAACATTGTCCTTTCAGCCACAATTCTCAGTGAATCTGGCCAGCAGGTGTTGTATCTTGCAGATAAGAACCACAGCTCGGTTCTGATACATGAAGGTATACATTGGAGCAGGGCTTCTGGTTAGTCCCTCTCTGGCTGTCGCTGGCACACGTGCAGCTCAAAAGACTGTGCTTGTGTTGGTGAGAGCAGGTACCAAAGGATACTATGAGTGATACTTTACCAACTGAGCCGTCTCTCCACCTCTCATTCTATTTTGTAATAATAGGACTTGGTTATTACTTTCCCAAATTTTACATAATACATACTCATTGTAATATATTACATAAATATAAAATAATGTGAGCAAGCAGGGGAGAATCACCCATAAACCCATTTTATGGATATATTCAGAAGCACACACCACACTTGTGCTTTCCCTTACTGAGATCCTGCTTGACAAACTGCTTGTTAGACCTTTTAAAATTGAGATTGTGTTATATATGTTTTCTTTTATCAAAAACTTTGTAAGAACAATACTAATGGATATAGGAAGGGCAGTATTCCTATATCCGAGGTGCTGAACCAGCATTAGAGCTAGAACCCAGTGGAGCAACACTAACATCTAAAGAGTGCCTCTCCAGCTTTCTTGGTTCTAGAGTAACAGGTCAGTTGTCACAGCCATGGATAGTTCCTATTGACACCATGACATAAAACATTACCTCATTTTATCTTTCACAGCTTTTGGAATTGTCTCTTTTCTTCTCCACCTCTTCCTTTCCTTCCTCCTAGTCCTCGTTCTCTATTTTCATTTTTATTGAGACCGTGTGTGTCATGTATCCCTGGCTGGTCTCAAACTCTCCGTGTGGCAGAGATGACCTTCAACTTTGAACCTTGACCTCCTGCCTTCACCTACTGATTGCTGAGATTTCAGGTATGCACCAACCACACCTGATTTGAGCCACACTAAGGACTGAAATGGGCTTCAGTCGTGCTAGGCGAGTACTGTGCCAGCTGAGCTCCAGCCCTAGCCCCTCCTCTCACCCTTTCCAACATCATGCTATTGCCATTTTCCCTTGGGCAATTCCTCTCAACCTCTTCCTCTGGTTCTGCTGTATCCCTCACATCAGTGACTTCATACTTGGCTTCATTTTCTTTTCTCCATAAGTGGTCTCCTGGGGAGGGGTTGTTCTTACTCTCACTGTTCACTACTCTGGATGATGGTCTACCAGTTGAAACCTCCACTTTTCTCTTTCTTCTCTTGACATAGTTAATCAGCCCATAGCCATCATCGGGGTCCAAGTCTAAACATGTGTTCTTCTGTGCGACTCTGGCCACCATCTCCCTCCCTCTGGAACCCTCATGTTTCCCTCTCTCCAATGTCATTTCATCATGAATATGTTTGGTGCTGTGCCATGGATCCATGTACGTATGCAGGAAAGTTTATAGAAGGGGGTAACCTAATAACCCTGTCTTAGGATTTTTTTACTGCTGTGAAGAGACACCATGACCATGGCAAACATTTAATTGGGGCTGACATACAGTTCAGAGGTTTAATCCATTATCATCATAGTGGGAAGCAGTGTCTAGGCAGACATGGTACTGGAAAATTATCTGCGAGGTCTACATCTTGATTTGCAGGCAGTAGGAGACTGTGTGCCACACTGGGCAGAGCTTGAACAAGGTCATACTCTAACAAGGCCACACCACCTAATAGTGCCACTCCCTATGGGCCATGCATTCAAACACATGAGTCTATGAGGGTGGGTCATACTTATTCAAACCACCACAGGGTCCTGACTGGTGCTCATGTTCATGAGAATCCTGGACTCCTGCAGAACCCCCACTGTTCCATCCTGCGTACAGCAGTGCTGTTCTGAAGGTCACCTTCTAGACTGTCTTTCTCTTCCTTGTGCCATCGTTTATATTAAGGTGATTCTACAAGTGACACTAATTATAGCTTCTGTAATTATTATCCAGCTCTCTAATTCTGTGTTGGTGCTAACATCTGAAACAATGTTATGAAAATTAATCAAAGGGTGAGAGAAACAGTATCTTGTATTAAATTATTTTTGAGTTTATTGATTCTCTAATTATTATACTAAATACTGTATTAAATTTAGAGACCACAGTGGAGTTAGGAGAAAGTGATTCTGGATAAAGGAAGAACATTCCTTGTTACTGGCCCCACAGAGTGCCCAGCACTAGCATCTCAGAGACCATGGCATTTATTCACCATGGTAATTCCTGAAAGAAAAGAGAAGTAGCATGGATATGTGACAGATGAATCCTGTAAGTAGAATTGTAGTGCTAACTGGAGCTTGTACTTCAGAACCACTTTGAAGATCTTGATCAGCATGAACTCACTTCCCAGACTCTGAAGAATACAAGATAGAATGGAAAGAAAGCCTCTATTTATAGATTCTTCTTTTTTATCGGTCTTGACCTGCTCATTCAGTACAGGTGGATGGACTGAACAAAATAGACACTAATTATTCCTCCATAGGTCTCTCCCTCCGCCTTTGGGAACCAACAGTGATAATTCTGTATGCAATATCTTTAAAACTGCTTCTTTGTTTACCATGAGAAAATCAATTAGGGACTGGCAGCTGTAGCTCCAGTTGGCAGAGAACATACTTGTCTAGTGCCCAGGAAGCTGTGGGTCCATCCCCAGAACGACAGAAATAAAGGATACAGGGATATGCCTAAAATCCCAGCACTTGGGAAATGGAGGCAGGAGGGTCAGGAGTTCCAAGTTATCCTTAGCTATGCATAGAATTCAAGGCTAGCCTGGGCTACGTAAGTCTGCGAGCACACATGGAACCCATAGGTTTGGGCTGGTATTTCTTGTCTATCCCTGTCTCTGCCATGACTTGCAGGTCTCTTCAGGAGGCAGAGGCTGTTGGAAAGCCTCTCTTAGCCTTCGCTTAGCACTCTTGTCTATGTGCAGTGAGTGGGCTGAGGGTCTGTATGTCAGAGTGGGGAATCCCTCCTCTATTCTGCTTCTACAAGTAGACAGGAGGCCTTGAGCCAGCCTCGAGACGTAAGTTGTTACATCATCACAACCTCTTTCCCCATTGCCTGTGCAGGTCTCCAGCCACCTCCACCTCTTAAGTCTATCTCTCTACAGTGAGCCAGGAGGGCAAGAGGGAGTTGTTTTCATCCTTCAACTTGG
The DNA here is from genome assembly GCF_947179515.1 of Apodemus sylvaticus. Taxonomy (NCBI): domain Eukaryota; kingdom Metazoa; phylum Chordata; class Mammalia; order Rodentia; family Muridae; genus Apodemus; species Apodemus sylvaticus. Next base: position 25,064,696 of record NC_067493.1, on the reverse strand, counting down.
TAGCATGTTTACAACTCATTCATTTTTCTCTTCACTCCCTGTACTGGCTGGTTTTTTGTCAACTTGACACAAGCTGGAGTTATCACAGAGAAAGGAGCTTTAGGTGGGGAAATGTCTCCATGAGATCCAGTTGTAAGGCATTTTCTTAGTTAGTGATCAAGCAGAGAGGGACCCTTATAGGTGGTGCCTTCCCTGGGCTGGTAGTCCTGGGTTCTATAAGAGAGCAGGCTGAGCAAGCCAGGGGAAGCAAGCCAGTAAGGAACATCCCCCCATGGCCTCTGCATCAGCTCCTGCTTCCTGACCTGCTTGAGTTCCAGTCCTGACTTCCTTTAGTGATGAACAGCTGTGTGGAAGTGTAAGCTCAATAAACCCTTTCCTCCCCAACTTGCTTCTTGGTCTTGATGCTTGTGCAGGAATAGAAACCCTGCTTACAACAGTCCTGAGTGGGCTTCTGCTGTCTGTGCTGTAGTTTCTCCAGCAGTTCTGTGTGGTGAGGACCCTCAAACCTCAGTTTTCAGATCACCGTTCAGGGGAAGAAAAGACTATTGACAGAGACAGCTGGACTCCAGGATGAGGATGAGAAAGGCCTTTCTCCTCCCTCCCATGTAAAGTTCAGCCAGAGAGCCAGAACACTACACACAGAAGGCACTGCACTCTGTCATGAGGAGAGAAATCACACTGGGCGTCTTCGCTGTGCATGGAACATAGTGGGACAGCTGTTTACCTCACTCATATTGCCTTTGGTGGTGCAAAGCATGGGATATGGGGATAAAAGCCCCCTGAGCCCTGCCCCTCTTCAGGTTAAGAACCAGAGAAGAGGAATGCTAGGAACACACACACACACACACACACACCCCACATATTGCATAGCAGCATCCCTCATAAATACAAATAAGTGATCCATAATCAATCATTAGCAGATGGAATTTAGGAATGCATTAATACCAATTGCACAGTGCTTATTCCATTTGTGTGATGTCTCTTTGTCAAAAACACAAACAACCTAATGAAGAAATCTCGGGACCATGGAATGATGCAGAAAACATTGACAAAATTCAGTTGTCATCCTTGACACTGCCAATAGCCAGAGATGACAGGAGCATCCTCACATGGGTATCATGGTCATGCTTTCCAATGGCCTCATACCTCGCGATACAACACCGCATGCATTCTCCGGGGTGTGAGGAGGCTGCTAGTGTGCTTGCTTTCTTCACGCTTAAAGTCTAGCCAGCTTCATGATTCAACAGAAGGAAATAAAGGCACAGAGTTCTAAAAGGGAAGCTGGAGAGATGGTTCAGAAGGTAAAGGTAGTTACTGCTACCAAACCTGGAGACCAGGCCCCTGGCCCTCACCAGGGAAAAGGAGAGAGGTAACTCCCAAAAGTGGTCCTCTGACTTCCATACATGCATCAAAGCACACACATGCCTCCTCTCCTGCACACAATATGATAAGTAAATAAATGTGATTATTTATCTTCCAAAAGGAAGAAAATAACTTCCTATTTACCATGGGCACGATTCTGTCTAGAAAGTCATAAGGAACTTATTTAAAAATAAGAGGATTATAAAAGAATCAAGTTCACTACACACATAAATCAATAATATGAAAAGCACAGCTATATGAAGGAATAAATAAAGGTGTGGAAGTCGGAATAAAAGATACAATTCTATTTACAGTCTCCTGAAAACAAAAATAATGAGATACAACTGTAACAAAGCATGGACACAATGTTGCTATACAATACTGATGAGAGCAAGTGGAGATCTCCAGGAGTGTTCCAGGAACCAGAGGCGAGGTGGCCTTGGGAATGTCTGTGTGTGTGTGTGTGTGTGTGTGTGTGTTCATCTTTTTTAATCAGTATTTTTATAAATATGAGTTTATATCTATTAGTATTTTATCTTTGACAATTTCATACTTGTATATAGTAGTACATTGTAACCATATTTCCCCTCCATTACCCTTTCTTCCTCTCCTTACACTCTTGCTAAAGATTAATCTAAAATGTATGTCCATGAACCAAGGAGCTAGGATAAGTGGAATGATTTCAAAAGGAAGGGTAAAGTGTACAGTATCTCCTGTTACTCTAAATGCTTACAGTGGATTTAAGACTGTGACTATGACCTAGGTCCTTTGACAAGGACAAAAACACAGATCATTGGAACAGAAAAGAGAAACAGCCCCGCACAAATGCTGATTTATATGTTAAGCAAAAGAGGAATTTAGTGTACCCACTGACAAAATATAACAACAAACAATCATTAATTTTGGCTTGAGGGTGTGGCTCAATTGGTGAAGTACCTATCTCATAATCATGAGGACTTGAGTTCAAATCCCCAGAACCTATCTATAAATCTGGCATCATGGCACATGCCTACAATTAGAATGAGAGAAAAAAATGTGATATGGATCCAGGCATGTTGCTGGAAGCTCCTGACCCAGCTTGTCTGCCCTGCTTGGCAAAATAAAGTTCCAAGCCCCATGGGAGACCCTGTCTCAAACCAAAGGAGGAAGACACTGGGAACCCTCACCTGAAGTGTCTTCTGACCTCCACATGGGTGCTATGTTGCAGAAATAATTAATCTCAATCCAGGGCTTCTACCCTACCTTTGATTATTCAGTTCCTGGATAAAAGACACACAACTTATATATTTATCATAAGCCTTAATCAGCACTAGAGCTGGGCAGATATCTACCCTCTATGACAAAATTCAGCATCCTTTCATGCTTAAAGTCTTGGAAAGAACAGGAATTCAAGGCCCATACCTAAACATAGTTAAAGCAATATACAGCAAACCAGTAGCTAGCATCAAACTAAATGGAGAGAAACTTGAAGCAATCCCACTAAAATCAGGGACTAGACAGGGCTGCCCACTTTCTCCTTATCTTTTCAATATTGTACTTGAGGTACTAGCTCGGGCAATTAGACAACATAAGGAGGTCAAAGGGATACAAATTGAAAAGGAAGAAGTCAAACTATCATTATTTGCAGATGACATGATAGTCTACCTAAGTGACCCAAAAAACTCCACTAGAGAACTCCTACAGCTGATAAACAACTTCAGCAAAATGGCAGGTTATAAAATCAACTCAAGCAAATCAGTGGCCTTCCTATACTCAAAGGATAAGCAGGCTGAGAAAGAAAATAGGGAAATGACCCCCTTCACAATAGCCACAAACAGTATAAAGTACCTTGGGGTGACTCTTACCAAACATGTGAAAGATCTGTATGACAAGAACTTCAAGACTCTGAAGAAGGAAATGGAAGAAGACCTCAAAAAATGGGGAAAACTCCCATGCTCATGGATCGGCAGGATCAATATAGTTAAAATGGCCATTTTGCCAAAAGCAATATACAGATTCAATGCAATACCCATCAAAATCCCAACTCAATTCTTCACAGAGTTAGAAAGAGCAATTCTAAAATTCATCTGGAATAACAAAAAAACCCAGGATAGCTAAAACTATTCTCAGCAACAAAAGAAAATCTGGGGGAATCAGTATCCCTGACCTCAAGCAATACTACAGAGCAATAGTGTTAAAAACTGCATGGTATTGGTACAGTCACAGGCAGAAGGATCAATGGAACAGGATTGAAGATCCAGAAATGAACCCACACACCTATGGCCACTTGATCCTCAACAAAGGGGCTGAAAACATCCAATGGAAAAAAGATAGCCTTTTCAACAAATGGTGCTTTTAGAATCTATTTCCCCATCTAACCCCATTTTAAACTTTGCCATGTTCCATCCGGCAGCTCTTAACTTTAAATAGTCCACTCTCATGGCCATGTTTTTATGACTCACCCACCTCCTCCTCTGTCTTCTTCCTTTCTCCAGGTTTATCTCCCTTCATGGTTCTCCTCCTACCCCAAGCCCAGGAACCCCGAACCCTGCCTATGTCTCTTCTACCCAGATATTGGCTCTTAGTACTTTATTTAACCAATAGTTTTAAATTCAGGAGCAAGGTCACACTGCACAGATTCTCTGGGAAAAAGCAGGCCTTGGGGACCAGTATTTAGCATTATACCACATAGCAAAAGACCAAACCTCAACAGTGCCAAACAGTACATTCATATGACCTCCTCATGTGTACATGCACACACACGCGCGCGCGCACACACACACACACACACACAAGAATAATTGCGTTTAACCTAACCTATTCCTTTACCCACAAAATTGCTAAAAGTGTGTTAGATTAAGTTAAGTGTGGAAGCTGAAAGGAGTGTGTTTTAGAGAGAAATGATCTTACCAAGTTTACTTGGTGGGGATTTGTCCACCAAAGTTCATAAATGAAAAACAGAAATCCATACACTGAAATCCATTAATTTCTTAACAGGTTCCTGTGCTGATAATGAAAAGGCCACCACTTCTCTTATCAAATTATTTGTGAGTCACATATTTGAAAACTTATATCTGAAAAACAGAACTGTTATAGACAACAAGGAAAAATCTAATAAGGTGGGGAAATAAAACAAAACAAACTGATATCGCTTCAGAAAACTGACTTGTGGAGAACAAATAAATGCACACAAAGGTTGTCTGTAATGGTGGCCATTATGGAAATCCAGAGAAAGCTACTGTGAGGTGCCACCAAGTATCTGCACCAGCAGCTAAAGGCCTAAGGGTCAAGATTCCCATGGCTTGCTTTGTCACATTTTAATCATTTGATACATTATCAGTTTGTTGGTATATTTGACTCTAGAAGCATTTTACTAAGACTCTAACAATTCTTATTAATGTGTGTATGTTTCTCTGTGTGTGTCTGTGTGTGCGCATGCACGCATCATGCACAGATATTTGCATATGAGTGTATTAAGGCCAAGGGGCAACTTTGGTTGTCTTCTTCTATTGCTGTCCATCTTTCTTTTTGAGACAGGATCTCATTAAAACAGAGGCTTGGTCATTTGACCTTACTGGCTGGCCAGTGAGTACCCAGGGATCACCTGTCTGCAACCCCAGCACTGGATGGATAGCACAACTATACTTGGCTTTTAAGTTTGTGCAGTAGATGACACTTGGATCCTCATGCTTGTCCAGCAAACAGTTTACCCACTGAACCATTTTCCCAATGCCTGGTTCTTACTAAACTTTTGATATTGCTTTCACTGCCTTTTATGTTTTAAATCCCTTCAGGACAGTTAGGAAATTAATTCTTCTCTTGTTTTCCAACAGACCCCATGGCCTGTACAGTCAGGGACATGTGGCAATTAATTGTTCTGTCATCTCACTGTTTTCATGCCTGGGTTTCTTATTAAAATGGGTCATGTAACTTTCTTGTGTCTCCCTCAGAATGTCTAGATACATGATCCTCTAATACTGAACATGCTTATCAACCTCCCAGGTACCTGCTTATTGGGCGATTCTATTTTTTGTGCATGGTATATGTGCACATGGGGAGACTGGAAATCATGCTCAGTTGGCATTCCTTGAGTACTGTATACATTTTTTTGAGACAGGTTCTTTCATTGGTCCTGGACTCTTCAACTAAGCTAGACAGGCTGGCTCATGAGCTCCAGAAAATCCCCCTGCTTCTACCTCCCTGGTGCTGGTATTATAAACCATTGCCTAGCAGTTTTTTATATTGGATATTTTTCTTTATTTACATTACATTTCATAAGTTTTCCCCTTTACAGGTCTCCCATTCAGAAACTCCTATCCTATCCCTCCTTCCTTTCAACAGCTTCTTGGCCTCAAAAACCCAAGCCCTACTTCCTGGGACCCGGGGCTTATGGAAAAACTCAAAGGCTCCACAGAGTTGGGCCAGGCTAAGTCAGCTAGAAAGCTGGGGCCATAGCATCTTCTTGGTTTCAGAAATCCAGAACCCTGCCTACAACTTTCTTTAAAAAGAAAGACTCTCTGGGGCAAGATTTAAGCCTTCTGGTCGACCTGATCAAGCTGCTACCCATTTGTTCCAATAGCAACTACCTCTCCCCCTAGCTTTTCAATGTAGGTTCTAGAGATGAAACTCAGGTCTTCATGCTTGCACAGCAAGTACTTTACCAAATGAACTCTCTCCTGGATATTTTTTTCTTTCTAATTTTGAGTTAGGAATTCACTATTTAGACCAAACTGTCTTGGGAGTAGTGAGCACCATGTCTCACTGTGACTTACAGGTATGTGCTACCAGCCAGCTGCACCATTTTTTTAAATAAGACTAGAAAGACGATTTGTTGCCCAAATCATGTTGCCTTATATTGGAGTTCCAGTGTTGGAGTTGAGAAGGAGAGACATCTGGTTTCTCCTGGCACTGTGAAGGCTGGAGATCTGGTTGGAGACATCAGTAGTTCTGATAGAAGAGTGAGAATTTGAGAAACCTTTCTCTTCTGTCTTGGTTCCTTGTGCAGCACTTTTTTTTCTCTTGGTTAAATGGTGTTTCTGTGTGTTTGTCATTCTCACTCCTGTTTTGAGCAGAACAACCAAATCTAAGGCAAAATTATGAGACTCTTTACTCCCTGGTGAATTAGACTCATCGTTAACTCCAGCACAGCTGTGTGGTTGCTTGAACTCGAGGGCACCCATCTGGCTGAGAAAGCAGAGAGGCAGGGACCCTTAAGTAATCGCATCTACATGTCAGGATTTCCAAGGTGTATTGCTTTGGCCATTCCATCCAATCTGATTTCCATGTGGGAATGAGGTCATCTATTTCCATATCTCCTTCATTTGCTGAGCACCAGATCATTCATGAGTTCCTGGCTATACCTTTACAGCTCTATCTCCACATAGTTATGGAATGGTGTCTCTAGAAGTAGTATGTTGGGGAGCTATTATTTTGCTTTAATAGCAACATTTAACTGTAAGAGAAGATTTTATTTCTAGGACACTTTTGGGTTTTATTCTGTGCCTGTGGGTTTAGGAGGTGCACTTTGATAGCAGTGTGTGCTCTTATGCCAGAAGGTAAAATAGTCTTGTTTCTAAATTTAATTATGCCAATGTAAAAGTTGATAAACCTTTTCTTCAACCCCAGAAAGCAGTACTTGTTGATTTCTACAAACATTATGAAGCTGTTTCTAAAGATGCTCCCTCCATTTTGAAACAAGTTTCCTCCTGCATCTTGGGCTGCCCTCAGACACCCTCTGCACTCCAGACCTTGTGTCTGCAGGCTGCCCTCAACCTTGTAGCTCTCCTGCCTCAGCCTCTCAGCTACTCCTGGCTCCGATTTTCTTTAAAGTGACAATAATCCCCATTAATTTTGGAGACTGTGCCATTCATCATTTTTTTCTATTAAGGATTCATTTATTCTGTCATTAAATATTTATTTAGTACTGGGCTTATACTTCCGGGATACATCAGAGTTGACAAATAAGGTCTCTGACCTCATAAAGTTTATGTGGGAGAGACAGGCAGTTAACAAACCAACAAATGAAGAAATTAGATGATAATGGATAGCCTTGAAGGTCATGAGGGAACAGCAAGTCACATGGTAGAGGTGCTGGGAGGCCCTCGGGCAGGTGTTTAAGGGACGCTCCATAGGCCTATTGCTCAAGTATAAGATAGAGCCAGCCATGCTGCATCAGAGCACTCTGGGACTTGTGATGGCAAGCTCACACTGAAAGCTTGGGAAGCAGGAGAGATGGGGCAGTTGAGATGGGTCACCGGGGGGAAGGTATGGATGGAAGATGGCCTTGGGAGTGAGGTCTAGATGCTAAGATGCCACTGGTTACTCCACCCATCTCCATTTTATCCTGTGCACAGTGGCTCAGCAGCCAAGGACCTGAGAGGAAGCAGAACATCTCCAAGGTGATCTCTCTAGGCAGTTTCTCCCGCATCCCCAAGAGCCTTGAGAGTGTCTATGTAGCCAGGCTGCTAAGAGGTCAGGAAAATGAATGAGGAAGAATTAACAGAGTCAGGAGCAAATCATGTGTGCAGCAATGCCCTGGCAATGCTGTAATCCACTGCCTCAGAAAGATGTATTGGACATCAGTCTGCCTCCCCGAGGTGCACAGCAGTGGGCATATCCACAGCCAAGTGCAGCACAGCACAGCACTTACATTGTTAGGAATAGGAAGATGAACAGAGCAGTCCTGAATGAAAAAAAGAAGAGGTCACGATAGGGAATGCATCAAAAAGACAAACACCCGAATGTGATATGCAGAACCCACATTAAAAAGCCACATATGATTCTGTGTGTTTGTAATCTCAGTGCTGGGGAGGCAGAGACAAATGGTCCCTGGGGCTCTCTTGCCAGCCAGAGTAGCCTAATAGGTAAGCTTCAGTTCCCAGTGAGAACCTATCTCAAAAAATTATAAATAAAATAAAACAAAACTAATGCATGATAGCTGAGGATGACACCTGAGGTTAACCTCTGACCTCTACATGCACATATAACACATGTGCACACATACAACATCCAATTGTGGCTAATAAACCCTAAAGTGCCCTAGGGTTTAGCTAAGGTGGCCCAGTCTTCCCTGGACAGACTTTCAGTGAAATCTTTCTGCCAACTTCTCAGGCTAGAGTATTAATATTCCTCCAGATATCCCTATGGAGATACAGGATCCAGGAATGCTGATTGTTGGGTTGGTTAGGAGCCTAGCACCAAAGATGGTAACAATGCAGGGAGTGCTCCTGTGTTTGGTTGAGGGGCACCAAGGAACAGGTGACTACCAAGAGGAGCCAAGGAAGCGAATGGGTGTTAGGGAACCCTCAGTAAGTTTGGGAGGTGTGAACAGGATGATGCCAGCCTTACAGCTGATGTACCCGTTAAACCAGTAAGACTGCTGGGGACGTTGTCTTTCCCTGTTAAAGGACCTGTGGAACTTGGCATCAGTGTTTGGGGTCATTTACAGTTGGGAGTTTATCTTACCAGTCCTGAGTACTCTTGGACCTGAAGGAACAAAAGAAGCATTCCTCAAGAGTTCAGGCCAGGAGAAGATGGAGACAGTGAGGACAAGCAGATGACCCCACACCTTCGCTTTGCCCCTCCGCTCAGGAAGCTCTTTTTGCTCTTGTCAAGCCCTGTTTCTTTCCCTCGGCACTGGCTTTCCTGTCTTTTATCATTGAATGGGGCCTGATCTAAAGTCCAGGACTTGTAGTGGAACGTTCGAAGAGAACCTTGCCAAGCCCATGCCAGCTCCAGGAGGATAAAATGTGAGCAGTCATCAGATTTCTTTAAACAGCTTTCAGTCATTGTATAGGATCATAGATGATGGAATTGGGACTGGATTTCCTTCTGGGAATCCTCTGGCTTTCATCTCAAAGCCACACAGTGGCTGGTTTGACATGGCGGGCACTGGTGCTCGTGTTTGGGTGTTATCGTCAGAACCCACGCTTGTTAGCAAGGCTTGCCGCTAGTAGCCCAGAGATGGAGCAGGAGCTGAGTGAGTGGGGCAGACCGCACACTCCAGACGACTGACACCTTCCCTCATGACTTGATTTGAAAGGGAGAGCCCCTGAGCTCCTCAGGGACCCTAATTCAAAGGCTTTTTCATCTCAGACCACAAACACATTTGAGGTACCAGATTAGAAAGAGTGAGAGGCAGGTGTACTGACAGAAGTTAGGAAGAAGCCAAGAGCCAGACAGCAGGGGACAGGGCAGAAGAATGCACACAAGTGTGGCAGCAACGGGACAGGTGTCAGTAAGGCTACCATGTCTGGACCTTAGACTCAAAGCACAGATAGTGCAGGGTCAGAATAGGAAGGCTGACTTGGTGTGCTGCTTAAAATTCTTTGAACTTCAGTTTTCTCATTGTGAAACATGAAAGATAGTTATTCTTAGGATTAGAAGAAGGATTCTGTGAATATGACTTAACAATAAAGCATGTTTTAAATGTACAGTGGAAGACTGGAGAGGTGGCTCAGTGGTTAAGGGAAAAGCATTGTTCTTGAAGAAGACAATTCCCAACGCCCACATTGGGCAGCTCACAACTAGCCCTTACTCCAGATCCAAGGGATCTGATGCCTTCTTCAGGCCTTTGAGGGCACCATATTCATAGACACAGACACACATATGCACATAATTAAAAATAAAGATGAAACCGTCTTAAACATGAACTACAATGGTACAGTCAGCTTTTAGGCTCCTCTTTTTGATTTTGTTTTAATTTTGTTCTGATATTAACCAGTTATTGCCTGCTGAGCTTGCATACTCCTTCACCTTCTGTGGGCCTCTATATCCTCCTAAATTGCTAACATAACTTTGCCTTATCTATCCATTTCACACTAGTGAACAAATGTTCCCAGAGTTAGTTTTACTGTAGAATGTCTTCTGGAAGTGGATAGATCATTTCAACTGTGTTATAATACTCTATACAAACTGTGTTTCTACCAAGGCCTCAAGAAAAAGCTAAATATCATTTCATATACTTACTTAAACATTACAGGAAATTATTTTTTCCTACAGAGCAATTTTAAAGCAAATCTCAAAGTTTGAATTATTATGTATTGAGTCTCTGGGAAAAATGTGCTTTTCTGGGATATATTACACATGTGTGTGAGAATGAGTTGTTTTCTGAGAGGTCTCAAACATGGAGAGGCTCTAATTATGTGCAAATTATAATGAAATTAATAAGTGACACCACTTTTTAGAATTTAAAATGGGCCTTGAGAGAATGCAGTGTGGACTTAGACTGATTATAACTCTAATCTTTTAGGTTGTGATTCAATATTATGTAACATTAAAACTCAATTAAATAAAAAATAAACGAAGACTCAAGCGGTGAGGACACTCATCTCCCGGTTGGCTCAACCTCTGAAATCATGACTTAAAAATATGTTAAATGCAAAGTCTGTAATTGTCCTTATTGTTCACTCTATTCCAAAATAATTGCACATCCAATTAGCATCCGTTAATGAGAGAGATTAAATTACCCTATTCACAAATATGCTAGATTGTCATAAATTGTCCAAATATAATTACAAATGTAAGGTTTTATTCCATTTTCTACAGATAAAATACAGAGAATAAATGAATCTGTATATGTATCCACTTAGCAGAAACTTTATTATATCAAAACCTATTTGGACTGGGCATGGGGGTTGACTGCTTGTATTCCCAGGGGTTGGGACATGGTGTCAGAAAGATCATGCGTTCAAGGCCAACTTGGACTACCTTGAGAGACCCGAGTTCAAGATCCTTCCTCCAAAACAAAAGGCCTTTCCTTAATATTTTAATACACTTTGGATCTGCCTCCAATGGAAGAGAGAGGGCTGGAGTGAAGAACCTGGCACCAGTGCTGGTGCTGGTGGGGCGCAAAATGTGAGACCCACTAGCAACTGAGGGCCCAGAGTTTCTATCTCATTCTACAAGGCTAGCCATCTCCCACCTTCTACCTAGTGACTGGGGCAGCCTGAGGAAATGCCTTCTGTCCCCACAGTCAGAAAAAGGTGGAATACAGCAAGCTTCCAGCCATCCTGCAGAAACAGGGAGATCAGTAGCTCTGCATGTGTAATCATCATAGCTTTAGCCTGCAACGGTGGGTCACATGGAGAGAAAAACACACCCTGACCTAAAAAGCACAAGGACCAAGGTCAAGATGGAAATAATTTTAAAGTAGCCATCAAAAAATGACCTCAACTGAAAACTATGAATCAGTTCTGGTCAGATGACCAGCTGAAGGACTACAGAGATGGCTCGGTTGGCAAAGTCTTGACTTGCAAGCAGGAAAGCCTGAGTTTGATCCCCGGATCTTAAGTTTTATTTTTAAATCCCTGTATAGTGGCACATGCTTGCAATCCCAGAACTAGGGAGGTAGAGACAAGCCAATCACTGTGGCTTCCCAGCCTAGCACACTTGGCAAGCTCCAGACCGTAAGGAGATCCTTCTCAAATAAAAGTGAACAGTGCTCAAGGAATAACAGAGAGGTCTATCTCTTGCAAACACACACACACACACACACACAAAAGGGGGAGTAGAAAATATCTGCAATGAGGAAGAAATTTTAAAAGGAAAAGAACTGGTGAATCAAAAGTTGTAATAACGGAATCCCAAGCAGCTGGACAAGCTCACGAATAGAACAGAGACGTCATAAACAAACCAGTCAGCGAGAGCACAGAGTCATAGGACTTACTCAGCTCTGACAACAAGGAAAAATGAACTTTGGGAGAGTGAGGGATGGAATACAGGGTTCTCACATGTTAGTCGAGTGCCCTACCATTGAGTTGTACCTCAGCCCCAAAGGAACTAACTAGACAGAGCCTCGTGGAACTGTGAGAATCATCGAAGATATAGCTTTCATACTATCCATGTTCTATATGGAGAATTAAAGAGGGTGGGGCTGAACAGGTAGTTGAGAAACCGTGGCTGAGCCTTCCCCAGCATCGGGGTGCCACAATGCCACTTACCTAAGAAGCCCCGTAGGCTGCAGGTCATGCCCTGGATATCAATCCCAAGGCACAGGATAACTGAACTACAAGTTGGAGGAGAAAGTTAAGTTCTTTGAGCTACAGCAAAATGCTCCCATCACCTACTGAACATCCAATAGAAGTACGTTGTGAGAAGAGGTTCTTGGTTCACATGTGACGCCACCACCTGCCCTTCAGTTACTCCTGCCCTTCGGGAATGCTGGACGGAGGCTTTATGAACAGAGGGAAGCCTGGAGCTGCAGAAATGGAGTCCAGGGTGATGAATGGGGTGTGAGGAAGAGAAGTACTGTTGAAACTGCAGTGGGGCTCGCCTTCCTGAGGATCAGGAGTTCAAGGTCACCCTTGGCTAAGTAGAGAGTTTGGGTCAAGATTGGGAAGCATGAGGTCCCAAAGAGGCAGAGGTAGAAACCGAGACTGGCTTTTTCCTTGGAGGTCCCTTAAATGATTCTTGAAGTCTAGGGGAATACAATCATACTATCTGAATTAGGCTAATTGTATGAAGAGGAAATACCTAATATACCTACTTTTAAATTACTTCAGGAATTAAGTGCTTAAGGAAATACTTCAGACAGTTCAATTTGAGGAGTTAGAAAGAGAGAGCAGCGTGTGAACTGAGGTTGTCCTGGAAAGGTGTCACACTGACCATGGAAAGCTATTCCTACAGCTCGGAAGCATCAGAGTTGCAACTGAGAAAAATCACACATGGCAGCGCACTGTGTAAAACCCCTGAGTACATCAAGATGGACTCCTAAATCATTCATTCAAGCCACAGGAAGGAAGGCAGCAAGACCCAGGAGTAAACCGCCTCTCAATAGACCTTCCAGAGCAAACAGCCTAGCAGAGGGGATTTGAAAAATCTACTTGGGCTGGGTGGGGGAGGGGTTGTAACACAGCTGGCAGAGGCCTTGACTAGCAATCAAGATGCCCTGGGTTCCATCCCCAGATCTGTGATTGAAGCACTCAGGAGACAGAGGGGGTGAGTCAGGAGCTCAAGGTCACGCCCATTCCTACTACACTGTGATTTAAGGGCCACCATTCTTGCCTATATTAGGACCTGTCTCAAAAACACACAAGCAAACAAAAAATGAGGGGCTTGCCACACAAGCATAGGACAGGAAATTAATCCCCCGTACCCATGTAAAAGCCATGTGACTGCACCTACCTATAATCCAGAGCTGGGGTTGGGCGTGTGAAGATGCAAGGACCCCTGGGGGCTCACTGTCCAGCCAGTCTATCTGAATCAACAAGTTGTAGGCTAGCAAGAGACCCTATCTCAAAAAACAAGATTGACAGCTCCTGATAATTGACAGCCAAGGTTGACTTCTGACCCCCATGTATACATGTGCCAAGTCCAGTGAAAGACTCTCTGTCTCAAAAATAAGATAGAGAGTGACTGAAGAAGATATCCAGTGTTAGCCTCTGGCCTGAACACACAAGCACACACTTATGCACATGTGTCTATACACTCATGAACACGACAGGAACACACATGATGGTATTAGAACACATATTTATACCCCACTATGGCAGTCCAAACACAGTCGGTGAAGGTTGAAAGTAAAAAGATGACAAGTTATGCCAAGCAATGATTTTTGTTTAAAGAAGTATCCATCTAAGAGAACATCTACTTCAGATTGTAGTTACAGGACCGTGAGAAGGAAAATAGGAATTACACAATGAAATGTCTTCCCCAAGACAGCGTGAAACGCTGGGCTCCTCGCCGTATGTGAGCCCTCATAGGTGAGGAGAGAAGATGCCACTGGACTGTTAGCACGTGACAGCAAGGATACTGGAGGATGCTATAGCACTGGCTGACAGGGTCTACAGATACACGCTTTCTCCTTTCCACGTGTGCCAGTGTGGGCTGTGTGGGATGCATGTGTAAGTGCGCTCCTTCGTATGAGTGTGAGTGGAGGTCAGAGGGCAACCTCAGCTGTCAAGCCCCTACTTCCCACCATGCCTGAGGCAGATTTCTTCATCTCCCAGTTTATCCCTTTGAACTTCTGAGGATTCTCCTGTCTCAGCTTTCCATATAGCTACAGATAGAGTTGTATTATAGACATGCACATTACCAACTCCAGCTTTATGGAGATGAGAACTCAGGTCTTCACACTTGTGTAACAAGTGCTCCTGCCCACGGAGCCATCCCCCCAGCCCAGAGGACGCACATTTATTTATTTATCGTTTGTTTGTTTGTTTGTTTGTTTGTTTTCTTGTTGAGACAGGGTTTCTCTGTATTGCCTTGACTATCCTGGAACTTGCTCTGTAGAGAAGGCTAGCCTCAAACTCAAAGATCTGGCTGCCTCTGCTTCCTGAGTACTAGGATTAAATGTATATGCCGCCACCACCCGCTCCCCGGCCATATTTTCTTAAATCATCCATGGAATCTTCTTTCTACAAAGACCCATATCCTGAGACATAAAATGCCAATTAATTTTTATTTTGTTTTCAGTGCGAATTTTTGAGGGTTTAATACAAATATACAATGGTATATGATCATATACACCCTCCATTTCCCACAAAAAATGAAATGAATTGGTGTCCCACAGAGTCTGCTCTGTATAATAGACCCAAACACATTCATGACATGTAAGGAAAGGTCCATCAACATATTGATGTCCGATAACTCTAAATCATCCCCTGATCAAAGAAGATCTTGAAGCAAAGAAGCAGATGCACCTTGGCTAGGATGGCTCAGTCTATAGCATGCCAGCCACACCAGCACATGCTCCAGTCAGCAGTTAACATTCCCAGAACCCACAGAAAAAGCCAGGCATGGTAGGGCCGGCTTGTAATCCTGGCACTGGGGAGTCAAGAAGGAGGATCCCTAGGGCTCCTGGCCGGCCAGCCTAGCTGAATCAGCAAGTTGGAGGCCAGCGAGAGACCCTATCTCGAAAACCAAGATTGACAGATCCTGATGATTGACAGCTAAGGTTGACCTCTGACCCCACATCTCTCTCTCACACACACACACACACACAGAGCTCTCTCACACACTCACACACCAAAAATAAACAAACCAATAAATAAGAGAAAAATATAGATCTAAATGAAAATACAAACAGCAGTATTTGCACCATGCCGCTAAGGCAATACTGAGCGGAAACTGTAATGCTTGCTGTTTATATTAGGACATTTCAAATTAATAAAGAGGTATTTTTAAGAAGACAGAAATTACATCTGCTAGGAAAGGAACAGGGTACTGGTGCAGTTTCTGCAGCTTCAAAGAGAGCTGAATACTGCAGGTAGTTTCTGATCATGTGTGTGAGAGTTTATATTAGCTAGACCAGATTCTTAAGAACTATTAAATGTTAGAATTCAAAATTATGAATTAGATAAGTTGAATTGCCTACTATACATTAATAAATTTAATTCAGTTAAAGCATTTCTCCTCAGTATTCTACCCAGTGCTACCTCACTGGTGACATCACTACCAACATGTAAAGAAGCTACAATTTTGCACAGTCTTTGGAGAGAGTTGGAAGCTCTTTCCAGTTCATGGAATTGTGTACAGTATCATGGTGACACAAAAAGTATCAAAGAAAGCACACAGACAATAGAAAAGTAACACATAGCATAAATATAGACTCATATCTCCTTAGTCTGACACTGACACACCGAACCCATCCAAGTACACAGAGACTTACACACCAAAACCAAGTGGGCTCTATTCCAGGTATGCAAGGTTGGCTCAACATTTGTAAGCCAATTAATGCAATCCATTATATCAATAAACTAGAGAAAAGAATCTCACAAACATGTCTGTTGATACAGAGAAAGCTTTTGATACAATCTAGAGTGTCCATTATTGATTATAAATTAAAATATCAGGAACCTAGTTACAAGAAATAACTCTTGTAACTAGAGTTCACAACTCCACAAGAAAATGCACAAATGATATCACACTGAGGTACTTTCCCTGTAACATTAGGAATGAGGAAAATATGTCTACTTTCTCACCTTAGCCTAGAATAGAGCCATAAAAGTTATCACAGCCCAAAAGAAAGGAAGGTGTGGCAGCGAGATTGCTCAGCAGATGAGGGCACTGGCTGCACGTGCCTAATGACTCAGTGTGCTCTCTGAAATCCACAGGAAGGCAGGAGAGAACTGACCTTAACACATGCACTGTGGCATACATGCCACACACACACATACACATACAGACATACACACACATACATACACACACATACATACACATACACAAAGACAGATACACAGACATACAGACACATACACATAGAGAAACACACAGACATATACACACAGATACAAACACACACAAACATATACACACAGAGACATACACACAGAGAAACACACACAGACATACACACAAAGACATACACACACAGAGACAAATACACATAGACATACACACACACACACACACACACACGCGCGTGCGCACGTGCACACAGAGACATATGCACATAGACACACAGACATAGACACACACAAACATATGCACACAGACATGCACACAGACATATACGCTGTCATGGTTTGAATGTGCTTGGCCCAGGGAGTGACAGTATTTGGAGATGTGGCCTTGTTAGAATAGGTGTGCCACTGTGGGTGCTAGCTTTAAGACCTTCATCCTAGCTTCCTGGAATTCACTCTTCCACTAGCAGCCTTTAGATGAAGATGTAGAACTCTCAACTCTTCATGCAGTATGCCTGCCTGGATGCTGCCATGTTCCTGCCTTGATAATGGGCTGAACCTCTCAACCTGTAAGGCAGTCCCAGTTAAATGCTGTCCTTATAAGGGTTGCCTTGGTCATGGTGTCTGTTCACAGCAGTAAAACTCTAAGACAAACACACACAGATAGAGACATAGAGACATATAAACACACACACACACACACACATACACACACACACACACACACACACAGACATATATACCCATGCACCCTCACCACCATCATCAAATATTATTTAAAAATAAAAGACATGCAGAATAAATGGGTTGAAAAACACTGTTCCCATCTGCAGTAGGCAATGCCATCTACTCACACAGCCCAAAGTCATCTACAAAAAGTCCTGTGCTAGACAGCGTTTCCAGCAAGAATTCAGAATACAAAATTCACACAAAAATCAACCACGTTTGCACATAATAGCAGTAAACATATGAGAGCCAAATTAACTATGCCATGCTATGTACAGCTGCTCAAAAGAAAATGGAACATTGAGTTATAGAACTAACAACACACAGGAGCTCTGTACTGATCGTCACAGAATGACAGCTAGCGGCTAGAAGACATCTGAGGGACCTTGATGGCCCAGAGACCCTCACGTTTTTCAGTGGATTAAAAACTACAACACAGGAAGGATGTCAGGTCTCCCCAAATTGACCCAGAGACCTGATGTAATTCCTACTGAAGTCTCTCTGGGGCTTCTGTGGACAGTCTCATTCTGAACGTTATGTGCTCTGTCAAGGGCTACAGAGAACTTTAGAACTGTTGCAAGAGTGTGGTTAGGTCAGGGAATGAGGTGGGGAAAGCAGAAATCAAACAAGGCCTATTCTAACAAAGCCACACCTCCAAATAGTGCCACTCCGTGGGCCAAGCATATTCAAGCCATGACAGTGTGTATGTCTCTGTGTATATATGTCTGTGTGTCTATGTATGTGCATATATGTGTGTGTGTGTGTGTATTTGTCTTTGTGTGTGTATGTCTGTGTGTTTTCCTCTGTGTGTGTATGTCTGTGTGTATGTCTGTGTGTGTTTCTGTTACTGCAGCAGACACCTGAGTGAATCAGCGTGTGAGGGGTTGGAAGGCACCCTTCTGGAACACAGGTTTGAGGGGCTCATCCCACAGTCTCTGTTGATAGTGACTCAGGTGGTATATTATGGGGAAATGCATGTGACAACCCTGTCACCTCATTCCAGGAAGCAAAAGAGAGGCTAAAGTGCCTCATTCCCTCTCCAAGGTTCTCCTGAGTCTGAAAAGCTCCCACCAGGCCCCAGCAGTACTGACAGGTGTGCCAGTCTTTTACTAGATGACTCTGTTTGGGAACATTCGAGATCCAGTTTATACCATAGATCCTCAGGATAACATCCATCAAAGATACAAAGACAGGTCCCTGCAAAGGAGGTGACGATGGCGTTTGTTGTAGTTAGAAAAGTTAGACATCCAAGATTCCTCCTAAATGAAGAAGGGTGTGTCCTTGACTTAGCCTCTATGTTAAAGGAATAAACAGGAATATGGCAGGTTCAAACGTAAATATACAATGTGAAATGGTACTTTCTATTTTAGAAAGAAACTCAGAGATTGCCTATGATGGGTTTTTTTTTTTTTTTTAGGCTTGAGGAGAAAAGGCAGTTTAAATGGCAAACCTCATAACAGCTGAAATTTGGTACAAAGGAGGGGCTTTAGGGATGGCTCAGTGGGCACAGTGCTTGCCATGCATGCATGCAGACCTGCGTTGGATTCCCTCGACTCACATGTAAAGCGCATGATAGCATGTGCTTATTATAATCCTGCTATTGGGCAGTTAGAGGAGATTTGAGGTGCTGGATGGATGGGAGCTGATAAGTACAAAGGAGGTCAGTATGGAAAGGGAACTGGCACGCTTCTCCTTCATGGGGTGTATTGCAATAAAAGGGCCTCACTGCCATGGTAGGGTCTTGAGGTGGGAGTGGGAGCATTAGACTGAAACAGTGCAATAACATGGAGAATCAAGACAGGACGGGACCTAAGAGGCAAGCAGAGGCTTCCCTTTAAAGCCTGGAAAAGAGCTTCATTAACAGTGAGAATAAGAGAGATGTGGGGGGAGGGGAAGAGGAAGGGATGGGAGGGACGCAGAGAGGAGGGGAGAGAATACACCACCATGAGAGGGATAGTGGTTGAAGAGCCCACCACCCCAGTACTCTATGGAGAGTAACAGGATCAATCCATAGAACAAAGGAAAGACCTGACTTCGTGTAACCTTTTAGGAGAGGTGGGAAGTTTTTCATCCCATGATTTAGTTCAGCAGAATGTGTGAGAGAGAGCATGGAAGAGCCAGATACCTTAAATCAAGACCTGTCAAGCCACAGCACAGACTATTTCTTAACTGTCCCAGAGGGGGCTGTAGGAACACAGGGTCTGATTAAGGCTGTGGAATCTGGTCTAAAGGTACAGACCCCTATTCTAAAGTACTACACAGAACCCTCAGTGGAAGGACCCCCAGGGAAATGCATTTATGTAAGCACGTGTAAGCAAGCACAAACAATACTGATAAACCCCAAAGAGCTCTGTGGATACCCCTGATATCCTGATATTCTGTCCTCACTGTGAAAAATATTCTTTCAGGGCATCTGAGGGACTTCATGTACATGTTCTGGAATTTCTTATAAATTGATAGTTATTTCGAAGAAAATGGGTGTTTTTAGGACATTAAAAACAAGTTGAATCTGTAAACATCGTAGTAAGCCTGCCAGGAAGTCAGTTTCTGAGTTTGGGAAAGAGGTTTACATAGTGACGCAGGAAGACTCAAGGTGTACATTGGTGATGCTGATCACCCTCAGTACTGTAGGGTGTACTGAAGGGGGGACTGTAGGGTATACTGTAGTGTGTACTGTAGTATGTACTGTAGTGTGTACTGTAGGGTGTACTGTAGGGTATACTGTAGGGTGTACTGTAGTGTGTACTGTAGGGTGTACTGTAGGGTATACTGTAGGGTGTACTGTAGTGTGTACTGTAGGGTATACTGTAGGGTGTACTGTAGGGTGTACTGTACTGTAGGAATCTGTTATACAAAGCATCTGGTGTTTCCATGGTGGACTAGGGCAAGGTGAGAGCAAATATTTTCCCTGGGAACTAAGAGGAATGGTGGTCTAAAGGTGTGAAGAGGAGGTAAAGGTAAGAAGACACAGGACCAAATGGAAGAGAGCTCAGAGCCTCAGAGCGTGGAGCCAGGGCAGAGCTGGGTCCCACTCCACTAGGGCACAGGGCCTGGTGAAATAGATTATGTGGTGGTCTGCAGCTCTATAAAATGTCTCCTGCATCAGGGATCCCAAGTCTCATGGTGACCGGCAGCAGTTCTTGCTAACATGATTTCCACACAGGGATGCTCTGCGTCATTCTCTGTGAAGGAAGGGGTTTCTTACAAAGCCAGAAAGAGCAAACTGAGAAGAAGTCAAGCTACATTCTGTCCCCAGGCCCTTCCACCAAGAATGAGGCTCCCTGAGGAGCCTTCAGGGTAGAGAGGGTTGTGGGAATTCTAATCACAGCAGAGAGCATCCTGCCCCACAGCACAGTCTCTTAATCCTTTCTCAGTCATGTTTACACCATTTTAGAACTAGAAGGCCTGGGGGTGCATTGTGTATACTTTATAGTATCTTCTGTGGGCCTTATGTGTATAAGGCATTACCCTCTGGGCCCCAGGCATGTGCAGGATGAATTCAAATCCCTACCTTGTGATTGACTCTGTAAAATGAGGCTAAGATAAATAGTCTAAGTGCTCTACCACTGAGCCTTGTCCCCAGCCCCTCACTAGGGGATTCTAGGCAGAGGTTCTGCCACTGAGCCACGCCCCCAGCCCCTCACTGGGGGATTCTAGGCAGGGGCTCTACCACTGAGCCACACCCCCAGCCCCTCACTGGGGGATTCTAGGCAGGGGCTCTACCACTGAGCCACGCCCCCAGCCCCTCACTGGGGGATTCTAGGCAGGGGCTCTACCACTGAGCCACGCCCCCAGCCCCTCACTGGGGGATTCTAGGCAGGGGCTCTACCACTGAGCCACGCCCCCAGCCCCTCACTGGGGGATTCTAGGCAGGGGCTCTACCACTGAGCCACACCCCCCAGCCCCTCACTGGGGGATTCTAGGCAGGGGCTCTACCACTGAGCCACGCCCCCAGCCCCTCACTGGGGGATTCTAAGCAGGGGCTCTACCACTGAGCCACGCCCCCAGCCCCTCATTGGGGGATTCTAGGCAGGGGCTCTACCACTGAGCCACAACCCCGCCCCTCATTTGGGGATTCTAGGCAGACATTGTATCATTGAATTAACAAGGCTCCCACCTCTCACAAGAGAGTTCTAAGGGAGTCCTGTATTGCTGATAGCCGCCAGCCCTTCACTGGGAGGACTGCTGAGCCCTAGTTCCTCGGTGGCAGATTTTAGGCAAGTGCTTTACCTTTGAGCCTCATCCTGAGGCTCTTTGTAAACTTTTATTTTAAGGCATGGTCTCACAAATGTACAGCCGCCGCCACCCTTGACCTCACACTGTAGCCAGATTTACCTTCGTCCATTTCTTTATTTTTACCTTTTGGTCCTTTTCCCAGGCTGGAGCTGGGTGGATTTCTGTCTAACATAGCATTATACTTCACTCCCAGCCCTCCCCTCTGATCATGCTTTTCCCCAGGTAGAGATGAGAGAGAGCCACTCTAGTATTAAGTATTTGTAAACTCCTTTCACCTTGAAATTCTGCTTCAGATTTGAAACTCCCCATTACTCCTTGGGAGAAGAAATGAAGTAACAAGTAATATTCAATTTCACACCTGGGAAACAGAAACAATAACGTTAAGTAACTTTCCCACTGCCAGGCAGCATTATCTGTGGTAGGAGGGGAGTTGAGACTTTATAATTCTATTCTCAGACCGCTCTCAAGTGTGTTTTAAAATAAAAAGTGTCTGTGCACAGATGTAGCGTTGTCCCCATTGAATCATAAGTCAGGAGTTCAGAATGAGACAGTAAATAAGTTAGGCCAAAATAAGAAACTTGTTTATGTACCAAGGTATAGACATAAATCTACATGATTATCATAAAAATCAGACAGCACCTCCATGGTAATAATAATAGAGCAATTTTATATCTTAAATACCAGCCTTTGAAAATAAAGCATTTGTTGATAAAAGAGAACTTCTGTGATGCGTCGATGCCTTGACAAATAGGGAAGTTGAAGAGAGGCCATTTTTGCTTTATTCACACATTAGTAGCAAAATTACAAAAAGCAGCGAGAAAATCCATCTATT
This sequence comes from Apodemus sylvaticus, assembly GCF_947179515.1. Taxonomy (NCBI): domain Eukaryota; kingdom Metazoa; phylum Chordata; class Mammalia; order Rodentia; family Muridae; genus Apodemus; species Apodemus sylvaticus. The sequence continues at coordinate 25,042,436 of NC_067493.1, read as the reverse complement.
TGACCTGATGGTGGTTGTGTGAACTTCTCATTGTAAAATCAGGATTTCAAACATGTTTTTCCTTTTGATGAAATTGTAAGAAATGTAAGGAGATGATTCATGCATCTGGAAAGTAAGACATGGTATTAAGTGGCTTTCCTATTGTATTATCAGCATATTATATGTGTGCAGAATTTATGTGCTATATGAGGATCGGTGGGACTATGAATTATGAAGGCGGTTATATCTTCAAAGAGGCTTAACTCAGAACTGTGAGACTAGGCAGGAACCATTTCAGACCTGGATAGAAGGTACACATGTAGCCTCTGGTCACAGGAAAGCCCAGACCTTTGCTCCTGATGACTACATTGCTTTCTTCCAGGAAGTGATGCTAATGGGACTAAGGTCCTTCTTCTTGGTCCTCTCCATCCTTCAGCTGCCTGCATCTAGCCATTGTAAGAGACACCTTCTTCTCCAAAGTCCAGCCAAGCAACAACAGTCATCACTACAACCAGGACTTAAAGAACTAGTCTCTTAGCCACACACCTAACTCCTGCCTGCAAACAGGAGTTAGCTGTCCTGTCCTTAGTAGAGGAACTCCTCCCAGGATAAATGTGGTTTTAGAAACAGAACATAGATTCTGTGGATACTTAGGCTGGCTGCTAAGGGGACAGGGAGATTTTCTTGTGCATGTGTGTGTGTGTGTGTGTGTGTGTGCATGTGGTAGAGGTCAGAGGTTAATAAAGAGAGCGAGATTTTGTGAGAGTGTATGTGTGAGAAAGAGAGAGAAAGAGAGAGAGAGTATGTGTGTGTATACATACATGTGGGGGTAAGAGGTTGTTGGAGATGAAAATTTTCATGTGTGTGTTTGTGTGTACATGCATATGTGGGTCAGAGGTTGATAGAGATGCAAACCTTTGTGTGTGTGTGTGTGTGCATGTGAAGTAAAAGGTTGATGGAGATAGAAATTATCATATGTATGTATGTATGTATGTATGTATGTATGTGTGTGCGTGTACATGCTTGTGGGGGCCAGAGGTTGATAGAGATGGAAACTTTCGTGTGTGTGTGTGTGTGTGTGTGTGTGTGTGTACATGTGTGTAGAGGCCAGAGGTTTCTGTCAAGTGATTTCTTATATCATTCTCCACCTTATTTTTTGAGACAAGGCCTCTTCTGGTGTGTATGGCTCACTGACGTGGTTTGACCAAATGGCCAGTGAGCACCAGATCATCCCTGCCTTCACCTCTGCAGTGGGATGACAGCCACATGTCTCAGTGCCTGGCTCTCCTTTTTCTATGTGTGTTTTGAGGATTGGATTCAGCTCCTCCTGTTTGTGCCATAGGCACCTCACTGACTGAGTTGTCAAGGATACTTCTTAAGCTACATTAGCCACATGCTGTCTGTCTAGAATCAGGGCAGTTCTAAGAGATCTGAATCCATCTCAAGTAACAGAAGAATTACTTTGTCTTATTAGAGTTCGGTTCATAAAGATAACTTGTTGGGGCTTCTGAAAGCTGGTAGACAGTCTGCCCTATTCCTGCTAGAGAAAAGAAAGCACAGAATTCTGAGAAGAGTATCTTTGGGGTCACTTCAAATACCCCCACCTAGAGCTGGACCCTGAGCAGGAAGGGATGGCTTGGAGTATACCATGCTGGATGACGAAGCTTTGAGTGGGGTGATTGTTAAGTAGCCCTCTGGTCTTTGAAACTGGATCACTTACATTTGGATAAATTCTATGTGTAAAAAAAAACAACCTTTATTTGGAATGTAAACCAAGAATATAGAAAATAAAAATATTTTTTAAAAAACCTTTAATAATTTTCTACAGAGTACTGAGTCATAACTGGGGCTTTTGTATCACATGCCTACCCTCAAGGCCCTGGGAACACTTTGGAAGAGGGAATTGAAAGACTGTAAGAACCAGAGGTCATGGAGGACTGGGGCAAAACAGTATGTACTGGACATGACAGGGCAGCTGTACTCATAAACTCATGGCAACTGTAGTTAGGGTTTTACTGCTATGAACAGACACCATGACCAATGCAAGTTTTATAAAAGACAACATTTAATGGGGGTTGACTTACAGGTTCAGAGGTTCAGTCCATTGTCATCAAGGCAGAAACATGGCAGCATCCAGGCAGATATATGGTGCAGGAGGATCTGAGATTTCTACATCTTCATCTGAAGGCTGTTAGTGGAAGACTGACTTCCAGGCAACTAGGATGAGGGTCTTAAGCACTGTGGGTCATACCCACAGTGACACACCTACCCTGCCAAGGCCACACCTCCTAATAGGGTCACTCCCTGGGCCAATCATACATGAACCATCACACCTGCAGAAGATCTGCAGGACACTGAGCCAGTCGACATCCCAGGGTGAGCATGAGGAGGGGCTCATGTGCCTCCCACCCTTAGCAAAGGGGATATTAACAATTGTTGTCTACTAGGAAAGGTAATGTCCATTTTCTTCAGGGGTCAGGTCTCTCCTAGGTTGAGCATCCTCCAGTGGATAGACCCACACTCATGCATATGTGAGCAGCAATAATTGGACTCAGTGAATTATTTTAATTTAAAACATGTGCTGGGGAGATGGCTCTGGCTAAGAGTACCACACATAGTACAATTTATCAGTTTCCAGAATTCAAGACCGCTGCCGATGAGAGAGTTGTCTTGTTGCCAGCTCTTTGTAGAGGTATGATCATGAAGGTTTGGGCTGGGGTTCTCGTTAAATAGTCCTCTGGCATGGTCATGAGTGACATCTGCTTTGAAACCACAGACTATTGTAATAAAGTTTCTCAAATGACCACAGTCAGAATTCAATTGTATTGAACAGGCAATTGATTCTGGGCTAAAACATGCTTACATCACAAAATAATGACCAGCTGGAGAGAAATAAGCTCGTGCTCAGGAGCTGCTGCCTTGGGGCCAGAGAGAATTTGTTGTAGAGGAAAATAAATGGTCAGTTTGCTAAGTACATTTGAAGCAGGAGCCCTGTGCTTGCTTCACACCAGAGCCCCACGTCCCTGGGAAATGAGCAAAGCAGGAATCCCCACTTTAGAGGGAAAGGATCTAGGAATTTTGAGTGCATTGGGCTAGTGCTAGAACTCAGTTCCTCATCACTGTAGTCCATGGAAGACACAGTGGCCACCAACCAGATGGGCAGAGATTGTCTCCAATCTTTAATGGTGTTACTTGGAGATGGGCTCGCTAAAGTTCATCAACAGAGTAGCATGCAAAATAAAGACCAGCACTTCTGCATGAACATGTATAAACAGTGGAAGCAGACATAGTAACAACTGTGTGTCTGTCTGTCTGTCTTGTGTGTGTATACACATGTGCTCATGAGCATGTATGCATGCCTATGTGTGCATGTGTGCATGTACCAGTTTGTGTGTTTATATGTGTGGTGGTTTGAATATACCTGGCTCAGGGAGTGGCACTATTAGGAGGTGTGGTCTTGTGCAGTAGGTGTGGCCTTGTTGCAGTAGGTGTGGCCTTGTTGCAGAAGGTGTGCTACTGTGGGCATGGGCTTTAAGAACCTCATTCTAGCTGCTGGGAAGCCAGTCTTCTCCAGTTTGCCTTTGGAACAAGATGTCTTACTCCCAGTTCCTCCTGCTCCATGCATGACTGGATGCTGCCATGTTCCCGCCTTGATGATAATGGACTGAACCTCTGAACCTGTAAGCCAGCCCCAATTAAATGTTGTTCCTGTAAGAGCTGCCTTGGCCATGGTGTCTGTTCACAGCAGTCTAACTAAGACAATATGCAAATGTCTAATGCATGTGGAGGACAGAAGGCAACACCAGTGTCGTTGCTCGTATGGTGTTCACCTCCCCATCTCTAGGTGTGTCTTTTAATTATGTGCATTTGTGGGGGGGAGGGGGGATGTATCTAAGTGAGTCCAGGTGCCCACAAAGCCAGCTGAATCCTCTGGAGCTGGAGTTACAGATAATCACAGAGAGTCACCCGAAGTGGGTGCTGAGACCCAAACTTAAGTCCTCTGCAAGAGCACTATACTCTTTTATCAGCAGAGTGCCTCTCTAGCCCTTCTAGATATTCCTGGTAGACTTATGGTAGATTGTTTGAGGTTTAATTCGCTCCTTTGATATTTTCCTTTAAGGGAATAAATACTTTGCATCTTGTCCAAATTCTCTAACATCCTTGTTTTCATTTAATCTATTTTAAGGCAATTGTTTCTGATTTTACTCTTGTTAAATCATTTCCAGAGGTGTGAATCAAAAATAATAGAAGGGAAAAAAACCAACAACTTCGTTTTAAATTCCTCAAAAGCCTTAAATAGTGACTGTAAGAAGCATTCTAGGGGTACAACCAGGAGCTAGGCAAAATCTCTGCCAACTTCAGCAGTGCCCACAGGCCTCCCTACAGAGGTGCGGGCTCTGCCAGCTCATTGTATCTACCCAGCCCCTCTGCACTACCCACCTTCCCACTTGGTAGTCAGGAGGGGAGTAAATCTCCCCAAACAGTTTTTGCTCAACTACTTTACTTGATCTATTGGAAAGAAACACCATTTATTACATGCTAATCAAACCGTAATTGCCTGTCTCCCTGATAAATTGACCATGAATGAGGTAGGTCTCTTTGACTGACGCGTTCCTATGTGCTTCAGCCTCTGCAGTCATGACATGCCTGCACTATAAGAAAGCCACATGCTGTTAGGGAGACAGCACGGTTTGCCTGGAGCAGAGGAATTGATTCTTAAACTTTCCCCTTGCATCGTAAGTAGGTGCCAGGGAAAGACTTGTTTATGCAGTAGATAGAGAAGCGAGTTACTTTGAGTTTTGCCGTATTGATTTAATCAGAGTTCTGTTTGTTCATGTCTGCTAATCTAATGTGTAATCAGAGTCTCTAAGTAGGAAGCAGTTTTGTCCCATCTCTGCATTCTGGAAAGAATGAGATTGGATTCATCATTAGCTTTTCCTATCATTTTTCACTCCTCAAAGCCTTCTTTGTTATTTCCGGTGCCTTCCATGAGCCTGGTTCTGCCCTGCCATCCTTCCTTTATGCCAGAGACAGAAACTAAAAGTGACTTATCAAAGGGCTGAGAAGATGATTCCATGGGTAAGAGCGCCTCGTTGCACAAACATAGGATCTGAGTTTGAATCCCTGCACCCTCATTAGAAACAGACAAAACCATCCCTGTAAGGACAGGAATGGGGACAGGATCCCAAGGAATTGCTGGGGCTTGCTGGCTGCAAGCCTACCTCCGGCTTCAGTGGGAGACCTTCTCTCAAGAGAATAAGGCAGAGGGTGATGGAAAAGAACCCAGAGACCTTCCCCAGCTCTACTAGTGTGTGCACAGGCACACATATACCTGACCACATACACAGCGATTCACCAAGAATAAAACATGCTAGCTAAAGTCCATCCTTCACTCGGTCATTTCCTGCTCTGGAATCCTACCCATGTGCTATATTATATTTAGCTGTCATGTCTCCTTAGGCTCTTTCAGTCTGGTAGTTTTCCAGACTTGTCATTTTGTAAACATGAGAGTTCTGAGGGAAGTTGGCTGGGTGTTTGGTAGAGTGTCCCGATGGAAGAGGATCACATGACAAAAGGACACTCCTATGGTACCAGAGAAAAGGGGTGGCCATCAACATGATGTCTCTGAGTAGTGCTTGCCAGGTCTCTCCACTCTTTCTGCTCTCATTTTGACACTCTCCTGCCAGAGATAGCTCAGGACTCACCTCCTTTTAGACATCTTCTCTAGATATCTTTCTAGTCACTTAGGGGAGTGTTAGATCATAGGATGAAATTTAAAACAGGTCCTTGGGGATGGGGAGATGGCAGAATCAGTGAAGTGCCTGCTGCACACAGTGGCCAGCTTTAGTCAGCAACATCAACTTGACATGGCATAGAATCATCTGGGAAGAGACTCTCAATGAAGGATTATCCAAATCGTATTGACCTGTGGACAAGTCTGTGAGGGACTGTCTTAATTAAGTTGATTGATGTGGGAAGACCCACCCACCTCACTGTGTGTGGCACCATTCTCGAAAAAAGGGCCCCTGAACCAAGAGTAGAGAAATCAGGCTGAGCACAGAGAAGCAAGTATCGATGTGTGTATTTGGTTCTTTCCACCCTCCACCATTGCCATGTTACGCTAGCTGTTACAAATGCCATCTGTCGTGACTTCTCTACCATTGTGGACTATAACCTTAATTGTGAACTTTTTTAAAAAATCCTTTTTGTCAAGACTTTTTTTTTAAATCATAGCTACAAAAGAGAACACTAGGATACAAGGCAGACGGGAAGGCCTGGGTTCCCTCCCAGAACCCATGGAAACAGAAGCCAGGCATAGCAGATTGCACTGTAATCCCAGCACTGGGGAGGCAGATCCCTGGCCTTGCTGAGCAGCCTCTTTGATGAGTTCCAGGCAAAGGAGCGACTGTTCCGAAAGATCAAGGTGGACAGCTCTAACTCAGAAGTGGACGTCTGTCCTTCACTTGCCTTCTGACACAGATGTACAGGGACAGATAAATTTCTCTCTCAGCAAGCACCTTCTGTGTTAGGAAGGAAATTGGAAACACTTAGCAGCTCTTAGCTGAGTGACCCCGGTAGGATTTGTCATGATCACAGTTACAGCCTGTTCTTTCATGCCTGGGGACACCTCAGACACTATCTCAGAATGTCTCTGAGGACCAGGACTGGAGGACAGCAGGCAGTATGCACCAGTGAGCCCCAGGGGCTGTTCTAGAGAATGCAGCAAACTCTCCAAGACCTGTCACTTTGTTCGGGCTTCAACCTACCTTGGCTAATCAGCAGGACACGTGGCATAGGGCTCCGTGTGTCATAAATGATGCTCTCCCAGAATCCCTCTCCTGGCACTCTGAGCTTTTAATTATTCTTGACCTGTGATGTTTACTTCTGTTGTATCTGGAGAAATTTTCCCCTCAATTACCTTTAAATCAGGGCACACATCTTCTCCATTCCCCATTCCCTCCAAGCCTCACCGCGGAGCTGAGCTCCCGTGTTCTTCTTTCTTGAGCCACGTCACACCATATTATCATTAGTTGGGCATGCCTGTGAGTCTGCCCGTGGCGGAGAGATTCTTCATCCTTAGCTCCAGCCAAGAGGAAGCCCAAAGCTGGCATTAGGAACAAAAGCAGTGGCATATGTCCTACAGCTTGTGGAGGAAATGCTGCGGAAAATGAAATCACCACGACCTTCCTGGGCGATGATCATATTCATGAATGAATTTGCTGCGCCAAAAACATTCTGTAGAAAAATTAGTCTTTAAAAACTAAGAAAACAGGCTGGGCTCTGGCTTGGTCTATAGCATGCTTGCCTAGCATACCTCAGGTTCTGGGTTTCGTCTCTGGCACAGCATAAACCCAGTGTGGTGGTGCACACCTGTAACCCAGGAATTCAGGATGTAGAGGCAGGAGGATCAGCAGTTCATGGTTGTCCTGGGTTGCACAAGGAGTTTGAGGCCAGCCTGGGATACTTAAGACTGTGTCTCAGTTGTTTGGATGGAAGTGGGGGAGATAACTTAAGGGAGGATGTAGGACTGGTGCAATTCAGTGACTGGCTCTCTCCTTTGACACCAGGTTCAAGGGCATGGGGTTGTGGCAGCAGCTCCATTCTTAAAGGGGTGCTCTGTATTTGGATTTGGGGAGTGTCAATAAAAGTTTGGATGCAAAAGTCAATGAAAGTAAGTGACTTTTACCTTGTTTGTTTTTTGAGACTGGATCTCCCTATGTATCCTTGCTGTCCTGAAACTAGCTCTGTAGACCAGACTGGTCTTGAACTCATACACCTGCCTCTGCCTCTTGAGTGCTGGAATTCAAAGTATGCACTGCCACTGCCTCTGCCACTGTCACCTGATGACTTTTATCTCTCTCTTAAAGAGATCAGCTCCTGTGGGTAGAGCAGATGGCTCAGTTGGGCAAGTGCTTGCCTTCCAAGCATGAGGATCTGAGTTCAATCCCAGCACCCCTGGAGAAAGCTGGTGTGGCTTGCCCATCATAAGTCCTAGACCTGATGGAATGCAGGCAGGTGGATCCACAGGGCTTGCTGGCCAGCTAGCCCAGCATACTTTGCAAGCCCCAGGCCTGTGAGAGATCCTCTTTGTAAAAACAAAAGCAAAAGAAGCCCAAAAAGACTTCAGGTAGAGAAAACCAGCCGAGGTTGACCTCTGACCTGCACATGTGTGTGACTCACATGTGTGTGACTTGCACACACAAACAAATACACATACAGTTACTCTGTGGTTCCACCCTTCAGATCAAAACTGGCATATCTATGTAAGCAGAAACTCATCTGTGAACCCAGATGGATGCAGATCTTAGGAGAGGCTAGTCTGTGGAGCTGTGTGGTGGGGTGACCTCTTGGGCTGTTTTCAGAGTTAGAGAAAGGATTCCATTTCAACATTTTCCAGTGGCTACCGTCTTTGGTTGTATGTGGTGCTGTGATGGGCATCATGTGAATTGTCACCAAGGATGCCAATAACCCCACCACCACACAGTCATCTGGCCAGAGAGTCAAGAGTAGCACAGTGGTGTCTGGGATGTCTTCCCCTCAACCCTAAGACATGCTGTGTATCTAGTAAGATAGCCCTAAGAATGGTTGTGGCCCCAGGTTGGCTTTAGATTGCATCTGATTTGTGAGAGACTATTTTTGCACCCACCTATTTCGGTGTGAAGACAAGAACATTCAAGGAGCCCCTCTTCATCACCAAGCTTATTTTCAGCAACTGAAAGCATGCACAATGGAGCAATACATATGTGTACATACATAGTCACACACAAACATGCACAGCACATAAAATGCACGTATGCATGCACACAAAAAACCATACACACACAGAGCACACACTGTGTCTGCAGGTTCAGCCGCGCATTCCCTGGTTAGGAGATGTCAAGGAAACCCTTTGAGACAGACACTGCGGTTTCAGTGAGGTGACTTCTGGCATCTTGGTTCTCAGTTGGTGGCATTTTGGGGATTAGGAGGTTTGGCTGAAGGAAGTATATCACTTGGATAGTCTCTGAGGTGTTAAAAGCCATGAGCCATTCCCAATGATCTTTCTACTTCCTGTTTTCAGTTTGAGACTAGAGACACTCATCTGCCCGCTGTCGCTATTTCCTACTGTGGTGGATTCTTATCTTCTTATTTTTCTAAAAATTGCCTTGATTGTGTGGTACTTTATCACAGCAATACAGTCCTAACTAAGACAGACAGCATTGGGAATACCCATTAGACAAAAGGTCTCTGTCTAAGGGGTGAGAGAACTTTCTGGACTCACCCTCTGTGACTGCTGGACTGACAGAACTCTACCCTGGGTTGCCTGCTTAGTCACATGTAACTCAAACCAGCAGCCAAGGTGTGGAGCTGTTTTCTCCCATCCTTAGTAGGGCAGGAGTCCTGGAGGGAGGCCAGTGAGCAGAAGAGGCCGTTGCCAAGGCTGAGTCTTGTGGTAACATCTGTAAGAGCAGACTGTGGGGTGACAGGAGGGAGCACAGGGAGAGAGATTGAGATGTACGGGACAAGGCTTTCAGAAGAGAGGGGCCCAGGCCAGGGGAGAGCCCAGTAGAAGATTAAGTGTCCTGGCAGTGGGACCTGGAGGGAGAGGTGACAAATGGCCCTTTGCTCTGGGAAGTGAGCCAGTGATGGCTCCGCATCCAGGTCTTAGCTCAGTGTTCCTTACAGACAGAATGAAGGGCCTCATTCCTTCCAGGAAACTCCCTAGAGCAAACAGACGAAGAGGCAGCCAACTGGAAGAGCCTCAGATGGAAGGAAAGATACAGTGGAGAGAGAGGCCATGGCCCGGGCCTTCTGGCAGCTGTTCCTCCAAACCCTGGCTCCCACTGGAGACCTTCTCCTGGCTCTGCCATCCGTCTTTTTTTGAAGTCCCACATCTGGCTTAATGTTGATGAACTTCAAAACACACTCCCTCTGTATTTCTGTTTGTCTTTCTCTCTCTGTCTCTCTGTCTCTCTCTCTCTGTGTCTGTCTACCTGTCTCCCTTTGTCTCTGCCTCTCTCTGTTTCTGTTTCTTTCTCTCAGTGTGTGTGTGTGTGTGTGTGTGTGTGTGTGTGTGTGTGTGTGAATGCATGTGTGTGTGTGTCTGTCTGTCTCTCTGTCCCTCCCAGTATGTGTGTGTGTGTCTTTCTGTCTGACTGTTTGGCTTTCAGTGTGTGTATGAGTGTGTGTATGTGTGTCTGTTTCTCTGTCTCTGTCTCCCTCTCAGTGTGAGTGTATGTCTCTGTCTCCCTCTCAGTCTGTCTGTCTGTGTGTGTTTTTCTCAGTGTGTCTGTCTGTCTGTCTCTGTCTCCCTCTCAGTGTGTGTGTGTGTATGTGTATTCTGTCTATGTCTCTCTCTCAGTGTGTGTGTGTATGTGTGTGTGTCTGTTTGTGTCTGTTTATCTGTGTCTCTCAGTGTGTGTGTATATGTGTCTGTGTCTCTCAGTGTGTCTGTTTGTCTGTGTCTGTGTCTGTCTATCTGTGTCTCTCAGTGTATGTGTATCTTTCTGTGTCTGTCTATCTGTGTCTCTCAGTGTATGTGTATCTGTCTGTGTCTGTCTGTGTCTCTCAGTGTATGTGTATTATATGCATGTGTATGCACATGTTGTGCAGATGCCTCCACCTATGTCTACACATGTGGAGATCAGAGGTCAATGTCAGGTGTCTTCTTTTGTGGCTCTCATGCTTAGTGTTAGGAGGTTCTTTCACTGAACATGGAGTTCACCATTTCGACCAGGCTGGCTGTCCAGTGAGCCTCTGTGATCTCGTCTGAGCCAACACAGTACAGGGTTACAGGTTCAAGCCTTGACACCCACCATATGCGTGGGTCCTGGGGATCTGAACTCAGGCCTTCATGCTTGTGCAGTGGCTGCCCTTATCCACTGGGCAGTATCTATCCTGGGTCTCAGAAGGTCTAATTATTTTCTTTCTTAGCTCATACCCTGTCTGTCTACATTGAGTGGTGTATCACTTGCCTACTTCTTTGTAACAAACCATCCCATTGTGGTGACCCCAAACACTAGCTTTGGGGTTTATCACACATCTGTGGATTGAGGGAGTATCAATTGGCCAAAGATGGCAGGGTGACAAGGTTGGATGCTCAGGGATGGCATTAATGGGTCCTTCATTTCTCTAACCTATCCTGTCTGTCATTCTGCTAGCCCCACCCCCCATGGACATTGTTTTCTCAGCCCTATCCAAGAAAGATGGTACAAGTGTAATAGTGTTAAGTCTGTGACCGAAACCAAATCATGTGACATGGCCAAGAGCCCATGTAGGAGGAAGCTTGTGGCTATCTAGACATACCCAGACATACATCGCAGCCTCTGATGCTTTTGCTTTGCCATTGCTGCTGAAACTCAGGAAGGGGCTGACAGCTTCTAAGTGATAAAAAGACAATCCTTACACCATTCTTTCCTGTTCCTGTTGTCCTTTCAGAGCCAACCATATCCCATGTGTTTAGTTTTGTTGTTGACATCCACTACATCCAGATGGGATGCTTTAAGGGAACGAGGTCCCTGCCTCTAGACATTCTGCTGGCTCACCTGCGTGATGATAAGAACCCCAGGGACACAGACAGCACCCTCACACAGCATGGTCATATAAACAGAATCAAAGAAGCATGCAGGCTCAGGGAAAGAAGGGAGGGAGTCCCCGTGGAGAGACATCTCCGGCTACCTTCTTTTTTGACACGGAACAATGACAGAGGGAGTGTCTGTCCACCGTGACTGCTCAGAGCTCCAGCTGCCTTTCTCTGTTCTGGATTAAGTGAGGATGTTAGCAAGCCTGTCTGCTCCAGCTATTTGTGTGATTTTATCAGCAGAGCAAGGAAAAAACCACTGGCTTTTCCCCGACACAGGAGTGCAAAGGTGTTTCCCGCATGTGAGAATGACTAGAGTATGCCTCTGCTTCCTACACTGAACCACTGCCTTGAGATTTGGAGATTAGAGTAAGGGGAAGCATCCCAAAACTCCAAGGGCAGATGTGGGGCTTCCCTCAGACCGCAGGCCCCTTTCCACTTGCTACGGCTTGTGTTTGTAGAGTCCCCATGGGTACTTGCACAATCCTAACTATTTCCAATCACACATTCCTCTTTGTTCAGTGGTAATAATTACACTTTTGTTTCCTTACTAGCAGCACGTTCTTCTGCTTTCTCCCTGGGACTTGCTCAACGAGCCCAGGAGGCATGCACTAATTAATCCTTGCGCTGTGTTTCCTCATCTGTTTAACTGAAGCCCTAACGTGTCTAGGAGCGCACTCCTTGAGGGCGTGGGAATCAGTGTTTGAGGGTGTGCAAGCCCTCCTGTTCAGGCTCCCAACTGCAGCAGAGCAGGGACTGGCAGCCCTGAGCTTTCACTGTTGTAGTGCAGACGTGGGCCGGAGTGTCTTTTAAAAAAAGAAAGAAAAACACGTGTTCTTGTTTCTTTCCTGTTGCTGTGTTAAAACACTCTGACCAAAATAGTGAAGGAAAGAGTATAGAAAGGGGCTTTTTTGTGTTTTGTTGGTTTGGTTTTGGAGTGTTCGTTTGTTGTTTGTTTGGTTTGCTTCTACTTGTGTACTGAGGTGAGAGGCAAAGCTAACCTGCTTGGCTAGTCTCACTAGCGAGCCTGTGCCTGGACCCCTGCCTCCTCTTTCAGTGCTCTGGGATAACTGAGGAGCCACAGAGCCCATCCCATGCCTATGTGGGTGGGAGCTCTTTGAACCCTGAGCTTCTCAGTAGCACTATAAGAGCGCTGGCCCCTGAGCCACCTCTCGGCCCCCAGAACCCTGAACACACCGTTGTTCTCTACTCTAGATGGCGTTAGTCCTTCCCTGTTGTGGAACCTTACCTGTGTGGAAGATGACTTTGACCTGACTGGACATTACACTGAGGCTGGGGAAAAACTCCATTTCTAGCAACAGATCCTGGGAATGTCAAGCGTGTGCTTTGTTTGTCTAAGCAAGTTTCTTCATGGGGATTAAATAGAAATTAGCAGTTCACTGGAGGCTAAACGCATTCCCCACGGTGGCTGGTAACATCCTTAACGCAGGTTTTAACTTAATCACCAGGTGTCCTCCTCACGTGGGTCACTTGAGCCACATACAAAGTGTGTTGCTTGGGCTGAGGGTCTTTTTGTCAGGAAGCCTCCCAAGGACAGGCGGCTGCCTGTTCTGAACCGTTGAATCTTGTGGCTCTTCCAAATGATTGATTTGTAGAAGACACAGATAATTAGAGCTAGAGCGGCAGACATGCATGCAGGCCTGTTCTGTCTGCATTGAGCAGACCAGTCCTGTCTTCTCTTCAGAGCACCCTGCTTGGGAGGCAGAAGCATTGCAGGTGCCGCAGCACTTTCGAGAGTACCGGAAGCTTGGAGTTACACATCTTCACTGTCAGCCCAACCTTTGCACCTGCCTTGCTTGGCTTCCTAAGTCAGTTGGGTACTGGGGGAGGCATGGGTCTCATGCTTGCACAGAGATGTTAAGGAACGGATTCTCCTAGCTTTGAAAAATATATTTGTGATAGCTAATTTACAGGTTTTGTTGAGGAAATCCAATAGTGTCCGCAGAGACTATGTCTATTAACTGCTGTTCGTCCAGGTCCAAGGCATGTTTCCCACATTTTTATACATCTCATTCAGGCTTGTTGAAAACTGAACATTGAATGGTGGGGTGTGGCTTGGTGGGGTGTGGCAGCTTTGCAAATCGGATTTCCTATGCTCCCAGGGATATATCCTTCATGTTACTTCTGTCCATTAAGTGACTTCTAGAATTAATCATTTACATAATTAACTAATCATTGTAGGGTTTTCCATGTGCTGAAGTATGTGTGCTGCACTGCCAGGTACTTTCCAAGCCTCCACTTCTGTATGTGTTGTAAGTGAGGTGTGTTTTACACATGCACATGTGTGCACATGTATGTGCATGTAGACCAGTGGTTAGTATAGTCGTCTTCCTTTATTTTCCTGGAATGGAATCTCCCCAGTTCAGGTAGACTGACAGATGGATGAGCCTCAGAGATCCCCTGTTATCTTTGCCTCCCAGTGCCAGGTTTGCAGAGGTATCACAGTGGTACCCAGCTGTGGTGGTTTGAATATGCGTGGCCCAGGGAGTGGCATTATTAGGAGGTGTGGTCTTGTTGGAGTGAGTGTGGCCTTGTTGGAAGAAGAGCGTCATTGTGGGTGTGGGCTTTAAGACCCTTACCCTAGATGCCTGGAACCTGGTCTTTTCCTAATCACCTCCAGATGAAGATGTAGAACTCTCAGCTCCTCCTGCATCATGCCTGCCTGGATGCTGCCATGCTCCTGCCTTCATGATAATAGACTGACTCCTGAACCTGTAATCCAGCCCCAATTAAAAATGTTGTCTTTATATGAGTTGTCTTGGGCATGGTGTCTGTTCACAGGAGTAAAACCCTAACTAACACCAGCCTTTTTATGTGAGCATCGGGGATCCAATCCAGGTCTTCACATTTGCACAGCAAACATATTAACCACCTTCCCAGCCCTAAGCATCCCTCTTGCTTGTCCAAAGACACATAGGTCACCAGAGGGGAAACATTAGGGCTGGTTTAGGTCTTTTTCTATGTGTGTTCACAACCCGCATGTGCACGTGCTGTTCTGAACAGCTTTGGAATGTCAGAGGTTTTAAAAACTGTCTCCTCTACCCTTGCCAAGAACGGCTTCCTACTCAGACACCATGGCTGTCGCTTGTTAGCGCTGACCAGTGCGGCTCTGTGGGCAGGTATGGTGTTGAACAATCGTCACTGATTGTTTGCAACAAACTCCCTAGAGGCTGAACCTTTTTGCACTAAGTAAGCTCTGATTTGGGTCAAATAAAGGCAAACCTTGAGAGTAGAACTTTCCCAGAGAGCCTCTTGACAGGTCAGAGAGTAGCAATTCCTTCCCAGCCTCAGCCGTGACCTTGGAACTGTTGACTTTCACAGCCTCTGTGGTTGTGAGAATTTTTTTTTTTAAATAGGTAGTTTTATACCAAGAAAGGATCTATGGAATGGGACCAGTAAAACCACCCAAAAAAACTGCTATTTTTGTTTTTTAGTAGAATTCCTGTTTGTCTTGAATAAGCAGTGAGTACTCAGATTGGTGTAAGATTTTTGGTTAATTTCCAAACTTTTGAAAGTGCTGGCTTTTCTGGAGTTCTCAGTAATGGCATAGGGTGCTCATTCTTAGAAGGTGTGACCCCCAACTTTTCTAGTCCCTTTCTTTGAGGAGACTTTGACAGTGCAATCAGGTAAGCAGGAGAAGGGTCAGTTTGTACAGGAAAAGGCTTGTAGGCTTGTGATCTGTGGTGGATAAGCCTGTGCCTACCTCGGGAATGGATGACTGGAGGGTCTAGAACCACCTCCCTCTGAAACCTCCGCCTGAACACCTACCCATACTGGGTGTGGGGGGGGGTGCATCCCTCTTAATGATAAGAGAGAGGAAGGATGGCTAGAGACCTGGAGGAATACAAGGTTGACAAGAGCAGGCACTAACTGGATTCAGGCACATGTGGATGGAAAGAAGAGGACCAGGGCTGACAGCAGGTGCACAGACACTGCAAGTCTCAGAAACCTGCTGACCTCCTGAGGGGATGGACAGCTCTCAGATGATTGACTGCCTGCCCTCCCCTCCCCCCATAGGATCCATCACTGGTGACTAGATGCAGGGGGGCATGTGGGATACTAACTCACTGCCTCAGATGGCTGACTCTAAACAAAGATCTAAAGAGTCAGTTCCCATGCAAGGGACAGGCAGGACGCAGTCCTGAACTCCACTTGCATTGTGTGCCAAGAGGGACGTTAAGGCCTGCCTAGTGTTCTCACCACCCTACCCGGGATCTAATGGCTGGAGTATGTGAGGCACAGCCTGAGGCTCAGGTGCAGCCAGCGCTCCAGGAAGCCCTTGGCTGTCTCCCTTGCTGGAGCTGAAGCACAGGCCTGCTCTCATCAGCCCTGTCAACCCAGCTCTGGGGCTGTTCCCTGCAGTCACAGTGTGGGAACCAGCACCCCGCTGGCACTGCCATATGTCTGCGAAGCTTATTTTAGCTATCCTAATCAAGAAATGATTAAAACAATTGGTTTATTTAAATGGCTCTGTATTTTATCTATGTTATTCTTGAATATTGGATTCATATTAAATAAGTTTGTCCTAATTAACTGGAATAGTGCAGATCTGTGCTTTTTGAACTCAACATGCAGATTTATGTAAATTACATCAAGCTTTCGAGCTTGGAGGCTGGCTTTTCCTTTCCAGTCCCATTGGCTCATCTGCCCCTCTCACTGGCTCACCAGAGGGCTGTGAAGGGCTGGGATGGGTGCCCTCCTGGGCACCCCTTTAATTCTACAGCAGGCTGGCGCCCCTTGTCTGAAAAGCTAGGGGTGAATGTGTTCTGGACTTCAGGGTGGTCCGGCTTTTGCAGCGTCCATATTGATCTTATGAGCTGAGCATCCCTACCCTGAACATCTAAAACTCCAAAATGCTTTAAGATCTAAAAACGTTTTGATTGTCATCTTTGTGTTTGAACTTTTTTAGGTTTCTAAACATCTTTGAATTGGAATTTTCAGATTCGGGGCACTTGGCCTGTATTGTAAAAACAAAACAAAACAGAAAAATAATGATTGACTTCTGGAGAGAGAGAGAGACAGACAGAGAGAGAGAGAGAGAGAGAGAGAATCAATACTAACATCCACCTTTCTTACCTATATTATTGACACTGTGTGTGTGAGCATGTGTGTGTGTGTGTGTGTGTGTGAGCGTGTGTGTGTGTGTGTGTGTGTGTGTGTGTGTGTGTGTGTGATAGCATTCTTCTGTTTGCACAGATGTGGAAACCAGAGGGCAACTTCAGGTTGTCATCCTTCAGATGCTATTCATCTTGTTATTTTAGAGATAGGTTCTCTCATTGACCAATTAGACAAGGCTAGCTAGCCCAAAAGCCCCAGGGCTATCCTGAGTCCACCTCCCCAGTGCTGACAAGAGCGGGCCAATAAATGATTTATGAAGGTACTGAGATATATCAGACTACGGTCATTGTGTTGGCAAAGCAAACACTTTACGATGTAGCATCTCTGAGGGTTTCCATTATTTACTTATTCATTCTAAATTATGCATATGTGCATGTGGGGGGGAAGGTGCATGCACACGTGAATATAGGTGCTGGGGAACCTAGGAAACAGTTTTGGGTATCATGGAAGTAGGGTTCCTACTCCAGTCAGATGCTGAGAGCCGAGCTGGATGAGGGTTTAGGGGTCCTTCCTTGGCGTTCGATGTGTCTCTCTCAGCATCCATGACGTAAAAGAAGGAACATGGGAATGTCCCACTCAGTAAGTAGATGGATTTCAGCCGAAAACAATTGAGAGAAGGAAGTGAGTGGGGTGAGTTCCCTGACTGTACTTGGCCACTGACAGCACACCATGGTCCCCTGGAGAAGGCTTTCTCCTGACTTCACTTCCCCTACAGAGAACGCAGAGAAGGCTACCAGCCCGATTACTGAGATGGGCTGCCGCTGTGAGCCGAGCCGGCAAGCCGGCGCGGGCACCTGTGAGCCGGCGCGGGCACCTCCTCCTGACGGCTGGGGCTGCCATTAACCTCTCTCTGTGCTTCAGCCTTTCTCTCGTTTCCTACCTGGAGAGAGGGACAAAGCCCTTCCTGTGCTCTGGCATTTCTCTTTTAAAGTTTTCATTCCTTTTCCAAATGATTGGAAAAGCTCCAAAATGCAACTATTTCTATAGAGTTTAATGCTCTTTCTATGAAACCTCTTGTAATACTATTTTATTTTCTTTGTGCTAGGGATGATCCCAGGGCCTTCCCTGTGTCAGTCAGATGCTCTACCAGTATCCCCCACTGGGGGATTCTAGATGAAGGGCTCTACCACTGAGCCACGCCCCAGCCCCTCCCTGGGGGACTCTAGACAGGGGCTCTACCACTGAGCCACACCCCAGCCCCTCACTGGGGGATTCTAGGCAGGGGCTCTGCCTCTGAGCCATGCACCCAGCCCCTCAGTGGAGGATTCTGGGAAAACATTCTACTACTGTACCACACTGGGGGATTCTAGGCAAGCACTCTACCCTGAGCCACATCCCAGCTTCTTCCTGGTAGATTCTAGGCAAGTGGTCTATCACTAAGTTTTATTCCAAACTCCATACAAGACTCTTAACATTAAATACAATTGTTTCCTTTTCTCCAGACTGTCTTTTGCAGGTTCACTTTGCAAAGGCAGCCAGAGAACCTGAGTGGGTGGAGGAAGAATTTTCTTCCCAATAAGGTTAATGCCTATCTGGCTAAGCTCCAGAGGGAATGGTTATAGAAAACAGATCCTCGGTGAAAGACAATGGAAAGAAATCCGTGGCAAAGAAAGAAAAACACGGCTCAATAGGAGAGAAACAGACTGTGCTATGGAGAAAGTGCTGTCATGAAAGGCTGAAAGGGTGATGGGGGACCTATGCAGGGGACAGTTTCAAAGTATTCCTCCCTCGAGTTCATGTCCAGAGGGGACAGGAGATGAGTTGGAAGTGGAGGATGTTCCCTCAGCCTCTTGGCTGACACACTCCAGACGCTAGTGCAGGCTGCAGGCTTTGTACTCTGCACTGTACTATCCACACAAACATTCCCTCAGCTATGACACCTTCCTTCTCTTCACATCTGGCATTCCGTGTATAGCACCAGATTCCTTATAGCAGTGACCACCATGTGTATGTATGGAGGAAGGCACACGTGTGCGTGCCAATGTACATACACACATGTGCATGCGCATGGGGAGATCAGAGGTCAGGCGTCTTTGTAAGTCACTCTCCTCCTTGCTTTTTGGGGACAGTCCCTCACTTTTACCATGAACTCACCAAGTAGGCTAGGCTGGCTGGCCTGTAAGCCCCTGGAAGTGTCCTGTGGCCAAGTCCACAGTGCTAGGACTGCAAGGGTATGTATGCCCCAGAGCACTCTGTTTTACATGGATTCTTGGGATTAAATTCAGAACCTCATGTCGGTATAACAAGCATTTTAGCAATTGAGCCATCACCCCAGCTATAGGGGTCATCCTTAATTTAGTCACCAGGAGAGACAACAAGCACCCCCAAAAGAAGGCTAGACAGGAGGTCTCATTAAGCGCGTTGACACTGTCCTGTCTCATTATACTGTAGCAGAACAAGTATGTGGGCCACAAGTAGCCTGATAATAAATCAACAGCAATTAAGGCTGTTGACATCTCGGGGAGGGAAGGGGGATTCCTGTACACCAGGACCCACGTCTAGTGCTTGGCATGTGCTAACACTGTGAGTAGATATCATGAGAGAGTTGCACATATGACACAAAGTCACAGCTCTCACCACAAAGAGGATCTAGCTAGTTTACACTCTCACCACTCTGAGCAATCGTGGCTCTGGAACAGAAATTAGGCTACCCCAGGTCACATCTTCCAACATGGTGGTTGTTTTATGAGTCATATGGTAATAGAGCAAAGTATATCATAAATCAAGGCACTCTACATCAGTGGAAAACGCAGGTAGGCAGGTTTCGGCAGAGCAGGGACCTCTCTGGGACAGCTTCAGATCCTTCTGTCTGAGGACATTCTTAGACTTTGGGATGGTGGGAGCCAGAGGTCTGTTTGTACCTTCTGAAAGAATTTAGCTAAACGTCACATGGATGTTAAGTGTTTCTATTGCTGAGGTGAAACACAATGACCAAAAAGAAAGTTAGGGAGCAAAGGGTTCATTTGACTTATACTTCAGCATTGTAATCCATCACTGAAGGAAGAAGTCAGGACAGGAACTCAAATAGGGCAGGAAGATATATGCAGGACTTTTGTGGAGGCCATGGAGGGGTGCTGCTACTGGCTTGCTCCTCATGGCTTGTTCAGCCCACTTTTCCATGGAATCAGGATCTCCAGCCCAAGGATGGCATCACCCACAATAGGCTGGGTCCTCCCGCATCAATCACTAATTAAGAAAATGCCAGGCCTGTCTACAGCCTGATCTTGGGGAGGCATTGTCTCAGTTGAGACTCCTTCCTCTTTGATGACTTTAGCTTCTGTCAAGTTGACATAAAACTATCCAGCACAGTAATATTCTGTCAAGTTGACATAACATATCTCGCACAGGTAGATAATAAATGGTCCTTAAGGGACAGGGCTACCCCAAGATAATTTATAATTGGACCCTGGACCTGCAATAATATTCCAGCCTCACCACAATCACTGAAGCTCTCATCAACCTGTGGTCAAGCAGAGTGTTTTCATCCCAGGAATTTGTGACTATGCATGCCACTGTTGTATGGATGAAGAACTGTATTACTGAGAGGTGGACAGAGTGATATGGTGTGGGAAATCCTTCCTAGATGCTATTATAGGAAGGTACAGCAGCTGAGCTAGCATGGTCAGGAAGTGGCCATATCTGTGCTGAGTGGATACTGACTGTTCAACCAGGAGTCATTTCCTCTACTTAGAACTCATATGTAAAAACCTTTAGCTGGAACATTTTGTCACTTGTATCCAGAGCACCCTACTTCGTGACCAGAACACTGGAGTTTATGGGGCCTGTCACCACAAATGCCATAGAGCTGAGTCAGGAACTAAATCTTTCAACTGTGCTTTATTCAACAAGCCAGTAGCCTGGGAAGACAGAGGTCTGGCACCCCAAATCAGCCTCCCCCTCCCATCCTAGCCAACATACTTTTCACAAGGACTCTGAACAGACTGCCTCCCGCATTCCTTTACTATCCTCTGTGTGTGTGTGTGTGTGTGTGTGTGTGTGTGTGTGTGTGTGTGTGTGTGTGTTGGCTATTTATAAGGTAGGAAGATTGTGAGTTCTAGGCCAGCCTGGGATGTTCTGCCTAGGAAAAAGGGGGGGTAGGGAAGGTGGGTGAGAAGAAGGAAAAGAAAGGGGGAAGTAGAGGGAGAAGGAAGGGAGAGGAAAGGGAGGGAGGGAGGGCAGGGAACCAAAGCCAGCAATGTAGCATCAGGTGATGCTTGAAGTGTGCCCTCAGACTGTGCTGTCTGCTAGTGGTATTATTGTTTTAGAAGTGAGCATTTATAAGTAATCTGTCCTAATTTTTTTTGCCCATTTCCATGTGTGGCCAAATTATTACACTTTTTAAAAAAAATGTTATGTTTGTCTTTGAAATACTATCTCATCCAGTTGACAAACTCAGATTGGCTTGGGGAGATCCTGGTGTAACCTCAAGCCCCTCAGCTCAGTTTCCCTGTCATCTGTGTGAATATTCGGGTCAATAAAGAATTATTTCCTAAGTCAACAGTAGTTAGCTAGAAAAGAAGATCTACAGCACCGATGGATGCCACATTCATGTCACATAGAGAAAGAGGCCACTCTGGGCACCGCTTGCAACTGTGAGCCATGGGCTCTCATTGCAGAGATAATGCGTGGAGTCTGTGGCACTCTCACCTTGCTTCTTCTGGTGGTGGCATTTTGTTTAACTGTATTATGATATGGAGAATAAAAAGCTGATGTTCACGCACGGCAGTTGCCTAGGCTACAAACTGTTCCATCTGCACTGACTTAAACAAGCACAAGTGTGTGTGTGTGTGTGTGTGTGTGTGTGTGTGTGTGTGTGTGTGTGGACAGTGAGTATCTCTGTGCAGCTCATTTGTGAGTGCAGATTCATCAACACTTCTGCTGTCAAAATCAATGACTGGTCTGCCATCACCATGTAGGAGCTCCCCGGTAGACCTTCCACCCCTAGCTCCACTGCTGTTTAACATTGTTTGGGATCTCTAGCTCATAAAATTAGCTTCAATAAATAGCATTAAAACTGCTGGATAGGAGGAAGGGACAAAAATAAGAACTGGGGAGATGGTTCAGTGGGTAAAGGGCCTTTATGCACAGACATGAAACATGCAAAGCTACCTGTGGCCATGCAAAGACACATATGACCATAGGTGTGCCTCTAATGCTAGCGCCGTGGTAAGTGGACACAGGAGGACTGTGGCCCTTGCTGGCTCCCAGCTGGATCTAGATTCAGTCAGGGAAACTTTCTCAGGAGAATGAAGCAGAGGGTGACAAAGCAGGACCCTTGATGACTTCCTCTGGCCTCCATGTACACATGGCCATGCGTACCCACACACATATGTATGCACATGCATCACATGCATACAATACAGACACCAAAGAAAAGGGAGGGGCAGGTGAGAAATACACATCGTAGTTTATGAAAAGTCTAATATTGGATGCTAAACTGTTGGTTTTAGGTATTTATGTTATGGTGATTAAAAATGTAAGCTCTGGAGCCTGTGAAGGGTTTGGATCCTGAGTGTACCATGAACTAGCTGTCAGTCACCTGATAAATCACTTAACCTCCCATGTAAAGGTTTGCCTTGCTGCCAAAGCTGGGATAATTATTGTGGCAACCTCATTGAGTTCTGAAGATTAAAGAATGTAACATACTCCACTTAGGATACAGAGGGTAGGGCCACACGAAGTGCTATTTTTTTGTAATGGAAAATTGATGTCATCAGTTTCATATAGTCTTTCACCTTAATGGGACAATTAAGTATTTTCTTTTACTCATGGTATTACCAAGATGAAACAAACCAATAGGATGACTTGTTGAAAAATGAGTACTGACCAATCAGAGGACAAGCTCACATAGTGGTACACACCTTCAATCCCAGCTCCAGGGAGTCAGAGCAAGGTCATCTCTGTTTCTGTGTGATCTTTCTGGCCAATCTTATCTACAGCGTGAGTTCTAGGTCAGCCAGAAATACATAGTGAGACCCTGTCTCAAAACACAAAAGTAAACCGCAAGATTTCAACGTTTAGACAGATGGTTGGGAGCGGGAAGGGAGGATGGACTCCATGACATAATGAAGCTGGTGACAATGAAAAGAAGCTTCTGGAATGATTCTAAGGACAAATAATAGTAAAGGAACATCCATTCAAGAAAATTCACAGGACTGGAGGCTGCTCCCTGCTCTGGCCCCAGTTCAGCCAAGTAGAGAGACTCCACTGTAGCTCTACGCATGGGTCCTTCAGCTGCAGGCCACAGGCTGGTTGCTTTCTTCTGGGAAGGGTACCTATCTCTGAATCTAAGCCCTGGAGATATAGTTAGAACCCTGGAGGCTTCATTTCAGCCCAACCTCGTGGAGTAAAGGGTCTAGCCTGGGATGGACATTCTAAGACTACTTAGACCCCTGGAAGCAGTGACTCCATCACAAGAGGTACAGAGTGATGGTATCCACAGCAATGGCGGCCATTGCTCAGCCCCTCTACTCAGGACTCAGCTCAAACCTGTGAGCAGGCATACACATATATGCACCTGTGTATTCATGCAGATATCTGGTGTCTTCATTATTCTCCATCGAGTTTATAACTGACCCTGGATCCAAGGGATTCAGCCCACCTCAAGGATTCTCCTTTCCCAGCACTCTTGCCTCCATGCTTGGCTTTTGTCCTGATGCTGAGGTTGAAGGCAGGCCCTCATGCTTGCAAAGCTCGCACTTGACTGACAGCCACCTCCCCAGCCCTGCTGTGCAGAAAGTTGACACCAAGGAGCACCAGAGCAAGCACCAGACACAGACTTTAGAACCATCTCGCTAAAGAATCACAATTTGATCCAATTAGTTTGAGGAACAAGTTGTGCCTCCAGACATATTAGAAATGATAAATAACAGGCAGTTAGTAGAGTTTGATAGCTGGCTACCATCAAAAAAAGAGGAAAATGAGCTCTACTCAAGCCACCAGAAATCGCAGTTATCTAAGGTCACACCCAAAGGCACCCTACCCAAGCAGCATGAGGCCTCATTTCCTCCACTGTGGAGCATAGCATTTGCTTTCTTGTTTAATGCCTACTTTAGTTAAGCCTTTTTCTCCCCTGGAAGGAGGAGAGGGGGAGAGAAGGGAGGGGAACAACTGGAAACATGCACAGAAGCAGGGCAGTGTGAGCATGCATGCCCCAGACAAGAAAGCAAGAGACAGCTTGGTAAGCATGGGTAAGCATGACCAAGTGTAAGTTCATTTGGAAAAAGCTTCAAACTTACCTTTTAGATATGCTCATGGGTTGGGTGTTACAGCTGGAAGAAATATCGTCTGTAGAAAGGACTTAGAAGGCAAGTCCCCTTCAGGGAGAGCTTCATTTGGAGAACTGTCATCACAGACACAGACAGACCTCTCAGTTGTGGAAGGACAAAGGTAGTTCCTCGCTCTTAAAAATTTCACTGAAGAGAGGGTGTGAATTTCCATATCATATGGAGTTTACAAAGCACCAATGAAAATCTATCTGTAACTCAAATGGTTGTGGTGGTTTAAATGAGAATGGTCCCCATGGTTCATATACTTGAATGCCTAGGCCCCACTTAGTAGAACTGTTTGGGAAGGATTAGGAGGTGTGGACTTATTAGAAGAGGTATTTTACTGGGAATGAGCTTTGAGGTTTCACAACACCATGTCAAACCAAGTTCTCTCTGTCTCTCTGTCTCTCTCTCCCTCCTTCCCTCCCTCCCTCCCTCCCTCCCTCTCTCCCTTTCCCTCTCTCCCTCTCTTTTTCTCTCCCTACATACTGCATATTGGGGATAAGATGTGTTCTCTCAGCTACTGTTCCAGCCATGCATACCTGCTTGGCATCATATTCTCCACCATGATATTCCCCCCAATTAAATGATTTCTCTTATAAATTGCTTTGGTCATGGTGTTTTATCACAGCATAGAAAAATAACTAAGTCAGTGATCTTGAGTTTGGGTAGTAGGGAGGGGAAAGACTTATTATTACAAAGTGAGATAGAATTCTGAGAGCTGCAGGATTGTAGGAACTGCAGGAGAGGGCCCAATTTGGAGAGAGATTAGCAGCTAAAAAAATTCTGTGATCTTACACTGGGCAGCACCCTCATTAAAAGCCAGCCATAGCAGCATGAGCCTATAATTCCAATGCTAGAGAGGCAGAAACAGGTGGGTCTCTGAAGCATCCTAGCCACCTAGCTTAGCAAATCTGTGAGTTCTAAGTTCACTGTCTTAGCAAACAAAGTTGAGAACAACCAAGGAAAGACACTCACCATTCGCCTCCTGCCCTCATATGCATGTGTGTGTGCATCTGTCTGCACACGCAGCCCTCACAGGCACACCACACACACAAAGTAAAGTAGAGAGAAATGTTCATTCAAGTGTGGCTAAGGCCATCTAGGAAGGTGTAATGATAACCCTATGCCAAACAGAATCTCTACAGAGAAGTTGAAAGAACAAAAGAAGAGTCAAACAGAAATTCCAGACTTGTAAAGTCCAATGATTGGAACAAAAGAAAAAAACTAACCCTCAATGGTACATTTGAATAAACAAACTTAAAATTCTATAGGCAAAGATCACATAAGCTGAGACAAGTAAGAATAAAAAAGAAAAAATAACGAAGCAATTCCCCAGAGGAATGTAGAATACCACGAAACAGGGCAGAATAGTCTGATGGGAGACCCAGAAGGAAAAGAAAGGAGTGCAAAAATTATCAAATGACCACAAATCTCCAAAGCAATAGAACAGCCAGTGGTTCTCCTATACTCTGTGCACTCAAAAGATGGTAGATGCAGACAGACTCACAACAGGAAAACCCCCATCAAAATGCTGGAGTTCAAAGATAAGGAGAGAAACCTGAAGGTTGTTAGAGACAAATAGCTCCTGACTTCATCAGGAGCACATGGGGCCAGGTAGGAGAGCAATGTTTTTAAACAGCCCCAAGGAAAACCATAATGAATGCGCATCACAGGTCTGGCCATGCTTCCTTTCAGAAGAGAAGGTAAAACTCAAGGCTTGCCCAGATAAACATGTCCTGGGGGAATATAATTCTAGTAGATGAGCTTATAAGAAAAGCACAGGAAATGCTTCAAGTTGAAAGTAGATGGTTCTGGAAGGCAATCTGAATCAACACAGATACACACACACACACACACCAAAATAAAAACAAAAACAAAGCAAACAAACAAATAAAACCCAAAGGACTTTCATAGAATGTTATCAGAATTTAAAGTCACCAGGCAGATGCCCAACTTCAAAGCAGGAGAAGTGAATATGAAGACAGCGTTGCTATTATCAAAGAAACCTATATCCATGGTGGAAGATGTGAGGGGTTATTGAGGGAGGGTTTAGGCAAACCCAGAGTTAATCACCCTTTTAATGGAATGTCTATGTTAACATGTTGGTCCAATGGTCATACTGTTGCTGTTAAGTAATAATCTGACCAAAAGCATCTTAGGGCATAAAAGGGTTTATTTCAGCTCACAGACTAAAAGTTCGTCATCTAGGGAAGTCAGGGCAGGAACTTGAAGACAGGCTTCTTGCTTTTCCACTCAGCATTACCTCCAACCACAGAACTCAATACACAAAATTCACAACTAAAGAAGTATAACAGGCACCCTCAAGAGCTCTGATTGATAGCTGGCTAGTGGGTAGGCTTACACCCAGCTAACATATACAGCTCAGGGTCACCTAAAAAGGGAATGAAGCCACCCATGGTGGGCTGGGCTCTCCTACAACAGGTAGCAAGACACAGATATGCCCACAGGGACAATACGATATAGGAGACCCTTCAAATGAGAACTCACTTCTTAGGTGCCCCTAGGGTCAAGCTAACTAGGGGACGTGTCTTTGTACAGAGTTGACCCAAAGTTAAAAGAAGCAAAGGAAGCAGATGCAATATAAAGAGGTGTCAAGCTTTTGCTCCAGCTTTGAACCACTCACTGGGTACCTGCTGCTCAAGTTGAGCTGGTGCTTTTGGCAAAGCCACGGGATCCAGTAGCTCCCAGAATCACCCAAAAGTTCTCGTAAATCGCCAGAGACAAAGTATAGACTGACATTCGGATTCGAATCTCTGAGGGCTCAGACTCAGGGAAGCTCTGATCTTTTATGTAGAATTTATCTCTTAGAATCACATATGGTTCCTGCTGTAAAAATGTGAGGAAAATCTCACATTGTTCCAGGTAGGAAAGGGAAAAAATGAACAGTTTTGAAATATACCCAGCGCACAGTGAATAAAGCTAAGCTCGGGAAATGCTGAATTACAGGGACTTGATCTGACCAGGGGCAGAGCTGGGCCAGGCCAACTCCTGACAGCCTTCCTTGTGTCATTAGGAAAAAGGAAAACAAAACTGCCAAGAAGTACGTGTGATGTCCCCAGATTAGAGACAGAGACCCACCCGCCAGTGATGATGTGGTGCCAGTATAATAATAATTCAGTAATGGTAGGTAGGAATTGAGAGACCCACCAGTCGCAATGGCCATGGAAGTCCTTGGGTGTCCATGCAAGACATGGCTCTCACCTTGAAGAGGACATGAGGGAGTTTAATCAGATCCCAAATATGAATGACCGTGACCTAGAAACAAGGTTTCAAGTTGCCCCGATGTGTTCCAACAAAGTTAACAATTTTGTGAGATTTTTACAGTCCCTGAACAAAGGAAGTCATAAATCAAGGCATTTTTAGATACACCATGGGGAATGTTAGGTGGGCAGGTTACAGCAAGTTGAAAGGTGTCTGGTGTGGGCCTGAGGGGCTTGTCTGAAGACTTCCTTAACCTTCGGGTTGGTGGAAGCTGTGTGCATTCCAGAGGTTTTCCCTAATAGTCATAAGGATGGGTGTTAGGTTACACAGGTGAATGGGCACTTGGGGAGCTGGGGAGCCCCGGATAACTTGTTTGCAGACCTGTAACTTGCAGGCTCTGCTCTCTCTCATGGTTTCAGTCAATCAGCCTTGTTGTAGAATATTTAACAAAGGTTGATTTACCTGGAGACTTCAATTCATATGAGGAACCTAAAGATAGTAGAAAACTCCCTGAGGCCCTAATTCCCTCCTATCCAAGGCTGTCCCCCAACCCTGGCTAACCTTTTGAAGAGTTTATTCTGAGAAGCGACCAGACCTTCTGTGGGTTTTGTTTCCTTGGCATCTTTTTATTCAGTGAAATTTACCGCAGCCGTGCCTATGTGGGACAGTTCGCTAGGTGCTGGGGATATAGTAGTCATGAAACAGGGAAGTGAGTATCAGTTCTGGAAAGCAGCCATCCCTAGTGTTCAGAGAGGAGACCCTAAATGGCTCAGAGCCATCACTGGGGGACTGAACCTGGCCCGCGTGTGTGGGGCTTTCCCTGAGTGTAAAATGAGAGGCTGAGCCCGAGCTGAGAGGGGTGGGGGCCAGACCTGAAGGAACTGCTAAGAAGACATGTTGAGAGCAGCGTGATATAGAAAGAGGCAATATATGAGGAGGGAGGAAGGGCAGGGTGTGGGAAGCAAGGGTGTGAGGACAGGGAACTGCTGGGGCATGAGAGGCATGGGTTTGGGCCTAAGGAGAAGATTTGGGGTATAAAGAAGACAGGCGTAGCAGAGGGAAGAGGTGTTACGCTCTGGGGTGAATCAGAGGGGTGAGCATGTCTCAGAGGAGTGTGTGGTGCTCTGCGGTGACACAGACAGGCGTGTCGTGCTTCGGGGTAATACAAAGGGATCATAATGACTTCCATGTAAATTTAAGGATTTTACCAGAAAACTGAAAAATAATGTTTTCAGAGGAGATTAAATGATACAGAAGTAAAAGAAGTAATTTGAATATTTGCATGTAATTATATTATAGACAACAATGACTGTATGTAGTTAAGTCTTATCATTCTGGTTATGATTACATATCACACATCACTAATAAATAGTAAATGATGTGGTTTTAATGTCTCTGGTAATACGTTAATAATAGAGTATTAAGTTTAAAAAGTGGGGCTGCAGAGACGGCTCGGTTGGTAAAGTGGCTTTTCCACACAAACACGAGGACCTGAGTTTGATCCCCCAGAATGCATGTTGAAAACCCTGGTGTGGTAGCAAATGCCTGAATTCCTAGCACTGGGAAGGCAGAGGCAGGAGGATCCCTGGGGCTTGCTGGCCTGGTGATCATGGAGAGATCCCATCTCAAAAAGAAAGAGGATATTAGCCCTCTATCTGATGTAGGATTGGTGAAGGTCTTTTCCCAATTTGTTGGTTGCCGATTTGTCCTCTTGATGGTGTCCTTTGCCTTACAGAAACTTTGTAATTTTATGAGGTCCCATTTGTCAATTCTTGATCTTAGAGCATACGCTATTGGTGTTCTGTTCAGAAACATTCTCCCTGTACCGATGTCCTCAAGGGTCTTCCCCAGTTTCTTTCCTATTAGCTTCAGAGTGTCTGGCTTTATGTGGAGGTCCTTGATCCATTTGGATTTGAGCTTAGTACAAGAAGACAAGGAGGGATCAATTTGCATTCAGAACTCAAGAAGTTAGACTCCAGAAAACCAAACAACCCTATTAAAAAATGGGGTACAGAGTTAAACAAAGAATTCTCACCTGAAGAACTTCGGATGGCGGAGAAGCATCTTAAAAAATGCTCAACTTCATTAGTCATTAGGGAAATGCAAATCAAAACAACCCTGAGATTTCATCTTACACCAGTCAGAATGGCTAAGATTAAAAATTCAGGAGACAGCAGGTGTTGGAGAGGGTGTGGAGAAAGAGGAACACTCCTCCACTGCTGGTGGGGTTGCAAATTGGTACAACCACTCTGGAAATCAGTCTGGCAGTTCCTCCGAAAACTGGGCACCTCACTTCTAGAAGATCCTGCTATACCACTCCTGGGCATATACCCAGAGGATTCCCCACCATGTAATAAGGATACATGCTCTACTATGTTCATAGCAGCCCTATTTATAATTGCCAGATGCTGGAAAAACCCAGGTATCCCTCAACAGAAGAGTGGATGCAAAAAATGTGGTATATCTACACAATGGAGTACTATTCAGCCATTAGAAACAATGAATTCATGAAATTCTTAGGCAAATGGTTGGAGCTAGAGAGCATCATACTAAGTGAGGTAACCCAGACTCAAAGGGTGAATCATAGTATGCACTCACTAATAAGTGGATATTAACCTAGAAACCTGGAATACCCAAAACATAATCCACACATCAAATGAGGTACAAGAAGAAAGGAGGAGTGGCCCCTTGTTCTGGAAAGACTCAGTGAAGCAGTATTCGGCAAAACCAGAACGGGGAAGTGGGAAGGGGTAGCTGGGAGGACAGGGGAAGAGAAGGGGGCTTACGGGACTTTCGGGGAGTGGGGGGCTAGAAAAGGGGAAATCATTTGAAATGTAAATAAAAAATTATATCGAATAAAAAAAAACAAAAAACAAAAAACAAAAACAAAAACAAAAAAACAAAAAAAAAAAAAAGAAAGAAAGAGGAGACTAATCCTGTGAGTAAGACACGTGACTTCAACCTCTGGCCTCCATGTGAACATGCACTAAGACACACAAACATTACAAAAGAAAAACATGCCTGGGCTGGTGGTGCATGGTTTAATCCCAGCACTCAGAAGGCAGAGGCCGGCAACCTCTGTGAGTCCAAGCCAGCCCAGCCTACATAAAAAGTTCTAAGACACACACAGACACACACAGATACACACACACACACACATAGAAACACACACACACTGGAACACAAAACATCATGCTTAACCTCAGTGTCAACGATGAAAGCCACATGTATATGCAGGTAGACCATGAGGGGGACCAGCCCTAACTGTTGCCAGAATATACTGGTTTGTGGCATCATGAAGAATCCTTTGCATACTGTCCTTCATCTTCTAAATTCTCTGAAAATTAATAGGCTTTTTGGTTTACTAGAAAAAACCATATTGTGTCTGAACAAAACAGTTTCCTCTTCCCTCAGAACATTAGGATTAATAACCCCTGTGTTAAACAGGCCGACGGAACAATGCCGGAGAACAGCTATTAAGTGGCCAGAGCTCTGGACGCAGCGCTGGCGATTGTTCTCGGAGGTCTCCTCAGCCAGGCTTTCCCACTGAGGACTCTTAAGCTATGCAGCATTGTGGATATCTATTATTCAATCATATAGATCTGGGAGAGAAATTGAAACCAGCTAGCCTTGGGCGATTGCTTCAGCAATTCTAATACATGTTCCGTTTCTCACTGCTCCATGTACTGAACTGTAAGATTGTGGTTTTTGTAACCACAGGAAAATCGTAGGGTAAATTTAATCTCATCCCTGTTTTATTTGACTAGGAGTGGAAAACAAATCTTGAAATTCAAAAGTGCTTGGTGCCACCACATAATTATTGTACATAAAGCTGGGTCACGGCCACGGGGCTTTCATTTTCACTTTTATCCAGAGCATCCTGTAGTTTAAGATGTGGTCTGTTATGTCCAGATGACAATCTTTTTGCGTATGTGTGTATGAATTTAAACAGAAAGCATGGAAGAAGTTATAAGACGCCGCATCATCGGCAGGGAGAGAAGAAATGAACGTTCTGAGGTGCAGGCAGGCGTGGCCAAGGGGCAGTTTAGCTCCCTTGTAGCAGTTTGCTCATAGTAGCCCACTGGGATGACGTGGGTCCTCGCACCTGCCCTTCTATTGAGAGGCTCTGGGGTCAGTGGGGTGAAGTTCCACTTTAGTGGGTTATGTTGGCAGTCCTGAGTTCCAGCCTCACAGATGCTAATGGTAGCAGTGGACCCTGCAAGGCCCAAGGCCAGAGTCAGGTTAATGTATGCTGAGTCGGCACTATAAAGAATATACTGAAGGCTGGGGAGATGGCTCAGTCACTCAAGTGCTTCCTACACAGCGTGGGGGCTTGCATTTGCCACCCGCAGCACCCACATAAAAAATTAGGAACGGGAGCATACACTTGTAATCCCAGTGCTGGGCAGGCAGACACAGGTGGCTCACTGGCCTTGCTGGCTGGCCACCCTGTCCCACACAGTGAGCCACAGGTCACAATGAATCTTGTAAATCCAGATATGGCTTCGTGTACCTGCATCCCGTTACCCCAAAACTGATTGGGGGGGGGGCATGGGAAGGCACGTGGATTGCCAAGGCTGGCTGGCTGCTGGCTTAGTCAATTAAAAGCATTAAGCTCCAGATTCAGTAGAGACCCTGTCTGAAGGAAAGAAGCAAAGTGATAGAGGAGGGTACCAGACATCCTCCTATGGTCCCTACTGGCACACTGATGGGCACGTGCACCTGCACGCACACTATTCACACGTGCTCCTCACAGACACAGTGAGTACTTCAGCATTGATAAACAGTGCTCATGGCTGACCTCTGGTCACACACGCACACAAGCATTAATACATTTTAATAAATTCACACAAATATAAACACACATATATTACATTTATATAGCTGAACAATAATTAAACAAAGCCAGATCTTCTCAGCTGTGTAAACCAATATCCATGGTGGGACATGAGTTGTTGTCGGCACTGGGTGTTTTTTGTCCTAACATAATTGGACTTAAAGCTTTGAATACTAGAGCAAGACACTGGGTTAAGGACGAAGAAGTGATTTATTTGCTAGTGTAAAACTGAGCTAATTTGTTGAACAAAATTGACAAAATGATCTGCATTCTGGCTACCTAGTTATTTTCACTGCTTCCATTAAAAACTGATTCATGGAATCATTCATTACTGCAAAGGAGGACTGTACATTTAGTGTGAACTTAGACAACGCTCTAAAGAGAGGTGTTTACTCAGGCAGACCAGCCACTGACGGGCCAAAGGATGGTGAGGGAGGCATCACGTACATTGCAGGGGTGTGAGGAATAGGCTATGCCGTTTAATTGTGTGTGTGTGTGTGTTTCTTAGGGTGGTGATCACTTGTTAAAAAAGACTGAGAAAGACTTCATTCTCAAAAACCTATTTCCTAATACTGTATGAGAAGCAAAATTTGTAGTCAAGAAGTAGAGTGGGGACTCAGGAGTGCAAAATTATTAAGATGGCATGGGAAAGGTGGATAATAGGATGAGTGTCGAGGGCAAGGGTGTGGGGATTCTGGATGAACTCAGCGATTCTTTGCTTCCCTTGCCCTGGCTACAACTGGGTTTTATAAGGCAGAACGCATAAGCATAGGAAGGTTCCGAAGTATGAGTAAAGTATGAGAGTCAGTCAGTAAATACTAATGAGCAAAAAATAACAACAAAAGAAGGCTCCTTGGTATGCGGGTCCCTGTGCACATGGACATGTGTGCATGTGTGTATATGCCGGAAGAGGAGTGGGGTGCAGAGGACAACCTCTAATGTCACCCTCAGGAATCTTCCACCTTGTTCTTGAGGTAGGTTCTCTCATTGGCCTGCGACTCAGTGAGTAGGCTAGGCTGGCCGGCCAGCGCACAGCAAGGAGCCTCCTGTCTCCACCTCTCCAGTGCTGAGATTACACACAGCTACCGCCACATCCCACCCTTTTAAAAGACTGGTTGACTGACTGCTTGATTAATTACATGTGCGAGTGTGTTGTCTGCAGATATGTCTGTGCACTGTGTGTGCGCCTGGTGCCCACAGATGTCCCCTTAAAGAAGGTATATGATCTTGTGGAGATTCAGGCAATTGTGAGCCACAGTCTGGATAATGAAGACTAAACCCAAGTCCTCTACAAGAGCAAACCATTGAGCATTCTTAATCTTAAAGCTAGCTCTCCAGTTCACATATGACTGTTTTTTTTTAAAGATTTATTTATTTATTTATTTTATGTGTGTAAGTACACTGTCTGTCTTCAGACACATCAGAAGAGGGCAGCAGATCCTATTACAGATGGTTGTGAGCCACCATGTGGTTGCTGGGAATTGAACTCACGACTTCTGGAAGAGCAGTCGGTGCTTTTGACTGCTGAGCCACCTCTCCAGCCCTCACATGTGACTTTTTAAAAGTGGGTTCTGAGGATGGAACTCTTGACCTCAAACTTGCTTGTTATGCAGTTGGCTAAAGTACCTTCCAACCTCTCTTTCTTTCTCTTCCTCTTTCCTTCTTTCCTCTTTCTTTCTTTCTTTTTTTTTTTTTTTTTTTTTTTTTAAGTATCTCATGTATCCAAGGATGGCCAAAACCATGCTGAGTGGCACAGTTTGACCTTCAACTGTCCGACTTCCAGCTCCCAATGCTGTGGTCACAGATGTACAATACATGCCTGGTTTATGCAGTGATGAGGTTGGGATCCAGGGCCTTGTGCATGCTAGGCTAGCACTCTGCCAACTGAGCCCTAGCCCTGCCCCGCCCCACCCCAGCTCTAGCCCCACCCCTAGCCCCACCCCTAGCCCCCAGCCCAGCCCAGGATAAAAGACTTCTATCTCTATTATCTCTTTACTTCTCTGGTCTGAAATTGTGGAATTATGCTAAAAGTGGTCAGTGTCTAGTCCAGTCTCATCTCTCTGGATCTCTGGAATCTTCCTTCCTTCTCCCTGTCTCCTTCCTTTCTTTGTTCCTTCCCTTTCTCTCTCTCTCCCCCCTCCCTCCCTTCCTTCCCCTCTCCCTCCCATCCTCCCTCCATTCCTCCCCTTCCTTCCTTCTTCCCTCCCTCCCTTCTTCCCTTCTTTCCTTCCTTCCTCTCCCCTTCCTCTCTTCCATTCCCTGCCCTCTCCTTGCAGCTGTTGTCTCAAAAGAGACCCAGGTACCCCTCCCTGAGTCTGGTCCAAGCCCTGTCTCTTTGTGACTCCCAGCCTGGTAGCTCCTGCTTTAGATTCTGTGGGATACTCAGGCACTTCTCGAAATGAAAATTCCAGCCAGTGGGTTTCATGAGGGTTTCAGCCTTGGGAAGGCCCACTGGTTACAAGGTATCAGTTAAGTGCCTAATAAACTAGCCTGGCCTTGTCATTCTTCCTGTCCCATAAACCATGAGGAGGCACCTCCATGTAGGATTCGGAGCTATCGCCCCAGTGAATCACAGAAGGCAAGCCAAGCCCATTCATAGCACACTCAGAGAACTCTGGGCTGGAAGGGGTATCAGCACAGTTCAGGGAGGATGGCTAAAGGCTTGAAAGGCTAGAGCTACTTAGCCATTCTTTTTTTTTTTATTTACTTATTTAACTGTTTATTGAATAACTACTCATCCCAAGTCCAGTTTAAATACAATATAAAAAAAGATACAGTCCTTGATCTTGAAGTTTTTATTTTATTTTTTTAATTTTTTATTCGATATAATTTATTTACATTTCAAATGATTTCCCCTTTTCTAGCCCCCGACTCCACAAAAGTCCCGTAAGCCCCCTTCTCTTCCCCTGTCCTCCCACCCACCCCTTCCCACTTCCCCGTTCTGGTTTTGCCGAATACTGCTTCACTGAGTCTTTCCAGAACCAGGGGCCACTCCTCCTTTCTTCTTGTACCTCATTTGA
Organism: Apodemus sylvaticus; assembly: GCF_947179515.1. Lineage (NCBI taxonomy): Eukaryota > Metazoa > Chordata > Mammalia > Rodentia > Muridae > Apodemus > Apodemus sylvaticus. The sequence goes on along the minus strand of NC_067493.1, from coordinate 25,007,408 downwards.
TGTGTGGATTACGTTTTGGGTATTCCAGTTTTCTAGGTTAATATCCACTTATTAGTGAGTGCATACCATGATTCACCTTTTGAGTCTGGGTTACCTCACTTAGTATGATGTTCTCTAGCTCCATCCATTTGCCTAAGAATTTCATGAATTCATTGTTTCTAATGGCTGAATAGTACTCCATTGTGTAGATATACCACATTTTTTGCATCCACTCTTCTGTTGAGGGATACCTGGGTTCTTTCCAGCATCTGACAATTATAAATAGGGCTGCTATGAACATAGTAGAGCATGTATCCTTATTACATGGTGGGGAATCCTCTGGGTATATGCCCAGGAGTGGTATAGCAGGATCTTCTGGAAGTGAGGTGCCCAGTTTTATGAGGAACCGCCAGACTGATTTCCAGAGTGGTTGTACCAATTTGCAACCCCACCAGCAGTGGAGGAGTGTTCCTCTTTCTCCACACCCTCTCCAACACCTGCTGTCTCCTGAATTTTTAATCTTAGCCATTCTGACTTGTGTAAGATGAAATCTTAGGGTTGTTTTGATTTGCATTTCCCTAATGACTAATGAAGTTGAGCATTTTTTAAGATGCTTCTCCGCCATCTGAAGTTCTTCAGGTGAGAATTCTTTGTTTAACTCTGTACCCCATTTTTAATAGGGTTGTTTGGTTTTCTGGAGTCTAACTTGTTGAGTTCTTTATATATATTGGATATTAGCCCTCTATCTGATGTAGGATTGGTGAAGATCTTTTCCCAATTTGTTGGTTGCCGATTTGTCCTCTTGATGGTGTCCTTTGCCTTACAAAAACTTTGTAATTTTATGAGGTCCCATTTGTCAATTCTTGCTCTTAGAGCATACGCTATTGGTGTTCTGTTCAGAAACTTTCTCCCTGTACCAGTGTCCTCAAGGGTCTTCCCCAGTTTCTTTTCTATTAGCTTCAGAGTGTCTGGCTTTATGTGGAGGTCCTTGATCCATTTGGATTTGAGCTTAGTACAAGGACACAAGGATGGATCAATTCGCATTCTTCTGCATGCTGACCGCCATGTCCAGGGTGGACTATTAACAGGGGCTTGCCTTCCTCCCGATCCAGACAGCCAGACTTCCTCTAGACAGAAGGAAAGGACTCAAAAGAAGTCGTTTAACATTTCATCAGTGGTGGTGTTGAGTGCTGAGATCAAGCACAGCTCACAGGCAATAGGGAGATCTCCCAGACAAGGACATTTCCTATCCAGCACCCAAAGGGCTGCCTTACAGAGCCAGCTCTCCTGCTGAGTTTCCTGGGGCAGTGGTGATTGGGGTCATACCCTTTGGAAAGCCTTAGGGAAATCGCTCCCATTTCTTTGTCTGGTTCCATTATGAAATGTATCTGGTCAAATTTTTAAGAATGTCACAGGACAGCCAGGCGGTGGAGGCGCACGCCTTTAATACCAGCACTTGGGAGGCAGAGGCAGGTAGATTTCTGAGTTAGAGGCCAGCCTGGTCTACGGAGTGAGTTTCAGGACAGCCAGGACTATACAGAGAAACCCTGTCTCAAAATAATAATAATAATAAAAGAATGTCACAGGACCAGGGACAGCTTGGTCCAAGTGCCTAATGTGGAAGCATGAGGATCCCCAACATAAACTTAAAAATCTGGGTACGGAGCTTGCACCTGAGACCCCAGCTTTAGGGAGGTAGAGACAGAATTCCCAGAGCTCACTGGACAGCCAGTTCAGCTGAATCAGTGAACTCCAGGTTAAATGAGAGACCTTGTCTCATAAAGCACGTGGACAGTGATTGAGAAAGAGTTTCTAACAGACTTCTGATTTTTATACACACACACACACATACACACACATGCACACCACATGCACATGCACACACACTCATATATACACATGTATGCACACATACACAAAGACATGCATACACACACTCACACATAAACATTCATGCACACATACACACACGCACATACACAGAGGCATACACAAACACATACACACATATACACATAGACACACACACCACACACAGACACACATATATACATGTACATGCACACATATACACTCATACACAAACACACAGAGATACACATATATATATATACACACAGACACACACATGAACAAAAGTGAGGAAGACACTAGTGGGGACAGTTTTTGTGAGAATATTTTAAATGAGAAGATGAAATGAACCCCCCTGCCAGAGGAGAAAGGATTTTCTCTGCCTTCTACAAGTGACATTTCAAAACAACCTTTGGGGAGACATTTCTCAGTCTCAGCCAGTATGGGTAGACAGACATCCCGAGGTTTGTTTTCATCTTATTCGGTCTGAGATTGATTCCTCTAACTGCCTTCCATGAGCTTTTATTCACTGCTATTAAGGACTTCAGACTATGGGATGAATTTATTAAATCAATTATTTTTATCTTAATGCATGTTTAGGACTTCAAAGACCCCTTTCTTTTGATTTCACCCCCACCCCTGTTTAAAGAGTTTCCTGAACATCCAAGTTTGGGCAGCTTCACTTTGATACATAATTATTATTCTGCAAGCCATCCAGTACTTTTAATATCATCTGACCTTAAGATTTTAATAGAAATGCATGGAAACCAGATGGGAAATATGAACCTGGGGAAAACTTGTTACTGAGCTCTGAGCAGTTTCCAAATCTTGGTCAATGGATAACTCTGTGTTTATAAGATTAAATACATAGATATATATATGGCACTCCATGCCTGCGGTCTTAGCACTTGGGGTTGCTAAGGAAGGAGGATATTGAGTTTAACACCAGCCTGGACTACATAGCCAGCTACAGTCCTGCCTGGTCTACATAGTGACACCCAGTCACAAAACACAAAATAAAACACAGAAAGAAAAAGAAACTTAAAGCCTGGCAGGAGTTGCTAATAACTGACACTTGGCACATGCTGTAACCTTAGCACTTGTGAGGCTGAAGCAGGAGGATTGCTGTGAGTTCAAGACCAGCCCTAGATACACAGATGACCTTGTCTCAAAAAGAGATTGTAAAAACCAACATTTATATGAGTGAGAGTTTTGAGAGTTGGGTGTTCTTACATAAATGTATGTCACCTGGGACTGTACAATACTGTTTTTGTTGATTCTGTTTTAATCTTCATATTCCCAGTACTGAAAACTCTATGAATCCATTCCATTCTTTGCATTTTTTGGTTCTAAATCTTGACACTGAACTTCTAAGGTGAGGACTTATTCCTGGGAAACTGTATGGAAAACACTAATCTGTGGCCTGTTCTCAGTTCTGCAAGTTCCTCCCAATGTTATAACAAAGCTGTAACTTTGTTACAAAATCATAAACTTTTCTTTCTTTGTTATCTCAAATCCCATCTTTCATATGCTCTCTGTACCCTAAGAGAGTGTGATTAAGATGGTGTTGATGTGGCTAGCTGTTCAATCAGATACAAAGGAAGGCCTCTACGCCCAGGGAATATTTTAACTTCACTGCTGTCTAAAAGACAACTGCGATGGTGATAATGAGTCCAAAGAAAGATGGAGCTATTGAGATGGCTAAGAGAACATGCTGTGCAAGAAGAAGGTCCTGAGTTCAAATCCCCAGTCCCCATTAATAAAACAAAAGTACCTGTTAACATGTGTAACTATAGCTGTGTGTACCTATGATCAGAACCCGGTCAACAGAGGTAGAGCAGGACCACTGAGGCTGGTTGCCTCGACCCGGCTCAGTGAAGAGACCTTGTCTCAAGGGAGCGAGGCAGACTGATAGACGTCAACATCTTCCTGTGATCTCTGCGTCTACATGCAGAAGTATGCACACACCCACACCCACACTCACTCACTCGTGCTCACACACACAGGCTCACATCCATCTTCATCCCCCCACCCCAACACACACATCTTTGAGAATGGAGCAAAGGCAGGACTTTCAGAAATTGTCATAAAGAAACTAGTAATAATATTACCAATTAAAATTTTATTGTTTTTTTCTCCTGCTTGAATTTAAAGCAATAGAAACGTCTCAGCTGAGTCATTTTGTGAACTTGATTTCTGAATTCCCACAGAAAATGCAGATGTTTGAACCATTCTTCCCCTGTAACAAAACATCAGGAAAAGAGAAGAGACAGCCCAGCCTATCCTTCAGAGGCGAGAAATGCGAGGTCCTAGCCCTTTGTAGGGGAGTCACGTGAGATGAACCTGGCCCTCGGGCTGGGCTATGCTTAGACAGGATGTCTCTTGTTCCTCCCTGTGCGGCCTTGGACACAGGGCAGATGGCCTTCAGCCAGGCCCAGCCTCGAGACTGCCCTGTAGACCTGTGAGTCACAGGGAAGCATTTGCTGCTGTTTTGTTTGTTTTTAAAACAGGCTCAGACAACCCAGGTTTTCATCTAACTTCCTATGTTCAAGGATGGCCTTTCATTGATTTTTTTCCTTTTTATATTGACTATGGATATTTGTTCCCATGTAGGAATAAATACACGCATAGGAGTGCTTGTGTGTGTGTGTGTGTGTGTGTGTGTGTGTATACACTCCTGCATCTGCATTTGTGTGGGAATACATGTGAAGGGGTGTCTGTGCATGTGTGTATGTGTATGTAGGTGTGTGTATACTCCTGCAACTGTGTGGGAAACACGTGTAGGGGTGTCTGTGCATGTGTGTGTGTGTGTGTATACTCCTGCATCTGTGTGGGAACACATGTGAAGGGGTGTCTGTGCATGGTATGTGTGTGTGTGTGTGTGTGTATATGCACTCCTGAATCTGTGTGGGAACACATGTGAAGGGGTGTCTGTACATGTGTGTCTGTGTGTGTATGTGTATGTATACTCCTGCAACTGTGTGGGAAACACATGTAGGTGTTTCTGTGCATGTGTGTCTGTGTGTGTATTCCTGCAACTGTGTGGGAACACGTGTAGGGGTATTTGTGCATGTGTGTATGTGTGTGTATGTGTGTGTATACTCCTGCAACTGTGTGGGAAACACATGTAGGTGTTTCTGTGCATGTGTGTGTATGTGTGTGTGTGTGTGTGTGTGTGTACACTCCTCCATCTGTGTGAGAACTCATGTATAGGCCTGTCTCTGTTGGTGTGTGTGTTCACTCCTGCATGTGGCAAGGCCGACACCAGCCATCCATGCTCTCCAGGCTTCTTCAGTGAGGCTTACTATGGCTAGTCGTGCAAGCCAGCTTGCTCTGAGGCTCCTGTCTCTCTCTTTGGAGCCTAGAATCATAGGCGGGCCATCCTGCCTTCTCAGCATCTGGTTTCTGGAGATTCAGACCTCAGTTCTCCTGCTTTTAGAGCAAGCACTTGACCCACTGAGCCATCTCCCCAAGACCCAAGACCTTTAACTTTGGATCCTCTTGCAGTCAGTGCTAGAATGAATAGACATGAACTATCAGGCCCAATTTACCTGGGGCTGGGTGGGAAACCTAGAACTTTACTTTGCGTCCTAGGGAAGTACCAACTGAGGCACACCGAACCCTGGAAGTTGTGACTGTCTAACCTGAGTGGATTCTCTCAGTGAGATGTACGGGTGACACCGTAGGTTGGGAAGTGCCTTTTGTTATAGTGGTTATGGAAGACACAGAGAATGAAGAGCTCCAGCCTACTCCATTCTTGTTTCTTGTTTATAACATAACTTGATATAACTTGAAAATATGTCTGTGAGGGAGGGTTAAAGTGATGGCAGTTGGTAAGAAGCACTTGCCAGGCAAGTTTGAAGACCTGAGTTAAGATCTCCAGAGCCCACGTAAGATGTCAGACACGGTGGTGGTAGTTGTTCGTAATCCCAGTGATGATGAGATAGTGGGGCAGAAACGGGCAGCAAAACATAGACGGTGACTGAGAAATAACTCACATTGTCCTCTGATATCCATATGCATGTGCGTGAGTAGTTGTGCATGACTCCATACTTGCACACACAAGCGTGAATTCACAAAATATGTCTGTGGGTTAAGGAGATGGCTCAGCTGTTAAAGCATTTGCCGCCAAAAGTGCGAGGAGCAGAATTCAGATCCCCAGAAACTCATGTAAGTGCCAGATGGTTGCAGCAGCTCACCTCTAATTGCAGCCTCAGAAGACAGAGACCTCAGAGGTCTCAGAAGACAGGAGTCCTTGGAGCAAGCGGGCTGGCCAGACTAGCCATATTGATGAGCTCTGGGTTTGATTGAGAGACCCTGAATCAGTGTATAAGGTAGAGAATCCACCTAGAAAAATTCTCAGCATCACCTTGGGCCTCCACGTCCATAAGATCATACACAAAAACATGCATACAGGCATACATACCACATAGTCATCAAACATACAAGAAGTATGTCTGCAAGAAATCATCATGTCCTATAAAATGAAGGAGAGAGAAATGGAGGGAGGAGAACTATTTGTTGGACAAGGAACACTTTGTGAGAGGAACAAAGGGACTTAGCAGCCCCACCCCCCGGGCTGCCCTCAGGCCTTCTGCCCAGACCATGAAAGCAAATGACCAGGCCATATGGAAATTGGTTGTGAAAGATGTTTTGGATTAAGCTGTTCCCTCCAGGAGTCTTTGATGTTACAGTGGCTAATGAAGTTGGCTCCTGGAGAGGTTTTTATTCCACAGAACTGCAATTCTTTTTTCTGAGAAATTTATATTACGTTTAATACAATTGTCTTGGTTCGTACCCTAGGGATTTATTTGAGTTATAATTGAATATTGCATTTTTAAGAAGGTTTCTTAATTTATTGCTTCCTTTGGCAAATTTTGCTTGCTGTTCTGTCGGAATAATTTAATTTTACATTGGCTAATTTAGTCTGTATTAATATTTCCTCTGAAATTCAGACAGCTAGGCAAGCTGCTACAGGTGGCGGGAGAGCAAACTTATTGGGAACATTAAGATGTGAAAGGCTGGTGGCGTGAACCCTGTAGAAAGCATTCGTGGCTAACACTGTGTCCTTTCAAGAGGAGTTATCTTTTAATCAAAAGCTAGACTCCCTCCTGCTGTGTCCCCACTCACCCCCACCCACTCACCCACCCCCTGTGTTCCAGAACTACTTCCAAAGTTCTTCCAGGATTACAGCATTACAGCTCAGTAATGGGAGAGCTCCTCACCAGAGTTGCAGCTATAGGGAACAGTCACTTGGCAAAATGTGTCAGCAGGGAGGGGACAGAGACTCAGCTCCTCGCTGTCACTCTCAGTAGCTTGGATGGTCACCTAATCTTTTAGGGACCTTGACTAGGGCTGAATCTAAGTCACGGTTAGAAAACAGAAAATAATATGGGATCTAGCTAGTGTGAAACTGGTCTGGAGATTTTATTAAAGATACCTTAATACCTTAGGCAAAAGATATGCCTAACCATGTGTGTGTGTGTGTGTGTGTGTGTGTGTGTGTGTGTATGTGTGTGTGTCTGTGTGTAAGACATAAGGCACTGGCTTCTTAAGGAAAACTTGGGGCAAGAGGATTAACACATACCTAAATTTGGGCACAGACTCCTGTAGGGAAGAGTCTCTACTAACTGTCATTAACATTAGTCATGTGTGTGTGTGTATGCATACATGTTTATGTATATTTATATTTATATATGTATGTGTATGCATGTGTATGTGTATATATATATATATATACATATATACCATATATGTTTGTGGGTCTATTAGCCATATACATACACATATGTATAAACCATTTGGTAGCTCTCAAGTTACCACAGCTTAAACTCTAGCTAAACTTTCTCCCCTTCTCTCCTCTGGTGAAATTATAGGGGGGCTCTGGGAATGCCTTGCATGAGATTATAATCTGATGTGGTAAACCAGGAGGAACCCCTAGGACTGCACAGAGCTGTGTTGGACCTTTGCTCCTTTAGTGTAGGTTTATAGCTAGGAATGGATGGAGAGAGGCTCTTAATTGTGCTGGAATTCTTAATCATCAGCTGGCAAATAGCTACAACCAGAGTTTCAGGTGAAGGATCCCCCCCTTCTCGCAACCCTATAACAGTGGCACCCTGCCATGCCTCAGTAGTACCATTTCACTTGCACTATTTGGGGTACAGGAATGTTCAAGGGCTCAGTGACTTTTGAAGATCAGTTGAGAAGCCTGCTCAGTCTCCTTCCTTGTGGGTAGCTACACAGTACATTTGAACTGTTCTAGCTAATTTCTCAGGACGACCTAGTTAATATAGTGGGTTTGCTTCCTTGGGGTCACCTGAAGACCAGAGCAGGAACAAACAGGTTGCTGTCCCCTGCTCTGCACAGGCAAAGGAGTAGGCACTTGCTACTGCACATGGAAGGCTCTGGTGGCCTCTGACAGGTCCTGCTCTGTTGGCTGAGGTAGGGGGCTGCTCATTGGCTGAAGAGCACTCTTCCTGTCCTTGGGAGCACAATAGGCTGTCCTGATCCTCTTGCCTTGGGAAGGGGTGGTAGGCATATGTAGAGAAGGATTCTATCATGGGTCATGTCATGACCACTTGGAGGTGGTGGCTGCAGGGGCTGGGTGTGTCCTCCTGGGTTTATCATGTGGGACACTGTTCTGTCGAGATGCACAGTTTTGTCACCATCTCTGTATTCAGCCATTCGCTCCTTACTGAGACCTCACAGAGTATGAACTGACTGAAGTTGAGTGAGAAATTTAAAATTAAAAAGGGTTTGGAGGAAAAGTGTTTAAGAGTTGTGTTTTTACATTGTACACAGTAAAAGTCACTCCTCTGAGAGACTGGTAATCTAGTAACCCCACCAGAGTCAAGAAGCAGAGCTTAACCAGACATCATGGTGCGTACCTGAGACTAGGTACTCAGGAGGCTAACATGGAAGAATGCTAAGATTCAGTTCAGTCTCAACTACTTAGGGGAAACTTATCTTAAGACACCAAGGGCTAGAAATGTAGATCAGCAAAAGAGCCCCTGCCTAGAATTCCCCAGTGAGGGGCTGGGGGCCTGGCTCAGTGGTAGAGCCCCTGCCTAGAATCCCCCAATGAGGGGCTGGGGGCGTGGCTCAGTGGTAGAGCCCCTGCCTAGAATCCCCCAGTGAGGGGCTGGGGGCGTGGCTCAGTGGTAGAACCCCTGCCTAGAATCCCCCAGGGAAGGGCTGGGGCGTGGCTCAGTGGAAGAGTCTCCCTGTAGAATGCCCTAACAGGGAGCTCGAGACAGCTTGCCCTGTGGCCTGGTTTGAGGAGTGTCTTAAATGTCTCCTCATACCTCCTTGCATAGTTGTCCTCTTCCTACCCTTGCCCACACTGCATTAACCCCTTTCTACCCTAGTGTTTTTTCTCTTCTCCTAGCTTGTCAAGCACACAGGATATGGAGCTTCTCGGGTGACCCCTTTTGTGTAGCAAGCTGCATGCAACACTTAGACTATTGTGTGGTTGCCAGTCATTCCAACTGTGTCCTTTGCAGAAAACTTCGTGTTTTGTTTGCAATCCAGCAGTTTTGCCTTAACGTCTTTCTCCAGGTCAAGGGTAGGATCTTCATGCTGTCATTAGACATCACATCTACTCTTCTTTGACCTGCAACAGTCTCTCAACTTCTCCTCATTTATAGTGACCTGGACACTTCGGGAAAGCCCCGGTGACTAGCAAGCTGCTTCTCTGTGTAGATTTGTCAGTTTCCTCATGGTTATCTAGTGTGATGGAGTACAGGGAAGGATTCTGAACTCCTTCCTTGTGGCATCGGCATGGCCCACTCCTAATGGTGCAAACTTGGTCACTTGGCAACAGCACAGCCGCCATTTCTCCACTAGAAAGCTATAGTTCCTTTCCATGCCCTTCCGCCGAAAGATGACCATACACCAGGTAACACGTGTGTGCCGCTCCCTGACACACAGGGTGTTTGTGTTTCCAAGGGTGGGAAACTAAGTTACCCAGCACCGATTCCCATAGTTTGCACAGATTGGAGACGGAGGGCTCAGGATTGCCCTTCTGTTTCTCTTACCAGATAATGGTAAAGAACACCACTTGAGAGCAGGCAGAGGAAGGCAGAGTCTGGGAAGGATGGGTGGAGCGTCCCTGTTTTACAGCCCCAAAGGCTGAATGTGTCACACACTCCTTCCCAGCTCCTGGCTGTTTCGAAGGACTGCGGAGGTAGTGGGTAGGGCCAGGCTGAGAGGGAGTAGAAAAGAAGAGGCGGGACTTTGAAAGTTAGACTCCACCCCTGGTTCCATCAGATTCTCCTTGCTTGCCGGTCCCCCCACTATATGAACAGCTTGACCATTCCCTCTCACTGCTGTGAACTGAACTTCCCTCATTACACCTTCCCTGCCGCAATGGCTGCACCCTCTGCAACCATGAGCCGAAACTTTCATCCCTAAAACTGTTTCTGTCAGATATGGTGGCCACTGTAATACTAGTAGCACACCTGTCCTGGGGCATGCCACCATCCAGGGCATTGATGTGCTCCCCAATTCGGAGTCTGAGAGCCCCACTGTTTGCATCTTTACTGGAGATCTTATCCTATGGGCATAACTGAAAAGTCCCATTGGCCCTTGTGAGTGAACTGAGTCTCAGCCCCTCCCCCCTCCTTGGATATCTAAGGGCATGGCTGAAAGTTGTAATCTTCCAATCAAGGTCTGATCTTGCCTATATCCTGAAACAGTATGAGACCTGTCGGAGTCACCGTCATCACCATCACCACCATCATCACCGTCACTCATGTGATTCCCTTCGCAGCCATGTGCCAGGCACAGACCAGAGACCAGATGTGTATCCCCCATTATCCTGCAGTTGCTTGGAGCAGGCTTCTCTGTCCATTCCCTCTCAAGGGGACAATACTTACATTTCGTTCTGAGCGGAATAATAGTAAATAATTCATAGGCATATACTCAAATGCCACAGTGTTTAACAGATAGTTTGGGGAAAAACATTCAGGCCCCACGCCTGTCATTTCATTCACAGCTTTGCCAAGCGAGTTTAAGCAACATCAGTGAATCTTCCTTGTGGCGTGGTCTGCAGTGTTGTCCTAGGGGATTTTCTAGTTTCTATGCTTCCTGCCACATTTCTGTTTTTGAAGTTCTTCTGTAAGGAAGAGGCATCCTTTCTCTTGTATTCATACAGTGGCTTCTTTGTTTACTTATTGGTACAGTGCTTGTGTAAGGGAGAACATGTGTGTTAGCGGGTATAAGTATATATGTGTATGAATGCATAAATATATATGTATACATATGTATATATGTGTATATATACTTATATCCATATATATGTATATATATATGTTTATATGTATACATGTGTATATATGCATATGGGTGTATATAAATATATATAACTATAAATACATATATATGCATGTGGGGGTTAAAGGTCAACCTCAGGTGTCATTCCTTAGGCTCCTTGGGTTGTTTTTTGAGGCCAAGTCTCTCTCTGGGACCTGGGGTTCTCTGATTAGATTCTTGGACTAGCCAGCAAGATTCATGTCTCTGCCTCCCTAGCTTTTCCTCCATGAGTTCTGGAGATTAAATTCCAGATTTTTTGCTTGTAATACAAGTACTCTTTCCAGCTCCTTATGTATTTATTCCATAAGTCATTTATATTACTATGAACACATGGAGACTTTCCCGTATTTTGAAACAGTGCTGTGAGTGACGTGAGGGTCTCCTTCATACCAAGCTAGCACTCTGCCCTCAACATAAGCCTGGCTCAGGGTTCGCTTTGGGTCCTAACCCATTTTGCACGTGTAGATCACATTGCTCCAGGGAGTTTACTCTCACAGGCTGGTTCACCTCCAGCTGACAAAACTCCTGTGTTTTTTTGTCTTGGCATCTCCTCTCTGGCATTTTTCTGATAGTAACACATTCCAGACTCATTAATATATCACATTTGGATCCAAGTCTTCTAATCTGGGAGTTTGCCTGATTCACTAAAGTCCTTGTCATGAACACTGGTTCGTTTTAACTATCAGCTTGACACAAGCTAGAATCACCTGGGAAGAGAGAATAATGAGGAATTGTCTAGTCCATATTAGCCTATAAGCATGTCTGCGGGGGACTGGCTTGATTTTTAGCTGATGTGGGAAGACCCAGCCTACTGTGGGTAGCACCATTCCCTAGCCATGAGGATTCCAAACATTTATAATCCTGAGTACATGGAGGCAGGAGAGATGAGGATCCTTGGAGTTTGCTGGTCAGCCGTGTTAGCCAACTGGATGAGCCTCAGGCCACAATGAGACCTTGTCTCAAAATACAAGGTAGATCATGTCTGCGGGATAACATCTGAGGTGGACCCATGATCTCCACATGTATGAACAAGCACATGTACCCACACAGAGGTGAACATGCAAACTGTCTTAGTTAC